>NC_141262.1:35285000-35885000 GCF_054856545.1 Hippocampus guttulatus | reverse complement strand
CGAGCACGTCAATGATTGCCAAAAAAAAGGTATCGTATCGATGTCAGCTAACAAGTTAGAACTAATGTTCCCGGAAATGGTCCAAAAGCTTTAATGAACAAACTGTAAGAAAATAAACAAACACATAATATATTAATACCACGCTATGGCCCCAACGGACACCCAGGCAGTCAAAGCGCAGACTGGCTAACCTCAGCTACCAACAGCCAACTGCACGCATGATACAACCAACATTGACATGCATCTCACATGCTCATTTTGATGTTGTAAAATCTTGGGGTTGGGGGAGGGGGGGGGGGTCCTATTTTTTTATTTTTTTTTTATCAATAGGATGATTGGATTCTAAAAACATTCAACATCAGGGCTGATCACACTTCATCAAATTCAAATTGACATTGCAGTGTGGTAGAATGCAATTTTCCTTTCCCAAAGGCCGATTTTGGGGGGGGTTCTCCTTCATTTGGGTGCTGATTTTTTTTTATGTCTATCAAATGTATTATTATATAGAGTTTATGAATTGAAATAAAAGCAAATATTGGTGTTGTGTCCATGGTTTTATTTTAATTTTTTTTTTTTGCTATTTTTCCTTGCTTGTTTCATTTGTTGCCAATCCTTCCCATACATTTTTACATTTTATTGTCAGGTTCAATTTTTCTGAATGAACATGCACATCCACCCATTTAAAGCTTTGATGGCCAGTGTCAATTTCCTGGCATGCCCTTCTGGCCTACCATGTTGATATTAAATGACAGCCTTTTATACATGCTTGCCGAAGGTGCCTGTAACGCTGCATTTAGTGCAATACTTGACCCGCCTCACCCCCCCCCCCCCCCCCTCCATCTACACTCACTCTCTCGACTTCTTATCAGCAAGGACGTTAGCGTTGAGCGCAAGCACACACACCGACAGTCGCCGTCGCTCCCATCCTTCCTGTCGGGCACCTGCGGCCCCAGAAAGGAGAAAAATAAATAAAAATACCGAGCCTAATCTTGTATCTCTCAGCCGTTGCCGGGTTGAATGGGTTTCCAGCAGCGGCCAATAGCTTTATCTGCTACCTGTAGAGAAAAGCTAAAGGAAGCATATCTCACACACGCACGGGCACCAATGTACCCTGCACACAAACACACAATCCGTCATCGACAACGATATCCCGCAAACGACAAAAGGCATATGCGGATGTGCATGACGGCAGACGTCATTGTGTGAGGGTCATGTCTGAGAAAGATGAAGCACTGCGGCGGCTCTAAAGACATATTCTTTATCACTTGATGGCACGGGGCTTAATTTTAGAGACACATTTTTTCCCATTTTAATAGTCTCGCCGGAAAGATTTATCAGACCTCGCCGGAGCGTTTATTCACACACGCACTGAGGGTGCTACTGCAAAAGGGGGCTTTATATTCAAACAGAGAGCAGAGCAAACAGTTTTTAAATCTTATTCCGTTATTAAAGTTTAATCCAATGCAAATGGTGCTCAGGACAATGAATGGCATTTAACGTCAAACGCAAATGTACATTAAATACTGCACTGGGAAGTGGGAGGAATAAGTGCTGGAATGCAATTAAAGAATCAAACTTTTGCCAATTAAAAGTAGAGCTTATTACCATGGGGGAAATATGCATGAATCCATTTTAAAAAAGGGGTTTTTTTTTTAGCTGTTGCGGACCCCTGCACACACACACACACACACACACACTCATGTACACAATCCCTGAGAACTCCTCACTTCATTGACGTTTCATTGTACAATCCATCTTAATCAGCAAGCCCATCAGAGACAATATATCCTCCCCTCTATCTCTCGTTCTTTCTACGGAGCAAGTGATTGAGGGGTGGAAAGAGGAGGATGTTTTGTCCTAGCGTCTCCTCCCCCTTCGTATTGTACCGCCCCCCTCCCCCACCTTCCTCCGCCCACCTCCACGCCAGGACAGCTCTTAAGTGCATGTGAGTTTTTATGTTTGTAGTGTTTTATAGGCGCGGGCAGAAGCCAGAGGCAGTTAAAGTGTAGAAGCAGCGAGGGAGGGGGCGGGCCAGGAGGAGGAGAACGAGGCGAAGCGGGGAATTACTGTAAATCCAATCTTTATTGAGAGCGACACAAACGACGTGCAGCGCCCGCCCAGATTTCCGCAACGCCCCACTTAGCTGATCAATCAGGGCGTGCTAACAAATGTCGTAAATGTGCATTCATTGGCGCGTATACTTCAGTGACGTCTGAAATGCCCAAATCTTTGGTTCCTGTCACTCGGGTAGGAAAATATGGAAAAAATGACCATTTTCTCTCTCGCGATCTTTTGTTAATATTTGAACTCACTTTTTCGCCTTCGATGACAATGCTGCGAGTGCCAATGCTAAGACAGCATGTGATTATTCAAATCCAGCCGATGCACAATATTGCCGAGATTATTTTCCCGAGCCATCTGTTACACTTGCCGCTTGGCAGAATTCATAGGGCACAAACATAACTGCCCCACTGAACAGTAAAAAGATTGCTTTATTCCAATAAAAGTTCCTCTCGCCCGGTGTGGTGTCCAAACTTTTTCGTTTGTGGGAATCCTAGACCAAAATGAAAGAATACAAGGGCCATTCTTCAAAGCAAGACATTGTATATTGTTTATATTTTCTCATGAATGTGATAAGCTGCTCCATAACAGCTTTCTTTTTTAACTATTTTTCAAGATTTTGCGGTGTCGAACGGTCCTGTATCCCACTAGCCTAGAGCCACCCCTGCACTGAACAGCGGTCAAATCCCATCTCCATATTCAGAACCAAAAAAAGAGCTTGATGATCATTTATGTCAGATCTTCGCAAATCGTACCTTGACACGGAGCAGAAGGTATAGGAAGCAGTTTTCGCTTTTAAAATTGGGTTATCTTTATTCACCACAGTGTATTGAAGACAAATTTTTGTTATTATTATCGCCGAAAATAAATAGTCGATTTATATTTTTGCATATTTAGAAAAGCTCTGGAATATTTAAAGCAAGTAATTAGTTGCACCTATTTTTTGATAGCCTCCCTTCTCTCGCTGCCCACCTCCAACTTTTTTTTTTTTTTGTTGTGGGCTGCTGAAAAATGGATGGTGAGCCACAAATGTCCCCCAGGCCGTACTTTGGACACCCATGCCTTTAGCCAATATGGATTCCATTTACAAATAGTGGAGGGGGGGGGGGGGTTCAAAATACTGTACAAGCAATCGCTGAACTTTTTTTTTCTGTCTTCACTTGTGAGCAATGACATGAGTTAAAGTACCAGTAAGTTACTTCAAGCCCTCCGTAGCTCCAGCGATGGAACAATTAATTAGCGGAGCCTCAGTTCCCGAACAAATATTGGGTAACAGATTTTTCTGAAAAACATTTACCGTATGTCACATGACAACAATAATGCAAACAAAACTGTGGCTGTATCACTTCAATTTCAACTGTTTCATGAAAGAATGATGCGTAAACATGTGGACTGCACTTAAGCACCGAACTTATAAAATATACAGGACATATATATATAC
Source organism: Hippocampus guttulatus (assembly GCF_054856545.1). NCBI lineage: Eukaryota > Metazoa > Chordata > Actinopteri > Syngnathiformes > Syngnathidae > Hippocampus > Hippocampus guttulatus. The sequence goes on along the minus strand of NC_141262.1, from coordinate 35,881,498 downwards.
ATACAGTGTATATATATATATATATATATATATACTGTATATTTAAAATGAAAAAAGCTTCTCAACCAACCAAAATGACTCTTTTTTGTTTGTTTGTTTTGTTTTCCTAAACTACAACCTTTGCGATTTGATAATTGCATTGTGCTACACCGCAATGCCGATTTGAATTCAATTAATTGTTGAGCCCAAAATAGTACCTTCTCGTACCTGCCGGTGCCAATTTCTACCAACGGGAATGCGGCAATAGAGCCATGGTGAAGCCAAGTAGAGAGTCACAGACACGCACTCAAGAAAACACTTCCCAGCGCTATGAGGATTCTTGGGCGGGTTTATATATCCACATTAATTTGAATCACTTCTCTATATTAAAGATGAAATATTTATTAGGGCAAGTGTCCTCTCTCCCTTCACCGCCGGTGTGAGATAGTGTACATATTAGGGAGTGTTTTTGTGCGTCCTCGGGCCATGAAACACTCACCCCGCCTTATATTGGTCTGCCGGTCAGCTAGCATGGCGTGTAATTGGCCACAGTTGGCTTCGAGTGAATGTTTGCTGCCTGCTTTAGGCTAAACGACGCAGCCACAATAACAGCTACGGCGCGAGCCGCACGTCAACCGCGGGTTTCGCCGCTTCCCCGCGCTCCTGCTTGCTTGCATGGCGGCTCTGCCGCAGGAGAATAAGTATGCCGCTGTTGATTTTATGTATACTTTTACTTATTTTAAATAACTCGGCCTTTTTTTTTTATAATCGCTCTCTTGTCCTTAACTGTCCAGCGTGGAAGTGACCTCGCTCGAAGCTTCCGAGTCAATCGGTTAGTCGGCACGTGAAAAGGTCGGCCTCTTAGTCAACAAAAGACTGCGGAGAATGTCGGCCGGACAGAAGAAAGGATGCTCGGACGCTTCGGCCCAAAAACCCTTCGAGGGCACCCTGTACCTGCCCGTTACCATGGCGATGCCGTCGGCGATTTAAATGCGAGCCTCGCTCCGCCTCACATTTATCGCAGCCTCTCCCAGCCCCCCCCCCCCCCCCCATCTTGCTTTTTGTCCGAGTTCTGTGTTCGACAGACCTGTTTTCTTTCGCAATACTTTTCAGCTGAACGACACTTGACTTTACTGGTGCTCTTGCCATTTGCCGCGCTGTCAAATCTCTTGTAAAAACAAGCCCAACACACAAGAGTTGTCATCACGGACACAAATTACCATCGCATGCCGTATACGAGCACATAATCCCCTCTGTTTGTGTGCACTTTTAATGTTTGCCTACGCGCGCAGCAAATGAGAGTGAACGATCCGCACGCTCACTTGGATGTTGGCACCTGCTGACAGTCAGCTGCCAAATGGAGATCTATCCTTCTCTGCTACGGTCTCGTCATCAAGCCTCATTTAGGCATGCTGGCCCGCCTTTCCCCTCCCTTGACGCGCTCCCGTGCCAAGACAGATTCGATCTCTCCCAAATGCGCGAACAGCCGTTCGGGGACGCTGAGCGGCCGATGAGCGGGTTATCGCCGCCATCTAACGGTGGCTTGAATGCAGTGTTTCACAACTCGACTTGAGCGGGACATTGGATAAAAATCTCACCCGACTCCACCCGAGTAAAATGTCCCAAAAGTATACATACGGGGATGATGATGATGATGATGGCCGTGTTTCAATTTGATGGTGTAAAAAGTGGGCCTGTTCAGTTGAACGCAAAGCTTCTGTTCTTCAACGGGTGAATACGCAGGTTAATTGCACCCTCGGCCATTTGGTTGAAGATCATTACGCTCTTTTATTAGTCATTATGACTCGCTGGCATAAATAGATGGTAGATGATCAATGATATATTATTTGTGGTAAATAAATTACTTTTTCAGATCAAACAAAGAGCCTGTACAGTGAATTCGGAGATTTGTCTGAACATAATTACAATACAATACAATGCATCTCAACGAGTCAGTGGCTGAAAACATTTGAAATCACTGAGAAACCATTTCAGCTTTCCCGATAAAAAGGCACTTGAACGTCTGGCATTAATCAGCCCTCCCCCACCAAGTAATTTCTACCAATAGAGTGTGGGATTATTCAACTAGCTAGAAGCAAAACCCCAAACGCGCATCTTCCCAGGACGACACAATTTATAGAATAGCTCATTATCGTGATTTAAATTGCCACAAGAGGAGGTGATGCCGCAGACCGAGCCGCCGGCAGAGACGAACCCTGCCCCGGTAGGCGGGGCTCGTCAGAAAACCCAACAACAACTTGGCGGGATATATTCCAAGCACCGGTGACCGCAAGTGGACATCGTTTGGCGCTCCAAAGTCAGCAAGTATAAGCTGCTAGACAAAGTAGCATCCAATTTTCAGCAAGCCATGCCTTCATATATTAAGCAGACGCACCCAGCGCATTTGAGAGCAGCTACAGAGCTTGATTTTGTTTGACTATTTTTAAGCCTCATTTTATACATACGAGCCCATGCTTTTTTTTTTTTTAAAACATTCAGATTTGACAAAAAAGGTTCAGAACACTTTCCTCTGTAGTATGTCAAATTTAGACAACATTTACAGTAGCGCATACCTGCATTGACAAGGGCATCTACCTCCAGTGCTGTGATGTTGCCCCTGCAGACCGAGATTTTCCCATCAAGCTTTTGATTCCTGGGATAGTGACTCACTTCAGGACAATCTGACACGGAAACGTACGAGACCAAGTATGTACAGTAACTGGTAAATGACACCATTCATAGCGCAATACTTGTAATAAAAGGAATTGTGTTTGCGGACAGACCTCCGGCGTGAGTCCAAACTGGGATAGCGTCCAGTCGTACAGAGTCAGTCCTGTAGTATTTGCGTCTGACCTCCACAGGCTGAGACAGCAGGAATTCTGAGAGAAACAATGGAACAGATTTAGAACAATTTTAACAGATTTCACAAAGATATTATGTTCTACCCTGATTACGGACTCCTCCCGCATTCGTTGACAACTCTGAGGACAAAATGTTTTTTTAAAAAAAAATGGAAATGCAATGAGAATGCCTTCCACATTATGCCTTTGTGATTTTTGGTTGGTTAAGATTTGAGCGTCTACTTGCTTTTACTCATTAATGTTGACAATGCAATGTTCCCCCATATATTCGCAATCAGACTTACCAATTCCATCATTACTCACTGGGTAAAGCACCGCTTTCCCAGTCCTTATAAGGTACAATGAGCCCGACTCCGATGTCAAGTTTTTCGAGTCATATACAGTTTCATACTGCACTGGTCTTGGTTTACCTTATGTTCTCAGAAAAACACAGTGAGTGAATGGAGCGATCAATTATTGCCGAAAGCCACTCTAAAATATCCACATTCTTTCCTTCATTATTGCCCATTCCCTTTCCTTGACAATCGTGCCATGTTTTTGCATTATAATCAATGATTCAGTACAGTACAAGGTATGTAAAGCCTAATTAACAGATACACGGTCACCGTTTTTCTGTTGCAGAGTCGGCAGATATAGGGTGCTATCACTCAGTGTTTTTGTGGTACAGTATCGCTTTGCCTTGGTGAGAAGGAAACTGTCTTGAAGTGAGTTTAGGAGCTTCGGATTGTGCTTTGTCACCATCATGTGGTATCTATGGACGATTACAAACCTTTTGGGGTGCTCAATTATTCAGTCTGACACTGGCACTGACTATTTCATTTCTACGGTTTTCCACATTTCATGTCGGGAAGACCAGTAAGACGATGACTCTTGAAAGGTGCACCAGTCAACCTCACCCTTGATCTCCTTCCAGTCGCCCTCGGTGGAGTTCAGGTCAGCTTTCATGGCTGCCATCGTCCCAGTATGGAGAGCCGCCGTCAGCACGCCGGTGCCAATGACAGTGGCCGACCTAACACGCTTCCCTGGCGGACAAGAGAACCGAGTCTCCCGGGTGGATTTCCCGCGGGTTGCTGTGGTGGTTGTAAAGTTCGCGGTGTTAATATGGCTGGGGACGGGACTTGGCGTTGGCTTGGGTCCCAGCTGGAAACTTCCAGGAGTTAAAATAATATGTTTGAACCTGACACCGGTGGCAGCCACGCGGGACACGGGACCCTCGACGAACAGTAGCGGGGTTCTTATTCGTGAAAGTAGGCTTAGTATGTATGTCGCCATGTCTCACTTGGTAGTGGGACGTTTTATTCAAGCTCCACGGAGGTTTCGTTTGTGTCAAATACAAGTGCGGACGCCTCGCTTCGCTTTCGTTAGCCTACTTCTGCATCTCGTGTGCCATTTTTTTTTGTTTTGGTTCTGTGGAATGTACCATTACACTTAAGGGTGGGGGTGTCGAGACAGGGATTAGAATTGATCGATTAATGGGACCTATATTTTTCAGTTTAATGTGAAAGGTGTTTATTTGCTCACGAATTGAACCCTAAATCCTGCTTTATAAAACTCCGAATCAAAGGGACCCACGGAGAGAAACTGGTGAACCCTTTAAGTACTGTAGGAAATGTGGCGACCGGCGAGTTGCCAACACACAACACGAAAACAAAATAAACAATTAAAAGGAACATGCCGTGTTTTTTTTAACACGGGTTGGAAATGTTTTGCTCAAAGTGTATACACACACACACACACACACATATATATATATATATATATAGCGTTTTATTTATATATATATATATATATATATATATATATATATATATACACACACACACACACACACACACACAGTACAAACACACAAAAAGAGAGAGAGAGAGAGAGATAGTCTCGTAACATTCCATTGAACTTTTATAACGTAATCAATGTGCAGGTCACAGCTTTTCCACAGCAGCGTTGTTTTGGGTGAGCTTGTATGAGGCAATCGCAACTAGCATTTCTTGGTTTTGGCAGGAGTACCTGCAAGTGACACTCGAGCATCATCTTGCCGATGTTTTTTTTTTCTTTTTCTATTTTATGCCCCCAACTCTTAAAGCATTTTCGACGACATGTCCAGATATCCAAAAATAAACTTCGGCCAGATTTGTGATTGAGGCATAATGGAACAAACTACTCAGGAATGTAAGAGAGGGGGGTGGCGGGGCAAAAAAGGTCGACCGACGAAAGATCCGCACAGGATCGACCGGCGAGATTAATCTTGTTGTTGCTGTTCATGCTCTATGAGCAGTGCGTGATCTGCGGGATGGGCACGGAGATCAACTGGTTAGCACGTCCGCCTCACAGTGCGGGGATGCCGCAAATGTGAAAACTATCATGTAAAAATTTGAAACTGATCATGTAAAAACGTAAAAAGTACAAAATGTGACAAAGTTGGCCTCACGAAGGACTCCCCAATTTCTGTTGTGACCTCGGTCCCACTTTGCAGCAGGACGCGGAAGCAAGTGCTTCCGAATGCAACGGCACTATACCTGGAATTGGTGAGCTTTTTTGAAATTGTGGCGTACCAGAAGATTTCCTCAAATGCATGGAGCAAGAACATGAAGGTGTATTTTTACATGATCTATTATTGACAAGTTTTTACTTTGATAAGTATCACGTTTTTACATGATCACGTTTTGTGGGGGGTTTTCCCGGTGTGGCAGCAACCCGCTTCCCTAATAATAAAGATTGAAGAACATCTTTTAAAGTTTCAAATATTGATTTTATTATTTGCCTGTTTATTTTTACTACAAAAACAAACCGAGATAACAGAAATGCTCACAACTTTAAACATAACATTGGGGATTGATCGTGGTGTGTGCCGTTTCCTTATTTCTTATGAAGATTAGAAATGAATTCAAATGAATGCGGCATAACATTGGATTTGAATTCGTGACTGACCATTTGGAACTTGTGAGCTTTGTAGGTCATATCCTTGCTTAGTTGTACTATAATAGTTCAACCGATTTATTTTGTTACATGTCATCATTAAACATCATTAGATGAATACCAGTGTGAAATTGTTATATGAATAAAGATGTATTGTATTGTATTGGAGGGGGGGGGGGGGGTTCTACTTAAGTGTTTTTAGAAAACACACAGGGCACAATACTTCCTGGTATATACACACACACACACATATATATATATTACAATTAGTATTAGATTAAAAATGTTAACTTCCTCACCTACCCTCCTTCCCTTACTTATACTACAATACTTGAATGGCATATCACATATTGCGTGTATGAATGGATATGTGCTCGTTTAATTCAATTGATTGAAATCGTGTGACAATATAATTTGGCAATTGCAGGACCACACATTCGCAGCCTATCATCCACAGACCGCATCGCAAACTATGCGTCACCAGCCTGTCACTCAAAAGCCGGAGGCCTACCTCTTGTACATTTCCGCCAGACGGAAACTGACAAAACGAAAAGCGAAAAAAAAAAAAAGGGAACATGCAACACAGACACGGTTACAGTTACAGCACAGCCCATCCAGCCAAAGAGAGGAGAAACTTCTTCAACACATGTTTACATGACACGGAGTTCTTCGCTGATCTGACAGAGGTGCAATCTTCCCGGTCTCAATTTCTCAAAAGATTGAAGAAAGGAGACTGACGGTATTGTCCTTATATATCAGTTTAAATGTACGTGTGTGTGTGCGCGCAGGCCAGACATTGATATTGACTGATTAAAAGGCGTGATGTGTTTGTATTGTTTTGCACATTTGTCTTTTGGATTCTTTCAGGAAGGTCAAATGTTACAATCCCTTCGCATTTAATACTTACTCGAAAACAGATCAACAAAGATGCATTTTAATCTTCCTAAAGAAGGCTAGATATGCCATCTACTCATTGTATGTGAATCATGTCACCGGCAATATCTGTCATTTTGCAGCCTAAGTCTTTCGACAAAAACACGCTTACAATCCACGCATAGATCTACATTTGTCTTCATATGTTCACATGCAGTAGATGACCTTTTTGGCATTGAATGAACCTTTCGTCTTCGAGTGGCTTGAAAAAAAGAGAAAAAAAAAAGCGGAAGTGTGTTTCCCTGGCGATTGAGGCGGAAGCAGGAAGTGTTTGTCATATTGTACAGGCTCATCCATCAAGTGTGTGTATCACGCGCCTCTGAGTCTCAAAAGTGTACTTCAACTTTGTTTGCCGAATCGTTGGCGTTATCGTAAAACGGGAAATGCAATATGCCGTGCTTATACGTGTAACGACACAAACAGGTCCCCTTCAATCCCCTTTCTGACACTCAGCATGGCAGCGTGGGACCTGTCCATCACTGTGGAGGACCTTGGGCCTGACGGTCCACCCGTCAGCCTCAGTGTGACCTCTGAGCTCCACGTGGGAGGCGTTATCCTCAAGCTGGTGGAGAAGACGCGTGAGTGATCTGTCTCTTTGTCTTAGATGGATGCACACTGTCCATACACTGAATGTACACCTAGAATACAGTACCGTATAAAAACACTTTTAGCTACTTTGAAGAAGTGTCTCACAATCTCTCCTTAGGCAACATCATATACAGTATACTGTATATCTACCTCTCTCTCTCTCTCTCTCTCTCTCGGTAGATAGATAGATAGACAGATAGATACACACAAAACCAGGCAGTGATCATCTACCTCATGCAACTGGCACCCAAACCCACTCCAGACATCTTGCTTTCGCAACAAAGTGAAAGGAACAAGGTTTCTCTTATGCCCACACTAACACAAGATATTATATGAGTATATTATCTATTAATATAGATAATATATATTAGTCAAATATTGACATTCAATATTACCACATACCTCATTCTTGAATGGCCATGCCCATGAGCAAGTTTAAAAAAAAACTAATGTGGTCTTTGAGCCCAAACATTTTCCCCACCACTCCTCTAAATAAAACACCTTCATATTATTCAGTGTGCAATGAAATGACATCATAACTGTATTCAAAAATACTGTGTGTGTGTGTCTGGGTCCCGCAGAGATGCAACGTGACTGGTCCGACCATGCCCTGTGGTGGGAGCAGAAGCAGCAATGGCTGCCGCGTACATCCTGGACTCTGGAGAAATACGGCATTCATGCCGATGCCCGTTTGCTCTTTATGCCGCAGCATAAACCCTTAAGACTGGGCCTGCCCAACGGCGTCACCCTGAGGCTTCGTGCCTGCTTCTCCAATCCCGTTTTCCAGACTGTGATGGGCATCTGCACTCTGCTCAGTGAGTGTGTTATTTTCTTTTATAAATTTATCGGATGCTGCGTCCTAATGTGGCGTTAACACATTTCCACGACGTAGTGAAAGCTCCTGCTGTGAATAATGGATACCTTGTTTCTTATGCACCACCGAATCAATTTTGTATTGCAAGAGTAAGTGAAGTAAGTTTATTTTATATTCGTATGCGCAGGATTAGTATCGGTGGAAACCTAATGAGGTATTGTGGGAGGCCAATCAGCACTTGATGTGCATCTCAGTGGAGTTACCCGCGTGATTTGTTCTTATTTGGTTGCAAGAGTTTTGCGCCGAATTTGCAAAATGTTTGATAATGATATTATCCATCCATTATCTGAACCGCTTTATGCTGATGAGGGTCGCGGACGTGCCGGAGCCTATCCCGGCTGTCTTCGGGCAGCGGGCGGGTTTACACTCTGAGCTGGCTGCCAGCCAATTAAAGGGCACACAGAGACGAACGACCATCTGCACTCACGCTCACGCCTAGGAACAATTTAGAGTGCTCCGTTAACCCAGCATGCATGTTTTTGGAACGTGGGAGGAAACCGGAGAACCTGTGGAAAACCCACGCAGGCACGGGGAGAACATATAAACTTCACCCGGGAAAGGCCGGAGCCAGAATGGAACCCTGTGCCTCCACCCCGAGAGGCCGGTGTGCTAACGGGTCGTCCACCGTGCCGCCGATATTGTTATTATCATACATTATAGTTAATTATACCGTTGCGGATTGGCATGGATGAGGACGCTCACGCAGGTAACCAGTGAGGCAAGGCGGGTGTGCACACAGCAATTGATTTAAAGAAAACACAATGGCAAACGCATTAATTGACAACCAAATCGGGATAAGAGGTTTGAATAATGTATGGATGGAATTCAGCAGCTTGGTGATGAAGTGCTGCTTCCACAAGTGAAAATACAAACGATGCTTTTCCGTGGTCTTATGAGGGTTCACTCCTCTCTTCAAAGTCCAGGCCGTTTCGGAATGTAAAGAACTCGCTCGGTTCCAGCGGCCCGGCTCTGCCCTCTGTCGTCTAAAATCGTTTGCAATGTCCCTGAGGTGTCTTGAATATATAACCTCCTGATCCGGAGTCAGATGCGCCGCCGTTGCGGCGCAAAGTTTGTGATGATAGCAACCGAAATGAATAAATGGATTGCAATCGGAGACGCCGCTCGCATGACAAAACGGGTTAGAAGTTGCTCCCGACTTCCCTTGCGAGCTGATAGACAAACGAGCGAAAAATCGGTCGTGATTTTTCACAGCCAATTGACTTGAATGTTAAACAGCAATATATATGCATAGTGTTGAGTCCCAATTGACAATGATGTGACTTGAACGCATAACCTTGGATTCTGAGTCACGCAGTCAGACGTTTGGCTAAATTTCCCCCAAGTATTTGTCTTGCGTTTATACATCTGATGGCTGTTATTTCACCGTACCGTGGTCAGTTTGAGGTTAAAATTTCAGGTTAGGACAGACCTAATTCCATTTTTCCAATGACATTGCATCAATTATTACCAACAGTTTCTTCTATTCATTTTGCGGTTGTCCTCACTGCTTCCATTTTATTTTATTTTTTATTCAATTCGATTTTGGTCTCTATGTGCTGCCATGCCAATCTAATAATAATAATAATAATAGATGTTATTTATAAGCGCCTTTCAAGACACCCAAGGACACTTTACAATAACAAAAAACACAAAACAATACGGGTTGAGCAGCGGCAGCCAAAACGCGCCAGCGTTCACTCAACCCGAAAGTCAGAAAGAAACAAGGGAGGGAGAGGGGGAGGAAAAAAACCCCCACGCTCGAACTACCCTCATTTGAGGATAATTTGAGTGAGGCAAAAAACTCCTGCACAAGCATATGACAGTTACAACAGGTCACAAGACATAAACAATGAAGACGGTGAAACGAGGGAATGTATGAGGGAGGGGGTGATGGTGGGGGACTAGCTTCCGTGCGTACTTTCATCAGGGGAAGGTCGAGAGAGCAGATGTTGTTTTGGTAGCAGGCTGCCCAAGAATTTAAGACAGCCTTGAGTCTCTTATGTCTCTTTAGTGGCGTCCATCAGCCAAATCCGTGATTTCGGTCAATATTTGAGCTCGGATTCCAGTTTCTCCAAGTTCTTGACCATCTTGCAGAGACGCTCCAAAACCGCAACAGTTTGTGGTTGAGCACAGTCTGAGTCCGAGTGTTGGACATCCGCGTTATGCCGTCCTTAGACCGGGCAGCCTCTTCACTTCCAATAGAGCCGCTCCCGTCGGTTGAATTTTGCGATAGATCAGGAAACTGCTCACACCAAACAGCAGCATACCTGTTATTCCCAAAGCCTACAGAATCAGTAGTGCTGGCCAATATACAGTAACTTTAATCACATTCGCAATGAGATTGTTTCTTTAACTAAGGAGCTCTCAATCTTTTTACACCAAGTGCCACCCGAAAAAAAAAATTACTTAGTTATTCAAGTAACACCATCAATGGCCTTTATCCCCATTAGAACTGCCACAAATATAATACAAAGTTGTGAGAAAACCACCCAAGAAATACTTAGCGAAGTAACTTTTTTATGTTCATTGAACACGATGAATTATAAAAACGGCCGCGGTGTGACTTGACGGTCTTCTGAGCTGGAGTCGGGCACTAACATCTTTTAAGCAGAAAACGGATAAAGGTATGAAATGAATTTTACAGTTTGGCACATTTGGCCTCCGCAGATATCCGTCGCCCAGAGGAGCTCTCGCTGCTTCGGCCAGTGGAGGAGAAAAAAAAGAAGAAGGAGAAAAATTCGACAGAGGAGATTTTTGACCTGACTGCGGTGCCCCTCTCCTCAGGTAATCATCTTTGTTATAAATGTACTGGAGCCAAATCCGTGAAATTACTTTCCTCTCTCAACCACAGTGCAAACATGTAAAAGCTATTTCCACTGAAATGAACACCTATGCAGTAGCTGTTTCTGGCAATGTGCAATATATGAATGCTAAACACAACAAACTTACATAACGAATGGCATGACGCATCACCGATTGCATTTGTATGGGGAATTTACAGTATGTTGCGGGGTCACCCACTGTAGAAGACAAACTAATCCTTAACTTAAAAGAAAGCCAAAATAATTGCAACAAGGTTCCCTCAAATAATACGATAAAATAAAATATTCTTTACTGTGTAAACATAGCTAAAAAAATGAACATTGTCAAGCGTGTTTTCAGAATGGCTTTTTGCATTACTCTTGGTTTGCAGCATCTCGACCCAGTTTGTACAACGGCGCGCCCATTCATTTTGCCGGCTCGCCTCAGTTGGAGGCTATTTACAAGATGCTGTCGAGCCCCCAGCCTCCTCCTGCCCCTGAAGTCCTAACCAAGCAGTACAGCCCAGCCAGCATTGTGGACAAGGCCCACATCAACGGCAGGTACCCTCACCGTACGTGCATGTTTCTGCGTTGAACGGAATATGTCATAAAAATGACCTGACTGCGGAGTAGGGCGCCCGCCTCCATTTGCTTATCCCCGCTATATCAAATGAACGGACGTGATCTTATGATGACATATTACGCCGCAACGTTTTCCCTCAGGTGGTTAGATTCGTCCCGCTGTCTCATGCAGCAGGGCGTCCAAGAAAATGACCGACTGTGGCTTCGCTTCAAATATCTTGCCTTCTATGATATCGAACCCAAGGTGAGTCTGCCTCTCTGTGTTGTTATCGAGTTTGTGTTGGTAGTGTCCTTTCCGTCTCTCAGAATCCGTGCTCAGGAGGGACACTTATATATTTTCAGTATGACGTGGTGCGTCTGACCCAGCTGTATGAACAGGCTCGCTGGGCCATATTGTTGGAGGATATTGACTGCACAGAGGAGGAGATGATGCTGTTTGGAGCTTTACAGGTAGCGCCCAATGCTGCAGCCTGCGAGGTGTAAAAAAAAAAAAAATAATATATAAAAATCTTGAAAAGATGAATGTTAATCTGCCCATTTACAGAATCCATATCAGACGGTTTCAAGCAGATGTTACTGTGTGTGTGTGTGTATTTACAACCTGGAATGCGTTTCAAATCTGCCGTTGCAGTATCACATCAGCAAGGTGTCACTGTCAGAGACTCAGACAATGAACTCGGCCTCAGCCATGGACGACCTTGAGTCGGCACTTCAATCCCTGGAGGTCAAGATGGAGGGCGAGAGCAGCTCTGCCTCCGAAATGCTGGTCAGACACGATGAATGCATAATGCCGTCTTTCATCCAATGTCATCGGCCTTCTGCGCAATTAAGAATTCAAATAACGACGCCGGGCGACTGAAACATTTTTGTGTTTGTCGTTTTGTTTTGTTTGTTCAAAATTGTTTTCATTTTCTACAGGATAACATGACCGCACCAGAACTTCATGATTACTTGAAAATTTTCAGGTACTCGTTGATACTTGCTTACATGCTATTTGTACCTTGCAACTTAAACCCAAGAAAACAGTCAGCCACTATTTGTGGGGGTGGGGAACAAGCCCAATAAGGAAAAAAAAAACCCCAAAAGAAATTAAGACCCAGTATGCAAAGCTCGTCTCTCAGTCGAGATCACTTCAGCATAGTTTCATGGGGACCAACTCCTATTTAGACAGGACATTGGGGCCATCTTGTGGCATTTTGGAGTGTTACAAAAATAGCTTTAAAAACATCCAATTGCAAACAGCACAGTTTTAGTACAGCGCAAGGGTGTCCGAACCTTTTCTTGCAAGGGTCATATACTCAAAAATGAAAAGAAATAATGTGTCAAGACTTGAATGACAGACAAAATGACAGTCCAACAACATGCAGAATGCGGTTGGAATGATAACTTCATCTGGAGGACAACGAGGCAAGAATTTAAAAAAAATTAATGATAGATTCTGCAAAAATGGATTTTTTTTTAACATGTTGGAGAAAAATTGTCTTTTTGAAGAACATTTTTGTGCGATGTCGTCGATGGGAAATGCCGTCAACACTTTTGTTTCCTCTGCTACCCGGGGAAGGAACCCTTTCTCCAAATGGTTGAAAAGTTTCAGTTATGAATATCCACCAAGATGATAAGGGCCAAAATTAAATGAACAACTCCGAGTCGGCACGTTTGAAAAGGCGTCGTTTGCCCTAAAAACTCGTCTTAAATTGCTCAAATTGAACATGATCCGTGAGAAGAGCCATATGGGCAGGAGAATAGGTCATGTGCCATATTTTAGTCTGCGATTGTTTTGAGATGTTTTTGTTATGTAGACTTTTAGGGGCCTTTGAGTCGCATGTTTTTAAAAAGAATACTTGAAAAAGATAGCCACTTGTTACCTTGATACGTTGACACCTTTAATTTATATAACACGGTAAAACAATGCACTGTTGTAAAATGCAAGCAAATGATATGGTTCATGTTTATTTTAGACTATACCGTGCGCGCTGGCAAAAAAAAAAAAGAATAGCGGGCCGCAAATTGGATACTCCTGCTATGGAGCATATCTTTCTCAATAGATATCAAATTGTAATACAGAAACTCATACATTTTTTTACCTTCTCAAGTCAAAACCAATGGACAACACAATATTATTGATGTGTTTTAGGCCAAAGAGGTTGACTCTGAAGGGATACAAGCAGCACTGGTTCAAATTCCAGGACACCTCTATTTCCTATTTCAAGAGCAAAGAGGACAGCATCGGAGAGCCTATTCAACAGATTAACCTCAAAGGTACAAAGCTCTAGCGCAGGGGTGGGCAAACTACGGCCCACGGGCCAAATCCGGCCCCTTGGTCTTTTTAACCCGGCCCGCCGAAGGTTGGTACACAATTAAGGTTCGATGTCAATGACTGCATTCATTTCATTTGGACTTGTAATGACAGGCATTTCAACGCCAGGTGGCACAGTTACTCGAAGTTGCAGAGCATTGGGAGGAAGGGGGAGACGATACGGAAGCCCGCGGTAGCGCCAAGTCAAGCAAATCCCGTTCGATACGACGGAATAATGTACTCTTAAAGTCTGAAAAACGTGCCAAAAAATGCAAAATACTGCTTTTTAAATAAAGAAATCCAATTAATAATATGTTGAATTTAGTTCACCCTTTTGATCCGGCCCTCCATAATATTTTCTGGGTCTCGTGTGGCCCTATGCAAAAAATAATTGCCCACCCGTGCTCTAGCGTGAAAGCGAATTCTGACGCAGAAAAGCATTTGAGTTTATGCCAAGCGGGACGTGAAGCGTACCGTGCATCCTGTAGTTAATTAGAATAAACATTGACGTTCCTTGAACCACATTGTTGGCGTGATGCAGCACGAAATGAACGTGAATCAAGTTGTAGTGTCGACCATCATTTGACACACAGGCTGTGAAGTGGCGCCAGATGTCAACGTGGCAGCTCAGAAATTCCTCATCAGGCTGCTGATACCTGCTCCTGAGGGGATGAACGAAGTCTATCTCCGCTGTGAAAATGTGAGACCAAACACCAAATGGATCTCGTTCTCTCAAGGTTTGATCAGCCAGAATCATCTCTGTGTCTTTGGCCTGTAGGAGGAGCAGTACGCACGGTGGATGGCTGCATGTCGCCTGGCCTCCAAAGGCAAAAGCCTGGCAGACAGCAGCTTCCAGAGCGAGATGCGCAGCATCCGCTCCTTCTTAGCCATGCAAAACACCAGCTCAAGTTCTCATGGCAACGCTGCCGCGACCGACGAAAGCATAAACACGCTCAGTTTGGTGTCACCTCGCTACCATAAAAAGTACAAAACCAAACAGGTGGGGAAAGAGCTAAAAGGTTTAAAACTTGATGTCGGAGCAGCCAATGCTATTTATTATTCGTGCCTGAACTGTGATGTTTATCATCATTATGTGAATTTATGACAAGCTATCAAAAAAAGGACTTTTATATAAATGTATAGATACAGACACACACACAGTATGTATAAGGACATTTTGATTTATGTAAACTCCAAAAACCCAACTAGTATATTCATAGGCCTACCGTTTGAATAACAGTATGATATTTTACTCATCAGTAGTAATAGCTCAATAAATTATAATCTCGAATCTTATGCTTTTTAAGGCTTCACAAAAAGCAGCAGTTTGACAGCTATTTGAATTAAACTCATATTTTAAAGCAGGCATTTTGGCAGACAAAGAAAACGCATATTTTGCCTTGATTTGAGATATAGATTTATTCTTAGTGATTTTATCGTTTTTGCACAGAATAAAAATACACCTCTCATTTTGCACGTGTTGATTTATGGGACATTGACGGACTGAAGGTAATTGCAGGTAAATGTAACTCATTTTGCCATTTCACTCTGTGTGTGTGTGTGTGTCTATGCAGCTGACCCCTCGTATTCTGGATGCGTGCCAGAATGTGGCTCAGCTCTCACTGGTGGATGCAGTCTTGCGCTTCCTGCAGATCTGGCAGGCCCTGCCCGACTTTGGCCTCTCATATGTCGTAGTCAGGTTCCATCACACATTTGTTTGCAAGCTTTTTAATCATTTAAATGAAAGCAGGACCGTATTGGCCCGAATATAAGACGGCCCCGATTATAAGACCCTTTTTCAAAACTTTGAAAAAAATACTTTTTGAACACCAAATTCATTTCTATACAGAAAATAATTACAGTACATCTGAAACAAATGATTATAACAATATATTTGAGAGAAAAAGCATGCTATTTTGCCTCATTCAAAGCTTAATATCTGAACATTTAAATATGCAAACTAAAGTGCAATCACATTCGTAAATGAATGGCATCTGGTTTCTGAAATGTAAATGACATCATAACTTCTCCTCAGCTGCCGGTTAACCTGGCCGATCTTCGACCCACTTTTCTCCAGATTGTCACTACGTTTCTCCATTTTCTGTTATCTCTTCTATCTTTCTTACGGCTATTTTTCTTCTTCGCGCTACCGCTATTTTTATTTTTATTCTTCGTGACAGGGGTTCGCTTTGGCCTGGGGAGTCAAGTTCAGCATTTGCTTCAATGATATGGGGCGGCATCTAGCGTCGCGAATGGCTATAATGTCTAGACCCCGAATATAAGACGACCCCCACTTTTTCGGTCTTATTTCAATGCAAAAAAACACCGTCATATATTCGGGCCAATACGGTACTGTCATCCCCAAGTTTTTAAATCAATGAGGACTTGACAGAATGAGGAGGAAATAAATTGTTTTTCTTGTCGGACAGGTTCAAAGGAAGCCGTAAAGACGAGGTACTGGGCATCGCTCCCAACCGTCTTATCCGCATCGACCTGGGTGTGGGCGACGTGGTGAAGACCTGGCGGTACAACAACATGAAGCAGTGGAACGTCAACTGGGACATTCGACAGGTGTGAAAAGTCCACCAGCCATCACTATAATTATGAGCATTACAGTGAAACACTCATGATTTATTCCGTGGGGAAAAAATATGCGATCGCCGCTGTTGGTTGTGTGGTTTCAACCACATCACAGGTGGCAATAGAGTTTGAGGGGAACATCAACATCGCCTTCAGCTGCGTGACGGCCGACTGCAAAATTGTTCACGAGTTCATCGGGGGCTACATCTTCATGTCGACGCGCGGCCGCGACAAGAGCGACAAGCTCAACGAGGAGCTCTTCCACAAGCTGACTGGAGGACACGAGGCGCTCTAGATTCTAATACGCCAAACAATCTTAATCGTTAAAAAAAAAAAAACATGACATATGCATTTTCATTCCAGTCTGCCAAATGTCAAAAGATAAAAAGCAACAAAGAAAACATTACACACCCCTCACGACCAATGTATAGTAGACTTACCTCATTGCTACTAGCTCAACACAAATAGCAAATGAATTCCGTGTGAGAAAACAAACCGATGTCAACAGCAAATGTTCACCACTTACACATTTAATAAAATAAATTGAGCGCATTTCATTCTTATATGTGTTCATACCCTCTTTGTCAAGGCATCTGGTGCCATTGCCATTTTCACAAAGTGATATGCTGAACATTCCTCTCAGGTAATTTTAGCTCTGCCTATTATTATTATTATTCATTGAAGACTATTATTGTCTGTAGGTGTGAATGAGAGTGTGAATGCTTGTTTGTCTATACTGTATGTGCCCCGAGATTGAGTGTCCCTCCCCAAAGTCAGCTGCTAAAGGCTCCAGCTCACCCGAGATCCGAAAGCGGATTAGCGATAGAGAAAACGGATGCACTTGTTGAACGGTCTTCTGCTGGCATCACAGCGGCAGGATCCTCCCTAAAAAGAAAAGACAACACCTGCTCACCGTCAGGATAGAAAAACGACACACAATCGACACATACGGTATGGTGACTCTCTTACTGGTAGGCCTGAGTTGTATGGCTCGGCTAAAGTATGTCGTGGGAAGTTTCCCTTCGATGTTCCCTGTTGTCAACAACACATGGTTCTCTGACCAGAAGAACTCAATCCCATCTGTGCAGTCATATTCAGTCAGGTCCATTTTTTTTTAATGAGATTACTTGCACGGGATGTCAATCAACTGTGTGTCATCTTACCAGCAAGCGCCTTGGGTACATCAATAAATATAGCGAGATCACAGTCTTTCCTCATACCTGGTTAAAAAGGTGGGGGGAGGGGGGGCGGGGTGTCAAAACACTTTCATCTAAAAGCTTTTGTTGAAAGGCACGCAGTAAACCTTTGCGTACCGCTTATTACGCCGTCTTCTTGTGGCAAGCCTGGGGCCAGATGAATGTGTGTCCTCCTCATGCGACTCAAACCCTGCTCCCGGATGGAGCTCCAGTTGCACATGTAGGACCCATGAACAGCCTCGGCAGGACAGTCGGGAGAACCGGTCAAAACAGGTTTCAGCTCCAGATCCGTTACCTAGCCACAAACATTCGAGCGGGATTAAAATTGCATTCATTAAAAACGGGTGCGCTGGGGATTCCTAGATCTATAATATATGCAGGAAGCCGAGCTTAACTTTACCTGTATTGTGTGTCCCTGATTGGCTCGAATTTGCAAGCGGCCATTTTCTGGGTGAGGACGAAGCTTAAAACGCTGCTTGTCATTTGTGGCCACCACTCTCTCAAAATCCTCCAGTTTGTATGAGCGAAACTGCGGGCAAGCCAAGACATCGTCCACAAACACGTAGCCATCTATGAAGAGTTCATATGACTTTGGGACACGTGACTGCAGAAGTTGTACTAATCACCATTGGTACAATCAATTAAATTAAAAGTCATTACACTGCATTTTTCGTCATTACACAAAAACATCAGATTTATCATTTTTCATTTAGAATTGTTTTGGTTTTGTAGATTAGGACCCTGGATTCAAACCCTAAACCTCAGAACAGTATAACATTTGCACTAACCAGTAGGCAACCATGCTACAATAAATAAGACATTTTACGCAGTTCTTGTATTGGATGCTGATAGGGGAAGAGTGGCCTCCTCTTCCCCGCGTGTTCGTTGAATTTCGGACGAGGACAATGTTGGTGAACCAAATAAAGGCTGGAGGCGATGAACAGTTCCTTCAAAGGGTTTACTCTATTTTTCTGCAGTTTACGAATCGATTCGGGCTCCAGATTTGAATCAGGAAGCGTAAAAGAAAAACATTCATGAGATTATATAGAGACAATATGATCATGAGAGGCGGGGAGGTACGCCTCTCATGCGAATCGCAAAAACAAAGAAAGTAACATGTCATCTGACCCGGTGTGGCTGGAAGAAGTTGGGAGCGGTGAGGTGAGACCAGACCACCACTACCCACCATTTGGTGTGATGGCAGGAACACAGATACTTGAGATAACAGTTCCTCTTTTGATGTTAAACATGTCCTGTGGAGGGGGGCCCTAAAGTGGTGGTGGTCGAGGGGCACTAAAGGTGATCGTAAACCCAGTGAGCAGGAAATACCTTCAACAGCATTCTACATTGTTTCTTTCAAGTGTCTGAACAAACACAACTCACAGAGAGGAACAACACCATAACCATCAAACCTAACTAAGAAGAGAGGAATAATACAAGAGTATTCCATTTCTAGGAGATGATTGTTACAAGGACGCCAAGCTACGCTGTGGGCATGGGAAGGTTATACAGCATGACTAAATATGAGCAGAATACGGACTTCAATACCATTGGGTTCTGTAGGTGCATTGTAATTTTCGGCCATTCAGTTGAGAAAGAGAAGTACAGGTAGGTGTTTTCACTCACCTGAACTTAAATGTAGCCCCATTTGGGTGGCACCGTGACGAAGAGCATAGGACATCGATTTAGACAACCTGACGTCTCTGTCCTGGCAGGGGAAAGCAAATCAGTTTGTTTTTTTAATTAAAATACGTCAAGTTATTTAGTTGGATATATAAAAGCTCTCCAATGCCCAAACTATTCAAGTTAATTAAATTCAGACAACACACAACATATCATCAGCAACATTCAACAGATTCATACCTGGTGTGAATCTCTCATAAAAGACGATTTGATTGGTATCACGATACATGGGATGCGTTAAGATTCTAGGACAGTACAAATGTAATGATTCGATGCGGCTCACAGTAGATTTGTTTTGTTTTTTTACACATCTACTTTACTTTGAACAGAGACAAACTCCAAAAATCCATAACTTTCTTCACAGTTGCCTCAAGAAAATACTTGTAATGGCAGTGGAATATTTAAAAATATGTCTGACAATTCTGGTCTGGTGTAAATCATTTAAGCTTTGAAATTTCACATACACGCAACTAATAATGAAACGTATGATCCAAACTAGCTACCTTTTGGTTTAAAAAAAACAAAACAATTTTGTGGAGGCGGGGGGTTCCATTGATTGATTAAATTACTTTTTTTCGTTGTTGTCAATACGAGGAGACTACTGTATAACTCACAGCATAATTTATTTTTACCGTTCGTACCAGAGTACATTTCAGACTGTGCATTCATTTTAAAGAAGTCAAAATCGGTTATTGGAAATTTCTTTTTACTTTGCCACCTCTTCCAACGTGGCCGGAACTCACCTCTTCGCCACCACGTCTCCCTCTTTGGCCTCTTCGATTTCCTCTGTCAGACTCCATTTTGAGACCACACTGAGTCATCGAACGTGGTCACGTGGCAAGTGGAGCCCTGGTCACGTGACACTAAACCCGCTCTTCCGGTTTGTGTGGCTCCGAATGGATGTGTTAGTTGCTTGAGATTTACGGTTTGTCGTGGAAGACAACGACTACGCCTGGGTAAGATCATCATCTTGGTCTTTTTTATTACAATTTAAAACAGACTATTAAAAGATGAGGTGTCGCCCTGGCAGATTTGGGCAACTGGGGAAGACGGTAGCTGAAGGATATTAACGATTAGTTCAAGCGGTTGCGGGAATTGTCAGGTTGTGTTTGTTGTGTTTTTTATGTTGCTCTGGAATGATTTGTTTTACGTTACATTTAGTAACGTTGAATTAGATGGGTTGTCCACAACAGTCTACTATTGGTATGGGTTAGTTACGTTGATTAGTCAGAGGTGGGTAGTTGATATTACAGGTACTTGCTTAAAAATATAGTCCTTCAAATAATTATTTGCTTAAGAATACCTTAGTATTTAATTAAAAATCTATTTAAGTACTGAGTAACTGTGAGTGACTTCTAATTTATTTTGATCTAAGCATGATTAATTTTTACAAGAAAAAAAAAACGTTTCGGTGAGCAATGCATGTTTTGCATTGTGAATCTGGATGTCGCTATTTTACACACACAATCTAAAGTCATAGTTCGTTTACATATACAGTATATATATATATATATATATATATAATCAACTATAATAAACACTGCAACATGAATTAAACAATGTGTTAAATATGACAAACTATTAGTAATGCAAACACACACCACAAGGATTAATGTCAGTGTAACATAATTAATTTAATGCATTGCCCCACGCAATGCAATTTGATTGCTATTCATCAGGTTGCAATTCAATTCAATATTGAATCAATAATAACTAAAACTACACAAAATAGGAGTATAAATACTTAAGTCTGCATGCATTAAAAAATGAAAAAATGCACATTAAGCACAAAAGTAAAAAAACTGATCAATGAAATTGCATATAAATGTAATTATTTCCTCTTGGAAATGGTAATAAATACAAAAAATGCGCACACTAATAACTGAATTGTCAGGTGTGTGTTCCTCACAAAATGTGTCATTTAATAGTTTTTCACCACATATTCTTGCCCTTTTATTTATCTTCCTCGTTGGTCAGGTTATGGAGTTTCCTCAGCATTCCCAGCAGCTGCTGTCAGCTCTGCGCTCCCAGCGTCAGCGCGGCTTCCTTTGCGACTGCACCGTCCTGGTGGGCTCATCCCGTTTCCTGGCTCATCGAGCTGTTCTGGCCTCCTGTTCGCCTTTTTTCCACATGTTTTACTCGGATTCACTCCGCAGCGCTGGCGCAAATGCTTCCAGCAGCTCTGTCACACTTGACAGCGATATTGTCACGGCGGCCGCGTTCAGCCTGCTCCTTGACTTTGTTTATGAAGGGGTGCTGCAGATGGAGAAGTCGCCACCACTGGAAGATGTATTGGCAGCGGCGAGCTTCCTTCACATGAACGAGGTGGTGAGGGTGTGTAAAAGAAGACTGCAGAGCCGAGGGCCCTTGGCTGAGGCGGATAGCACTCGCTCTGAGGAGAACACCGGGGCCAGGAAAGTAACAGAGACAAGGAGGCAGGATTGCGGGGGTGCTGGCCCTGAGCCTGTGGTAACCGTGGCAGCAGATCACTTGATTCCCACTGCCATGACAACAACCGTCTCATCAGTTCCCCTCATGGCAGGACAGCGTATGTCGGAGTCTGTCAAGTCTGAGTACGGGATTGATGCGGGCTCACCGGAGGTACGAGCTCAGACTCCCCCGAGTCCTGATCTCGCTGACACCACGCAGCCTGGCATGGGTGGCCCTCGTCTGCTACCCTATGGAGAACTGGCGCAGGGACCTGCTCTGGGTCATTCTACGCAGGAGTCGGGAGGCCCCGACAGGTTGCGAACTGGCAGCCAGGGTGAAGGCTCAGCTCTATCCAGCCCATGCAGTACCACTGAGACATACAGGTACAAGTCGAGAATTGCCTGAGTGGTGACCTACAAAATAAAGAAATAAATAGTGCCCGTGACCCATAAGGTGCATCACTGACTTGGGGGGGGAAAATGGTGGGAAAAAAAGTGCTGTGATTATAAATGTAGTTTTTCTGGGTCCTTGCACATTTAAAAATGTGTATAGTAGGTTAAATGAGGAATCTTAATTGCCCTGCCCATATGCATGATTTTGAATGTTTTTGGTGTGTAAGTGACCTGTGAAATGCTGCCGACCAGTCCAGGGTGACCCTTCCTCTTGATCAAAGTTATCTGGGATAGGCTCCAATTCACTTGCCACTCTAATGAGGACAAGCACAAGAGACAATGAATGATGGATAGATGGCGGCAGTCTGCATATCAGACGTGGCACCTGTAAAGCTGAAATTTATCGTGGAGTTTACATTGGAGCTCTGTATATTTGGCAGCTGGACCTTCAATGGGGCATTCTGGAAATTTACCTGAAGCAATTATACTGTAGAAACCATCAATTCTATGCAAAAACACCCCATACATAATCTGGACCCCTTCGAATTCAGAATTTATCTTGTAAAATTATATATACACGCACACA
Organism: Hippocampus guttulatus; assembly: GCF_054856545.1. Taxonomy (NCBI): domain Eukaryota; kingdom Metazoa; phylum Chordata; class Actinopteri; order Syngnathiformes; family Syngnathidae; genus Hippocampus; species Hippocampus guttulatus. The sequence goes on along the minus strand of NC_141262.1, from coordinate 35,858,801 downwards.
CTTGTCAAACAAACTAGTGTTGCTGATTCTAAAATGTTTTGATGTGTGCAGAGGACTGAAAAATGCTGACAATGTGGGCCTGCCAGGTGACCCGTTGAGGCAAATTTGAAATCTGATTAGTTAAAGAAACAAACTCGGACAACGAATGATTATTTTAACAATTATTCAATCTGTCAATGAATTGATGAATCTGATTTTTAAAAACATGTTTTAATTTTCACCCCTTTATTCAAAAAGAGGACAATATTTCAATTTGACAACGTAAATAACTTTTGCATTTTGCACAAACAAATTATTGCCGGTTTGCTTTGGAACATAAAAAAAAGATAATTGTAATCCAAAGTGAAAGCACATGTCTGATTTTGAGTTAACAAAGATAATCAGTCTGCTCTCGTGGAGGACTACAGAAAGGTATATTTAATATTGAGAAGCTGAAAAGGATTTTGACCATTTTAAATGATAAGAGCTGTCTAAACAATGAATCAATGATCAATTCATTTGATAATATGAACATTGTTGGGGGCTCGTCCGGGATGGCGATATACCTGACGCCTCCAGACGCTGAGTCGACGGCCAGGAAGACCGTGGCCACGGCAAAAACACCCTTTCCGGGACTGGGTTTCAGCTCCTCGTCTGGGGGCTGAGGGTTGAAGCGAATCCAGCGGAGAGAGGACTACTCTTGGTGGTAAGTAGGGCGGCGGTGTCCTGTACGTACTTAAACTCCGCTTAAACACTCTAGGGTTTGTAAAGGCGGAGGTCGGGGTAGTCTTTAAACCTGTTTTTAATTGAAACCCTCTCTGAGAGGGGTTTGTTGAGAAGGGACTCTTTCAACGTTGATTGAGTGTTTGCGCGCCGGCAAAAAAAGACGTGGTCTTTTTAAGCCGCAAAGCCCTGAGCCATACTAGTCCCTATCAGGCATATAGACCGGCAAGTCTCATAAACCGGTGAGGGCGACGGTGTCCTGCACGTGCTTAAACTCCGTGTGTAAATAATGTGTATATAGTGCGTTACCTCGGGTGAAGGTAGTCGGATAAAAGCTAATTAAATGCGCATAAATGAATGACAGGCGGCCCGGTAGTCCAGCGGTTAGCACGTCGGCTTCACAGTGCGGAGGTACCGGGTTCGATTCCAGCTCCGGCCTCCCTGTGTGGAGTTTGCATGCTCTCCCCGGGCCTGCGTGGGTTTTCTCCGGGTGCTCCGGTTTCCTCCCACATTCCAAAAACATGCGCGGCAGGCTGATTGGACGCTCTAAATTGTCCCTAGGTGTGAGTGTGAGCGCGGACGGTTGTTCGTCCATGTGTGCCCTGCGATTGGCTGGCAACCGATTCAGGGTGTCCCCCGCCTACTGCCCGGAGACGGCTGGGGTAGGCTCCGGCACCCCCCGCGACCCTAGTGAGGATCAAGCGGTTCGGAAAATGGATGGATGGATAAATGAATGACTGCGTAACTGTGTGAGTGGAGGTTCGCTACCTCATCTGAACAGGACATTTGTTGTGGCAACTGTCTGAGGAAGCAGATGCAAGAATTTCCTGCCACCTTGGTGGTAGAAGGTTGGAAATGACCTCAGTCGGAGAAATTGCCACCCTGTTCAAGGGAAAAGTCAGCCTAGTTACCCTAGGTAAACCGCTGGCTCTCAAATTTGCGAAATGGGGGATACCAAATGGATAAATGAAGTTAACATGTACGGACTGGAAATTCGTAGAGAGCCAATGCCCTTCTAAGATAAAACATCTAAATTTGTGGATAAAAAATGTATAATTTTGCTGACCGGCTGAACACACAAACATTACTGCACCTGCGGGATAATATTAGAACTATGTGCGAAAATGACAGAGAAAAAATGGATATGGATGGGTTCGAAGACATTGAGTTCTGGATGTTCTTGGCTGAAAAGAAGCAGAAAGTGAATGAGGAAAAGGGAATAGAGAAAGTTGAAAGAAGGGAACGCGTCAGTGAGATGGAATTTAACCATGGCAAGAGCGATGGAAACGTTACGTTTCACAGGAGAGAGGACGATGAGTTGGGACCGGTAGGTTTACGGACAGGAGTAAAACAGAAAGTGGATAGAGAAAGTGAGCTTGGGATGACATCCACAAATCCTGTTACACCATCATTGTATTCATCCCTTCCAACTTCGACATCTCCTTTTCCACCATTATTTTTTAATGAGTAATAATTCTTATTTGTTGGTGTTGTGGGGCAGAAGGCCACATTTCCCGTGACTGTCCCAAGAGTAAATTTGTAAGTGCATGACGAGACATTCCTGCTTCTCAGCAAGAGATAGCAACTTTCCTTGTTGGCTTCTTGATGGAAGGAAGTTTCATTTTGAAGGAACACGGAAAGTGATAGCGGCTTGTTTGACGGTAAATTGATGTTGTATATCGATATTTGGATGTAGTGAAGTGTTCTAGCAGGCGACAAAAGTTTGTAGATGCTTAACTTGGTCGTGAGTGGTAGCGAGGTGAATATTTTGGTTTGTCTGTAGAGTTGGGTCTGCGAATATGTGTTGGATTAGTCTTTGCGTGTGTGTGTGTGTGTAGATAAGCGTGACTCTTGGAGCGACTCATGGAGTCTTGTTTGTTTTATTTTCTGGCTTTTGCAGTGTAGAAGGTTTGTATGGCATCTATTATAATTACTCGTAATTGTAACTGTTTTTATTATAATTCCTAACGCCACTTGAGCTTCATTATTTCAACCGGCGCTACATGAAGTATGTGTAAATCAGGTAAAGAAAGAAAATGGTTGAGTATGGGTGTGGAGACACGGAGAGTTTTGGATACTTATAGTGGGTGAAAGGCGAGTGAAAATGTTGATGGTGAGACGTAAGGTGATGATGGAAGTTGAGGATAAAGAAAGGAACAGGCAGGTGAGGTTTGACACGGTGATGCTACGAATGAGGAGGTCACCGTGTGTTTAGGTTGAAAAGGGCCGGAAGGTCACGAGATGCTTAGAAAGTTGTTTGTAAGTCGTAGGCACAAGTTTTTGTTTGTGTTGAGTGGTCGTCAGTGGACGTATGTGGGACGTTGTTAAGTTTCTGGGAGGAGGTAGAATGTGTAAGTATACAGTGAGGGCCTTGATTTGGAGGATTTGTAACTGTTATCTGTCTGTGGCTTTCAATTATCTTATAACTGCTTCTGTTATGCTGCTAATTGCCAGAATGTTCCGATTATGTTCCACTGTTTTTTGGATTACGTTCATAAGATGCACATTTCTCTTGAAACATGAGAAGAGCCATCACGGCTCCCGATGTGGGAGAAATGATGGTCTTGTGTCGTGAAATGTTGTAAATTCAGTTACAGCTTTGCTATCCTTGGATTGTGTTGTGTCTTCCCTCATTATGAAATTTAATGGCTAGAGTTGAAGCTATCGTCGAACATACAAATTCTTGTTGGTTTGAGTCATAGAAAAAAACGTCAGATTTTAAGACATGTCTCGTTTGTGCATACACGAGCTGGATTTCTAATTTCGTTCGTCACAAGAGCAACATCTTCCAGCTTGATCAATGTTTATGTTCCAGGGTCACGTGTGGGTATTTTTAAATTGGCGTCGTTAACTTAGAATGACTGCACGTTTTAAGGTCAGCAGTGGCATTTTGGAAAATCACACACCCTAGGTGGTGTTCACCGAAGACAGTTGCGGCATAGATAAGCCACTTGGCAGCCTTGAGCAGTGTATGGTGCTTAGCTCTGCATGCTGGAAGAGTGCTAGGAAAAAAAAAAAAAGGGATGAGCTGTCGCACACTAGCATGACGTTTTTCGTCGCCTGCTTGGCATTTATTTTGCATGGCTATGTTGTCATGTCGATCCCATTTAACATTGGAAAAATGCACAGTGCTTAACCCTGCTACTTTATCGCTTCCTGATGGGTGTTTGTTTGTTTGTTGGGAATGTAAACAGGTAATAGTGATTTGAGAGGTTGTAGGAGGAAGTACAAGAAACTCGTCTCATCTTATCTCCCGTTTTGTGTGTGTGTTGATTTGTTTAATATTAATATTGCTATAACATGCATGGCGGGCTGATTGGGAACTCTAAATTGTCCCTAGGTGTGAGCATGGGCTCGGGTGGTTGTGCTTGTGTCTGTGTGCCCTGTAATTGGTTGGCGACCGGTTCAGGGTGTCCCCTCCTACTGCCCGGAGATGGCTGGAATAAGCTCCACCCACCCACGCCAACCTCGTGAGGGAAAGGCGGATCGGAGAATGGATGGTTGAATGAATTGCTTAATATAGTACCGGGTCGTTTTTTGTGTATATCTCGGTTTAACGGGCGAAGGGAGGAATCTAGATATAAACAAACGCGTTTTGCGGGCTATATTTAGGTAGGTTCGTGCGACTTTCGGTTTGTGCACGTACTGTTTGAGCATATACGGGAGCATATTTATGCGTCGCTTTTCAAAATTGGTGCCCCGTTACATTACGACATCTTATCAGTTGATTGGCTTAAAACTGATTTGTATAGTTATTTTGCGGTTTGCTTCTGAACCTCTTTTTGGACACGGCAGGTGGGTCGCACATTTTCTGGTCAGCATGGTGGCCAACGGCCATCTTGATGTCCAAGTCGTCAGGGTCCATACTGTCAGGCGACTCGAGATTTGACGTGTGATGCCCGCAGCGGGAGCTCATTTGGCTTTTCTTTCTAATGCTTGAAGATCTTTTTGACGGAGAAATGGAAAATTTCTTTTTACTTTCTGTATAGCACGCGAAGCGTTGATAATTCAGTGTGACGAATGCTGTTCGTTATTGTATCAAGTTGTGATATTTCCGCGGCTCACGCGGCGGCGATTTATTTTTTGAGAGGGGGGACTTGCTGACTATCAGCAACACGATAACGTTTTGGGTTCGGTTCACTTCTGTTGAATATGCGGCAATAAATTCCAATCGGTTGTTGAAGAATGTGGCGAAAAAACAGCAGAGCTATGTTGCAAGATAAGGTTTATGTCAGCACTGGCAGTGAGCCCAAAATTCTTTTTTGCGGCATGGATTATCTCACGCGTTGGCAGGGGGAATGGCGTCTCTGGTTCGGAAACATGATACAACCTATGGTTTTAACCAATGTTGTAATACGGTACATTTCGAGCTACATTTCCTTTTCAGATAATGCACATGGGTTTCGTTAAATTAATGAGGGGATGCCATATTGCCTGGGTTTGGTTGAGGCTTTTCCAAAATGGGTCAAAAATTGATCAAATAGAATGCATGTTTCACAAATATTACTTGAGACACTATTGCTCCTGCCGTCCACAATCTGCAGGATTGGTAGCAAGTCTGAAAGTATATGGTTAAAATTCAATTAAAGACATTGAATTGAAAGTGAATTGACTTATATATTTAATATTACGAGAACGGTGTTTTCTTCTTTGTTTGAAATATTGTTTGGGAGACCCTATAAATGACTCATATTTTCTACCAAATTGTGAACTAGGAAATGAAGCTGGTTCGGTTGACAATCTGTGAGAACGTTTAGGAAAACAATGAATTGAGATTGCCGTAGGACGATTGTGCTTTTTCACAGCAGGTTCCAGCAGACCTGCCTCTGATTCGAAACATGAAAAAGAAACATTGTGCTTCTTTGAAGTGTTGCTGACCACACCGATTGACGGACGTTGTAAAAAGGTCATCTCGATAGAAACGTCCACTGGGGAAGGTGAGCGAAGTCCGGTGACGCGATGGGCACAGTATTTTAGTTACTGGGAACATCAAACGACCGGCGGAAGAAGTTTCGAGACACCTTTGCACTCATTTAGGGTGTGTTTCTGTCGACATGCTAGAATATCAGTGGTGGCATGTCATTTCCTGTTATATGATCACACTAACACATGGTCGACTGTTCTCCTTTATATATGGTATTTGTGCTGTCCTTTAGCACACGTGAAAGGGGATGTATTTTTTTAAATAATAACCTACATTTTGCGAATAGATGTAGACCAGGGATGTCAAACTCATCTTTGTCACGGGCCGCTTTGGGGTTACACCTTCCTTCGGTGGGCCGGTACGACGGTGAAATTTGATTAAACGGTTATATTTTGTTAATTGTACAACTCAACTCAACTGTGTTTATAGAGCAACTTGAATCAACCATCGCTGTATACAAAGTGATGCACACGGAGTGAATATCAGAAATACAATGATGAAATTATTTACTAACAACAACATATGAATGAATTGCCAATTCTGAAGCCAGTCATATTTTGTTCGATTATTGTTTGGTTGAGTGTTTAACGGGTAACAAAACTATCACAAAATCTCGACATTATTCATATAGAATCTTGGCATTTCCGTACAGATTTTAGCAGGGTTTATGAAAGTTGATGCGCGTCAATTGCTTTCACGGGCCACATAAGTACGTGGGGTTTCGACTTTGACACCTGTGATCTAGATGATCTTGGGAAGAGAGATGAAAAAACACATTTCGGCACAAATTGTTGTATACATTTTTGTTTTGGCGGCAAAAGTATTTTATTTATAATCAATCTCGTCGATCTCATTATGAAAAATTGACAAGGGTGATAAAAAAGAGCACAACTTGTTTTATTCGGGTTTGTTTTGGAGGTTGAAGTGATTCGTGTATTGTGCTCCTCTGTTGATGGTGCTCGGCTGAAATTGAATTGATTACCGTTTATTGATTTATTTCTAGTTCAAATGGTGCATTAATTTGGTCATAATGGTTCAGATATGGATTTTAAATACATTTCTTAGGTGATTTTATGCGTTTAGGATCTTTTCTTTGTTGGTAAAAGGAAAAAAGAAAACAACCCGACAGTAATATAGTTATTCTCTGCTGAAAGTTGAACTATATTTCTTTCTTTTGTTATTTTATTTTTATTTGATGTTAATGCGGATACAATGTAATGCAGTAGTGTACTTCTACTGATTTTGAAGGCAAATGATGATTATCGCGGCCGGGAGTTTTTTCTTTTTCTTTGCGAAAAATCCTGAAAGAGCTCTGCTTTAAGGGTCGTGACTGGTGTTTGCGCATTGGTGTCACTGCTTTCCCCAATGACTGTTTTTCGTCCACAGGAGAGGATAGTTGAGATTCCCCCTACCTTGGTGTAATCGGGGTCCCTCGTGGCGTACCGGATGAGTATAAATTGGTTAACCAGGTCGCTGCACGATTGGGGTCCATTTTTATCAACGTGCTGACGGGATCTGCTACCTCCACTACAGTGTCCGGAAGCTTGCAAATTATACTGTGGAAGCCTTTTTGGCGATTGGAAGTAAAACAGCAATTGACAGTCATCTCTCTGACGGTGTTCCGGGACTGCATAGCGGTCAATGTGCTCTTGGCTGAGGCCAATCGAGCGTGTGCGGTATGTGGTGAGCGGTGCTGTTCAACCAGGCCCCGAGGGCCCCGCAACACTGAAGCGGATCGCTCCGGCGTGACCGCGCCCTTGTCATCGGAGTTGTGGAGTACGACCTTTGTCACGTAACATATTGGTGTGTTATGTCTTAATCTTTCAAATTCTTTTCTCTCAGCTATCTCGACATTGTGTGGAATTGCTGCGGTCCCTATATCAAAAGCTCTGCTTATCCAATTTATCGCTACGGTTGTGGCTGAATCGAATGGAATGTACCCTCTGCTGTTACTTTTGGATGGCAGTGATTCTGATGTGGAAAACAACTCGGCTTATGGTGACTTGTTTTCATTTAGAGATCGGGATGTTGTGGTCAATGTTTACCATCTTTTCCTGGGTTCTTTTTCAGTTGGATTTTTGATCTGGTGGTAACCTCTTTCTCTTCAACCCCTGGGTCTACCTATGTTGCATGTGCGCGCCTCCACTGAATATAGTCCGTCGGGAAGGTTCAGTGTGGTGATGTGCGCAAATGTAGGATGAACAGGGGGGAATGTTGGATTGATTATTTTTAGTCATCATACATTCGCTTATGCCTGACATGATAAATTGATTATGCTTGCAAAGAAGAACGCTTATGCTTGCAATCATTAATTGACTATGCCTGCAATGAAGAACGCTTCTGCTTTTAATAAAGATACATTCTTTATTATGTGCTCACATTTTATCCATTATATACTCACTTTTATCATCAAGAATGCTTGGTGCGCTGTGTGGAAGTTTAGGGACGCAACCACCTTTCCGAGGACGTGGTTGGGACGAGATAAGTGTTAAGACTAAACAGTGAGCAAGGGTGAACAGTGAACGGAGCCATCAACACCAGCTGCGGCGTGATGTTTTTGTGACAATTGCACACATGTACGTAATTTGCACTCACATACACACACATAGTCAAACAAGTGGTAAGGCCTCTTATTCCCCAAAAAATCATCAGATTTGGACGCAAGTGGTCACGTTGGAAAGCCGAAGAGCTGTAGTTGTCCCCAGACCTACAGCCCTCACGGGATACCAAACCTTCAGGTTTTAGGAATCTTTTCAAAACGGCCGAAAATGTCAACATGTTCACATCAACTTGTCGGGACCCAGGTCATCTTGCAACATTTCAGAGGCCTCTCTTTCCCAAAGAAATCATCAGATTTGGACGCAAGTGGTCACGTTGGAAAGCCGAAGAGCTGTAGTTGTCCCCAGACCTACAGCCGTCACGGGATAAAAAACTTTCAGCATTATTGGTGTAAATAAACATTCTTTCTTGGTTGCTGACTTTATCCACAAATACTTAACCAACGTGGATGCTGAAGAGTATTCCTGCATAATTGTACATCATCCCAATTGAATTTTCACCTGCCTGTAAATGATGACTACGTAATTGTCACTCCTCACTTTCGTCAGCAGGTGGTTTCTTGTGTTTAAAAAAACTGTTAAGAATGATTTGGAACACATTTTATTCACATTGACAAATTCTTACAAACATCAATCTCAAAATTGTGAGTCTTTTCAGCAGAAACATTTTTAAGTCTTGCCATTCTCTCATCATGGTTTTGGAGCACACTAGGAGATCCACCCAGTACACCCTTTTTCTTCGATCTTATTTTGTCTCTCAATCTTTGGAAGCCTTTAACGTGACCATTTTCAGTCCCAAGATCAGCTCGAACGATTCGAGGACAACCCCCCAAACGGTGCACAACTTCGACGTAGTAACCTCCAATCAACTTCGGGTCACTACTTGTTATGTAGGCATTGAGCCACATTATTTTCCTTGAAAAACCATCAATAGCCCCATTGATACAAATTCCAAATGGTTTCAGTTTGTCATAGGAGTCCATGTGACATATAAAATTTGGCCCTTTGGAGAAGTAGTTTCGCCGTCTCAGACGTCTTGCTTGCCTTAACGACACTCCTCTCGGATCCAACTCTTTCAGGACCAGACGAACGTCCTCTTTCCTGACAAGAAGTCCATATTCTCTGCACTTACTGTACATCCATCCACCTGTAACCGTGTAGTTGTCCGGAATGCTGCAATTGGTTGCGAATGAAGTCAACCAGGACTCCCAAGTCATTGAACGTTTTCCGACGAAATAGTCGTCTTTGGTTCAGCACTCCCCTTCAAATGTCTTTCGCTTATTTGGAAACCGTACTTAACATCAAGAACAGATTTAATGGCTTTGTATTTCAAGCCAATTTCAAAGTAAAATTCTATTAAACTCACAAGCGGTTGAACACGCTCCATAATTGTTGTTTTCGGTTACACGTACGATGACCCGGAAGCACGCCAACGAGCATTAAAAATAAATAAATAAAGATTGCGAGATCTCGCAATACTTTGGAATGCTTTGCGAGATCTCGCAATACTTTGGAATACTTTGCGAGATCTCGCAAAGTTTTTTTTTCCCTTCCATGTCCCCTTAGGGGCTCCGTAGAATAATGATTAACAAAGTGACGTAATTGTAAAAATAAAATATACAATGTTAAAATGTTACAACTATTACTAATGCTATCGGTTATTGATGTTACCAATGCTGGTAGTGTTACTGTTTCTAATGTTAATGATGTTTGTTAATGCCGCAATGAGACAGCTCGCTATCTATCTGGATGCAAAATAGGACATGAGTCAACTCCAGTAATTGAATTAAGGACTGACAGACACGGGCGAGAAGAGAGAGGGAGAGAGAGTGTGTCAAAGTAGATTTTGTCCCACAGGAGCCGTGATTAGCATTACATCAAGCGGGACGCTAAGACGGTCAGCTTGCAGGCAGGCAGGACGCATTTGATGGAACGACTACCGGGTAGTTGCTATTTTGTTGGGGATAAGCGTCATTTCATGACAGCAACAGTAAAGTAAACATCCTTCCTTCATCTATGACAGTATGCAGGAACAGGAACAGAGACCTAATGAACAGTTCAGGAACAAGACTGTGAACAAAGATGAAAATGGACGGGTATAATATTCAAATATAATATTCAAAATGGATCTAGGAAAAGAAATAACCATGGAAACCGGTTGAAAGATCCAAACAGACCTGAAGAATAAGGAATAAAGACACAAATAGATGGTCCGGTAACAAGATCAAAGATGCAAACAGATGGAATATAATCAGCGATACAAATGGCTGATCCAGGGACAGGAACGGTGATGCAACTGACTGGTCCATCAACTGGAACAGCAATCAAAGTAGACGCACCGGGATGAGGAACAAAAATCCAAAACTGACAGACCAAGAACATGGATCCAAATAAACAGACTAGGAACAGGAACAAAACGCACATGGCTGGGACAAACGGGGACAAAGATACAATTGGAGAGACAACACAGGAAAAAAATATATATCCAAAATGATTTAAACCGGAACAAATATCCAATGACATGAACCAAAGGAGAAAAAGAAAAAAAGATCCAAAACGGAAACGAAAATTTAAATGGATAGTCCGCGAACAGGAGCAAAGACCTAATGGACTGACACAGAACAAAGTTTCAATTATGAATAGGAAGTACTGTAATGTCCAAATGGATGGAACACAAAAAAATATTCAATTGGATGGTGCAGGAACAGGAAAAGGAGTAACAATCCAAATGGAAATCCAGGAACAAGAACAAAGATTCAAATAGACGGAACTCTAACAAATGAAAAAAAGTGAAAGGAATGGATAGAACACAAAGGCAGATCCAAATGGGGAGTCCAGGAATAAGAACGAAAAAAAAATGGACAGACCAGGAACAGTCACCAAGATTAAAATGGACAGAGTCGGAACATTAATAATTTCAGACAGTCCGTGCAACGGGCTACTGCTGACGTTTATTTGTCCATGTGTAATTTCCCCTAAGATTGTTCTACCATGCCTTCTTAATTAAACAGTTGATGAGCCTGGTGTGAAGGTAGTTGGTTTGTGTTGAATAATTAACGTTCTGAATACAGCCGTTTTTGAAACATGGGTTCATGATTGTATACATGCATGGTGCTGATGTTTATGGGCCTCTCAGTTTTAAGTATTTTGCTGCTATCTTGTGGCATCAATGCATGATTGCAAACCCCTTTTTGAGAGCGGGACAATTTGCACATTTTTGCTCTTCGTGTTTCACATTGGGAACCATTTGGGACTTAGCTAAAGTAAATCGTCAGAGAACCATCGTGCAGTTTTGATTTGCAGCTGGCCTCACTTTCTGCCTATCTGTCAGCTAAAAACAAAAATGACTTCAGCACACATGCAAAGTGTATTCTCAATAAGGTTTTTTATAAACGAGGAAATCGGGCGAGGTAGGTAAATAAAGTCTGCAAAGTTCTTTTCCAGACGTGAGTGTGGACCTTTTTTAGTAGGTTTTGCCTTCAAAGCTGCAACTTTGGTAGGCCGTCTCCTGACACAGACGAAAAATGATTGAGACCAATTCATCAGTCATTGATGTTTATCAGTGATCAGCAGTTCCATTGAAAGGTGTTCATATAACTCTCATATTTACTTATCCCCGCGGCCTGGTGAACCAGTGGTTCGCGCGTCGACCTCACAGTGCAGAGGTACCGGGTTCAATACCAGCTCCGGCCTCCCTGTGGGGAGTTTGCATGTTCTCCCCGGGCCTGCGTGGGTTTTCTCCGGGTACTCCGGTTTCCTCCCACATTCCAAAAACATGCGTGGCAGGCTGATTCAACACTCAAAATTCTCCTTCAGTGTGAGTGTGAGCACGGATGGTTTTCGTCTATGTGTCCCCTGCCTACTGCTGGAAGACGGCTGGAATAGGCTCCGGCACCCCCGTGACCCTTGTGAGGATAGCGCGTCGGGTGTATGGATTTATTCATCCCATTTATAGTTTGTATTTTACATATGTTTTAGATCGTGTTCTAAATGTCTTAATTTTTTCTTTTAATCCGTTTATTTTGTTTTTTGGGGGACTTATATCGACGATCCTTGGCTCCTGCAGATGCTGAGCATGCGTGAAGATTTGTCCATGCCGCTGTCCTCTTTGTAGTGTTGTTCCCATTTGATGAAAATATTTGCAAACAAAAAATGACTTCAGTGATTCAAACCACTTCAGTTGTGATGCTGATATTAAGATTACCGGTATATTGTTCCAGATTCCAGGGTCTGCCAGTGCGTCCTCAGAATGTCCTTTGGCAACTACCATCTGACTGACCAGGAGTACGCTGATGACACCGTCCTGCTCAGTACAACCCACAGCCAGCTGAGAGACGCTCTGGGCATTTACAGTGAGGAGGCGGCACAGCTCGGCCTCCGAGTGAGCTGGACTAAAACCAAGTTCATGCACATCGGTGATGGACCAAATCCATCCACCCATTCGTATTGTTTGTAACATTGTAGAGCCTGTCAAAGACTTTGTGTGTCTGGGGTCCATGGTGACAGATAATGGGCACCTAAAACCAGAGAGTATTCGCAGACGAGCCCTGGCGGCATCCGCTCTACAGTCTCTCCGGAAACCTCTTTGGCGGCGTCAGACCATCTCACGCAAGACAAAGCTCCGGATTTACAACTCCGCCATACTCTCCATCCTGCTTTATGGCTCAGAAACAGGGCCCCTGAACGACACTGTGGCCACAGGAATCGATGGCTTCGATAGCAGGGCTCTCAGAACCCCATCAGGTGGCCCCAGCAAGTTTCCAATGAAGTTATTAGAACATGCACGCGCCAGTCCTGAGCATCTTCCTTGGTCACACAACGCTGCATCTGCCGGTTCGGCCATGTTCCTTGTCTGCGCCCAGACCATCCTACACGACCCATCCTCCAGTTTGACCCAAGGGCCGCAGGCTTGAGACGACCACAAGAAAAGCCTCACACCCGATGGCCTCGACGTGGTTGAGGGCAGCTGGCACAAGATCGACAGCTTTGGAAAAATCTGGTGCATATGGGCAGCTCAACACACAGGGACGGGACACCCTGACCCTCGCTGGAGCACTAGTTACTTAGTAGTTAGTGTTCCAGATTCCGTCTGCAAACAAGCGTTGCGTATGCATGTGCGAGTGGTTTTGAACCCGCCGCCCAAAAAAAAACAAAAACGCATGAATTTCCACTCCTCATTCCGAATCCTCTACACCCGTGCTTAGAAGGACGAGCAAGCATCTACAAATGCTACCTGTGGCCATGTGCATCAAATGCAGGGAAAAATAAACATGTGGCTCCTACAGTGATTTTTCTAAATGTATGACAGAAATTTAACCAGTCTATAATTCATATCTTTCATGAAGATTTTTTTCTCTTCTTTCAGGACTTTTCCCAATTATTTAAAAATATTTATCAGTCTCTTTTTCCTCTTTTTCTATACTGACTGGTTAACACAAGGGACGAGATCAGCGGAAGACAAAAAGGGCACATGAGGGAACAAAACCAAATGTAATCTAAACAAAAACATAACGGTGAGGACCACATGAGTATCTCGCCAGTGCTCAGACATTGTGATTTGCAAGTAGAAAATATAATTTAAAAATGCAAACACTGGCAGTATGACATCTTGAACATGATCGCAGTCTGAAATTTAAAACCATTGAGTCTTAAAAATAGCACATTCCAATATAATGAAATGTAATTTGGACAAATATGTTATTTCCGACGTATCAATTTGGTAGCCCTTCACACAATCGGTACACATGAAGTAGCTCTCACTCTCAAAGGTTGGTGACCCCTGCTTTCGAGAATTGGGGAAAATTCAAAGTGACCCCAAACATTTGTAAAGTAGTATCGCTGTAGCTCAATATGTGACATTAATATTCTTTTTCTCAATGTTTTTTGATAAGATTATGCAGGTGTGCCCAATATACTGTATCTGTGGTCTGGAATTATCTTCATCATATCAAGGTAGACCTTGGCGTCAAATTGTGTAAGCATACCGAGTATCTCCTACAATGAGCATAACTACAACTCTATAATGCATTAAATCTAGTAGGTTTTTTGGGCTTGCTATATCGAAGCATTACTGTCTTTGTCGAGCCATAATTGAATTGTTCTTTCAATAGTGCAGGTGTACCTAACGTTGTGGCTTGAGTATCTTTCATTATTCCATTAATATCATATCATGTCTTTCCTTTGTTTTGGTCTGAAGAAGCACAAGAACATCAGGAAAATGTTGAAATTTAATGAACATATCTTTTACAAAACATTTCATGAAACACCTTAGATTTCCTGTGGACACATGTGCAAATTACTTTTATCATTCACATATATGCATTGCAACTGATCCCACTGATTGTACAAAGACACAGAGCTTAAACAAGTAATTGGTATTGAAAAATATAGTGATGCACTTTAAGATTAAATTAGATTTATAAAGAAAGACATTTTTAAAGCATTTACACATGTGCATTTAAAATGAAAATTTAATTCCTGCTGACATCTTACACACTCAGGAGAGTGCTATTAAATGTGTAAAGAATAAAGTATTCACATGTCCTTGATAGCGTCTGCTGTGTTGGGTCTGTCTCAGTGACATACTTCAGACTGCTGTTGTCTTCTTCTCTGATCAAAACAGTGTGTCCCCTACCGGATAATCCATGAATTACACTATATTAAAAATATTCATTCCGTGTCTTTTATGCATTTCTTTCCCACTTTTAAATGGTCCCGGCTCGATTACTGCAATGCCCTTTACTTTGGAGTCAGCCAGTCCTCCATTAAGCGCCTTCAGCTGGTCCAGAATGCCGCCGCTCGCCTCTTGACTGGTACTCGTAAGAGGGAGCGCATAACTCCTACTCTGGCATCCCTTCACTGGCTCCCCATTCATTTTAGAGTTATTTTCAAGATCCTCTTATTTGTTTTCAAATCTCTGAATAATCTCGCGCCACCTTACCTCTCTGAGCTCATCCGCCCCTACGCACCTGCCCGGCGCCTCAGGTCTGTGGACCAGACTTTATTAGAAGTACCAAGAACTAAACTGAGGCTCAGAGGGGATCGAGCCTTTTCCGTTGCCGGTCCCTCTCTCTGGAATGGCCTCCCACAGAACATTCGGCAAGCCTCCTCGCTGCCCATCTTCAAAACCCTCCTCAAAACTCACTTGTATTCTTTGGCATTCGACTCAGCATGACTTTGATTTGTTCTTGGTTTTACTGTTTGGTGCTTTCTACCGCCTTTATTACCCATTTGTCTTACTGTTTATTGTGCATGTTAAATTGCTCCATGTACAGCACTTTGTATGCAGCGATGGCTGTTTGAAAGTGCGCTATAAATACTGTTGACTTGACTTGACTTGGTCCTGCGGGCCTGATCGAACCTACTTGGGGCCGGTTCCGGCCCGAGGGCTGTATGTTTGACACCCATGTGCTAAACAGTCCGCCACAAAGAAATAAAAGTAAGTAAATCTTACAAAAATCTAAATGAAGAGTAAAAGTAGTGACAACCCAATGAATAACAAAATTACATAAATCATACTTCCAAATCTAGTAAAATTATAATCAAAGTGAAATAAAACATTTTTTAGCCAATCATGTCAAGCAGGACAGAACAGTGATGTAAACTCACATACTCACATACTCTTTTTTTATCTACCTTATTTTCTGTCAAATTATTACTGTATATATGTTTTATGTTCAATAAACAAACAAACAAACAAACAAATACTTTACAACTAAGTTGAGAGAATTGCATACTGTATATTTCTAATTCAATGAGTGTAATACCAAGAACGATCAACAGGTGTCAGGGTTTCCCTGTCTAAGATATTCTCGCTCGCAGTGTCACCCTTCGCGCGATTGTTTCCAACGAGTTCTTTGTGTAGTCAGTCAGTCACAGTCCACATGTTAAATATGAGCAAAACAAATAAGGTAAATTACTGGGGGATACTGAAATTCTCTTTAAAAAGTGCCCTTTACCTTGGACATGTTCAGGCCACGTTATGGTAAACGAATGTCCTCCCCTGAGGACAGTTACTGTCTTCTCAAAGCAAAATCAATGGACCTTGCCTGTTTAATAGATAGTAGTGTTTTCCTCAAGGGATTGTACTCACAGAACGGTGTGTGCTTGTATGTTAGCGTTGAATTAATCTTCTCCAAAAGGCACAAAAAGCGATTTTGGAGCATTTAAGTTTCGAGCAGTGGACTTGAATACCTGTGACACAATAGTGGGAGCTTCCAGAGAAGATTATGTTCCCGTCTAAGGTGAGTCAATGAATGCTGACTTGGTGGCGGTGACGGCCGATTGGCACTTTATTATCATCCATCTCCACCAGATTTCCAAGCATAGTTAATTTTATTTCATCGAGAACACTTCCATACTTGCCTACATTAGATGGACAGACAAACTGATGGATAGGATGATGGAAAGGTGGACCTAAAAACAGATAGACGCTATGTTAGCGTCTCACAGGTAGACACTATCTGTTTTTAGGGTCCACCTTTTCTTAAACGACAGAGGTGCAAATCTTTGTCAGATACATCAGCAGAAAAATGGACCGATAGGTAGATCGATGGATGGAGCAGCAGACCGACTGACAAGACAGATGGATGAATGGAAAGACATACAGACAGATGGACTAACCGAAAGAGAGACGGCATCAATAGGTAAACGGATAGACGGATGGATGAATGGACAAGCAGGTAGCTCGGTGAATGGACCAGGGATATAATAGGTGTGGATTTATCATTAATGTTAGCTTTTATTTTGTTTTGAAGTTTGTTGTTGCTGTTTTTTAATTGAGCTCGTTTCAATTCGTCTTTAGAGCAAGTTTGTTAGTTTTCATTTTTTTTTCTAAAATGTGTTGTTTTCGTTTTGTTTGTAACGTGTTAGTTTTACCTTTAAAAAAATACAAAGTATATGTAGTATTGACGGCATGATGATCAACAGGTTAGCACGTCAGCACAATGCAGAGGTATAGGGTTCGATTCTGGCTTTGGGCTTTCGGTGTGGAGTTTGCATGTTCTCCCCAGGCATGTGTGGCTTTCCTTCGGGTACTCCAATATCCTTACACATTCTAAAAACATGCATGGCAGGTTAATCGAACAGTCTAAATTATCCCTCGGTGTGAATGGTTGTTTGTCTATGTGTGCCCTGCAATTGGCTGTCAACTAGTTTATGGTGTACCTTGCCCAAGAATTAGTTTTATCCATCCATCCATTTTCCGAACCGCTTGATCCTTACAAGGGTCGCGGGGGGTGCCGGAGCCTATCCCAGCTGTCCTCGGGCAGTCGGCGGGGGACACCCTGAACCGGTTGCCCGCCATTGGCAGGGCAATAATTAGTTTTAGTTGTTTCGATAAATGTAAAATGTAGTATTAGTTAGTTTTTTGTTTGTTAAAAAGCATTTTCTTTTTTCTTGTATTTATTAACCACGGATGGATGACCAATGGGCGGACAGATAGCGGGACAGACCTACTGGCTGCGTGATCAATAGATGAATATACAAATGGACAGACAGGCATACCGATGAATGGACAAACAAAGGAAAGACAAATACTATTACAAGCCTTACCTAAAAGCCTTACTTAATTGACAAATGAAGACTGAAAAGATGATGAACAGAAAGTCAGATTAAGGGACAGTCAGAGAGGATTGAAGGAGATCCAAGTCAAGAAGCCTCTGAGGGCACTTGACAGAAATTCAGACATGCATCAGTGAGAATAAAATCCGATGGCTTGTAAGGGTATAAATCATTTCTTTACATCGAGCTGTCACTTTTTCAACACCTCCTCTGGTGCTGCAATTACCTGGGGATCCATGTCATGTTTGTCAAGAAAATCACCGTGAAAGTGCAACCGCTGTGCCATCAAATGTCCACGTAAAAGAAAATCTCTGATTTGGGGCAAAAGGGACCCTTCCACCTCACGACCAGACTCACTCAATCCAGCGATCACGTGTCACAAAGGATAAGCAGAGGTGCCGGCGGATCCCCGAGGCACGCATTAAGTCAAACTCCAAATCAGATGCGTTTATGGTATCGAATCCCTCGTTGACTGTGAGGCACCTGAAGGAAGCATAAATCAGAAGCTGCACTCAGACTCAGGCCTTAAGCTATGTTTAGATATAGCCCTTCTGCTGGTGACACCCGCTTTGAAGCAAAACGTCCATCTCCTTATAAGCTCTGACAGAACCTCCACGTTCGGCTCCATTTGGGTAGCATGGAATTGAGGCTGTTGGGAAAAGAAAAAAAAAGTAATTCCACTGAGGTTGTGAGTTGTGCACTTCCCAGCTCTCAACTCATCTGTGCTGTATGCTGTGCGGTGTAATTTTCCACTCTGGAGCCTAGTAGCTCATGTCTTTGTTGTGAGTCTTTAATTCGACATGGACTCCTGAGGAGACCATGTGTTGCTGTCTTACTTGTTCCACTTTGTGTTTTCCAGCTTGGTGACTAACCCACAAGAACACTTAACACGGAATTTTAATGCCTGCCGAGTTCAACTGTCTATCATCCAAAGAACAGAATTCTCTTGAGTGTCCTTCTCTAATCCACACTAAAATGTCTAGATTCAGAAAGATCGGGGGTCTTTAGCGACATCTAGTGGCTCCCTGGAGCTTTATAAAAAATGTTTGAAAATGGAAAAAGATTTTGATAGTAGGCTAACATAGCTCAAATAGATATAGATACATGTTGCAGCTCCGAAAAAGGAGAGCTGTGGTGTTCGTTTTTAAAAACGTACACTTTATGCATGCTTTATGCAAGATTTAAGATATCCTTTATTTGTCCCGCAATGGGGAAATTTACAGTCAGAGTTCAGAAAGGAAACCACTAGGTAGGGAGTCTCGACAAGCACAGACACGTCTGCGTCCGACTCCGTGCCTTCTCTCATCTCGTTCGACTCGAGAGGCGTTCAAAGACAGCCTCCATAAAACTGAAATTAATGATCACTTCACTGACACTAAGAAAAGCGAAAAGAAGATACCAAAACAGAAAATCAAGCGAGGGAATCACAAAATAAATTCTATGGGGGCGTTTGTGTACACACAACAAAGGAGTATATAACAAACAATTGTGAGACAGTCCAGTCTCCTACATACATACAGCATGTGTTTCCTTCATTGTAAGTTTTAAAGAAGGCTTTTATTTTTTTGCGGCTCCAGACATATTTGTTTTTGGGGGTTTTTTGTCCTATATGGCTCTTTCAACATTTTGGGTTGCTGACCTCTGAGATAGATGCAAAGAGAGATGGAGCAACCTACCAACAGATATGTCAACAGACAAAACAAAGGGACCAACCAAATGACGGACCAGAGATGGATGGAAGGATGTACGCACAGACTGTCTGACTTCAATTCATGGCAGGAAATGCAAAAATCTATTTCAAAGTAGGAACGGGAACTTGCCATTTTCATTACCGCTCTGGCATAAACGTCCTGTTGTCAAATTGGACTTGAAACCACAGACTTCACTGCACTTGTTCAGTTTTAACTTGCATTGAAATAGATAGATACGTAGAAAAAAACTCCTCCACGATGTTCCTTACTGCTGTAAAACAAGAAGTATCAAATATTATAATAACTTTTAAAAATAAAAAGTGAACGGATTGCTTTAATATTGATATGACAATAATAAAGCAGATTATAGAATATGTAGTGCGACCTTTCACGCACATATTCAAAGCCGGTATCTTTCCATCAAAAATGAAAATTGCTAAAGTTATTCCAATCTATAAAAGTGGAGAAAGACATCGGTTTACAAATTATAGACCAATATCACTACTACCACAATTTTCAAAAATATTAGAAAAACGATGTTCTCGCAGGCTTGATAGCTTTATACAAAAGCATGCGCTGTTAAGTGAGAATCAATATGGCTTCAGGGAAAAACGGACCACCTCAATGGCAGTTATGGAGTTTGCGGAAGCAATAGCCACTAATATAGACAACAAAGAATTTACTGTTGGGGTTTTCCTAGATCTAAAAAAAGCTTTTGACACAATAGATCACAGTATATTATTGAAAAAACTAGAAAGATATGGCATTAGAGGTGTAGCTTATAAATGGATAAAAAGTTATTTAGAAAACAGATATCAGTACGTGCAACTCAACAATAAAAAAAACGAATCAACTGAAAATCACTCACGGAGTTCCTCAGGGGTCAGTGCTTGGTCCAAAACTATTCATCTTATATATAAATGATATCTGCAAGGTCTCAAAACAATTTAAATGTGTCCTATTTGCTGATGATACAACTTTCTACTGTTCTGGAATAAATCTGAAACAGCTCCTGACAACCGTAGAAAACGAATTCAACAAATTAAAAAACTGGTTCGACAGAAATAAATTGTCACTTAACCTGAAAAAATCGAAGTTAATTGTTTTTGGCACAAGACCAATCAAACACCAAGCTAAAATGATGGTAAACTCAATTGAGATAGAAAGAGCGTATGAAACCAAGTTTCTCGGATTAGTAATAGACTCAAAACTATGTCGGAAGCCACATATCGATAACGTAAAAAGAAAAATAGCCAAAACCGTCGGGATCCTCTACAAAACCAAGGAAGTGCTAAATAAGAGATCTTTGTACACATTGTACACTTCATTATTATGACCATATATGACCTACTGTGTGGAAATATGGGGAAATGCCTGCAAAACAAACACACTCCCTATTCTCAACCTACAAAAAAAAGCAATTCGAATTATTAATAGATCAAAATATACGGAACCCACAAATCCACTATTTATCAAATTAAATACGATGAAATTTTATGACCTGGTTGACTTTAAAATCGCCCAATTAATAGTTGATAAATAGAGAAAGGTATATAAATATCCATTATGAATACAAGAGAAAATTGACACAAGAGTGCCAGCGTGTGGATGTACTGTATATAATCCCGATACAAACCAAACGTTGTAAACATATCACGGTTAAGGGTAAAGTATGAGCTTTAATGGAGACTTCTTTCTTCTTACTTTTTTTCTTTTCTGATTGATATAAAAATGATTCATTAGATATAAACACATAACGGGGTAGGACTAGATAAGTTTTTTACTTCTTCCTACTCCCTTGAACATAATAACTGTTGAATGAAGACTGATTTCTTTCTTTAAAAAATTGTATGTCCAGATTTGGGCGGCCCGGTAGTCCAGTGGTTAGCACGTCGACTTCACAGTGCAGAGGTACCGGGTTCAATTCCGGCTCCGGCCTCCCTGTGTTTCCTCCCACATTCTAAAAACACGCATGGCAGGCTGATTGATCACTCTAAATTGTCCCGAGGTGTGAGTGAGGGCGTGCATGGTTGTTCGTCTCTGTGTGCCCTGCGATTGGCTGGCTACCAATTCGGGGTGTCCCCCGCCTGCTGCCCGAAAACAGCTGGGATAGGCTCCAGCACCCCCGCGACCCTAGTGAGGATGGAGCGGTTTGGAAGATGAATGAATGAATGAAGGTCCAGATTTTTACGCCCCAGCAGTGTTGTGTCCAAGGACCGGCAACCCGAGGCCAAGGCCAAGGCCGAGGACTTAACTCCGAGGCCAAGGCCAAGGCCAAGGACTTGAGAAATTTTCCGAGGCCAAGGCCAAGGACCAAGGACCAAGGACTTGCCTCCGAGGCCAAGGCCAAGGATCAAGGACTGATTTTGAAACTGAGGCCTAGCCGAGGACATGTATAAAACAATGCTATCATACCACTTGGCAGGTCTTCATGATTTGCAACACCCCTCCATCATAACCCTTTGCACTCCCTAATGCTTGAATGAAGTGTTTTTATTCAAAGAGTAGAACAGTCAGGGTACGTGTTATTTATACTGAGAAAAAAAATGAAATCATATGGTATACATTTATGAATGAATGTTTTAGTGCAGTAGTTTCTTAATATGAAGTAAATCAACACTCAACAGGCATGACATGGCACGGAAGACAAGTTGAGAAATGACTTTGCATAGAAGTCAATCACTGACTGCAGAAAAAGCGGTAATCTATCAGTGATAATTTTACAGTTTACCGGCAGCGAGTCCCAGGGACTCGCTGATCAGAAAAGTATGAGCGCCATTATGGATTGAGAGAGTCCCAAATTTCGAATTCTGAAAGGGTCTACTTATTCAATTGCATATGATAATAACACAAACAACTACATATAAATACAATGATAAACAAATGCTGCAAAAATTTAAATAATTCAGGAGCAGGCCTGAGGATTTCGGAAATTCACGGTAACCGTTTTTCGCTTCCGTCGGATTACCCAATGGGAAACCACGATAACAAATGTTGGGTTCCGTAAACGTTCATCACGGGAACCCATTTTTCTATTTTGACTGATATTCATAATCAAGAATTCCGAAACTCAAAAGTATAATGTTTCAAGGGTCAATGTTTGAAAACGATGCATTAACAATGAACATTACATCAGCAGCTGTGTATTCCAGGTTTATTCCAAAAAAAAAAAAATAATGGATCAAAAACTGGTGTACTCATGTGGCATTTTTTCCAATCTCACACTGCAAAGATTAATTGACTGGTAATCATTAATACAGGTAAGTATTGATGTGGCTTGACATCCTCTTCCCAAGACGATGCATGTGTAATCTACGATCAATTTGACGAAAGAATTTAACACACGTCATCATTAGTTCTACCAACAGTTAACATTAGCATTACTACACCTTGTGACGAATGTTTTATTCCTAAAGTTACCATGCTACAACCAGTAAACTATAGAATAACCAATACTGTTTCATAATATTTTTCACAGCGATTAGCCTACAAATCTAATGACCAATTTGCCTCGTAATCGTGCCTCGCGTCGTATCTCGCTCTCGCATTCTGTGCATACGTCACAGGTGAGTTTAGTGATACGCCCTTTGGACGATTCATACGAAAAATCAGACTAGCATTCCCATTTCTTAAATATCGTAATTAGTAGACCTTGGTGAGTTTTTTTCGCCGCCATCTCAAACTTTCATCCGCGCGATTCCTCAGTTTGCGGACTAAAATAAAAACCCGCATGCGCACATAACGTCATCTGTTGTGCCCCCCCCCCTCCCCCCGCCCCCAACACTGAAAACAAAACAAAACGAAAGTAAATTAGAAGAAACACACTCACACACCACACCACATCACAAACACACATACAGGCGCAGTGAAATCGCGTGGATCACACAGTCAATTCAAGTGCGGTGACTTTTATAATTAAACTATTTTTCGGTACCGTGAAAATGACGCCACGGAAACGACACGCTGCCGGTAACGATTGTTACTGTGAAATCCTCAGGCTTGCCGTAGTTTTTTTCTTCGTTTGTTTGTTTTGACTGAGAAATTTCCTTGCGTCCCAAAAACGCACATTGTTTGGAACTGTGCGTCCCGTGGGAAAATTATGCGTCTAGGACGCGGGACGCAGAGGTAACGAGCTGGCTGAATCTCGAACCATTCTCTGAGTACTACTATTATTACCACTACCACTAATACTACATTAATTAATACCTTCAACTTCACAATAATAATAATAATAAATAATTAAATCAACCATGATTTTAAACTATGTATTATCAATATTCATTATTCCAAACATGAGAAAGCATTCAGCAAACATAACTGGAATCGAGCAAAAGGACTCCAAATCCCAACGGCCAAACCCGGAAGTGAACTGACATTATTGACTCCAGCTGTAACGCAAATTACTTGGTTCAAACAAACATTCTAGTGCGACCCACACAAACGTGACGACTGTGCGAAAATAACTAAATAAAAGACACCACTGTTACAGAAAGGCTTTACACGCTATTTAAACTGCCGATCGCGAACGCAACAAACCGTGATTGAAACTAACTGTGATGCCGCTCTTTATACGTTGCGCTAACTGTTATCTCTCAGTGGCAGACCCGCCCCTCTTAAAGCGCCAGAGTTAATCAATCAACATGGGTTTCCTTGGATGGGATTTATTAGATTCCTTCGTGAATATTGCGGCCCATATTCAAGGGATTCGAGGCTCTAATCCCTCCTTGTGTCCGAGGACCCGAGGTCAAGGCCGAGGACCAAGGACCACCCCTCGGTCCTCGAGGCCAAGGACCAGCTCGAGGAACACATCTCTGTCCCCCAGGGGGAAACACATCTCAAATTAGAATACAGAGGTGAATGATACATTTCATTTGTTTCCAGTTTCCACAAAAAAAATGAAATTGGCAAATTGTTGAAAACTATCCTATTAGATGACAAGTAACTATATATCCTCCCACAAAAATGTAACACAACAAGTTGTGCAACCGTCATTATTTGCAATTAATTAAATCACAGGTTAAATTATTTGCACACTAATTTGTCAATGTAGAATAGCACAGGCCAACCTATGTATTAACAACGAAAAGCAAATAACGTTTTAACAGTGTGTGACCGCCGCATTCATAACTGGCCATCATTTTTTTTTTTACCGCTTCTGCATTCCCAGGGATGAATGTCCCCCTTCGCAAAGCAATACGAGGTATGAGGTATACCTCTCTGTCGCAACATTGCTCAGGCGGTATCTGCGCCATCAGGATGACACGATCATGTTTCATCTTTTGTTTTCCATCGTTTTTCTGAGTGCTGCACCGCGCTTGGCTGACGCAGGAAGCGCACTGTCAGCACATTCGCACGCTTGTAATAACCCGGTGTTGCCACTTCATAACCGTGATGTGCATCTCGGGGACATGCTACAGAGATTTTTACAATCAAGGATGAGGTGATCTGTGGTTGGCACTTTTAGAATAAACAGTTCCTTGTTTCATACATCTGCAACAGACAACCAGACCTGGCAAAAGTATTAACACTGTACGAAAGAAAGAAAAGGAGTATTTGTGCTAAAATAGACTCCTATCAAAGTACTGATTCCTGTCCTTGAATTTGTGTGTGTGAGAGATTGTCCTGCTCAGTTATTGGGTTAAAGTGCATCAACGACTGCAGCCCTCGATCTGTTTCTGAAATTCAAAACAACTAGCTGTTTGCTTGGAGCACTAAATGGGGGCATATCATTTAATAAAAAGCATTTTTATTTATTTATTTATTTATTTTCATATTGAAGATGTTGGCTTGTCAAGACTCCAACAATCTTTGGCAATGATGAGTCACACAATTTTCATCTAATCAAGCCTTTCCACTCCCACTCATCCCAAAGGACACATACACGGCAAATGATTCAGGCCATTCAATAAAATACTGACCTTGGCGGATGTTTGAATGCGTGTTCTCAACTGCCAATGTGATTCCTCTGTCAGTCCAGTTCAGGGCCGCCGTAGAGGAAAGACTTTAGGCCGGCAGCCAAAACAGTCGGCGGCCGCTCTATGAAATGACTCACAAGAAAGCTGTGCTGTTGTAAACGTCAGTGTGTTTTGGGATAATTAAAGGCGAGGCTTTGGGGGGTTGTTTCAGCCAAAATATGATCACATAGTTGGGAACCAAAGGCCTAGGTGATGAGTGAGTGATCAGTGTTTGATCTCCTCAAGGCCATCATGCGTCAAGATGGGGTGCTTGGTGGAGCGACTAGAAGAACAGAGGCTGCCCTCAGGTTACCGCTGACATCCACCTCCATCACAACCTGCCGTCTCACTCAACCAACCGTACCGTTTATCTCCTGACAAGTTTGTCTGTGCACTTCATGATAATGTTGACTTTTTTCACCACAAAAGACCTTGACCAATGTTGCTGTGGTATTTGTGGAGTCAATGGAGGCTCTGGTTGGACCTGTCTTGGGAATCCGCACATGTAACACTAGTCCTAGTTAAAGATCCACATTCGGAGTACAATACTTCTCCCAGCCTTGTAATTGTTGGGTGTGTAGACTTCACTGGAGAATACTTAAGTCCCCGAATCAAACAAAAGGTTCGGCAATCCAACATAAACATCCATGATTGTTATCCTTGAAATGCTGGTACAATCAATGGATCTCAAACAATCGTCTTGATGAGACCACAGTACACATGGCACGTTTGCAGACTCCAATTTAGTTCACTGACCCGAGTAAGTGGACTCAATTGAAACAGTGAACTCAGATGATTCACTTAAATCAGGCGATTGGCGAGTGTTAATGCACTCCCCAAAACACAGCTGACTCAGATGATTCGGTTGAATCAGAAGATTGACTTCAGCTTGTCGACACACGGAAAACCCAAGGAAACATGATTTTGTTGATTCGAGTTAGCAGATCACCTGAAACACTGTTGACCCAGATGATTCAGTTGAATCATGTGACTGACTCAAGTTAAGGCCTGTGCGGAAATACAACTGACTCATACTGTATGATTCAATTGACTTGGGAGACTGGCTTGAGTTAGCCAAACTCTGCAGGCTTAAAATATTTGGTTTACTGACTCAAATTAGCAAAGGAATCAAATGATTCAATTCCATCAGGAGACAGACTCAAGTTAGTGGACTCACAGGAAACCCAGTGGACTTGAATGATTCATTGGTGTGGTGGAATTGGAATTCACTGTAAACATTGCACACTCATATTCAGGTGAATTGGGCAACTGATTCAAGTCAGTGGACTCAACAGAACACTATGGACTCAGATGATTTTGTTCAATGACTTGAGTTAGCAGACTCTCTCTGCTGACAAAAAAAAAGTTGACTCGAGAGACTCATTCAAGTGAGCAGAGTCACCAAATACACAAAAGACTCAGATAGCAGATTTGGTTCACTGACACTGAAATGTTGCTGTCAAAGCCTCTTTGTAAAGTAAGCCGAGTGGGGTGTTGGAGGCTGCAGGAGGCGGGGGTGTAAAGGCCAGACCTGTACCTGTGACTCACTGACCACAGGTGTCAATCAAATGGGACGAATGCAGTTAATGAGGCCAATGCGGTAAACAAGGCCTGTGTGGTCCCACACAGAGTGTGAAGGCTAACAGCACATGAGTCACATGATTATCACAAAACACATAAAGCCTTTATGAGTTGGAGCAGCAGCTTGGGGGTCTTCGTCCACTTGAGTTTCATCCAAAGCCTTACTTTGTTTAGTTTGGCATTAAAAAAAATAATAATAATAATGTTTCAAAGAGAAACAGATTTTTTTATTGAGATCAATTTAATGTAATTTTGAGAACATTTAATATGCAGATTTCAAAAGTCTAAATAAAAAGTCGTTGAAACTTCAACTTGCATTCTGGACAAATACACAGACACTGCAACATACATCAGGTTCTGTGAGGACATGCGTGTGCCAATAAAGTCCTTTCGCTCCTTCAACAATCACAACCCATGGTTCACTGCCAAACTCAGGCCGCCTTGAGAAGTGGAGAAATCAATTGACAAAGGAAATTATCATTGCAATGAGAAGCTAGACAGAGCGACTGAGAAAACAGTTTTCTGCGAACGACTCTGCATCTGTGTGGAATGGCCTGAAAACAGTTACAAACTACAGGACACCATCCCCCCAAGTAGTGACTAATAAGGGACTGGCAGACGATCAAAACATGTTTTTCTGCAGATTCGAAACGAGACACCTCCACTTCCCACACCTGCCCACCCCACCAGACCTACCTTATCCACACCCCAGACCTCATTCCCTGGCCAGGAGATCCACATACAGGATGTGAGAAGGCTCTTAAAGCAAACAGAATATCAAGACAGCTGCGGGACCCGAGAAGGTGTCAGCCTCCTGCCTGAAAGTCTGCGCTGACCAGCTGGCTCCGGTCTTCACACAGATCTTCAACAGATCCATAGAGCTGTGTGAGGTCTCACCCTGCTTCAAACAGTCCACCATCATCCCAGTCCCCAAGAAACCAGCAACATCCGATCCGAACGACTATAAGCCTGTCGCTCTAAAGCCTGTGGTCATGAAGTCCTTTGAATGCCTTGTGCTGAACCACCTAAAGAACATCACCTTACCCCTGCTGGAACCTCTGCAGTTTGGCTAACGGGCAAACGGGTTTGTGGAGGACGCAGTCAACATCGGGCTGCACTACATCGTTGAGCACCTCGACAGCACAAGGACCTACGCAAGGATCCTGTTTGTGGACTTCATCACTGCGTTCAACAACATCACGGAACTCCTCACCTCCAAGCTTCTCCACCTCAGTGTGTCCCCTATGATCTACCAGTGGAACTTCAGCTTCCTGATGGGAAGGACAAAACAGGTCAGGCTGGAAAGGACAACTTCATCAAAATGCACCATCAGCACTGGTGCACCCCAAGAATGTGTCCTCTCTCCACTGCTCTTCTCCCTCTACACGAACGACTCATAAAGTTCTCAGATGACACCACAGTCATCGGCCTAGTCAAAGACGTCGACGAGTCTGCGTACTGACAAGAAGTGGAACAGCTGGCGCTCTGGTGCAGCCAACACAACCTGGAGCTGAACACGCTTAAGCCTGCAGAGATGATCGTGGACTTCAGGAAACATTCTTCACCACAGCAGCCCCTCACACTATCCAACTGCCCTGTGTAAACCGTCGAGACCTTCAAGTTCCTGGGAATCACAGTCTCTCGGGACATGAAATGGGAGGCCAACATTAACTCCATCCTGAAAAAGGCCTGACAGAAGATGTACTTCCTGAGGCTGCTGAGGAAGCACGGCCTGCCACAAGAGCTGCTTAGACAGTTCTACATAGCAGTCATCGAATCAGTCCTGTGTTCCTCTATCCCGGGGGTTGGCAACTCGCGGCTCCAGAGCCTCATGCGGCTCTTCAGCGATGCCCTAGTGGCTCCCTGGAACTTTTTCAAAAATGTTTCAAAATGGAAAAAGCTGTGGGAGGGAAATATATACGTACAGTATATATTTTTAATATGGTTTCTGTAGGAGGACAAACATGACACAAACATTCTATTTCTATACATGACACAAACATTCATTTCTATAAAAATGTGAAGAATAAATATTACATTTCATCATTTCTGTCAACGAGGTTTTGCGTGATAGCCTGCGACACACCTTTCTCTTAGTAGGACGGCATGGCAGGCAGGTTTTCATGTAGTTCACCGAGGGTACTGGCAAAGAATGAGAATGTGGAGGGCCAAGAAAAGCATTTTTAAACAGTACACGTGAGCTACGATAGTTAACACGCTGCAAAAGTGCGTCCCATGCCTCGATCATCTTAGGGGCCGTTATGGCTGTTGCTCATTATAGCATGCATGTATAAGTGTGTGCATATGCGCACATGTGAGCTTATGGGTCGATCGTGGGAAGTTGGTTGATCGAAAAGTAGATCTTCCGTCAAAAAAGGTTGGGCCCCCTGCTCTACAGGATGCACTGCAAGGGAAAAAATAAATTAATCATCAAGGCACATTGTGTATTTGTAGCCAACTTAGTCATTTTGATAGTAGGCTAATATAGCTAATATACAGTAGATACATACAGCATGTGTTGCCTTCTTTGTAAGGCTTATAAAAGGCTTTTAATTTTTTTCGGCTCCAGATATATTTGTTTTTTTGGTCGAATGTGGCTCTTTCAACATTTTGGGCTGCCGATCAATGCTCTATCACAATTTGGTTTGGGGACACCACAAAAAAGGACAAAATCTGCCCGCAATGGACAGTTAGGAATGCGGGAAAAAAATCACTGGCACCACCCTACCCACTTTTGAGGACTTTTTGAGGACTTGCACACCGTAAGAACCAAGACAAGGGCACGGAAAATCCTACTGGACCCCCCCCCCCCCCCCCCCACACACACACACAAACACACACACACACTGCCCACCACCTTTTCCAGTTACTCTTTTCAGGTAAGCCCTACCGAACCATGCACACCAAAACCAGCAGACAGTCAAACACCTTCTTTGCATTTTTGCACACCCCTGTGGAAGAGTATTTCCGCAATGATGATTGAAGCTCCAGCTCTCTATATACTTGAGCAATTGTCATTGATCAATATTCCACAGCACCAGACACTTTAACGCACACAAGGACTTTCTGTATAATTGCACACCTAAAGTTATACTACAGTTACTGCGACCGGTCACTTAAAAAAGTGGTGCAACGATTATCTGCATTCATTATATGTGTTCACCTACCTGGTTATTTATGGATTTGTATTAACTGATAAATTTAATTTTGTACTGAAAGTTTGTCATGAATGATGACTATGTCATGATTATCACTTCCCAAAATTGTTGTTCACGCTGTCACCTGGTGTTAAGTAAAAGATAAGCAATGATCGACTCAATAGGAGAGAAGTGGCACGATGGAAACGTTTCCGTCGTCTTGCCGATATACGCTGTATAGTCATATCGCCCAGCTCTCATACAATATATCAAATTTTGGGGTTAAATTTACGATTTTCATACAATAGCGCGCCACAAGGAGGATCCCGGTGTACTCCATCAATGGAATGATTTCTGAAAATGATATAAACATCATAAATCCAATTGCAAAATGAACATTTAAATCTCAGCCTTCTTCAGACCTTAATATTCTTCCGACTGTGTACTTATGCATCTAATTGTGGCCTGAAAAGAGAACAAAATCTTCTTGTTGGCAGTTCCCCATCGAGGGAAGATTGCAGCTCGTGTCGAAAAGCGACGCCCGTTTCCTCCTTGATCCCCATTTGATTTACTTGGCTGTGGAGAGGCTCATCCCGCTGCGTTCAAAACATTCCCCTTCTTCCCCTGTCTGTTAATGAACTGTGACTTTAAGGCACATTAATACTATTTGTCTTTTTGCCAGGATCCACATGTTAAATCTCAACACAGGCCTCAGATCTTATTGGACCCCATTTGTCTTCGCACTCTCACTTCATTTTAGTGTGCTCAAGTGCTGTGGTTCATGTCTGGAGTTCTTCCTAGCTTATCGATAATGCGTTAAATATGGGTCTTTGTCAACTTTCCATCAAATATTCAAATGACTCTTTGATTCTCAGTCATTCTATTATCATTTTTGTTTTTTGTATAATTTGAGAGTTCATTTGTCAGTAATTTTTTCATCACTTTGATGGTCAAGGTTAACGACTGTAGCATACTCATACATAGTAATTAGAGGTAAGAAGGCACCTTAAATCTCAGTCAAAACATCAAATGTGTAGATGTTTATTTTAGAAGCAATATGAACCACTCCTGAGGGTTTTTTTTCTTCGCCCTTGACGGTATATCATGACGTGTAGGCCTTCCACTAACTTTCTATCAAATATTTAAACGTAAGATTCAGTCACATTTAACTGCTAAGTAGTGTTTTAGAGGATTGCAGATGAAAACAATATGTAACTTTATTTAACTGCAAAGGTTGACAGTAGCAAGCTGATTACCATCAGATGGCCACTTGAATTTAAGTCAGAATTGTGAAAAAGCTTGAGAAGAGAACATAAAACATGTACAGAATCTCCATTTTAGATGTACCTTGGCTCATTTTTTACAAGCATTTAGCTTTGAGCACAAACTCTTGACATATATTCAAATATTCAGATGTCAGTTTCAGCCACATTTGACTGTTTACTTGTGTTATACAAGACTGTGTATGAATTAAAACACTTTGACTGCCAATGCTAACTACTACAGTAGCTCACCTGAATCATAGTCACAACTCTAAAAATGATTTGAGAAGAGTGAAAAAGCCAAAGGTCATTCTGAAATTGTGTGTGTGTGTGTGTGTGTGTGTGTGTGTGTGTGTGTGTGTGTGTGTGTGTATGTGTATATATATATATATATATATATGACATGAGCTTATATATATAATAATATCATACCAGAGATTGGGAGGCAAGCCCCAATGAATGCAGATGATGAGATTGGGAGGCCAGCCCCAATGAATGAAATGCTGAGCGAGGCAGCAACTGACCTGAAAGCTAAGATCATGGCGAGAATGAAAGCCGGGCAACCTAGAAACCGATTACAACGGCTATGTGAAGTACCACCTGAAAGTCTCATGGGAAGTGTGAATGCAGCACTGAGGGCGATCCCTACCGTAACGACCACGGAAACCAATGAGCTGATAAACGCTTCAGCATCAGTGATCCTAGAGATGCTTGGCTATAAGAGCAACCATGGAAGCCATGAGATACGTTACCCACCATGGAAAAGACGGTTGGAGGCTAAGATCAAGGCGGCTCGGAAAGATGTGAGTCAATTGACGGAGGCCCAGAGAGGTGTGATGAAAAGGCCGATACCCGAGAGGTACATCCAGATGACCATACCTGAAGCACTCGAAACTGCCAAACAAAGGCTCCAAGCCTTGTCCAGCCGCCTAAAGCGGTACACAAAAGAGAATGAGGCCAGACGAATAAACAGGCTGTTCGCAACACAACCTGCGAAAGTGTACGCTCAGTGGCAGGGTCCTAACAACAGAGCTGACCCACCAAGACTGGAAACTGAAAGTTACTGGAAAAGCACATGGATCAATACATGAGCGAAGCACAGAAGGGCATTGGTAGAGATACCAGAGGAGCCAAACATCAGCTCCTGGTTGACAGAACAGTCGCACAAGACTGCAGGTCCCGACGTACCAACCTGTGCACAGCCTGGATTGATTACAAGAAAGCCTATGACTCGATGCCACATCACTGAAATGCTTGGAGTTGTATAAGGTGAACAGGACCCCCAGAGCCTTCGTTGCGAACTCGATGAGGATGTGGAAAACCACACTTGAAGCCAATGGCAAGCCACTTACCCAAGTGTCCATCAAATGTGGCATATACCAAGGTGATGCACTCTCCCCACTGCTGTTCTGCATAGGACTGAACCCCCTAAGCCAAGTAATCACCAAGACAGGCTATGGATACCGCCTCAGAAATGGAGCTACGATCAGTCACCTCCTCTACATGGATGACATAAAGCTGTATGCTAAGAGCGAAAGGGACATAGACTCCCGGATTCACACAACCAGGATCTACAGCAGCGACATCGGGATGTCATTCGGGCTTGAGAAATGTAGTCGGATGGTGACTAAGAGAGGAAAGGTAGTCCGCACTGAAGGGGTCTCACTCCCTGAAGGAACAATAGCAGACATTGAGGACAGCTACAAGTACCTCGGTACACCACAAGCCAACGGCAACCTCGAACTGGTAACAAGGAAAGCGGCTACGGCCAAATACCTCCAGCGAGTGAGGCAAGTCCTAAGAAGCCAGCTCAATGGCAAGAATCTGGTTGGTTCGCCATTACCATCTTGTCAGTCTGGATCTGGAAGTCCCACAGGATCTTCGCTCTGTCATTCTCCACCACCTTCGGAGGTGTTTCCCATTTTGACCTTGGGGTTTCCAGTCCATACTCCGCACAGATGTTTCGGTAGACTATGCCAGCCACCTGGTTATGGCGTTCCATGTAGGCTTTCCCTGCCAGCATCTTACACCCTGCAGTTATGTGTTGGATCGTCTCAGGTGCCTCTTTGCACAACCTACACCTTGGGTCTTGTCTGGTGTGGTATATATGGGCCTCAATGGCTCTGGTGCTCAGGGCCTGCTCCTGAGCAGCCAGGATGAGTGCCTCTGTGCTGTCCTTCAGGCCAGCCCTCTCTAGCCACTGATAGGACTTCTTGAGATCGGCCACTTCAGTTATGGTCCGGTGGGTGGTACATCCCGTGTAGGGGCTTGTCCTCCCATGATGGTCCCTCTTCCAGTGCCTCATCTTCTGTTCCCCATTGTCTGAGGCATTCTCTGAGTACGTCATCCGTTGGAGCCTTCTCCTTGATGTATTCATGGAGCTTGGATGTTTCATCCTGGACAGTGGCTCTCACACTCACTAGTCCCCGGCCTCCTTCCTTTCGGCTTGCGTACAGTCTCAGGGTGCTGGATTTAGGATGGTTAGGAGCTTTCGGGTCTTAACGTCCGTGGTCTGAATCTCTTCCTTTGGCCACCTTATTATTCCTGCAGGGTATCTGATCACTGGCAGGGCATAGCTGTTTATTGCCCGGGTCTTATTCTTGCCATTGAGCTGGCTTCTTAGGACTTGCCTCACTCGCTGGAGGTATTTGGCCGTAGCCGCTTTCCTTGTTGCCAGTTCGAGGTTGCCGTTGGCTTGTGGTATACCGAGGTACTTGTAGCTGTCCTCAATGTCTGCTATTGTTCCTTCAGGGAGTGAGCCCCCTTCAGTGCGGACTACCTTTCCTCTCTTAGTCACCATCCGACTACATTTCTCAAGCCCGAATGACATCCCGATGTCGCTGCTGTATATCCTGGTTGTGTGGATCAGGGAGTCTATGTCCCTTTCGCTCTTAGCATACAGCTTTATGTCATCCATGTAGAGGAGGTGACTGATCGTAGCTCCATTTCTGAGGCGGTATCCATAGCCTGTCTTGGTGATTACTTGGCTTAGGGGGTTCAGTCCTATGCAGAACAGCAGTGGGGAGAGTGCATCACCTTGGTATATGCCACATTTGATGGACACTTGGGTAAGTGGCTTGCCATTGGCTTCAAGTGTGGTTTTCCACATCCTCATCGAGTTCGCAACGAAGGCTCTGGGGGTCCTGTTCACCTTATACAACTCCAAGCATTCAGTGATCCACGTATGTGGCATCGAGTCATAGGCTTTCTTGTAATCAATCCAGGCTGTGCACAGGTTGGTACGTCGGGACCTGCAGTCTTGTGCGACTGTTCTGTCAACCAGGAGCTGATGTTTGGCTCCTCTGGTATCTGTACCAATGCCCTTCTGTGCTAGGCCAGGAAGCTTGAGGGTTCTGCGCAGTATCCTTGCTGTTCCCAGCACTGCACATTTCTGGACTGAGATGTCCGATGTTGTTCCCGGGATCTGTTGCAACCACTCATCTAGTTTGGGGGGCATTGCCCCGAGTGCTCCGACCACCACAGGCACGACTGTCACCTTTACCTTCCAGGCTCTCTCCAGCTCCTCTCTAACAATTCCCTCGTTAAAGAGAAAGAGCTTCTACTAAAAAGTAAAATCAATGTGGCTGCAGAAAGAGATGATTTCAAGTCCCGCTTTGACAAACTAAAAAATGAGAAAGACCAACTGCAACGTGATTCCTCTTCATTGAGGAAGGACAAAGACCTGTTACAGGTCAGTTTTGACTCCCTTGTTCGAGAGAAAGACCAGTTACAAGCCAGCAAAACCACCTTGTCTGCTGAAAGAGATCAGTTGAGGTCCCACTTTAACACCCTGAAAAATGAGAAAGTACAGATACAGCGCAATTACTCTTCAGTGAGAAGCCAGAAAGACCAGTTACAGGCCAGTTACGAGTTGCTCGTGAAAGAGAAGGCGCAATTACAGAGCAGCTACAATTCCCTCGGTAGAGAGAAACAGCTTCTCTTGACAAGTAAAGCCACTTTGTCAACTGAAAGAGATAATTGCATGTCCCGCTTTAACAATCTGAAAAATGAGAAAAATCAGCTACAACAGAGTTACTCTTCACTGGGAAGCGAGAAAGCTCAGTTAGATGCCCGTTACGCAACCCTCGTTCAAGAGAAACAGCTACTTATAGCCAATAAGGCCAAAGTGGCTTCTGAGAGGGATGTGGCAAAGTCCCTCTACGACAATATTAAAAAAGACAGAGACTATTTACAAAAAAACTACACTTTGCTGGAGGAGGACAAGGACCGACTGGAAAGAAATTATACTTTGCTGAGCGAGAGGAGTAGCATGTGTCAGATCAGGTACAAACTCCTGCTGGGACAAAAAACTGACGTGGACGGTGACTGCAACACTCCGCGCGTTTAATACGAGCGGCTATGCAGAAATCACAGCAGCCTAGAGACAGAAAGGTATGAGCTGCAGAAGACCGTGGACAAAATGGCCATCGAGGTGAAAAGTAAGTAACCACTTTAGACACGGGTCCAGTGACCCGATGGCCTCCTTAATCTCTTTGTTGACATCTGAAGGCACGCTCTGCGGGGTTGGCTGGAAGAAGTTTGACGGCAACTGCTACTTTGTGTCGAAGTTGAGTCGGAGCTGGGCAGAGAGCAGGCTTGACTGCATCAGCAGGGGAGCTGATCTGGTTGTCATAAATAGTAGGGAGGAACAGGTGAGACTGACAGATTCCAATTTCAATGAGGCATTCACTTGGTGAGATATGAACGGCTGTTTGACTGAGTTTTTGGCTTTACTCGTGCTACACACGAAGCAATTGTGCTATGCAAAGGTGATTCGGTTACGTATGTTCCGGGGCTGTTTTCCTACATCTGTCACAAGCTGTTAAGAATGTGTGCAGGACACAATGAAACCTCAAGGGTGTGAAGGAATTCTGTTGTGTATCTCTGCATTTTGAAAATATGCATTTTGGAAAATTCCAGTCATGTCTTTGCAAACAGGTATTCCTTAATGGTTTATTGGGGCGCAGCAAGGATGTGTGGATTGGTCTGAGCGATCATATCGAGGAAGGAACATGGGTTTGGGTGGATGGGACCCCCCTCACTACAGAGTAAGTTTGTACTATTTGAACATTTCCCAACACGGTGCTCTCACTTCCACGTTTTACTTCATTTAGTTCTAAGGAAGGGTGGAGACGAAAAAATAAACAAAATCCCGTGAATTTCATGTGATGCGACATGAGTTTCGTTTCTGTCTGAATTTGAGGGTTTGTTCTGTGTCACAGGTTCTGGCATAATGAGCAGCCGAACAACCTCGGGAACCAGGACTGCGTTGAAATCCAGACAAAATCGGTTCGGTTAGGAACCTGGAACGATGTCAGCTGTTCTCTTCAACAACCCTGGAATTGTGAGAAATGATGACGATATGTGGCTTCAGCCCTAATGGATTAGACTGAATGGGAATCTACTGACACAGGACATCTTCTCTATGTGTTGGACTTCTTCAGGCAGAGTACAAAATGATGAAACCTTCTTGTGTGCAAACCACAATCTGTTTACCAGGAATGTAAATAAATATATGCAAGATGTATGTCTGAAATTCAGGGTTGGATTTTGATTATTTCTTTTTAATTTACTTGTCAATTTATAGAGTACTACCTTGTAGAAAATATCCCGATCATATAATAGAGTAAAAAACAAAAAATCTTGCTACGCCAGCGAGTCCTTTACTGTGTATGTTCATTCACCCCAGTAAACATCTAAATGTGAACATCAGAAAAAGCTTTGTCAAAGTGCTGCAGTCGAATGAAACCAACTTTGAGCTATTTGACCTCAACTTGACCTGTCGTGTTGGGACGAGGGATGGGGATCGTTAAGATTTCAACAATACTACTACAGTCGAACCTCATTACAACATACCTAAAGGGACATAACGAATCTGCACGTTATAACAGTTGTTCGGTATAACCATTTCCAATAAAATGGCCGCCACCTACGCCACTTTACTTTGGAGTCAGTCAATCCTCCATTAAGCATCTCCAATTGGTCCAGAATGCTGCTGCTTGCCTCTTGACTGGCACTCGTGAGAGAGCGCACATAACTCATACGCTGGCTTTCCTTCACTGGCTTGCAATACATTTTCGAGTTCTTTTTAAGATCCTATCATTTGTTTTCAAATCTTTCAAATCAAAGCTCCTCCGCCCCGACGCACCTGCCCGGTGCCTCAGGTCTGCGGACCAGACACTATTAGAGGTACTGAGAACTAAGTGGAGGCTCAGAAGGGATCGAGCCTTTTCCATTGCTGGTCCTTCTCTTTGGAATGACCTCCCACTGAACATTCGGCAGGCCCCCTCGCTGCCCATCTTCAAACTCTTTTCTATTCTTTGACTTCTGACTCAGAATGTTTTATTGTTTTTGTGCGTTCTCCTGTCTGTGTTATCAATTTAATGTTTTATTGTTTTTTGTTCTATGAATTAGTTTTACTCTGTGGAAAGCACTTTGTATACAGCTGTGGTTTAAACAGTTTAATACTAGGGCGCCCGTAGTTGGGAGGTCGAAAAAATTGAGAAGGACCAAGAGATCATAATTCTTGTCTGCCAGTGAGGTGGAAATAGCCATTGGGCTGTTGTTCTGCAAAGGTTACAGGGTAAACTTTTGCTGATCAATGAAAATTTTAAATCAAGATTGTTCAAAGTAACCAGAAGTGACTTAAACACTAATGAAGAAAAGAAAGGGCAGTTTTCTCTCGGGGTCAAAGGGCACATGCTTGACCACCACCACTAGGGGTCTAACTGGGTACGATCACCAATATTGTTTGATGGTGGCGCTTCAAAATGTTATGGGTCATTTCGGGTGCGGTGGCTGTCAACCAATAATTGGACTGCACCTTTTCATTAAGTGCAGTCCAAAACGTCACACCCCCACAACCACCTTTTATCTCCAACCTTGAGAGGCAGTGGGTCCCCGAGGACACAGTGGAGGAGGCCTCCTTGTCTTTTTTTGGGGGGGGGGGGGGACAAAAAGGCAGCATGCCTCCTCCATATTCATCAGTGGTGATTATGTACTGACCTCTGTCTGCTATCAATTCCAAGCTGCTGGGCAGGCAGGCATGGAGGAGGGAGCGCATACGGCTCTGACATAGCAGTCAGTTGTTGACACCAACTAACTGACTGCTACATACAGTATGTGTGTGTGTATGTGTATATATATATACTGTATATACACACACACACACACACACACATACTGTATATAGCAAAAACCCGCTCTATTTATACATATATATACAGTATATATACAGGTATATCTATTAGAGCTGTTAAACTATTAAAATATTTAATCTAATTGAAAATGCAACTGTCATAATTAACTCAAATTCACAAAAAAATCATCGTGATTACTCACACGGTTTTTATCGTTTCTGAATTTCCTTTGATATTTTTTTGTCCTATTTTTCCCAATTTTAATGCTCTCATCAACATGGAATCATGAATCAGTTTTTTATGTGCAAAATGCAAATATTTACTGAAAAAACAATTTCGATTTTCAATTTTACATGAACATTTTTCACTTGGAGCAGTTATTCACACATAATCTCTCACACAATATTACTGTCCATCAACAGTGAAAAAAATATTTTGTCACACAACAGCTGCTTTAACAGCTCTTTTTATGGAATCAAAACAGAGCAATATAACATTATAAAGTGCACATCTAAGGTAAACTAGAAATCAGCCTATAGTGGATTTAAGCCATGGTTGCATACTTAGTTTTTCTCAAGTTTGCTTTGAACACAGCAATCAGGCTATGTTGATTCTGTTGGCCCTTCTTGCGCGGAAGTCTCTCTGCGGTTTTGTGTAGACATCATTTCACATGACTACACTTGGTTCGATGATAACACTGAAGTTGTTTTATTTTCGCTAGGTCGCTACCACTGCACCGCTGAACTTCACCGTCACTGTCAGACGAACACAGAGAAGCTCCACCCGCTCTATTTATATGGCCACGGAACACTGTAACCTTCCACACAAAATAGTTCCAAACAAGTAACAATCGCGTCAGTGGCATACATCGTATACTTGTATGATACAGGTAACTTTGGTCTTGTCAGTGGAGCAATCTGGCAACTTTTTAAAAATAAACTTTCCATTCATAAACTCTTTATGTATCAGTTTTTGGTGTCTCAGCTGCGTGGCTGGCAAAACAAACGTGCGTGGACCTATGCAGCGTGCTTGTTGTTTTGTTTCTGGTTTATTTATAGAGCAACGTAACATCCGCTGTGACGTGTGCCGTGTTAATCTCGTGAGAAAAAATGTAATCCCGTTAAAATTCATTTAAATTAATGCCAATAAAAACACGCTAAACTGACAGCTCTAATATATCCATCCATCCATTTTCCGAACCGCTTGATCCTCACCAGGGTCGCGGGGGGTGCTGGAGCCTATCCCAGCCGTCTCCGGGCAGTAGGCGGGGGACACCCTGAATCAGTTGCCAGCCAATCGCAGGGCACACAGAGACGAACAACCATCCACGCCCACACTCACACCTAGGGACAATTTAGAGCATCCAATCAGCCTGCCATGCATGTTTTTGGAATGTGGGAGGAAACCGGAGCACCCGGAGAAAACCCACGCAGGCCCGGGGAGAACATGCAAACTCCACACAGGGAGGCCGGAGCTGGAATCGAACCCGGTACCTCTGCACTGTGAAGCCGACGTGCTAACCACTGGACTACCGGGCCGCCCAGCTCTAATATATATATATATATATATATATATACACAGTGTGTGTGTGTGTGTGTGTGTGTGCGTGTGCGTGTGCGTGTGTGTGTATTAAATATATATCTCAGTGGTGATTGCTCTCGGACTGCAAGGGAAGCTCGGCTTCCCCTAAAATGTCAAAGAATAAGTGATCAAATGTATGAATGTAAATTTCATTTTGTGTACATGTCATTGACTAAATATGCGCTACAACGTGCTCAACTTTTGTTCCGAATCAGCTTCTTCTTACTGGTTACGACGCGACTCCCTTCTCATTCATTCCCGCAGCTTCGCTGTGCTTTAAACGGTGGACGCTGAGCGTCCGCAGAGCGTCTACTGCCCGGACGCCAAGCGTCTCGAGAGTTCAGGGTAGGTTGTCCCATTGCGTTGAACGGAGACGAGTCATTGGATTCAAGCTGGTTTTTGTCCCGCCCACACACGCTCGGTATCTCTGGGACTGGATGGCAGTGGGAGGGTACCGGACGACAGGCTTTTCTGCATCAGATTGGGTGATCTGTCTGAGCCTGTGTGCCAGTTTGATTGACATCGAAATGAGCCAATCAGCGACCTTTTAATGTAGGCATCCGTGTGAGCAATTTTTCAATTCGCATTCTGTTCGGAGTTGAGCTGGAGACTTCTCCTAATCATTTTAGCGACACTCTTTGTTGTAAACAACTAGCGACAAATTAATCTTGTATATGTATTACACACATACAGAGAGAGAGAGAGAGAGAGATTTTTTTTTCATAAGCGATTCTATTTTGAGGGTGCTCAACCACCCCTAAATTGAATCCTGGCCCTCCCTAAAATTTCACAGATTTGTTCATTGTTTAATGTATGTCTTTTTTAAACAAGCTAAAGAAACATTTTTGACATACAGCACTTATACATAATATTTTAACAACACAATTAAAGAAATGTCCCACCCCCTGCCTCAAAAATGAT
Source organism: Hippocampus guttulatus (assembly GCF_054856545.1). Classification (NCBI taxonomy): domain Eukaryota; kingdom Metazoa; phylum Chordata; class Actinopteri; order Syngnathiformes; family Syngnathidae; genus Hippocampus; species Hippocampus guttulatus. The sequence goes on along the minus strand of NC_141262.1, from coordinate 35,817,790 downwards.
TTGTTCCACCCACTCCCTCTCATCTCTCCATGACTGGGCGTTGAGCGCCGTTTTTGCACAAAATATGAATATGCTGCCTTCTGGTGATATACAGACCATACATTCATGGTCTAAGTAGTAAATACCTGTATTAAAGCTGTTTTATGTGAAACATTTCTGACTTTCTACAACTCAGTATCTTACTAACACTATTATCATTGCCTGTCCTCGTTGCTAAATTCAATTGTAGCTCTAAGTTTATGGTGTTAGGTAGGAGGTAGTTGATATGTTTTTTGTTTGTTTGTTTTTACAGAGTAGCTAGGAAATTGTGCTCTGTTTAAATTGGAGCGGGAAACATGTAATGTGTGTGTGTGTGTGTGTGTTGTGTGTGTGTGTGTGTGTGTGCGTGCGTGCGTGTGTGTTCATGTTAAATCCAAGATGACAAGATCAGTGATTGAATGCCCATAACCAAAAAGTGGCTGCTTATCACATAAATATCAGAACAAAATTTCATTAACTGCAAAACTGTTCAATTTATCTTGCTCAGCCAGCAGCTCAGCACCCCTACACCTCGGGCCTGAGAATCGCCCGTTTTACACTCCCTATATTTGATACCAGGTATCTCTGCTTTCTATACCTTACTTCATCAAAATCGGCGTGTTACTTTTTGCAAAATCCATGGGGAAAAAAATCACACCAGACCACATCCCCATGGAGGAACACGAACCAGGGAATATTACTGACGATGACGCAACTGATTTGGAGAAGCACGATATTTCCCATCCATGGTGTAATTTCTGAGAAATTTTAAATCTTGTCAGCTCCAACAATGATTCATGGCCTATTTGTGGTCTCATTTCAGAGTAAAAAAAAAGCACCAGCTTCTGACGTTCACCAATTCTTGCCTAATCTGAGAAAACCCATGCTGGTATGTATTTTCTTTTATCCTCCACTATATGAGCAAGTGAGAGCCTTAGTTTGCATCACAATTCCTCGGCACATATCTATGACTACAGTATGCAGTTAGCTAGCTAGCTATGGTTACGCCCCGATGTATGTATTTCAATTCCCAAATGTTTTGTATTTTGTGTCATTCTGACTACCATAATGTGTCGATATGCAAGGCATTGTGGGTATATAACTAGCAGTAGCTATGTGATTAAATGTCTGCGTCTCGTGTGAGCCACAATTGGTTGACATGCGCCGTTGTGTTTCCACTAATAAACGGTTGACTTTCCTGTTACGTGGACCGACATAATGACAATGCCAAGCGAGGGGGTGACAAAACGGATGAGCCTGCCGCCTGTCTGGATGTCACTTTAGCCTCCGGGAGCCTGTTTGCGCGTGAGCTTGCAGGTGGCGAGCGCCGTTCTTCAGGACATGGAAACCCCAGCAATGACTAAGTCAGCCAACAAATGCTTGAAACTGTTATTTTTGTAGCTCAAATGTATGGATGTGCAGGCATAAGAAAGATTTGTGGCAATTCAGTGAAAGTTAAATGAGGCGCGGCTTTCACTCATTCAACAGACATCCACAGCATTCTTGAGTGGACAAATGTCCAGATTTTTTTTCCCAATCTGAAGGCTCTTTTTCTATATTTGATATTTCTTCCCGATCATTCAGATTTAGCAGGGTTTTTTAACAACGCTCCTTTCTGTTGTATGAGATCTGTACAGGACATTTTTATTTCCACTTTGCAGGGACTTGAATTGAATGAGTTAAATCAGTATTGCTTTTATCCGAGGTTTTTGTTTGTTTTTTACACAAGCATCTGCACAATATACAGATGTACAGAAGTAAGATAGGATAAGATATCCTTTATTTGTCTCACACTGGGGAAATTTACAGTCTACAGCAGCAAGATTGTGGATAGAAAGAAGAAAAAAAGTACAGTGTCTTTGCCACCTCTGTGTGTCGGGGTGGTTGAGTGAGGCAAACTTTGAAAATAAAAATCTGCAAGGCAAATATGCACAAACAACTATGTGGGCGTCCAAGCCCTAATTTTGGAAGGAACGCACGAGAGGGAGGTCTCATTCTGTATTAAATTACACAATCCGGCTACCACTTCGATGCGGCTTCCCCGCGAAGAGATCAATTATAGTGATGTGAAAGGGCGTAATTAGTGGTGTTGCTTTGGTAGGTGCCATTTAAACATGCTGCCAATGTTCATCAGACTGTCAGTCAAAAGTACAAACGGGTCATGTTATCACCAGACATTGAAAATGGAAAGCAGATGTCAAATATTTTATATTCAGCAGTTAAAAAAAGGCTGAACGAATCCTTGCTTCTAGCCAATGAGCTCACCACATTCTCCCTAGCATATGGTGGTTTTCTCCATGAAGGTTTAAAGAAGTGACAAGAAACCAGCGGCCATCCAATTAAATTGATCATTCAATTTGAATGGATAGAGTTCTTCCCTTTTACATTATTCACTGGGCGGAAAGTAACAGAGAATGCTCAAAAAAATCTTTATAAACAGTAACCTATGAAAAAACGTCAAATAATCCAATACTATTTAAACACACAAAAGCATGAGTGCCACATACATCACCTGGATCAGTTCAGTTCAATAATTAATAATAACATGACAAAAAACAAACAACTAAATAGAACAGTGGTGGTTTGAGATGAGAGTGCCTTGACATCCGAATTTTTCGAGACACGGGCCAACGCTTGTTCGATTTATTTGTCTGGAGATACGAATATAAATGTGAGATAGGAGCGTGCTTCAGACCCCCATCACTAGATGGCAGAAGCAACCTTCATAACATCCAGCAGACACCAATTCACTTCGTAGACAATAGGAGTCGCTGGTGGTAATGCACTATTCCATTGACGCGCCATTGACACTACAGAAGAAGAAGTTCTGACAGTACATTAGGTACAAAAAGGAAGGACATTATTTTAGGCACAGTCTTGTTTTGATATCAGTCAAGTTATGTGGAGAGCAAACATTATTACTGTTTGTTTTTATACAGCACAGTGCAATTGGGTGAAATTGTTTTATTATTTTGGGGTGTGTGCTGGAACAGATGAATTGCCTTAGCCTTATTTTCAATGGGAAAAGATGATTTGAGAGATCCGGACACAGAAACATTTACGCTCGTATCTCAAGGCACCATTTTCCGTCATACCACAGATGTTGTTTATGAATTTTCAACTGTCTATGTTTTCAAACTGCAAACATTTATTTTTGCTAGTCAAAGCTGGCCGTAACAGGTTTTGTGCTAACCGACCGAACAGAAGATGGAAGACTACTGCTTTCATCAAGAGTCAGCTCACTTGAAATATGATTGGTTAAAGCAACCGTCCCATTGCTCAAATAGTTAAAGTGAGACGAGCCAGGCCTACCTGTGAATGCACATTAGACTACCATGGCAACACCAAGAGGTTTGAAATTTGATTGGCCGAAAAATAAATCAATAAATCCAACATCGTCATAAACATGCTGTAAGCAGCTAAGAGAAAAGCTGTGGCATAGCCATAATCAAATGTCGGAAATGAATTAGTACAATTTGCATGGACCGAAACAGAATTTAGGTCAAATGAGCACAGATCACCTTGTTTTAATTCCCATACTTTCAGCTGGTGTTGTTCCACTCACCTGACTTTTTCTCCAGTTTAGGAGTTAACGGAAAAAGCCGACCCGTGTCTCCAGCCTGATGCAATCCGACCATAAATTTAGTCAAAACAAACAAGCGGAACCAGCAAGAGGGTGGCGAGATGGCAATCAGTGCTGCTGCAGACCGCCACTCAGCCACGGTGAGAGCTCGTATCAGCTTCCGACACGTCATGCCGTTGCCATTGACGACATGAACCACTCATCTTGTTGTAAGAACACTAGAGGGCACAGCTTGGACTTACAAGAGGTGGTAAAAGTACTTACAGTCTGTACCTAAGTATGGTATAAGTACAGGTAAAAAAAAAAAATAAATAAAAAAAAAATATATATATATATCCATCCATCCATTTTCCGAACCGCTTGATCCTCACTAGGGTCGCGGGGGGTGCTGGAGCCTATCCCAGCTGTCTTCGGGCAGTAGGCGGGGGACACCCTGAATCGCAGGGCACACAGAGACGAACAACCATCCACGCTCACGTTCACACCCAGGGACAATTTAGAGCGTTCAATCAGCCTGCCATGCATGTTTTTGGAATGTGGGAGGAAACCGGAGCACCCGGAGAAAACCCACGCAGGCCCGGGGAGAACATGCAAACTCCACACAGGGAGGCCGGAGCTGGAATCGAACCCGGTACCTCTGCACTGTGAAGCCGACGTGCTAACCACTGGACTACCGGGCCGCCCTATATATATATATTTACATTACTATGTTCTGTATTTGGAAAATTGGCCAACACACTGGATAAGCGGTGGAAAAGGGATGTATGCATGAGGCCAACACAAGGTGTGTTGGCCAATGACATTTCTCTGTCACTCCTATGGACGGACAAAGGCAGATGTTCGGTGATGTCATTTTAAAGATCCATCCATCCATCCATCCATCCATCCATCTTCTACCGCTTATCCGGGGCCGGGTCGCGGGGGCAACAGCTTTAGCAGAGAAGCCCAGACTTCCCTCTCCCTCGCTACTTCTTCCAGCTCTCCCCGGGGGATCCCGAGGCGTTCCCAGGCCAGCTGGGTGACATAGTCTCTCCAGCGTGTCCTGGGTCTTCCTCGGGGTCTCCTCTCGGTGGGACATTTGGCTCAGCTCCTTCTTCACCACGACAGACCGATACAACGTCCGCATCACAGCAGACGCTTCACCGATCCGCCTGTCGATCTCTCGCTCCCTCCTGCCCTCGCTCGTGAACAAGACCCCAAAATACTTAAACTCCTCCACTTGGGGCAAGATTTGGCTGCCGCCCAGCTGGCATTGCACCAGACCCCTTTGACCCCTCCCACGGGTGGTGAGACCATGAGAAGGGGGACCCACGTTGCCTCTTCGGGCTGAGCCCGGCCGGGCCCCATGGGTGTAGGCCCGGCCACCAGGCGCTCGCCAACGAGCCCCACCCCCAGGCCTGGCTCCAGAGGGGGGCCCCGGAGACCCGCGTCTGGGCAAGGGAAACTGAGTGCCATTGATTTGATTGATCATAAGGGGCTTGTGAGCCGTGCTTTTTCTGGTCCCTCACCTAGGACCTGTTTGCCATGGGTGACCCTGCCAGGGGCATAAAGCCCCAGACAACTTAGCTCCTAGGATCATTGGGACACACAAACCCCTCCACCACGGTAAGGTGACGGCTCACGGAGGGGTCACTTTAAAGATACAACAAGGAAATGTAACATGAAAATATCAAGCAAATTTGGAGTGCCCCCCTCTAATTTGACCTTGAAACCGGGAGTAGGGCACGCTACAGAAGAAGTTTCGGTCAATGGTACTTTGTATCGCTGAGACTGAATTCACAATGTGTTGGACTGACCACAAGTACTAGCCCATTCAATTAAGGGGGGGTTGCATGTTTTGTCAGAGTTTCATGTTTCTGCATGTGGCGGTTTGAGAGCAGAAGAGAACAAATGATGAGGCACCATCCATCTGTAACAACGAGGGTCACCGGCGATGATGGACAGCTGTAATCACGCTTTGTCGTACGGTCTGACAGATTTTCCATAAGAGCTCATTTGGGAGCTTTTGTTCGAGTCCTTTTTTTTTTCCAACCGCACATGCTCATGTTTCACCTCAAGCTGCAGAAAATCATTCCAAGGTGCTAAGTCTTCCGTAAAGCTAAGGATTTTGAGACTGAGCGGTTCTATGGCAAGCATGACGACGAGTGAAAAATGGTTGTAGCACAGCACGTGCGCCTCACACGTCCAAGAATCAGGGTTCGAATCTTGGCTCTGGCCTTCCCATTTGGCGTTTGAGAGTTCTTCTTCTACTTGCCTTGATATTCTTCACCAGCTGCCTCAGTCGCTCGCTGTCAAGAAATGGAAGACTCCCGTGTAGCATCACTCTGAGGAATGTGAACACAAGCTTTCCTAAATGTGCTTATTTCAAAATGTTTTGTCACCCTCAGCATATATTCACTGTAAAAGTGAAAAATACACAAAGAGAAGAAGCGATTTCAATGAACCGAAGTGACATGTTTTCTGGAGTGTGGGAGGAAGCCCAGAGTCTTGATTTCAACCCACAATCTCAGAACTGCGAGGGTGACTTGGAACTGTGCTGACATGGTTGGATGGATGAAATGAACGCCTCATTGTCTCCTCTACAGTTATGAGCTCTGAAGGCCGTCACACATTTGATTTACAGTCCATTTGCAACTAATGTGATTTAACTCGGGTTTCCCAATAATCCAATTACGCCTGTATATTCTGACATAATTGCAATATGTCCACCATATCGTCTACATCCAATCTCCTCTCAACACAGTTTTCCACTCACTCTTCCTCGCTGCTGTTTGCGGTTACTAAAGCAGACACGTCACTTTTGCAGAAATAACAGGTTTTGTAATTGTATTGCGTTGAAAAAACATACACCACTCCGATCATTTTCGCCATCTCAGGAGCCGGGAACAAGACTCCGGTTTCAGTTTGACAATCGTTGCCACGAATTAAGAGTCTGCCGTGCCGGTTTCTCTTTCCTCTGACGCATGTGGTAAGTCGCTGGAACCGGCCGTCTTTGTTCGGTTTCCATTTCGTCTGGTCTAAGCTCTCAGATGCAGAATTGCTCCTAAAGCAGTGACGTGAAGATGACGTGTTTAAAGTGAAATTGGCAGCGCTGACATTAGCCACCAGGCTTATTTTTTTTTTTCAAATTATTCAGACAACCCGACCGAACATTTTATCAAAAATATGTTTCCCAAACCAGATGATGGAGGTTTGATTCTTGGTATGTCCTTTTAGAATTGTTAACAGGCAGTCTTGCAATATCTGTAAAATCAATTGGTTCCAGAAAAGGTAAATTGAAAAAAACCAAAGGAAAAAAAAAAAAAACGCTTTTGGGGTGTGGCAGCATTTTCGTCTTAGTTCAGTTCAGAAGCAGTTAATCCCTTTTCTACCAGCCTCAAGTATTCTAGTGCCGGTTGTTGTGAAACATTATTAAATGGTCACTGAAAGTCAGTAAACCGTCGACCTAAAATAAAACGCCCTCTTTCTTTATGTTTGTAATGTTGACAGCATCCTGCAATCTTTTACCAAAGTGGTACTCCAGATAGCCTTTCCCAAACTACTGGATGCACTTGGAATGACCGCGTTGCTCTAAACAAGTCATGGTACAATTTCCTCAACATCAGCCCTTTATCAGATATTTTGACAGCATTTTCCTTTTTCTTCTTAGACTGTTCCTCCTCCTCCTACACATCTACACCGGCGGCAACATAAAACAGTTTGCTCAGCGATAGATGATGTTTTGTTAGACCTCTCGACAGCTTGAAGAACGCGATGAAAACGAGGCCGGGAAACGAATATGCACTGCGAACGTGGCCTAGAAAACACTCGATCACGTAGACAAGATGCTTCAGCTTCAAGTTCTTTTTTATTTTATTTTATTTCAGCAACCCAATCAGACACATTATGTCTGCCGTGCGTGGATGTTTGCAAAACGCCGTCTCTTCCAGCTGCCCCACTTTAAATTGGCCAAGTTAAGAAAGAGGCTCAAACATACAGCCCACTCGGGCCTGCAGTTTGCTTGGCTTTTAAATGAGGCTCCACGGTTTAATGATTCCCATTCTAGAGCCTCTGTCGCAATTCCCATAAAAACTTTACACTCCATTCATTTAGCCCTTCCCCCAAAACTATAGAGCGCTGATATCAAATTTTTGCTCACGACTTAAAGCAAAAATGTAAAAACACTGTACTGTACATTTCAGCAGAAAAGCTGAAATGTTGATCTCATGTTCACTGGTTGATGTCAAACAAATGTTTTCAGTCGACTAAAACCAAACGAATGAGTTTCAGATTTGCACTGCTTTAAGAGTAGATTGTGGTGTGGTGCAGAATGCGGTGGAAAAATTTGAATAAGTGATTTGGAAGTCTGCATTTTCCTTGCCTCTGCCTTGGAAATGTCATGCTTTCCAAGAATGTGGCACAAGACGCCATGGTAGCGCAAGACCCGCTAAAAGACAACAGGGGAAGACACGCCAAAGTTGTGGGGGTTAATCTGATTCTAGCAACCTCTTTGCACAGCAATCCTGAAAAATTACCCTCACAGAAAACCTGACATTGCACACAACCCAGTGAAGCGGGATCTGCCACAACTGAGTGCATTTTCACTCAACAACGCGGCACCCCACAATCAGCGAATTAGATGACGATATCATATGAAACATCATCTCGAAACAGCCGAAAAGCAGCGCCACCCCGAAACCACAACTAACTTGGTCACTTTACAACACGACAGAGGCTGTTCATTTTAGCAGCCGATATCAATAAAATGGCATATATGATGACAGAGCCCTAAAAAAAAACAAATGAAGTGGTCCACAGGTGTCTGTGCTAGATCAACTACATTGTCATTGTCAACACTCCTTCATGTCCACATAATTTACACAGAGATCCGTCACCACGAGCCACAACTAGCTTGCTCACCTCACAACCCTACCAAGGCTGTTCATTTTATCAAGTGACATCAATAAGGTCACATTTCCGACAATAGCGAGCCAAGCGTTCTTGGAGCAGGAGTGCAACAGGAGTCTGTGCTAGAGCTACAATGATTTCACCATCAACTCTCTCTGACATCTGCATTATTTACAGAGAGATCCCACAGTAGAAATTAGAAGATGTGATGGAAAATTTGATGACATCAGCATCTGACAGTGTGTCGGACAGTGAAAATTGCTATCACTATATCAAGACGGAAATAAATATTGAGATCTCCACCCCTGTCCCGGTTTTATGGCATTTCTCTGACACGCTGCCAGGATGAAGTCTTCCCCAAGTTTTATGTTGGTAGCATTTATCCAAAACGGACATAAAAAAAATGTGGAAAATCTTGCCTAAAACAGACAGTTTATAAGCAGCAACAGTCTGCTTTTTCCAGACATCTGTTAGTATTTAAAAAATGTTTGAGTTCTTTGGCTCCAATGTTTGCTTTGGTTTCAACACTGAATCAAGCATCACTTTCTCTTTTAGAGAGTGCCATGCATAATGTTGCCATCAACAATTCATCGCCAGTTGTTTGGTTGTGAGGCTGCAGCTGAACAATAGTATCAGTAGAGCCGACTGCCTGCATCAAACCGAGCGAGAAGACGGCTATCATTATCGTTCAACCCACTGAGCACATCGGAACTTGATGCTGACCTGTGTGGGTATAAAGGGAGTTTTGATACAGCACTATAACCAAGGAATCCAGCGCCATTTGTCTCACCGCAGGAAATGAATATGTTTGGTGCATCAGCAGCAGGAGATCTAAAGAGGCTATTCCGGTGCCAGCGCCAGACATTCTGAGAAAAGCTGCACCTGTCACAGGAGACGCGGCAGCTTGCTACATCCCAGTAGCAGCAAGCCAATGATACACTTCCTGTCTACAGGAGGGTAAAACCAAGGGGAGGCTTCTGAGTGGCCGTGGTCCTCCCTTAAAGGCTTCTGCACTGACCTTATCTGTCCTTTCTATGACCAACTTGTTGAACTCTCAGACAATACAATTTCCACATTACATATAGCCTTGAATGAATCATTGGAATTACATAGGAATCAGCAAATTGCACCATTTAAAGTTGTACTACGAGTAGATACCATAATCACCGTAATCCACAGGTGTCAAAGTCAAGGCCCAGGGGCCAGAACTGGCCAGCCACTTCATTTTATGTGGCCCACGAAAGCAAGTCAAGCATGTCACGTTCCAGGATGCTTGCTGAAGTCTGAACAAAAATTTCATTATTCTTGACTTCTGATTTTAAAACTATTTATCCATCAATTTGTTGAGAGCTGTGTATGTAATATGTGGAGGTGATTAAACATTTATATGGTGTCCCAAAATTCATAATGGCCCTCCAAAGGAAACCGTAACTACAATGGCCCACGCCAAAAATGAGTTTGACACCCTTGTCGTAATCCATCCCTTTATGGGTAGGGATGTTTGCAGGCCAGCAGGGAGACATAATATATCAAGCGTGTCATGGGTGGCCCTGAGGTCGCCGAGCGAAGGAACATACCCGCAGCACCTCACCAGGGAGGCATCCAGGAGGCATCCGAACCAGATGCCCGAACCACTTCATCTGGCTCCTCTCAACATGGAGGAGCAGCAGCTCAACTCAACTGAGTCTTTCTCGGATGACTGAGCTTCTCACCTTATATCTGAGGTAGAGCCCGAACACCCTGAGGAGGAAACTAATTTCAGCCACTTGTATCAGTGATCGCATTATTTTGGTCATGACTCACAGGTCGTGACCATAGTTGAGGACAGGAACGGTGATTGGCCAGTAATTCCAGAGCTTTGCCTTTCGGCTCTTCTTCTTCACCATGACAGACCAATACACTGTGCGCATCACAGCAGACGCTGCACCCATCCGTCTGTCGAGCTCCTGCTCCCTCCTGCCCTCACTTGTGAACAAGAGCCATCGATACTTGAATTCCACCACTTGGGGCATAATCTCATCTCAGACCCGGAGAGGACACTCCACTCTTTTCCGACTGAGGACCATGGTCTCGGATTTGAGGTGTTGATTTTCATTCCAACCACTTCACACGCGGATAGTGTAATTTAAATTCAACATATTTGATTGGTATTCCTACATAAAACATCCTTGTGATTACAGACACACATTCAGAAATACATTCTTAATAATATATTTTCCTTTAACCCTTTCATGCACCAATTATGATCACATTTAACCAGCTGATAACATGATAAACTGTCCACTGTAGTAACCGCTGTCCCTGAAAGGGTTAATATGTACCAAACCCTTTTAATGAAAAAAAAAAATGTAAAGAAAATATATTTTCAATAAAAATACAAATGATTCTTGACCGCATTCTTATGGAAATAAAAATAAGACGAATCCATAAAAGAAAAAAGTAGAAAGGAATGTATAAAGGAAAAAGAAAATATTTCCATACATGCTCCATTCTCATGATACAGACACATAACCGGCTATGAAATCCCCAAAACTGTACAGATTTTGCTATTACTTTCAAAAATATATAAATGTAGATTTTATTTAATTATAAAAGAAAAAAAACGACCCTATGTAGATTATTTATGAAAAAAATACGATATTAATGTATCATTGAAATAGTATCCCCAGAGCATTCTCATTATCACCTAATAATGAGACATATCTAATAGGGACAATTATTACACTATAGAACGCTACACATTGTCCACTAACATCTCCTTTTTCCTTCTACTGTGATAGTCGTAGTAGTAGCCATCCATCCATCCATCCCTCCCTTTTCTGATACGCTTTATCCTCACAAGGGTCTTGGGGGGACGGGGGGGGGGGGTGCTGGAGTCTATCCCAGCTATCTTCGGGCAGTAGGCGGGGGGACACCCTGAACTGGTTGCCAGCCAATCGCAGTGCACAGAGACAAACAACCATCCGCGCTCGCGCTCACACTCACACCGGGGGACAATTTAGAGCAGTGGTCCCCAAACTTTTTTCCTGTGATGCTCCACACAACTTTTCACTTCTCCGATGAGGGGGTCAGTTTGTAACAGAAAAAGTGTGACTGCAAGAGTACCTAAACATAAAAATACATTGTCTTCCAGAAACCCACACAAAATCAAACAACCTTTACTGGATTTTTTTTCACAGAACAAAAGTCAGGAAATAAATACTGTCATAACAAAATGAATTAAATAAATAACAAAATAACCTTCACCAGGTTCTTCAGAGAAATAAAGCCAGGAAAAAAATTACATGATTTATCAAATAAATAATAATCAACTGTGCTCTGATGAAGTTTATGCATGGCAACACAACCTTCATGACAGAATCCCAAGTCAATACTTTGCAGCACAGTGCTTGCTGGTGAATTAGTCAGTGAATTTGAAACTGCGTTCTTCCATCTCCCGGTTCATGCGTCCTACTAGACCCCCGAGACACGCCCACCGTACTCGGAGCCCCGTCAGTTGTATTGCTGGCCAGCTTTGACCAGCCCAGGTCTAACTCTTCCATAGTTTAGTGCACTTTGCCAAAAATATCCTCCATCAAAATACTCTGGTATTGTTCAGGGGGGCCGGACCAAATGTGGAGGCGGGCGGGGCTGCTGCTGGATGCGGCCCGCGGGCCGTATTTTGGTGATCGCTGATTTAGAGTGTTGAATCAGCCTGCCACACATGTTTTTGGAATGGGGGAGGAAAACTGGAGCACCCGGATAAAAACCACGCAGGCGCGGGGAGAACATGCAAAATCCACATAGGGAGGCCGGCGCTGGAGTCGAACCCGGTACTTCTGCACTGTGAGGTCAACGTGCTAACCACTGGACTACCGGGCCACCATAGTAGCAGCTTTACTCTATTTTTGTTTAACACTATTATATTGTGGCCAGCCGTTAAAATTGACAATGTTTAAGAATTTTAGAATGTCAGTTAAAGTGTGTGGCTGTACACATTATAAAGGTTTCACCAAAAAAGTGAGTAGAGGCGCATAGTAGAACTAGGCAGAGGAAAGGGCATGATAAATGGAAAAAAAGAAAAACGAGGGTAATCCAGGCCATTGTCATGGCAACAACAAGACCATACACAAGATGTCAACAAAGGAAGCAAAAGATGATGACGATTCGGAATCTGAACATTCAACACTGCCAGCCCCACTAACACTGCCCCCATCTTGTTCTGCGAGAAGGTTCACAGGCCATATGTCACGCTTCTGCCTCCTCCTGCACACACACACACACACACACACTCGCGCGCACATTCACACACACACGCCAGCAGATGGTGTTTGGAGGTGACAGCTCTTCCTGAACTTCCATGCCCGCCTTCCAACCTTTTCCACCCGAGTAAATCCTCATGCATGTGTCAATCCATCTTAATGCATTTATGATTACAATAATGCTGAGTCTTGACACCATAAGAAAGGTATTGGCGATATATATATATATATATTTTATAAAGGTCTCTGCAGTTGGCACACTCAATTAAGTGGGGTGCACACACATCCTGTACCGATACCAGCGGCCAGTATTTTAGCAAAAGGCTTGAGTGATGGATGTCTTGGAAAGATTATCGCGAGCGATGATTGTGTGGTGTGGGATATCTCAAGAAATGTTTTTCGTGATCAAAGTCAGGAAAGGCATGATTGATGTCTTTGAATGATTTATTTAGCACGGATCGTGTGGTAAGGGGTGTGAGTTTTTCCACATATACCAACAATTAGGGGTGATTTTAAGCCTGATTCTACCCTCCGGTGCGGAGTATGTAAAGATTTATTTCTGATTAAAAGAAATAAAGGTCTTACTGAGAGATATATTGGGAACATTATCCTGAGTGATTATAATATGATGTGGGGTGTGTGAAGAATATAAATATTGTTTCAAGATTAAAGCAAAGGCCCGATTATCAGATGTCGCTCAGAGATTATTTTAAGCAATTATCGTTTGGTGTGACGTGGTGTTAAGAGTAATTTTTCCGATAAAAGTCAATAAAGGCCAGATTGATGGATGTCTCCGAAAGATTATCCTGAGTGAATATCTTTTGGTAGAGCAGAAAGGGTCATTTTAAATGATGGATGTCTTGGAAAGATTACGGTACTCGAAAATATTTTCCTTTGGTGTGGGATGTATTAAGAGTGAGTCAGTAATGGCCCGATGGTTGGATGTGTCTAAAAGATTATCCTGAGTGACTATCCTCTGGCAGGCTTGTGTTAAGAGTCATTTCTTTGGTCAAAATCAACAAAGGCCCAAATGACAGATTCATCTGAAAGACAACCCTGGTAGATTATCCTAATGTATTTCTCGGAAGCCTGATCGTGACAGATTATTGTTTGGTGTGGTCTGAGTTAAAAGTGAATGTCAGTAAAGGCGAGATCGTCAGACGAAAAAAAAAAGTATACTCGGGAATACCCTGCGTTATTTAACCTTTGACCCCATCCAACCAAGCATTCTGACATAGATTTGGACAATTTCAATATGACTATTTTGAATAGTAAAAGATGTCAGACATTGTCTCTGAAAGGAGAAGGAAAATGATCGGCCACGTACTCCGGCTGCCAAGAGAGAGACCGGCAAGTGTGGCCATGGACTGGATGCCAGAGGGTGGAAAGAGGAAGAGAGGTAGGCCAAAGAAGACGTGGCGACAGACTGCCAAAGAAGACCTCGGTGAGATGGGTGTCAGCTGGCATGGAGCAAGAAAGGTCGCCAGTGACCGGAACAAATGGAGGAGGCTCGTCGCCCAATGTTCCAAATAGGAGCGGGCGGAACTAACTAACTAAAAAAGATGTGTCAGGGACTGTGTCCGATGTTAGCCCAGTTGCCGTGGTAAACAACTCCTAAACTGCTTCTTTTAAGGCACAGTCGAGCTATATTGAATCACAAAAAGTGAATGTTAGCCATCAGTTGTGCTCGGCTTGGTGGGAGAGACTTTATAAAAACATCATATAAATCTTGAGCAAACCATTCCATTTTCAGCTCTGAACACGGCAGTCTCTTGAGGGCTTTTCATTTGCTTGCTATAAACATTTACAGTGCTGTGAAAATATAAATTTACTCTTCCTGATTTGTTTCTAGCAGACACATAAATGTTTCCAATCAGCAATCCAATTTCAAGACGTCCCTTTTTTAAGACTTTTGTCTCATAAGTCATAAACGCTGACCTTATTTGAGGCCACTGAGGTCTGCAGTTGTTTGTTTGTCGTTCTGCATTTGATTGTCATATAAACGGGGTATTGCCTATTTTTTAAGTTTTACAATAGTGTCCGCATGAAAATAAGAACTGGAATCATCCATCCATCCATTTTCCGATCCGTTTTATCCTTACAAGGGTCGCAAGGGGCGCTGGAGCCTAACCCGGCCGTCTTTGGGCAGTAGGCGGGGGACACCCTGAACCGGTTACCGCCAGCCAATCGCAGGGCACACATAGACGAACAGCGACCCGTGAACACAAATACGTCAGAGCAGAGTAGAGAGGCACAAATGCAAGACAGCATAATCATGAACAACTCAGCTTTGTCAAACATTCCTGAGGCTGGGTTGATGCAACAGATTTTTGCGCCATGTTGCTTTTGTCTGGATTCACTGTTGTGCAAAACGAAGCTTTATGATGCATTTTTACGGCACCTGTACGCTGAGCTGAGTGCTTAGCCGTCTTTTCACCCCCGCGGCGATCGTTAAGCCACCAAATTGGAGAAAAAAAAATTAACAGACCCAGCACAGTGTGCAGTGAACTTTGACCCCCCCCCCCTGCCAGTGCACGCTTGACTAAGTGCGTGTGTGTGTGTGTTGGGGAGGGGGGGGGGGGGTGAGTCAGCCTGAAAGGTTAAGCAAAGAATGCGTGCAGCCCGCCGCTGTACCTCGCATAATTGGACCATTTGTGGCAAGGTCACGCAAAGAACCAGCAACAGCCCCCCTTGCCCCCCAAAAAATCCAATGCACCAGGGGGATGATGGCAACAAAGGCTCGATTTTAACACTATTTTCATATTCTGCTTTGTTTAAAGGAGAATGACGAAAAGTGTGTGCATCTTTTTTCGGTAATGAGCTTAAAAGCTACATTTAGAGAGTCATCATCAGTAAATGACAACAAAAACGTTTTTGTTCATGAAAATCTGTTCAAAATTCAACTAACAAAAACGTGTCATAAAGTTTAAATTATTATTTTCTATTGGTGCTTTTCATCATGTGAAATGAATATTTGAAATAGAAATAATGGAATGAAATAAAACAATAAACTACAAATAAATCAAATAAAAAATAATTGCATAATTAAAATGAGAATGAATGCAAATTGTACATGAATTAATTAATAAAAAAACTGAAATATATAATCTGAAGTAACTGGATTGAACCTATTTTAGTTATTTAGGTTAATTTAATTGACCAATTCATGAAGTTAATTGACCAGTGATTTTCTTTATTTCCAAATAATTATGATTTAGGAATTCAGCACCTATAAACCAACATTTTTTATTCCTTGGCCAATTTCATTTATTCATTCATTCTATGGGCAATTTATTTTTGACACGAATGGTTTTTAATTCTTAAATAATTCATAGTTTATTTCATCATGTATTCACTTATTTTGTGAACAACTGTTCATTTTACCTCTGCATTATTTAATTTCCTGTAATTATTTGATTTATATGCTGCAATGGTTAATATGGCTATATGTGTTTTTTTTCTCTGAATAGTAACTAATCCTGATACAGTCGTTTACTGACAAACTAAACATGAAACAAAGAGAAGTGTAACACTAACATACCGTACAATGGAAAATGCCAGACAGGAATCGGAAAACCAGCATCAATAGGCACAATGTTATCGCCGTTTGAGTAATAGCTCTACAAACACAAATGGTGCATCAACACAGATAGACTATAACAAGACTTACAGGTGTATTTGTATCGTCCTTTGTGAAAAACAACTAATGGTCAGGTTAAGAGTGTGCATCTCTCCTGTAAAAGACAATTCTATAGGTATCTCGACAAATGGGGTGTGATACGATCCAAGGATGGCTCATTTTAAAGTGGAACGATTCGATTGGTCTGATTCGATCTTTCAAACCCAACATAATTGTATGATTCAAATTGATTTTCATTATACTCCGAGTTACTGTAGTTTACCAAGTCGATTACAATAGTTGTAAAAGTCTTCTTTTTTTGTCTTCAAGACTGTCTTATATTGCCCCCCAGTGGCCGAGTTGTGCATACTAGAAGAAGTCACATTGCAAGAACAATAATGCGCAAACAGTGTAATTGTTTAAGATGAGATAAGAAGATAAGAAAACCTTTATTAGTCTCGCAATGGAGAAATTCCCAATTCACAGCAGCAAAGTTATGAAAGGAAGAAGTAGAACAACAAAATATTCTTAAATAATATAAAATTCTATTTAGTTATGTTATTTCTACATGTTTTCCATCCATCCATACACCCGTTTTCTATTGCGCTTATCCTCACGGAGCCTAGCCCAGCTGTCTTTGGCCAGTAGGCAGGGGTACACCCTGAACCGGTCGCCAGCCAATCGCAGGGCACACATGGACGAACAACCATCCGCACTCACACTCGCACCTAAGGACAATCGAGTGTCCAATCGACATACTGTTTATATTTTTGGAATGTGGGAGGAAACCGGAGTACCCGGAGAAAACCCAAGCAGGCACGGGGAGAACATGCAAACTCCATAAAGGATGGCCGGAGCTGGAATCGAAGCCTGCACCTCTGCACTGTGAGGCCGACGTGCTCACCATATGCCCACCGTCCCACCCTCTATATGATTTGTAAAGTAAACATTTTAGAGAACTATAGTATTTCACAATTTTGTAGGGATATTTGGCGGGACTGAAACCGATTAATAGCATCTCCTTTCCTTTCAATTAGGAAACTAGATTTATTGTGACAATATGTTCAAGACACTTGTACTGTACTTCTCTTTTGAATGTCTTCACGTGTTTCTTGGTCACTTGAGATTTTGGGGCAACAAGTGATACCATGTTGACTGAAGAAGGTGGGCATGAATAATGCAGCAGGGAGACCCCACTCAGAGGAAGTCAGAGCTGCAGGGAGGATGGACATGGCCCTCGTTGACTTTATGGCCCGTGCAAACACAAAGTGTGTCCTCAGCTGAGTTGTTGTGTTCTTAAACAAGCTTCTTGGCCATAAAAGCACCAAAGGGAGCTCTGCCTCCCAAACAAAAAGGAAGCAACGATGACTGCGACTCCGCAAATGCGAAAAACAAACACTACCCTCCAAAAATTACAGAAGAAAAATAAAATACAATTCTTAAAATGGAGTAAAGCGCAAATGTGTGGTTTGTGCAGAAATTTTGAATGAGATTTAAGGAACCACTCACGGGAAAGTTGCAATATTACGATAATGGTGAGGCTATTTTGAGGGGGAAAAAACCCCCCTATAATGCTGAAGAAGCAACAACATGAGAAAGAAAGTCAACATTTTTATTCATGGACATCACAAGCTTTGTCAAATCGGTTTCTCTTTTGATACTAAAACAACAGAAAATGCAGTTATTCTTGTAAAATTATGACTTTTTTCCCCCCTTGTGATATTATGTCTTCGGTTTTTATTCCTCTTAAAATTGGTTATTTTCTGCTTAAAAATTCGGAGAGTTGGTGTCATGACTGGGTTTAGGGACCAACAGGTGGCACTGTAGGGCTCCCCCCGGCAGCTGCACACCTGTTGGTCATCGGTAATCAGGCCTTTAAAAGGACTCCCAGCCCGAAGACTCGGTGTCGGCTCATTGTTTGCTTCTTGCTACTGTCACGCTCGTTTGTTTACTGCTCCTTTGCTGCTGTCATGTTTGTTTCTGTCATGGTTCTGTTCCTGTCAGTTTTTTGCCACAGTCATGGTTTTGTTTTGCTACTTTGGATTAGTTTTGGTTGTTAGCACTTTGTTTGTTTTGGATTTAGTTTTCTTTGTTTTAAATACAATACATCAAGTACACCCTGCTCCTCCCTCCTGCCTGCTCTTTGGGGTCCACCAGCACGCAACGTGACGGTTGGAGAGTCATTTTCCAATTTGATTCTGGTAAAGTAATTATTTGGTAAAAAAAATAACAAATTTAATGCCATAATGTTTCCACAATATCATATTAAATAAATCTTTACTTTTGTCAAGAAAACAAACAAAACAGTGTACAGAGTGTGAATGCTTTTATCACCTCTGCACACACACACACACACACACACACGCACACATGCATGCAACACCTCATGGGACATAAATATTTCAGAGTTGTTGTTAGTTCCAGTCTGCTGGCTTTCAACAAGCCTGCAGCGGAACAACAAACAACACCTTCCGGACTACAATGTCATAAGTTCACAACTTGTTAAGACTAAATACTTGAAACTGATCTGACTTCTGTGTTGAATCTGCGGGTACATGTTTGCACGCTAACCTTGTTATTCATCCTCTAAAAATATCAACATGATGCTCCCAGGGGCATTTTGAACTCGAAATGCACACCTACGCCAGTATTTATCTTCCCATCACAAGGTGTTCAAAAAAAAATAAATGAATCAATAAAAAAATTTGAATTAAAAAAACGGAGAACACGCAAATTCCACACAGGGAGGCTGGAATTGAAACCGGTACCTCTGCACTGTGAGGTCAACGCGCTAACCACTGGACCACCGGGCCACCCTACAAATGAAAATGTAAATAATAAATAATGGTACCGTAATTATACAGGCAGCCCAGTAGATGACTGGTTACCGCGTCAGCCTCACAGTGCAGAGGTGCAGGGTTTGATTCCGCCTCAGGCCTTCCTGTGTGGAATTTGCATGTTCTTCCCGTGCTTGCGTGGGTTTTCTCCGGGTACTCCAGTTTCCTCCCACATTCCGAAAACATGTGCGGCAGGCTGATTCAACACTCTAAATCAGCGATCGCCAAAATACGGCCCGCGGGCCGGATCCAGCAGCGGCCCTGCGCGGCAAGTTAATGGTACAATCTAAATCATCCCGAGGTGTGAGTGTGAGCACGGATGTTTGTTCGTCTATGTGCCCTGAGATTGGCTCTCAACCAGATCAGGACGTCCCCCGCCTACTGCCCGAAGACAGCCGGAATGAGTTCCAGCATGCGCCATGCATGACCTTTGTGAGGAAAAGCTAACCAGAAAATGGTTGGATGGATGCTAATTATACATTTGAACCATCTTGTCCAATCCTTGACGAAAATTGGGTAGATTGGAGTTAGAATACATAACATGAGATTATGATTTAAGTAGGCTACATTGAAGGGACACAGACCAAGTATGATTTCATTTGTGAAATTTGCCTTGTATAGAACACGGGTGGCCAACCAGCGACTCGTGAGCTGCATGCGGCTCTTTGGCTGGTTTAACGCGGCTCATGGGCTTTCACATGACAAGCGTCGAAAACGCCTCCACCGTGGCGCCGCGATTCAAACAACGGCTCTAAATACACAGAACTAACTACATCCGCCTATCATCAATTCCGTTACTTGATTGTCATACAGGGCAACCAATCAAATGACAACTGAATCACCGCTCATGCGCAAACAATGGTGCTCAACGCTAAGCGCTAAGATAGTCAGCTTTAAAGATAGGGGTGCCCAATACGTCAATCGCGATCGACCCGGAGCCAGCGGACTGGTCTCAAGTCGAGCGCAAGTGTTGGGAAGAGGAAATGAGGGTTGGGGGCGTATGTCTGTGCGTTTCGATTTCGTTCGTGTTCAGTGAAGTTCCGTCTCTCGGTGTTTGTGCGTGCCTGTGTGTGTGTGTGTGTGTGTGTGTGTGTGTGTGTGCATGCGCTCACGTGCATGTGCGCGATGTGGGTCTTTGCAGTAACGCAGTAAAAAAACTGGCTCTTAGTCTCTGACCGGTTGGCCACCCCTGGTATAGACCATCAAGGATGATGTTGATATGGTGTAGTAGAGGTGCGTAGAACAATAAATAAGGTGCATCTCAGAGTTGTATTGAATGTAAGATGTAGACATGGAGCTATAAAAGTTGGAAAGAGCATATGTTGTAGATGTGAATTAGAGTTGTATGGAACATGCGATGTTGATGTCGTGCATTATAGTTGTCATATAAAAGGAGATGGAAATATGGCATGTTAGATTTCTCTGAGATCAACATAGGGTACATTAGAGGGGTATAAAACCTTAAATATGATGTAAATTTGGTATACTGGAGTTGGAAAGACGGAGCAGATTTTAATATGAAACATTTCATCCATGTGCTGTTTATAGAGTTGTATTGTAATGTTGTAATGGGCATATGATGTGGAAATTGCACATTCTAGTTGTATATTAAGATTAAGATTAAGATATCCTTTATTTGTCCCGCAATGGGGAAATTACAATCAGAATTCAGAAAGGAAAACGCTGGGTAGGGAGAGGGAATGCTATATAGCATTGAATGAGATGGAAATATGGCACAATATGGAGAGCATATTTAATTATGATGTCAATTTGGTCTATTACAGAAGGTGATATAGCTATCGGTGCCTTAGAACTGTGTAGAACATTAGATAGGATCGAATTATCTTATATTGTTGAGTTGTATAAAACATTTGATGTCGATATGGTGCATTACAGTTGTATCGAACACTCAATATTATTAGATATGTATCAATTGTATTAGAGATGTATAAAACATCATGTGCACAGAATTACGTGGGTGTTTAGACTTGCGGTGTAAATGCATCCAAAAGTTACACAGTTGGTGACAAACAGTCACGATGTGAGCCCTTGTGATTTGTTTGTTGCGACATTTCATTTGATCCGGGCGTCAAGCGCTGACAACCGAAAATGAAAATGATCCATTCATCGATTAGGCGGACGGGAACAATCCATCAAGAAAAATAAGAGAGCGTTTGAGTTTGAAAAAAGGGAGTTTGAAGAAAGGGAAGACAGTTGCTACAGCAATGCCATTTGTCAAAGAGCCATTAAAGTGTCCAAAATTCAATGAAGAGGATCTCCAGTTTCTTACAGGTTTTTGCCTGGCATCACGTTCCATGCACTGAAATTCCGCACTTTTTGTCGGATCAATGCTCCTCTTTTGTCCTGAGGACACCGAAGAGCGAGAGCTTGTCAAATATGACACGAGCAACAAATATAAAGAAAACTGCAGAACTTTGGGCTCTCTGCAATTTGGAAATTTGCACAAGCCAGGCAACCAAATAGCTTCGGCTCGTGTCACGACTCGTCATAGACTTTAGAAGAAGAAAAAAAAATCCCAAAGTTGTCTTTCCCACGCTTTTAAAGCCATGCGGCCCTTTCATCATCCCGACAGAGATGACGCACCCTCCCAACCCTGCGTGGCTTTTGGCGTTCAATTTTTTATCTTAATACTCATATTTAAACATATAAAACATTCAAATCATTTGTCACTATTAAAATGAATGACAATGCAAATAATGTGTTCCAACCTTTTTTAATGAGACAAGCGCTCAACATTATTGAAGTTTAGAAGTTTTTGCATCCTGATTTTATGCATAAATTCAATCGGCCTACTGGTGTGTGCGCCTAAGCCGCTGGGTTAGCAGTATAATCCCGACAGATACAACAGATCGAATATGCTTTGATTTGAGGGTATAACATAAAAAGTACCATTAAATTAAGCAGTGACTACTCCCTAAAAAACGTGATTCATTTAGTGAGGCTTGAAAAGAGGATCAAAACGGGGTCAATAATTCCTGATCCTTGCGGTATTTTGACAAAAGTGTCTCACCGACATGTTAAGACTCTTTGCGGCATCTTGGTGCACAGGAACTACGGTATGTGTATCTGTGGTTTTATTGCTCTTTTTTGATTGTAAGGTGTTTTGAAAGGTGCTTATAAATAAAATGTATTATTATTTATGATTATGTTTAAGTGAAGGAACGAGCTTCATTCATTCCGGCCAGAGCCTCGTCTAATCGGAAAAAAATGCCGTGCTCACATCTTGTGGCATCGATAGGAAGTTTTAAAGCTTGTGTCAACCAACTACATCCATCCATCCATCCATTTTCTGACCCGCTTAATCCTCACTAGGGTCGCGGGGGGGGGGGGGGGTGCCGGAGCCTATCCCAGCCGTCATCGGGCAGTAGGCGGGGGGCACCCTGAACCGGTTGCAGGGCACACACAGACGAACAACCATGCGCACTCACACTCACAATTTAGTGTGTTCAACTACATCTTTTTCATAAACATCTCATGATAGGGACCACAATAGCTTACATTTCACCTGAAAATGATAAAGTCAGTCATTTGAAACCAGTGTTTTTTTTTTTTAAGTAGGTGAAAAGCTGAGCTGCCAGGTTTCATCTGTTTCCCCGCAATTTATCGTCACTCGAAAGGGAATTTTTGGAGGGGAATTCTCACAAGCGAGACACTCGACATACTCAGATTGTTGAGGCGCAACCAGTGGCGTCTCATGATTGCAAAAAAACAAGCGCCTGCCGGCCCGTGGCAGTGCAGTTCCATGATTACCAATTATGCTCGGCCTCCGTTGGCGTGCGGAGCAGCGCTTTATCAGCCGGAGTCCTCGTTGCTTATTATTACTCCATTATCATTGTGGCTGCTGGAATATTGATTTTTTTCTTTTCTTTTTTGTTGTTTTGTTTTTGATTGTCATTGCGTAGAAGTCATTCTATAATGAGACACGGTGTGACGCTGGGAAGAGCAATGCACCCCTCCCCCTCCACAAACCAGTCGCCATCAGGCACCACATATGCACACACACCTTTGACACCAGAATAGTCAGTCATTTACTGCGTTTATCAATAGAAACACAATCCAAAGTCTTTCGAACGATCGCAATATTTACATTCATATTAAATTAAAGAACAGTCGGGCCAGGAGTGTTGCCGTGAATCTTAACAAAAATTTTGACTAATGACACCCTCCTGAAAAATGTTTTGAATTGTCTTTAATAATAAACACCATAAGTCTATGATCGCAAAACAATTTCATCACATTTCAGACCATTCACAAAGGATTTGAATAGAATTCCCATGTTCATAAAAAGCTGCTCAATGTACTTCAGTGCCTCATAGAGAACACTTTTGCACGAGACCAAGTATTTCAGCCAGCATGACAAAGAAAAATTTGCGGTAATTATGTGAAGTGGGCAGATTGTATTCACACATGGTGCACAGTGTGAAAAAGTCAGAATAAGCAGCAATATGCATCGCTGCATCGTTCCCGCAGGGAGGAATGTGCTCGTAAGTTGGCTTGTGCTGACAGATGAGCGGCCGGGCAGCTAGTGGAGAAGCCGCGATTTGCTGAGTGCGCTGCGAATTGCCAAGAAAACAGACTTTAAAATTCAACCCCCGACTGCTGGAGAACGGGAGAATGTATTTACATGACCACCGCAGGCAATCACAATTGAATGAAAAAATAATAACACATGTATTTTTAAGGCTTCTCTGCCTGTCAGCTGCCCTTGTCCCATGCAGCATGAGTACGTGTCCAAAAAATAAATGTTATTCATTTTGACTAATTTATTAACTGTTAAGGGATATTTTCTTTGTTTTTTTTGCAAAACGTTGTATTTTTATTGGTGTGGTAACTCACCTTTTACAATTTTGAAATAGGCCAAGTAGCTCTCCAGCTATAAGGCCCGCAATCTATGGTTGGCAGCAATACCCTATCTACTGTATCCATACATGTCTCAAAATATACAATATGTTGTTTAATAACATCATACCTAATTTAATAGATTTCTTTAAAATGACAATAAATTGTAAAATATTACTTCTATAACTGACAACATTTGAATGGTGATGCTACAGATCCCAGAATGCTTATGGTAGCTAGCGTCATCCTACCTTGCTACAGTATACATTTAGATAAGATTACAGCACATTTGACAATAAATGTATTCAATTCAATTCAATATCATACATATTACAATAACATATATATTTAATGACCGTAGAAATGTATAGCTCGGCTAGTAAGTACCCTGACACTGTTGAGGTACGGTTATGCTAATTACGCCAGTTTAGCATAATCTATTTATTCGATATGAGTAGATTAACATACTGTATTAACACTGACCAATAAATGAAGCGTTGTTCTTGTCTTACTTTAGCTGGAAAACAATTTATATCATTCATTGATCTTCCGAACCGCTTGATCCTCACTAGGGTCGCGGGGGGTGCTGGAGCCTATCCCAGCTGTCTCCGGGCAGTAGGCGGGGGACAATTTATATCATATTACTCATAATTTTATGAATTCAAATGCTAAAAAGTCTGGTACCTTAGTTGGATTTGTTTTCAATGTTTCAATTTCCAAGTCACTTGCGTGCACCATCCTATCTGTTGATACATAGAATCATGTTACAAAACAAAACATCTTCAAATAACAGTTAGCCATACATTTTCAAATTAACTGGACCAACCCTGTTGCGGAAGGATCATATTCGTATTCGCAAAGGTTGGCTTAAAAAAAAAATCGTATTAGCAAGGGTTGGCTTAGAAAAAAATCCATAATAATAACAAAATTAACACGAAAAAACATGTATTCCAAATCTACATTTGGAATCTATTTGAAAATATGTATGAACATTTAACTCTTTCAACATTAAAATAATGTAAAACGTTGCATTTGACACCATTCCGATGTTTTGAGGTTAAAAACAACGCTATAACCGAAGCAACACAAACCAAGCCGAAAAGACTCCATCTCCCGTCATGACCCGCGGCCGGCGTGTGTTTTGCATGCGGTGGACTGAAAACCTACAAGAGCGTTTGTGAGGCGGAGAGTCACAGTCGGCTCACCCGGGAGCTGTATGACTGTGTGTGTTGGCCGGGCAGCAGGAGGAGCCCGCACCGACCGGAGTGAGCGAAGAAAAGACGACAAGAAAAGAGAGCAAGGGGGTGCGGAAAGAGACCCAATTGAAAGAAAGACGCGAACGCTGTGCGGATGAAGAAATCAGAGTGGCAACGGTCGAAAGGCTCGTGTGAAGTTTGTCGCTTAAAACATGGACAGACTGGGTGTTGACTAGGGACAAAAACACGGCAGAGAGAGACGTCGGCGAGAGGTGAGCGACCGATTCTGGGGTAAAACAGCAGCCGGGGGACGAGGAGGGAGGGACGTTGTTGGAAACCCCACATCTGGCTTTGTTGAAGTTCGCACGACGGATATCGAACATCTGCACCAGATTTTATTTTAACTGACTGTCGGCAGTACGTAGCTTGTTCCACCAAAAACGAGGTGTAAAAATGTGGCTATGAATGTGTGAGGTTTGCATTGGTGGCCAAACAAAAGACTCCCTTTCGACTCAAGAGGTCTTCTTTAGTCTTTAACCCACTTAATACATCTGATCATTTAGTCTGCAGTGAGTTGGTTATCTTTTATTAAAGTGGTGGGCAACGTATGGCCCGTGGGCCGTGTATGTGAATATGTGGAAGAGCGTTGAAGCCGCCATGCAGTTCGAGATCATTATTTGTTGTTCGCCCTAAATTTAAATGAACCTTAATGTGTGTGTGTGTGTGTTTTATACTTACAGGTATTTTCTGGATAGTGCAAAGTCTCCGCGAGTGTCAAAATAAAAGTCTAGAATTCGATTTTTCGCAAACAGCTAGTAAATCTACCCAGAGCAAAATGTCTGTAATGTTTGTGACATAAAAATGAGCCCAAAGTGGTCTTAAATTGAGAATGGGTGAAGCTGCAGCTACCCTGAAATGCAACATTTCTTATTAGGCAGAATAACCATGAAGACAATTTCATTCCTAAACAAGCACATGTTCGCAGGTTAAGTACACAAACGGGTTTTCCCCATTTTGGACTCTGCAGCTGAGTGCGGATGCGAGCTGTTTGGGATTTAAAGGCGCATAGGAAGGAAAGGGGGGCGGTGGAATCATGGTGGACGTGGACGGGAGAAACTGCAAGGGGTTCTTGCCAAGAATTCAGCTTGTTGCGAGCCAGGCGTGGATGTTTGCAGTGGAAGAGGGTGGGCGGGGGGTGGTTAAAGACACTAACAGCAAGCATCGCACTTAGTCATGTTTAAACTGCTGTGTTGTCTTTTGGTCATACAACACGCCAGGATAAGTGCATTAAACATAAAGGTGCCATATCCAATTCATCTTCCCTTGGTGTTAACTGCTACTTATATTCGCGTCTCTTGTGAGCCGGCTTGATAGGATTCTCGGCCAAAGCCAGCATCGATCGGGTTTTTGGGAAAATTGGACTTTTGATCTTCTGTGACAGGTTTTGTGTAGTTGAATCTGTTTGTACCGTTTGACAAGGAGCACAGTTCGGAAAACAACTGAACATAAGAATTGGTTGTGTTGGCATTTAGGTCGCATTGAGAGCTATTACTCAACAACCAGCTTTTTATGAGCAAAGGCCTGATTTGGATCTTCCGTGGCAAGTGTCACACATTTGAATCTTTTTGCGCCGTTTTAGATGAAGGTGAACTGAGTTGAGGTGTAGATTTCTGTTAGCTTCCTGTGCTAGCCACTTGCTCATCATTGAATGGACTCTCAGCCAAACTTTGTAAAAAATGCTTTTTTGTTTACAAGCTAGCCACTTGCCAGGCGGATGACTGAGCAGAAGTGCTTGTTTTGTTGGATAGAATTTTACCCTATTAATAATTTTGATATTCGCTGACTAGTTAGCCGCCCAGTATGAAGTGTGGCTTCTGTTAGGTTGCATTTTGCATTTTTACTAGTTTTATTTTTGGAGCTTTTTATTTCTCATTCATGTACATTTGAGAGGACTTTTATGAAAATAGGTCTGATTTGGCTCTTCAGTGACAATGTTTGACAGTTGAATGAAAATGTAGACTGTTTTGTTAGCTTCTCCCGTTAGCCCACCACTGACAGCTTAGCTGCCACAGGAGTGTTACACAGGTGTGTATATTAACAAACAAAATAATCCCCACGGTACGATATTAAGAAAGCATGTGCTTCTGTGTTTTTTTTTTGCAGACACCAACGTATAAAATGTGCTGGCAGCCTGGTCCATGCTAAAGTAATGGAAACACGACGTTTAGTGGCCATTGCCATGCCTCTGTGGAAATACGCAAGCAGCTCGCATGGCTAATCGTGTTGAGCCTGTCAGCCGATACGCTCAGGACCGCCATGCTAAAGCGGTGCGAGAATAACAACCAGGAGCGCTCTGTTCACGCAGAGGGAAAACGCTGGAAAAAGTTGGTGGAAAATCTTGTTTTTTCACCTCGTTTGTGATCCCCAGCTTTTTATTATTTTGACCTAGATACTTCTCCAAGGCACTTACTTTTCGGCCAATCACATCTAAATGCAACCGACTTTTCTGTGAATAATAATGGATGGAATTCACAGCCTGGCGTAGTGAGGATGTGAGCGGCAGAAGGATGGAAGTTGTATGAAGAGAAGGAGCACTAGCTGGAACCAGCAGAGCACAATGGCCCACGCCAGTTTGCTGCAGGGGAAGCGCTTTTATTGCCGGGAATGGGTCTTCCATAAGATCCAGCATTGCCTCCAGGAGAAAAGCAGCAACCTGAGTGGGGTGACCCCAAGTAAGCAACCCCCTGGCGGAGGCGTGGCCAACCCAAGCAGCCTGACGTCAGGCTCAGGGAAAAGCGGGAACTCCTGGGGGGTGTTACTGGTCGGCGGTCCCGGCAGCGGGAAAACGGCACTGTGCACCGAGCTGCTGTGGCCCACGTCGACGCAGGGAGCCCAGCGAGGCCTGCACCAACAGGGCCTTGCCTTCCACTTCTGCCGGGCGGATGACTCGGACACACTGTGCGTCGCCGGCTTCATCCGCGGCCTGGTGGCGCAGATCTGCCGCAGCGGGTTGGTGCTGGGATACGAGGAGAAGGTGCGCGACCCGGCCGTGCAAAGCGCGCTGAAGCCTGGGGAGTGTGAGAGGAACCCGACCGAGGCATTCAAACGGTAATGAAAGACATAACACATGTTCACGATGACAACTGAACAAAATTCTCCCCAAAAAGTATGGCATGAACGGAAGTCGGCAAATCATAAATCGGATGACAACAATGTAAACACATCTATGCTATTTATCATTCAACTATCATGACAACAGAGTGGAGAAGTTGGGGATTTTCTTCTCCCCCTTCTGGTGTTTCTAGTGTAAGTGTGATTTTTGATTGATTGATTTATTTTTGTAGCTCCAAATGTACAATTGCAAAGACAACCCTTCCCCCTGCCACCTCCTGACCCTGATAACCTCTCCTCCATTTTTATTTTATTTTTTACTACTGCCACTCACACTTATTACACAGCTTCACCTCAGCAGCCGCATTACATGTCATGCCTGCGAAGGTTTTCTTCCAGGGTTTGACATTGCGGGCTGGATTGGACTGATATTTGTGTGTCATTTGGATGAGGCTCTGCTAACAGACTCGTGGGCTGACCCGATTGACAACTAGATCAGTGATTGCACGTCCAGATGAGGTCTCGCAATGGATCACTACATGAGTTTGTTTACTGCAGGTTGAGCAGTGTTTTGTGTGCGTGCGTGTGCGCACTGAACACTCACGTTTCTTGTCTAGCCATCTGCTGCCGCTAGTTGCACCCTCGAAACATCTAGCACACACACCGGGTGAAAAAGTAGGTCACGGCAAGGTAAACCTTTTTTTTTTTTTTTTAAACGCTCACCAGAGTCAACTCACCTTTTTCTCCCCCACCCACACCTGCCGCCCCTGTTCCCAGGGAAGCACTTGTCATCTGGTCCTAATCATGAAGACTCGGTTTACCCACGACCGTGACTCTAAATTGACCTCCCAGTTGAAAAAAAAAGTTTGAAGCCAAGCAGGATGTGCTACTTGGGGCCGGTATTCATTGAAAGTAAAACAACAGTTTCAGTGTCAGGTTAACTAAGACAGACCCACAATAAATGACTGATAATATGCATGACATGCCTGTAGTTGGCACTGTTTAGTTGTAATAAAACATTAGCCCTCTTTTGATTAACCCTTGCTGGTGTTTATGTGGATTACAACTTAATGTATGTATATAATGCAACTCCAATTGGGCACATTAGTGCTTTGCAAAAGTGTACACTTTGTGAAAGTAGCAACGTTGTATAGAACACATAATAACTGCAGTGCTTTGGATTAGAGGTAAAATAATTCGGGTCGGGGCCTTAAAATGTCAATCATTGCTTCGGGTTCGGGTCGGGCTTCTCTCTCGCTGACTTTTTTTTTTTTTTGAGGCCGTCAATAGTTTTGGCCACGAGAGACCGTGGTTCGCAAAAAAACAGAAGTGGCCTCATCACAACACGTACTAAACTCTTGCAATGACAATTCAAAGAACTCCTTCCTGTCTCTATGATCCACCCATCATTATTCTTTTTTGTCTCTCTGCTTCTCTCTCTTATAGTGCCGCGCTAGATTCTTAAGGACGTACTGCTGCGGTGGTTTACGGCCCAATTTTCAACCCGTCAAAATGACGGACGGCCTTAAATTTTCCCCGTCCACTCTCAAAAGAAATCCGTCAATGATAGAAAATTGTCGGTTAATGTAACCTCTTCAGAAATATAAAAGATGTCAATGTTTATACAGTCTCGTTTAACTTAGATTTCATTCCAAAAGACAGGCTTTGTTATCAGAAATCACCCCTCCTCCTCCTCCTGAGTCCTCACAAATAAAATATGAAATGTCGGGTTTGCTTCGGGCTCGGGCCTGCAAATCAAGCGAAGTGATCGGGCTCGGGCCGGGTCGGGCTTAAATACCCTCGGGCCGGTTCGGGTCGGGCTCAATTTTTTTAGGACCGATCTTAGCTCTACTTTGGATCCATTATTATCCTGTGATGCACAGAAGTTGTACATACCCAAACTGAGCGCAGAGCTAGAACGACCCTCATTTTCGCAGCCCTCCATTTCACAAAGGATAACTGTGTCCTTATAAAAAACATGAGAAGCTTTGAGAGTGTTTGTCTTTTCAGGCTCACCTTTGTCATGAAAACGAAAAAACGGAAACGGCACATTTTTCAGTTTAAAATAAAACCCTATAACAAGATTGTTTTGTTTTTGAGTGAAATATGCACTTCATTTAGTAATATTGGATGTACATTGCCATACATAAATACTATGATCCGTCTACTTAGTGTCATAGTTGCTACCTGTTTAAGAAACTTAAGTAGAAACACAAACTCAACACCTATAAGCCCTTTTTTGCAGACCACCACACTCACTCAGCGTTTAGTTTTCAAAAACATGGACTTTGACAAACGTTTCTTTCTGTCTTTCTTCCTTTCAATTTTTTTTTAAAAATGTCTTTGGGGCTCTGTCTTTCCGGTTTTGTCGTCCTTCACAACACCAGTCTTGATGTGTCACAAAATAGTGTCACGTTGCAAGGGCAGCCATCACAGTTTTTCTGTTTTGTCTTTGAGCCAAGTACAGAGGGTCCTCGGTTTACGACGGTCCACACAAAACTTGCAAACTACATGCAATAAACTAGATTATGCAGCGGCGTAAGAGTATTGTGTCATCACACGGCACAAGAAGGCCCACTCACTTACTGCCCTACTTGCGGTTTCATTCGATTGTTTTATATGCATGACCTGGAAGTTTTTTTTTTTGTTTTTTTTTAATACTTACTGTAATTCTGATTGCCTGGCTTGGCAGCATGAATGGGACTCCTATTAACCCAGGATCCCCTTAAGTACTTGAATATGAACACCAATTAGGATCATTATACATACAGTAAATGATCTGATCGTTCGCCCTGGTGTCATATGTGCTGTCTGGTTTCGGGGTGTCAGGGTTGTTGGCTCTATTTGTCGAAAGAATAAAAAAAGAAATGGACGGCAGTAAAACTTGATCGTTACTTCAGCGTGACAAGCCTTGGGATTTGAATTCGCAAGGGTGTGCGCTTGTTTTGACCGCACACTTCCAAGGCTACTCAGGAAAAAGTTAAACAGGTTGCATTTAGTTAAGGGTGTTGTTAAACAGTGAGGTTTTTTTTTCTTCTTCTTTTAAGGAGCGTTTAGCCTCCACCAACCCCCATCCAGCTGTGATTTTCAGCCAGTGAGTGCATGCGAGAGGCCCCTGCCAAATTCTTTGGCCTAGTCAAAGGCAAACAAGTCGGTTTGTTGATAGTAATCGCCAGTCGCGTGTTAATGCAGCGAAACTGGTTCAGACATGGGTTGACGTCCGCGGCGTACAAACCGATCCCTGCTTTTCCCACTATGTGCGACTGCGGGCAAGTCAGACTTGAGGCATTTTTATCACCGATTTGAACGGTTTGTTTGTCCAGTCTGTACCCATTTGCAATGTACCTGCACATTTCTCTTGGAAATGTCATATTCTTGCTATGCGATTTCAACGAGGCACTCGCAGGAACGCTTGCTCCAACGGAGCTGCTGGTTTGATGGTTTGCCTGACAGGTTTGTGCAGTTGCACAAGTTGGTTACTGAAGTGCTGATTCACAATCCATCAAACAAGGGAAAATGGCTGGAAAAGTTGTCACAGTCATGTCATTTCAAAGAATAAAAACCAAATGAATGAATAGCATGGGGGACAAGCGGGATCTTGTGACAGGATAATTGCTCTTTGAAGGCCTATTTGCTCATCACTTTGTGTCCAAATGATGAGTTGCTACAAGTCAAATTAAAATCACATTGAGTCACATTGTGTAAAAAAACTCTGGTACAAAAATAAAAACTAAATCAATCACTCATTGAGGGGATTATTATAGCACTGAAATCCTTAAAACATCTTCCATTTTACTTTTTGAAAGGCCATACTTATCCTTAGGAATGTTAGCAACGGCTAAATGTGATGTTTAAATGCAGTAAAAGTGTCACCGATGTGTTTGGAAATCTTTTTGCCATTTCTGATCAATTTGAATATTTTGCTCTTTTGCGTAACAGAAATCAAAAGCAAAAATTCTTACCAACCTTCGTCATAATGTTGAAACACTGAGCCAATATTGATCATTGGTATTGGGAGTGAACGAGGCCTTAAATATGGCATGTTTAAAACTGATCCCTTTTGCGGAGTGTTTTTCAAATTTCCTACGACAGTCCGGCAGGGCTTCACATTGTGGTGCAGACGTTTGTTCAGCTGTTGTCGTGCTGCGTTGCCACAAGACCTTTACGTTAACAGTCTTCCTTTTGAAGTGGTGTACGAACCGATCATTCGAAGGAGTGATGAGAGGCTCAAGACAAAACCTAAACCTAACATTTGGATAAACAAAAAAAACAATCGGGATGAGACCTTAACTAAAAAAAAAAAAGTTGATAAACCGTAGGACTTGTGTTGATTGTTTGCATGACAACAGCACTTTTGAGCCGGTTTTCGGTGTCCTTTTATTTATTTATTTTTAAAATCAGATTGTCACAGCCACGATGGTAAAAAACAATGGCAGATCACAACTACAAGACACGACCATGAGCTGTGGCGTTGCGCTACTTCAACGAACACCGTACACCACTGCTATTCATGGCGCGCGGGGACTGAGCCTAACGAGCTTGGAAATGGCCTAGGATGACAAATTATTTGATTCCTATTAAAGAAAAAAAAAAAACCAATGCACCACAAGTGCAAATTACAAACGCCTACGATACTCTCCCTAATGTCCACTAACAAAGCAGACTGAATAGCTCCTCGCTCCTCCCCGACACAAAGAGCAAGATGTATCACTTCAACTATCTATTCCTGGGCATCAATTACTACTTTCCTCTCAGCGGGGACTTTGTCACCATCTTGTGACGTCCGAGGGCATCTCACAGTGTACCTTACAGTGTTTCCAGTCATTTTTGCAGCTGTAGCTCAGGTAGTCATAGTCTTTAGTGAAACATTTAGACAATTATGACTCATTCTGAGACAGTCATGTCATGTTTAGGTAACGTGCCCTGCGACTGGCTGGCAACCAGCGTGCGGTGTACCCAAAGTCTGCTGGGATAGGCTCCAGCTCACCTGCCATCTTAATTTTTGTCAGCCACTCAGCAAATTAAATAATTCCGCGCCAGGTTTTTGTGCTGAGTTTTGTACCGCGCCAGTTCCAGGAAGGGCATCTGCCTGGAAATGTTGACAGATTTCTACACAGAATATAACATCACCATATTGTAGATTTCAAACTAAACTATGATCAAGCTTTCATTCTTGAAATCAATTCCCAAACTAGTCACTCCAGCGATTTGACTGGATTGTGTCAGTCAGAATCATGTTCAGCTACCGGCCCTCCTAACATGCCTTTTCCTTCAGGACAAAAGAACTGGCTTCAAATGGGGGGTAGGGCGAATTAACGCAGTCATGTGGACCCAATGAATTCCAGCACTTTTGTTTTTTGCTGATGGCACAAAAGTGTTTAGTTTAGTAGGTGTGACCTTATCTGCCTCCGCGTTTGGGCCCAGTTCAGCTTCTGCCGCAGTCCCTATGATGAATTGCCAGAGATTTAAGTATTGAACCAAATGTTTTACACCATTGACCATGTGAGAAATAGACGCCACAGTTATGATTATATACTTTAAGTAAATCGGTTTATTATTTATTTTATTTTTGACAAATACATCAGACACTAACAAGCTCCTTTGTTCTAAATGAGCTGTGATATTGTGTCAATTGACAATGGCTCGGTAGTCTCTCAATAACATTTATCAGAACAGGGAAGTTTTCAGCTCATGGGAGCAAGACTCTTGAGGGCCAAAAAGCCAGAAAACTCAACTCAACTGTATTTCTCGAGCACTTTCAAACAGCCATCGCTGCGTACAAAGTGCTGTACATGGAGCAATTAACATATACAACAAACAGTAAAGCAAATCGGTAACAAAGACGTAGAGGTAAAAAAAAAACATCTGACATGTTTCCTCTTGCCATATTGAGCAAATTGGCCATGTCACGTGTTTTATTGTCGATTCGATACAGAATTCAAAGCTGAGCACATTTTTGTTTCAACTCAACTAAAGCATTACAGGCTCTAATGGCTAGGCATGGACGGTTTTCCACTCGTGTGTTGACTCCTTGACTGGGCGGCACTAGGTTTTGAGGTTTAAGCAATGTGGTGCACTGCAGCGGAATATTTGCTAAAATTTCGGACCATGTTTTAGCAAGCCAAAAGAAAAGCTCCCACTTTCCCACTCCCATCAACCCGCACACCCCCTTTCTTGTGACGCATCAACTCCAGTGGAGCAGAATAGAAGAAACGGCAGCAGCAACGGTGCAACGATGACTCGGCACTCTGTGGCTTGCCACTGTCTCAACATCACTGGCGGATATTATGTGAGTGTATAATAAATAAAACTCAGAAACGAGTGTACAGCCGAGTTCAGTCCTCCTCATATTGCGTGGCTTCAAACGGCAAACCAACTTTTAAAAAAGAAGAAAGAAAGTTGAATTGGCTCAAGTTGGTTTGAGTTTGTTTCATGTTCGCAAACTAAGGTTTCAAACAAGTCCCTTTGATGACATTGGTGCTGATAGAGTCGTTGACCTGGACTAAATCTTGAAGGATACTCCAGACGTGGCAGGAAACTTTCCCGGCCTCTCAAACGTGTGTGTCGGGTTTGCAGTGATTCCCCCCGGCCACAGTGTCGACAGGGAAGCGGACAGAGGTGGGGGGGGGTTTCAGATTCCGTGAGCAGCATTGGATAGCTCATCAGGAATGCGCACCTCGCTTGGACTGGGAAGAGTTTGAGGGATTTGCAGTAGTTATCTAAGGCATGCGTGCACCCCTCCGGACTGAATGAAGCTGCGTTTAATGTGTTGTCTTATTTCGCGGATGCGATCAATGACGTCACTGACAGATCGCGCAAATTATGGCATTGCAGTTGATCACCGATATGGCAAAAAATGCAAACTATCGACCAATTTTCGATCCACGCAATTATATTGGTACAAAGTCTCATGTATACATTTGGAAATCATTCATCAGTGTAATATATAATGTGACCGATAAATAAGCAAAGTAACAACGTCAAACTTTTTACTGGAGCAATTTGTCAGCGTTTCGCATGCGACTCCAGTTTGACCTACTTTCGCTGTTGGTTTCTAATTTGGGGATGGACACCATTCCACATGCAGCGCACCATGTTATCTCCACAGAAATAAAAACAAACACAATATGTCTCCTCTATGTGACGGATCCCATGGCTGAGCAATTAAAGACATTCTGAGACTTCATCTTTGAAGATCACCCGGCCTTGATGAAGGATGGTCAATTTGCCTTTTTAAAACTATTTATTTTTGTGAGGGCCAATCATGGGAAACCAGACCTTCATGTTGAACTATTTTAGGTCTAATTCGAGAAAGCATATGATCTGTTCGAGGGAAAACAAGATATCTGTGAAGAATACAGTGACAGCACTGTTGTGATGGTGTTCCATGTAAAAATAAACAATAAAAGAAACCGAGATGATTGACTCCCTCTGGATAAGATGAGGGATGAGTCAGCAGGTGTTGTACTGTGTCTCCTCGACGACATAAGGACTGTCGAAAGTTCCTCCGTGCTAAGGTTGAATCAATTACCTAATAATCGCTGAATGCTCTGTCCCCAGTCCCTCGATATATGAGTGTTAGTCAAACGGCGGTCGTGAGCAAGCATGTTAGGGGTCAACAATTGTGAGAGCTTCAAACAAAAATGATATACTGTATTGTACAGTCCTATTGGGGTTGCGTTAGTTATATGCATCAAATTATCAGGACTATTCCGAAAATATGCAGATCAAGTTTCTTTTCAAATGGACACTGACGACACCATAATACGCACGTCAGAATAGTAGTTGTCACTTGTTTTTGTCAAGCCGTCTGAACAAAAAACGCTACCATGGAAATGCCTTGTAGTCAAGATCACAATAACCCAAGAAAAGATGGACACGGAGGAGTTGAGGCAAGTGCAAAAGCAAGTCGAGGCATGTATAAATCAATATGAAGAAGTCTGCAAAAAGATGAGGGAAATAGAATAAATGGAGACTAAGGTCTTATACACCGGGATTCTCGGTTTACAACTGTGGCGGCATATGACGTTGTGAGGTTATAAAATGCATTCGATTAGTTATAGCCTACAACGCGATAAGATTTACGAAGAAATTTGTGTTCCGCTGCCGTAGTAACAGAACTCGGTCATAAAGCGAGGAAGCCCAGTACTACAACATCATCCTGGCGATTACCTGGATATTTCCCCCTCACCCCCTCCCATCTGTAACATACAGTAGCTCCTGGTCAGGTTCGTCCTTGTAATTTCATTTTAGCAGCCCCCTTTCTAGGGAGTTGTCTTGTTGCTTGACGCTGCCTTAACAGCGTGCGAGTGCAACATGGCAGATGGTGAGTGCATTGAATGTCTTTCACGCCGTGTCTTCTGTACAGCATCTCAGACATATGTCAAGGACTCCAGCGAGAGGCGCACATTCGGACGCGGTCGGCAAAGTGGCTTTTGTTGCGCTTACTTTGCCCTAAAATCCCGCAGAGTTGTCTTTTTGTTTGCCGCTCTTGTCTTTTGACTCTTTGACGGCCCAAAAGTAGCTGAATTGCGCAAGAACAATAGTCCTTTGTCCGGCCCACTTGCTGTCACTGTGGATTTGATTGTCTCGGTAGGCAACACAGACACGGCTATTCACGCCCAGTCATCCCCGTGCGTGGACATTCCTTTTGGCACCGCTCCCAGATGGCACTGCAGGTTCTCTGCGGGCTGCAGCCATCAGGAGAGATTAGCCGAGGAAGCCCGCATAAGAGCACAATGAAGCAGGGAAAATCGTCTTAGGGCTGTTAAACTGATTTGCAAAAAAAACGTGCACCAAGGAGATAGATGTATCATTTAGGTAAGTATAAAAAGCCATCAGGCGGAATCCTCATACATCCCAAATCATCACTTTGCTGGAGTCCCCCCAAATTGTATGTTTGTTCATTTTATCGTCAAAGAGACAAAGCTGTTTTCAACACTTTAGATTGGACAATCATTTGTGCAAATAGCACCGACACGTGTGGAGTATATAGTATCGGAAAGAAATGTGTGAAAAAAATATTAGCAATACGCAAAAAAAAAAAAAAGAAAAAAAGATCCATCTCACTTTACTCCAAAATAGACTTAAGCGTATTTTCACGATCATACAACATGACTGTATTAAGAGGTGCAATGTCAGTTACGTGTGCTATTTCTGTATTTAACACATACACAAGGCACATTGTATTATTGGACCCAAGCACGGCAAAACATGTGCTAGCTTAAGAAATACAGCAGCAAGTATGCATGCCAGCGCATGTTTTTAAAAAGGCAGCGGCAGCAAAACTGAGTTTGGTTGTACTTTATTGAAGTACAGTCAAACCTCGGTTTTCGAACGTCTCTGTTCTTGACCAAATCGGTTTTCGACCCAAAATTTTGTGTTTTTTATGCCTCGGATTACGACCGAAAATCGGTTCTTGACCAAACTGAGCACGCTTGAATGCACCACTTGATTCCTCTCGCCTTCCTTACACGAGGAAGTGACGCTTCCTCGGGTAGACGAGGAAGTGACGCTTCCTTGTGTAGCTTTCCATTGTGAGCAGACGTGATCAATAAAGATTCTTTTTTTTTTTTTTTTTTTAAAGAGTGTGGTTTCGGTTTTCGAACAGCCTTCTGGGACGGATTATGGTCAAGAACCAAGGTATGACTGTATTTGACAATGTACTCATGTTATTCTTTTGATCAATCCTCAAATCCATCAAACTCCTTATCTTCTGTATCTGAAATGATTGGCTGGGCAGGTTCACAATTAAACACGCCAGGTTCCCTCACGCCATTGTCACGCTCAGTATCGTTGCCGTGCGGCTCCTCAGAAATCCTTTTGTGTAAGCGAGAACAACAGTGCAATGTTAGTCTAAGCGCTCAGAATCCGTTGACGAATTGTCCCGTAACTCGCCCAAGGGCTGCCTCCCAGTCTTAGTAAAGCTGTGCTCGCCATCACTCCCACACCGCTTGCAACTTAAGCACAACAATAAAAGCAGACTTCATGCGCCCTGTTGGGCGCATCGCGACTGTGCTAGTCCCCTTCTGGCTCAATGGTGTGGTTCACCAGGATGTCGAAAGTGAGCGGCACCTTGTCCATTTTGGTGATGTGGTTGGGCTGGGTGTGTTTGTCTGCAATATTTTTGTTGCATTTGAAAATGCAAAGTGTACTGGTCCCTCATCACTTGCTGTAGCCCAAGCAGGTATGCTGTAATGCGGGGATTGGTTGAGTGAACAGTCGGTAATGGGAGCCAAGTTAGGCCGGCAGAGCGGCAGAATAAAGAATAATTACGATCTCCAAGAAAGCGTCTATTTTTAATGCGGTGCTTCTCAAACTGTGCGGTATGCCAGCTGGGGTGCGCGTCTTTGACTCTGGGGAACATGCGTTTTTTTGCTCAAGAAAATAATAGAATAAAGTGTAATTGCACATCCACTCCAGCAGTTGGCAGTGGCACCCTCATTTTTCTTTGTTTTTGCACTGAGCAGGCAATATAAAGTGCAGTAAACAAAGCCTCAGGAGACCATATGATTTTTTTTTTTTTAACAGAAATGAAAAAGGCAGAGAGAGATGAAGATAATGAAACAAAAGAAAGTGACCCGAAAGCTAAGTCGAGGAACTGTGGGGAGCGTATGTAGCGCTTGGCTTCACTGTGACTACAGTAAAGCCGAGGACGTGTTGACTGTGTCGAAAAATGCTGGCAGCGGATAGCATGAAGCCAAATAAATCAAGGCGCCACTTTAAGACATGACACCTCAATCATGCTGATAAGCCCCTGGAGAAGTTGTGCACTGCCTAAACATGCTTATTGTAACCATCAATCCTGACCACATAAGAAGTCGGACACGTTTCGGCACTCTACTCTAAAACAAATGTGTAGTGGTTGTATATGGTAAAAACGCAGCGTGTGCTGTGTTGTACTTAGTAGATCAGGGGTGTCAAACTCAGTTTCCCTTGGGAGGGCCGTTATGACTTTTGGGAAACCATATAAATGTTTAATCACCTCCGCATATTACATGCACACCGCACAGCAAATTGATGGATAACTAGTTTTAAAATCAGAAGTCAAGAATAACTGCTGTTGTTGGGGAAAACATATGACAATTTGAAATTTTGGTTCAGACATTAGCAAGCATCATGGAATTTGACATGCTTGATTTGCCTTCGCGGGCCACATAAAATGATGTGGCGGCCCAGATCTGGCCCCCGGGCCTTGACTTTGACACCTGCGTAGTAGATGGTGTGCGTCGTGATCTTGCGAAAAGATAGAGCAAATGGCAAAATGAAATGTAGAAAAGCCACACACAAGCCATGAAGTGACAATATTAGTGTCCAAGTCACTGTTCTGCCTGGTATGTCGCTCCTCACAAAAAGCTTGTTTCTCCACTTTTTGTTCAGAAACTGTCGTTTTGGGGGGAAACTAGCCCATGTTTTACTGTTAATGGCTTTGGAACAAGTTCTATTCTCTTGTTTCGTGATGAAGCTTTGCAAGCAATGTCACATCCCAAACAGCACTCGTTACCTGGGAAGGTGACTGAATTTATCTGTGCAATGGCTGCTTTGTGAGGAATAAAATTGAAGCAACCAAAGCTTCGCCCGTGTTCACGTTTTTGTATTCATTAATTCATTTATTAAATCCTATTTTCAAATGCTTGATTAACGTGAGCCCCGATTAAAATGTCACCAACCTGAACCCCTCAAATCATTTATTGCTGGCTGTTGAGCTAGAAGTAATTTAATGAGTCTCGGGAAATGACATTTTGCCCGTTTTACGCCCGCGGCATTCACACAGAAACAGAGGAGCTCAAAGCAGAGCTCGACTGCGTTTGTTGACCGCTGCGGTTCACTTAGCATTCATGTGCGACATTAGCAGCGGAGCTTACAGATTCCATGTCTGGCTAGCAGCTTGGCGTTGCTGGAATGGTTAATGTAGCGTTTAAACAGCCAACTTGTGATGTGACGTCTAATTCTGAATGCTGTACGTCATGTTTGTTTCAGCGTGAGATGTCATCCAGGATGGTTTTAATTCACGGTCGGCAATCAGTGCTACTGCTGCGGTAAAATGTAATATCAGAATCAGAATCATCTTTATTGGCCAAGTATGTAGAACGCACAAGGAATTTGTCTCCGGTATAACATTACAAAGCATCTCAAGACATTAGTTCACAGGTCGGTACAAAAAGGTCCAATGAATTATAAATGCATCTGCTGCAAGCTGAAATAATGTGCAGTGGATTGAATGGGTGCGTACTGAAAGCCCACTCGGGAAGTTTTGTCCTTCAAATCAGAGCTGTGTCATGCTTCTTACTTTGAAGTCAAGATGGCGCCCGAGTAGGCAGCCGTCGGCGAGTGCTCTCATGAGCCTTGCTATTTTTTTTTGTTTTTGTGTTTGTTTTGTCACTTTGTGTATGTTGTTACGTCGCGTGGACCTGATGTGGACTTTTTTCAGCATTTTTTGGCCACGACATTCATCAAGAAGGAGACTCTGTGCTTGGTGGTTGCGCCTTCTCGGCAGCATGGGTATACCAGCACCGTTTTTGACTGGGAGGAATGCCGGCGCCATTTGACCGTTGTTGCTGGACAGTCCCGGGGTGCTTGTGTCTTGCGCCTGTAATGGGCAGCATTTTTCACAGCCCCGCTTTGTTCAGCGGAGAGATCGGTGCTGTTGAACGGGCTGCGGCCGGATGGATGTAAGTCTTGAGGAGCCGACGATGAGAAGAAAGGAGCGTTAGCGCGGAGCGCCGATGCGGATTTGGAACTGGGAGTCGCGGCTTGGAGTTTGAAGCGGATTACGTGGGACGGGAGAAGTGAACTCATCTCTTTTCGTCAATGGACGCTACAGCTTCCTGTTTGCTTTCAAAACTTAGCTTGTAGCAGACGTGTGCACATTTTCAGCATGACGTCTCTGATCCACTGGTGAAAGGACACTTTGATCCTCTCCTCTTTCATCTAGAACCGCTTCAGACAACAAAGTGTATGCAGAAAAGGGGTGAAGATTGCACGGCTGTCTGTGTCCTATGTGTTGTGTCGTGTTGTTTTTGTTATTTTGACTTCAAAATGGCGCCGCGAGAGTGGCTGCCTTTCCAGCAGCTCCTATATTTCGTTGTTCTACTTCTTCCTTTCATAACGTTGCTGCTGTGAATTGGGAATTTCTCCATTGCGGGACTAATAAAGGTTTTCTTCTTTTCTTCTTCTTCACACAGTCGTCACTTGCTTCAGTCAGGTAATCATTAAAGGTTGGACGGAGGTTTCCAAAACTTTTTGCGTCCAGGGAAGAAATGTTTCGTCAACTGTATAATCCTAATGCCAATTCTACATAACTAGCACATGCTAGTTATGTATAGATATAATATAGAATTACAGTCAGCAATCATTTTTCCCAATTGAAAAGAATGAAAAGGCCATTGATCTAGCCTTGCCCAAAACAAGACACATTTTTGTCACTTTTTTTTTTGTAAGGAAAATAGCACAATAATGGTGTACTTTCTAAAAACACAACACATGTTTCATCCATTACATTCTATTTAATAATTTGTGCATGATTCATTCATTGTGGCTTCTTTTTTTTTTCTTTTTTTTGTTTATTGAACATAAAACATATATACAGTAATAATTTGACAGAAAATAAGGTAGATAAAAAAAGTAAAAAGAAAGAAATCAATCTTCATTCAACACCGTTATTATGTTCAAGGGAGTAGGAAGAAGTAAAAAACGTATCTAGTCCTACCCCGTTATGTGATTATATCTAATAAATCATTTTTATATCAATCAGAAAAGAAAAAAGTAAGAAGAAAGAAAGAAGTCTCCATTAAGGCTCATACTTTACCCTTAACCGTGATATTATTACAACTTTTGGTTTGTATCGGGATTATATACTTCCACACCCTGACACTCTTGTGTCAATTTTCTCTTGTATTCATAATGGATATTTATATACCTTTCTCTATTTATCAACTATTAATTGGGCGATTTTAAAGTCAACCAGGTCATAAAATTTCATCGTATTTAATTTGATAAATAGTGGATTTGTGGGTTCCGTATATTTTGATCTATTAATAATTCGAATTGCTTTTTTTTGTAGGTTGAGAATAGGGAGTGTGTTTGTTTTGCAGGCATTTCCCCATATTTCCACACAGTAGGTCATATATGGTCATAATAATGAAGTGTATAATGTGTACAAAGATCTCTTATTTAGCACTTCCTTGGTTTTGTAGAGGATCCCGACGGTTTTGGCTATTTTTCTTTTTACGTTATCGATGTGTGGCTTCCGACATAGTTTTGAGTCTATTACTAATCCGAGAAACTTGGTTTCATACGCTCTTTCTATCTCAATTGAGTTTACCATCATTTTAGCTTGGTGTTTGATTGGTCTTGTGCCAAAAACAATTAACTTCGATTTTTTCAGGTTAAGTGACAATTTATTTCTGTCGAACCAGTTTTTTAATTTGTTGAATTCGTTTTCTACGGTTGTCAGGAGCTGTTTCAGATTTATTCCAGAACAGTAGAAAGTTGTATCATCAGCAAATAGGACACATTTAAATTGTTTTGAGACCTTGCAGATATCATTTATATATAAGATGAATAGTTTTGGACCAAGCACTGACCCCTGAGGAACTCCGTGAGTGATTTTCAGTTGATTCGTTTTTTTTATTGTTGAGCTGCACGTACTGATATCTGTTTTCTAAATAACTTTTTATCCATTTATAAGCTACACCTCTAATGCCATATCTTTCTAGTTTTTTCAATAATATACTGTGATCTATTGTGTCAAAAGCTTTTTTTAGATCTAGGAAAACCCCAACAGTAAATTCTTTGTTGTCTATATTAGTGGCTATTGCTTCCGCAAACTCCATAACTGCCATTGAAGTGGTCCGTTTTTCCCTGAAGCCATATTGATTCTCGCTTAACAGCGCATGCTTTTGTATAAAGCTATCAAGTCTGCGAGAACATAGTTTTTCTAATATTTTTGAAAATTGTGGTAGTAGTGATATTGGTCTATAATTTGTAAACCGATGTCTTTCTCCACTTTTATAGATTGGAATAACTTTAGCAATTTTCATTTTTGATGGAAAGATACCGGCTTTGAATATGTGCGTGAAAGGTCGCACTACATATTCTATAATCTGCTTTATTATTGTCATATCAATATTAAAGCAATCAGTTGACTTTTTATTTTTAAAAGTTTTTATAATATTTGATACTTCTTCTTGTTTTACAGCAGTAAGGAACATCGTGGAGGAGTTTTTTTCTACGTATCTATCTATTTCAAACAAGTTTGTTGGATCAGGAATTTGTTTTGCTAGGTCACTGCCGATGTTGACAAAATACTCATTAAATTCAGTTGCTATTTCTGCAGTTTTTTCCAAAATAGTATTTTTGCCTTTGATAAAATACTCTGGATAATCCCTTTTTTTAGGACTATTTCTGATTACTTGGTTAAGTATCTTCCACATTTCTTGTGTGTTACTTTTCTTCTGCTCTAATAGTGCATGATAATGATCTCTTTTACCGGTTCTTATAATATTTACTAGTTTATTTTTATAGGTCTTATATTTTCTTTCCGCTTCTTCAGTTCTCAATTTTAAAAACAATTTATATAAATTGTTTTTCTTTTTACATGCGTTTTCTATGCCTTTCGTTATCCATGGCTTACTTGGGTCTTTATACTTTTTGGAGACTTTAGTTAATGGAAAATGTTTATCA
Organism: Hippocampus guttulatus; assembly: GCF_054856545.1. Classification (NCBI taxonomy): domain Eukaryota; kingdom Metazoa; phylum Chordata; class Actinopteri; order Syngnathiformes; family Syngnathidae; genus Hippocampus; species Hippocampus guttulatus. Next base: position 35,773,754 of record NC_141262.1, on the reverse strand, counting down.
TATAAGGAGATTATGGTAGACTGAAATACTTCAAACGCTGTATTTGGGTCTTCGTTTGAGTAGACCTCGGTCCAGTTTTGTTTTTCTAGGTCTTGCTTAAAGGCGTCGGTGGAGCGTTGGGTTCTTAGTCTTATTTCTGTTATGTGAGTTGTTGACTTAGCTTTTCTATCAAAATAATGATGAAAAACTGCAAAAACCGGTAGGTGGTCACTTATGTCATTAATGAGAAGTCCACTTTCCATTTTATGATCAATCTTATTTATAAATATGTTATCTATTAATGTGGCCGTGTCCACTGTTATTCTGCTAGGTTTCAGGATTACTGGGAAAAAGCTGTTGCTGTACATAGTATTTATGAAGTCGGTTGTTTTTTTGTGTCCATTTGGGTTTAATAAGTCAATGTTAAAGTCACCACATATTATTCGTGTTTTCTTATCGTTGTTGTAACTGAGCATATCTGTTAGTTTTTTATTGAATGTGTCAATACATGATCCTGGTGTCCTATAGATGCAACATATGATGATATTTGATGCCTTTTTACTATGTATTTCAATGGTTAGACATTCCATTAGGTTTTCTATTGTGTTTGTCAATCTCTCGATTTTACTGCATTTAAGTGCTTTGTCTACATATATTGCAACCCCCCCTCCTTTTTTGTTTTCCCTATTAGTTGCAAACATTTCATAACCTTCTATTTCCATTTCAGTTGTTTTATCTTAAATCTTCTTGTGTTAGCAATTATATTTGTTCACCCTTCTGTGGCATTGCCCTTTATGTGTTAGCATTAAGCTAGCGGACTTCAAGGCAATTTATGTGGTGGTTTGAAATACACAACATGTTTTGTTTAGTTTGACAGTTAACGTCAACTGGGAGTGGCATTAAACAGCTTCAGTCCTTCTCTTTGAAGAAGTGTTTACTGTCTTCCAAACTGTTGGATGTGAAGTGAGTTCAATTTGGTTCACTGCCACCACACAGCTTGTATCTCAATTTTTTGCTAACAAGTCGAAGTAAACACATTGGCAGGGCACGTCGTATCTCGAAAAGTTCTGCTCACGTACTAAACCATTTTCCTGCATCCTGTCTCAGATGCGTGCTCTTGCCTCTCCTGAGTGCCAAGCCGCCGCCACAGGCTCTCTACCTGCTGGTGGATTCCGTGGACGAGGGTGGCCAACTGGGCGAGGCGGACCAGAGGTCACCACCGGGCTCCCCCAGGACCATCGCCGAGCTCCTCGCCAGCCATCACGAGTTCCTGCCGCCGTGGCTTCTGCTCATCTGCTCTTCTCGGAGACAGAACAAGTCCATTACAAAACTCTTCACAGGTATTTGGTGGGGGGGCAAAAACAACAACAAAAAAACATACCTTCACATAACACTTGTTAGTCTTGATACTTTCCACCTGAAACCTCATTTGTTGCCAAGGATGTTCAGGTAGCATCTCGAGCATCTCGACTTGCTTGAATGACATCAGTCACTGTGTCACCAGTGCGGTGCTTGCCTGACGTCTTGTGACACCAGCCGCTGTTATCTTGTCAGGCCAGCCGCCATCCCATTCATCAATGCGCAAGAGCTTTCCAGCGCCCAGGTCGTCTTTGTACAATGAAACTGAATTAACTGCAGTCATAACCTGACATTATGGTGCTGTTTTGCATATTTTATTTTGGTTTCCAGCCCAAAGTGAGGCATTGTGAAAATGTGTTTGGAAATATACCACGTGTTTTCAAGGTGAGAATTTGCAGTGCATTGTGTCAGACGGAACAATAGGGTGACGAGCTGTTCAAAGGAAGTGGAGGAGACATTTTGTCTTTTGTCTTACTACTTTGTAGCTCCATTTGACACACCTTTGGCCCCTCTGCCATGACAGTCATATTCGTAAACAAGGGTTCTCCTTTGTTTCTACAAGCAGCACATCTTTTTTTTTTAATTGTGCATATACTGAAAAATGGATGCCCTTGTCTGAATTTATGCACACAACACACACACACACACCCTTCCACGAAACTGTAGATGTCCAGGCTAAATTTATGCACACAACACACACACACACACCCTTCCACGAAACTGTAGATGTCCAGGCTAGATTCGATTCTGGATGGCCATCACAGTGCAAAGAAATCTCTCTCATTTTCTAAGATGGTTTTGGATTCGATTTTGTGTCTTTAATTGGGCATTTTGAGTCACACTTTCCGGTGTGTGAGGACCGCATCAAATATCTCGGGTTGTGTCCTTTAAATATGGCAGCGACCGCAGACTACTGAGTAGGACTCAAAATCGCTGGCCGCCTGTTGCCGTTTTGGAGGGGTCTTTCTCATCTTGGAAAAATGCGATAAACAGCTGTTATCTTACTCCTCCGTCGTTCTCGACCCCCTGGTTTCACTCTTGCTTTTCAGGGGCTCTTTGATGACGGCTGGGCCTTCGTCAAGCTCTGTTTCAAATTGCCCAGCAAATGGCTGTAAACATTCTGCTGGATGGGCTCCTTTTGAACACAGGAATTTACCCATCACATGCGATTCCACCATTTTGAAATGAACTAAGGCCATAGATTTTAGTATCACCCTTCTTTCTTGCACGTGTTGCAATGTGAACATTCGCTTCAGAATGTGTTATAGCACCTCATTTATTTCCTTATTGAGTTTGTGCACGGGCAGAGCTTATAATAGCCTTGGCTTTCCTGCTCTACGGATGCTTTTAGCGGCGCTTTTTGTTTTGTCTGGATTCAGTCTTCCGCTCTGAGTTGACTACAATAATAATAATGACTTTACTTCTTGAAGGCGTACGCACAAACAAAACAGCGGAATCCGTTTTCTGTGGCCGACCTCCATTCTTTTTTTTTTTTGTTTACAACAGAGTGGTGTTCCTACAACATGGACATGACCCAATTTTGTATCTACTAAGTTGAAACACACATCTCTGTTGCTAAAACAAAGTCATTTCTTGGCCATAAATGTAAAACCACATTAAAAGCAGTACACCACAAGAGTTCCTTGACTGTTGTGGTTGGATTGCACACCGGAAGGGATGCAAACGCATTCTGTTGCTGACTATGTTGTAGGTTGCAACGACTGTAAACCAGTGACGCCTGTTCAGTGCTATCTCCAAGATCAAGCATAACTCATTCAGTTAGCTGGCCGACGTTTGATTTGGTTGACATTTATGGTGTATTTTCATTGAGCATGTTGGTTGAGACTCGAAATGGTCCACATTTGAAGTCCTTTGCACCTTTGAGTGTACCCTCCAAAATATGTTGTCCACTAATTCTGGTTTGGCGATGGTTTGGGGTTTTGTGGATAAGGTTTGCATAAAACTCTGAACCACAGGACCATATACATAAGAATTCTTGTGAGGAGCAGAAAGCGCAGTTGTGTCTGGGAGTCTGACACATACCATCAAGCGTGAGTTGGAATTGACTTTTCCTGATATCATTGACCCCCCCCACTCGCAATCCTCTCAGGGAGCACAACTCTGGATTCTTCTTCCTTAGCTCAACTGTGATTCCCTGCGTCCATCTCACACTTTGGAATGCGCTCTGGGAACTTTTCAACACCTCTGAGAACAGAGCAGGAAGAAGGAGGCTTTTCTGAGTCATGCAGTAGAATGCCCCGCTTGCATCTGTTCGCCTTGCAAACAAAGACGCCTCTGTTTGTGACGGTCAGGGTGCAAATCTGGATCTCCCGGGTACTTGCGTGTTATGACCACTCATTTATGATGAATCCCCAGACTTCCTCCGGGTCGTGCTTGGAATTTCCAGACTGAATGTGGAAAAAAAAAAAAACAGTATGTAACAAATCTATGGCGAGTGAACATGCTGCTTTTCCAGCACCTCCCCCTCAACTGAGTACAGTGCTACTGTACAGCCTCTATAGGGGCAGTGGAGTGGAAACACTTAGGTGGCAATTTTGGTCAGGAGCTGAATGGAGTGCACGGCAGTTTTGCAGAGCCTCGAGGGCAGAAGGCAAAGCAAAGGAGAAGGCGCAGAATTGCAAGTCGGCCTTGCAAATGAGACCGTTTTTTGAATTATAGATCCTTCAAACTATGTGGGTGTGAGATTTAAAAATAAAAAAAAAGAATAGTGAACACAGTCCAATTACTTGGGCTCCTCCCAACTGTTGGAATTTTCTTTGAGTCTCCATGACTTGAAACATCCTCAGTTGAAGGCAGAAAAATCCCATTCCTCAACCGTTGTCCTTGTCAATTTTCTGTTTGCTGGATAGAAAGAGCCCAAGGGTATCATCATCTGGAAAATGTATCTGACTTTCTGCAGTTATTAAAAAGAGGAGGACATGAAACCTTTGATGAAAACTCTTCATGTTTTCCGAGAACCAAGCCTTGCTTTCAGGTACTGAAGAGACGGGGTAGATAGAAAATGATAAGGCATCAAACTGAGTGAGCAGAATGCACTGCAGCTATTCAGCTTCTTCCCCACGTTGAAATATTGGTGCAACGTGTTCCATTCCCTGCAACGTAGCACCCGTCAGTCTGTGATCTCTTTAAACCTAGTGGATGTTCTTTAAGAACAATATTGTTTCAGTCTTAGAGCGCATCTTTTCTCACATGAAGGACCGATTTAATTTTTACTCATCTTTCTCATTCACCTTTGATTGATCTCTCGTTTGCATGCCTGGTTCCTTTGTCTCTGTAACGGTAGTTGAACCTATTTCAGCCACCACGTTACACACTGTGACCTGGTATGGTCGTAAAAGTGATGTGAATGGCAAATGGATGAATACAACAAGATAGCAATGTAACTGCAAGTGGCCGGTGTACAGGCAAAACCAGCAATTACAATCTTTACACTTTGCTAGCCGGTGCACTGCAGCCTACTCCATTGACTGGATACTTTATAATCAAACCAATCAACTGTTTCAGACCAGTGAAGTACGAATATTTGTTGACTGCAGTTATAATCCATCATCCAGAGATGAAGTGCAACTGGTGCTGGGAATAAGAATCCTCCCTGACTCTCTTTACATGAGGTTATTCCAGCTTTGCGCTGTTAGGGCGAGTTCACTGAGTTTCATTTCCCCAATCACGGCATCCATCATTTCCTTTTGTTACGCCATTTTGATCCCTCCATAAACTTTGAACTAGCCACACATTCATACTCGCATTAAATCCCCCCACTCCGACCAACTCCCCCCTGCCGTAATGAATCACAGCTGTAATTAACTCTGCGATATTCCAGGCTCTGGCTGGGGAATGATACTAAGAGCGTGCAGCCGCCACTCATCTTGTGAGGTATGTCGGCTGGGTAGGAGGTTCCTCAGATGACACAGTTGAGGGCCGTATGACCCAAAACTAATCAGGTGGTCTTGCACGTTTTAAAACTCTTCAGTCATCCCTGGGAGGAGCCATAATAAGTTCCTATCTATTGTACAGTTGAAAAAAAAAACAAAAAACGACGTATGACTCAGACCTCGGCCTCCTCGCAGCTTGTTTAGCCCACCCTGGAACCAGCGTGAATCACGGCCCTCACCTCGCCGTGCCCGCTGCTGTGAATGGTGCGTCCTTTTAGCCCAAGCTGCCAAGAGACACAACAGATTTATTGCAGACAATCACAAAGCAGTATAAACTGCTTAAAGCGTCACTTTATCTCTCAAAGATGTCCTTTGTCATCGAGGCCCGCAGCGGAATCTCAACTCCGTGCTGCTGCAAAAAGGTCAACGTCATTTTTAACATTTCCCTGTAGATACATTCTTGTTTGCGATTTCTTTATTTATTTATTTTAGACTGCCTCATTTGGAGGTCACGGCTAGAGCTGCTGGCACGCTGACAACACAAATAGTCGTAAAGCAGCTAGATTGTTTTACTTCTTCTCGACTGCAGGAATGCTCCCCCAGGAGACAAAGATACCTTTGAATCATCCCTAAATGACTTATTTAGGTGATGGAGATGTACCACCGCGAAAGACTGACCGTAACTAAATTAATCGAGCACTTCATCAGGGATTGCACAGACCTCATGAATTAGGAAAATTATCTGTGAATGTGTCTTTATTGTTTAGAAACCAAAAGAAAATCCTCTTGGAAAATAGTCTTGGAAGGCTGACTTCCCTATCTGCTTTAAGCAGTGCACGCACATACAGAATTTGAACGTTTTAACCCATTTTTTTTTGTTTTTTTTGTTGTTAATGAAATCAAATCCACATCATAGTGCAGAGGTGCAGGGTTGGATTCCAGCTCCAGCCTTCCTGTTGTGGAGTTTGCATATTCTCCCCGTGCCTGCGTGGGTTTTCTATAGGTACTCCACTTTCCTCCCACATTCCAATTGTACGCACGGCAGGTTAATGGAACGCTGTAAATTGGCCCTAGGCGTGCGTGTGAGCATGGATAGTTGTTCGTCTGTGTGCGCCCTGCAATTGGCAGGCTCCCGATTCAGGGTGTCCCCCGCCGACTGCCCGAAGACGGCTGGGATAGGCTCAGGCACCCCCCGCGACCCTTGTGAGGATAAGCGGGTCAGGAAATGGATGGATGGATGGAAATAAAATAAAAATGCTTTCAAAATTTCTTTCGATATTACTGTATGGCCATTCATCGGAGGAAGAGAAGGTCAAAAGCTTGTCTGGGAGTTGTAGTCCTCTTAATGTGTGCCGCACAAAAGTGACATCATCAAGCAGCAGCCAACAAAAAAGTAGCCACCAGTTCACTTCACTCCTCGGAGATGAGTTTGTGTGTGATTTTGGCTCAATTGGCTCCCGTGCTTTTGTCTTTTAACTCGGTCCGAAACGCAATGCTTTCCTTTTTTGTTTCATACATGAAAAAAGTACAACATACAAAAAAAAAAAAAAAGTACACTGTTCAACCGGGTTTATTACTTCTCGCCAAGAATTCAAGCCACAAATCCAGTTTACGAGTTGGCAACTTGGCAAATGAGACATCCTAGCTTGATTTAGTTAGTATCCATGCATCTAACTTTAGAAGCGGTGTTGTGCACTGCACTTATTGTAATTTAAAGTCCGTGGACTGTTAAACTGTACCCTGTATTGTAATGTACAAAATGTTTCAAAATATTGTTGAATTTTAATGGCACAAGACTTAGTATGCTGGTTCTTTTTCTTGCACACAAGTAAAATGGCTAACACAAAAATGATGTGTTTTTGAAAAAAACTAAAGTGAACAAAAACTAACAAATCTGACCTGAGAACTAATTAAAATGAACTAAATTAAAACAAACAAACAAACAAAACACAAAATGAAATAAAACCAACTATAATTCCAATTCCAAAACCATAATAACCCTGGTCCCGATTTGATAACCAGCACTCAATACGACCAGTTGTGTCCGGCAGTAGCGCAGCACTTCCTTATTGGATATCATTTCGTTAACATGTCACAATCATGAATCCGTGGGTCATCCCAACTTGCCGTTAGCCACACCCCATAAAGGATTTGTGAGTGTGACTTTTGATAGAATTTAATATTTATGACTGTTGCCCTTGACTATTTTCCAAGCAGATCAGAAGGAGAAAATTCACTTACCACACCCCACAGCACATAATAATCACTTGAGATAATGTTCAAGGGATCACAAGCAGGAAACGTGCTTGAATTGGGCCCAATTATTGGTCTGTGTGTGTGTGTGGACCTTGCTTTACAGTGAAAATGCCGTACATTTCAGAAATGGAAATCGCAAATTCAACAAAGAGATTGTTTGATTACGATCGAAGGAGTTTCTGAACATTTTCCAGGCATGATAATGCAGTCCCCAAAATGTCATCATAGTGACAAACGGAATCCAAAAAGCATCCAGCATTCATGCATGAGATGTCCTTTTCAAGGCTGCGAGATGCGCCCAAGACCGTAATCTTGGCTGAATACAGTAATTTCACCGGCACGCAGTCTGACGCCTGGTTAAATTACAGGTCCACCAACGCCACTGCAGTGACATGGCAGACGAATCGGTGTAATGCCCTGTGGTATGTGGCATATCTCTACCAAGCACTTAGGCAGAGCGTTTTTTTTAATGTTTCTGAAGCACTAATAGGTAGACTTGTCATATTATGCTTTAATTAAAGGGTGTTATAATTAGGTCTTAATTAGACTTTAGTACAGATAAATACAGAGGGAATTGCTGGCACCTTCTGTCTGTTCCCGTTGTCGTTGCTTTTAGGTAGCTATCTTTTGCCTTATGACCTGCCTGCTAATGATAACATTGCGCTGATATTTGCCTTGCTGCCGCTACTATTATTGTTATTATTAATTAATTTTTTTGTCTGGATAGATTCCCCATTAAACATTAAAACGCTTCCAGATCTTCCTGGCGCTGGTTTGGCTGGATAGGATGAATAATATGCAATGCGCGCATTGGTTCTGCCATTGTCAGAAAACGCGGAAGAACGCTTGAAACCAGTTTGCCGGGAAGTCAGCGAGTGTATTTATGAACAAAAACACAAGGCCAAGCGCGAGGAAATACGATCCTGTGTCACATGGGGTTGAAACTTGCAGCACTCGCAGCTTTGTCACACCTCGAGTAGGAAAGTTGCACGTTGCAAGTAAATGCTACATAGACATCTTATGTTAGATTCCTTTGGTTATTAGCCGCTTGTATTTATGGTCGCTGGGTTTAGTCAGGATATTGTTACACATTGACGATTGAACTGGTTCTGTTATTTTAGTTCAATGGTGCCGACGTACAACATCTGGAATGGTTCGCAATGAACTCAAAACAAACTATCAATACGTTCTACATCGATGATTTGCCTTTGACTTTGAGAGCTCTTCATCTGTCAGATCTCGGAGTGAAATTTCAAATCAACAATAGCGACAAGTTTATTGATATTGGAAAATGCGTGTTTACTTTCAACAAGAAACCCGTTGCAGATTATGCCAGAACAGCCAGTAAAAGACAGAGATTTTGGTGAGAGGTGTCACATACAGAATGCAAGGTTAATCCGTAATTACAGCAAGCCGGAAAGACACCGACAACCAATTTCCACAATCGTATTCGTAAGAGGCCAAAATAACACCACTTACTGTGTATCGATTTTTAGTTTTAGCTGCCTAATAGGGTGCACAAGCATTTAATTCAATAGGTCCAATTGGAAGGATGGGCATTTGACAATATTTTATGGATCAATTCTGAATATTACCGTATTTTCCGCACTAAGGAATATAAGGCGCTCCTATTTTAAAACTGTTTTCATATATGGGGCATAGAATGGAAGCTACAATAGTGGCTGAGTTTGAGTTATGCATCAGAAGGAGCTTTGTTAAAGGGAATACAGTACAATACAATACAGCTTTATCTAGATTGCATATTTCACAACCGCTGCAGCTGTAACAAAGAGCTTTACAGAACATTTAAAATACTACGTCCAAGAAATCTGAATATTAACCGATATATAAGGCGCATCGGATTATAAGGCACACTGTTTGCTTTTGAGTGCGCCTTATAGTGCGGAAAATACGCTACTAAGGGTGGAAGCCCTTCTCCTGCTCAGAGGGAGCTAGGAGGCGCTGCATTCAACCACAACCCTAGCGAACAAGTGTTATCGAAAATGGCCAAATGTGTTCGTGATACGTGCTACTGTTCAAAGGTTTGGGGTCATTTTGAAAGCTCCACATATTTTCTTAGGGAAAAGCCCTGTTATAATTCATCCGAAATAGTCCACAGTAGAAATTCCGAATGGAGCGGTGGTTTTCACTTCAAATTAAAAAAGCGACCATTAGATTTTTGAACAGTAGCGAATAGATTGATCAGCAAAGGTCAAATTCAACTATCCAGAGCTGCTCCCATGTTGTTCTTATTCAACGCAAATTAGTTTTAACCGAATAAACGGCACCTTAAACGAATCCAGTGCGGCACTCCTTTTCATCAACCATCAAGCAACTCTTCAAGGTAATTGTATCCAAGATGAAAATTTCCATTCTCTAAGAACATCTAGCTCGACAATCAAAAATTTGCCTTGGCACAATTCCAGTCTCAGATTGCACGTTCAAATGGAAATTTAACATTTGCAATGCATCCATCCTGTCGCACCAGTCTCATCAATCGTTTCTAGTGAACGTGCATTTGCAATTCATGAAAGCTTTCCAGCGGAGCAAGACTTATTGGCCTCGTAGGTTATTTGAGTACTTGTCCACTTGCTCAGCTGTGCTGTTGAAAGAAACTGTGAGATACGACGATAACTTTGCAATACGTCGGATTGACCAGGTGCACCCGCCTTACAGATCCGCGTCCCGTTGCATCGTAAATGAGCTCCCGTCACTCAAAAGTCGCAGGTCCGGCAGCTGAACTGTGTGTTGTACTTTGTGGAACAACCCAACCCTCCCGTTACCCCCATTTCCCTCCTCAGAACTGTTCAGTTACCCCACAACAGGTATGACTGGAAACGGGCTTGCAATTTTGCACAGGGCATGTTTGAGCATGAATGTCGCCTCCAACGCAACGTAATTCATTAAGTGGAACGATTTTGACGCAGTGGCACTAAAAAGGATTTCTCCAATCGTCTCTGCCTAATCAGCCGCAGAGAGCTTGGCAAACAAAGCAATATCGCTCTCAGTTGAACTAACCGCACTTCTCGGCAGTCCCTTGTGGTCCTCATACTTGTGTCGAAGAGTTTGGCGCTCTGGTGTTTGCTGGAGCCCTGAGCGGCGCAGCTGTCGAGCAGACGCTGTCGCGCACGGCTTTGCCGGTGCATCTGAGGGCAGGCGGGCTTAGGTTTCTGTTTTCTTTGCTGATCCACTGACCTAAGAAGCCTTCCCACAAAAAGGAATGCGGACGATTCGAGACGCTGCACCTCTTCTTAAGACACTGTGCCAATGTGCTCATGCCACCAGTTACTCCGACGCACACATGCCCTCGGCCTCATTTGTAAATCTGGAGAAATCTTTTTTAATAATAATCTTCAATGCAAACAGTTGCTCCTTTGTATTTGGAGCTGTGTCTCCCGTGGCTGGCATCCAGTTCTGTAACAAGCAGCAGCTGGCGAAGAGGCCTTTTTACTCTGGCGCTGCAGCTCTCACACTGATGAATGTGGCATTTGTTGCTTGTTTCGCTGCCACTATTGTTCGGACCTAAAACCGACCACACAACTACTACAGTTGAGGCTTTCTTGACTGAACAAGATGAAGTTTTTGGAAGGCTTCTTCAGCCAAGCTGTGCGCTGCATTCCTGGAAACTGTTTAAGTGAGATTCGGTCAGAAATATAGTCTGGACTGGCAGAAGCTAATGGAGGGTTTCCTACCGAAAATGAGTCACCGTTTGAGTAGAATGTTCAGACTCATCCACATTTTCTTTGGTCCTCGTTTTTTTGCAGGTTCTGGCATAAAAAGTTGGGAACAGTGTGCAACGAATTAAATTTCTACCATTCCGACTGTTTCTTCATTTGTTTTATATTTCTGGCCCAGATCTGTTTTCCATTCAATTATTTACTGTACATGACTTTGCTCCTGTTAGCATGCATTATGGATGTGTGAAAGACAAAAGCACATTCTGACTTGCGTACAAATTTGGGTTATGTCGCTGCTATAGAATGGAACTAGGTTGTAAACCGAGAACCACCAGCCCACAGAAATCCTCAGTACTTTCTGAAACCAACGCACAATTCTTTTGCACCTGTTTTAACTGGCAAAGGTTCTTTTTGAACGAATACAACTGAATGTGTGCCAGGATTTTATTTTTTAAACGGTGTCAGGCACGTGCCATAATACTATTCACAAATTTTCAACGGCTTTCGTTTTTGTAATGTTCTTTATGATCTTTCAAAATTAGTTTAAAACTAAACCGTGAAATCTTGACCCATTGGGGAAAAAAAACCAACACATTTCTAAATTGGGTACTGAGCTGCAAAGGTGTGGGGAAACTTGATGTTGCAGATTGCAGCAGAAACTAAATCTTCACAGAAAAGACAACCATGTATAGTGCCGGTCAACTTTCATGGTTTAAGAATTGATGCGGTGTAATATAACTTGATGAAAATGCAATTTTTGTACTTAAAATATATAGCAGTGGCTTGACTTCACAGCGGTTGCAAACTCCCACCTCCTCCGCCCGTCTCCAAGAGACAATCCTCTTAAGTGGTGCGTCAGTGACCACGAAATGTTTTGTCTGCGGCAGAAAGGCAATTTTATTTTGTTTCACCGAGGAGATATCTCAGCGTGGCTCCATAGCAGGCAGTATGCTCACACGGGATCCCTCGGTGAATAAAACCAATTAAAATCCACTTCAAGGCAAAACATTACCTTTTCATCTGAGCCCCTTAATGGCCTCTTTCCCTCGGCTTAGCTTGTGGCTGTCCCAGCTGGCACAAACCAAGAGTGTTCGTAGAAGGCTACGGTCCAGAGAGTCAGTCATGTCAGAGTCTCACCGTCGGACTAAGTTCCCGTGGGATGGGCATCCTCAACACAGTACACCACGAGTCTCACCTCACAGAACCTCAAAATCCTGAAATGTCTGAACAAAAGTACAGTAGATCAACTGTGATAGTCTCAACTATTTCTGATGAAAGCTAAAAAGACAAATGCCAAGTCAGCAATCTCCCACATGTGCCAACACTTGAACAATCACAACAACGCAATCTGCAACTGTTTTTCGGTCATGCATTTTTCCGTATTTCTCGCTGTTGTGATGGGATTGATTTTGGAGTTGGAACTGGAGCAAAAAGTCATGCGGATGAGGAAAAGAAAAGGAGGGGTCGGCCGGGAGGAAGAGGCGCATAGTGCAGTGCAACAATGAGCTGAAAGTGGGTTAGGGTCATCGGGTTTTTGTTGTCATGAACACTCACTGCTGAGTGTGGGGAAGGTTGTGAATGGTATCATGGAAATGTGTCAGTTCCATTTTCGCATACACTCAAGCATAACACAAGAACTCAAATATTAGGTTTTTTTTCTGTCCATGAACTGAAATGGTCTCAAGAGGAGACAAGAGCACATCATCTCGGATTGCTTGTCCTGAATATGACTACATGCGTGGGAACTGCCGCTTTGCTCCTCGTTTTTGCTATCCATCCTCCAGGTGTGGGTTCACTGGACCCGTGGGAGTAAAATTCCACAAGTCCACCGCTATCCAAACAGCAGTCTCAACTTTGGCAGATGTTTGATTCACGCTGCATCTCCCGTTTGGGCTAGATTACCAGTTAAAAGCAATCAAATATACAGATGATGATGAATTGAAATGTTCATTCAATACCCACTTACAGGGGGCCTCTGTGGCAACATAACCCGAGTTTCATTAGAAATATCGACTGTCTAGTCAAATTTACAGTAAATATTTCTTTGAGAAACACTTCTGGTTTGAATGAATTGAAAAAATAACAAAATAAAAAATGAAGTACAGCGGTGATTGAACGTGCCTCATTGGGCCACATGATATGTTTTTACTAAAGCTGTCAAACGATTAAAATATGTAATGTAATTAAAAATGCAACTGTCATAATTAACTCAAATTCACTAAAAATTAATCGTGATTACTCACGCATTTTTTATCGTTTCTGAATTTCCTTTTATATTTTTTTGTCCTATTTTTCCCCATTTTAATGCTCTCATCAACATGGAATCATGAATCAGTTTTCTATGCGCAAAATGCAAATATTTACTGAAATAACAATTTCGATTTTCAATTTTACATGAACATTTTTCACTTGGAGCAGTTATTCACACATAATCTCTCACACAATATTACTGTCCATCAACAACAGTGAAAAAAATATTTTGTCACACAACAGCTGCTTTAACAGCTCTTTTTATGGAATCAAAACAGAGCAATATAACATTATAAAGTGCACATCTAAGTCTAAGTCATCGAAGTCTCTCTTCCACGCAAGAAGTTGTGTAGACATCATTTAGGATGACGACACTTGGTTCGATGACAACACCGGAGACGTTTTATTTTCAGTATGGTCGCTACGACTGCACCGCTGAACTCGCTATACATAGCATTGTAATGGAGGCTCTCGCTGGCAATCCGTTGTGGAGTCGTTCGAAGCAATGCCAATGATTTCAGCTTGAGTCGAGCTGTGGACAATGTTGACAAGCTTGCATGCAGGAGCCATACATTTAGCGATGGCTTCAGCAAATTTGTTCTTCGTCGTGTCATCCATTTTCTTCGCTGTGAAATGATCCATAGCTGTCTGTCTGAGACGAGGGGGCGGAGTATTCACATCGGCTGTGTGCTTGGCCATTAAGTGGTATTTCAGACTCGACGTGCTATGATGATAGCTCAGTTTACGACTGCAAAACATACAGGTAACTTTGGTCTTGTCAGTGGAACAATCGGGCAACTTTTTAAAAGTAAACTTTCCATTCATAAACTCTTTAAGTATCCGTTTTCGGTGTCTCGCGCTGCCGCGGCTGGCAAAATAAACGTGTGTGGACCTGTGCAGCGCGCTTGTTGTTTTGTTTCTGGTTTATTTATAGAGCAACGTAACATCCGCTGTGACGTGTGCCGCTTTAATCTCGCGAGAAAAAAATTATTTAAATTAGTGCCAATAAAAACGCGCTAAACTGACAGCTCTAGTTTTTACACCTTTGCGCACATTAGTTTGTCGTGCCCAATTCATAACCTCATGAGCTGAGCTATTCTCGTGACGCAATTACATAAAAAGTCAATACAGTCTGCCTCGATAGAGGCAAATTTGTACAGTTACACCAGAGCCAAACGGCATAGAGGGCTCATACACGCCTGGTAAAAAGTGGACAAACAATGTAGGACAAAATAATAATTGCAGTCTGTGGGCACCAGGACTTGTACAAGACAGCCAGCTTCCAATGCAAGCCAAAAAGGAGCAGGCGTAGGCTACTTGGCGCTGCTGCTAAATTAGTGTAAGGACTCGTTTACAGCTAGTGAACCAAGATCAAAATAGATTTCGCAAAAGCCCTGGCCAACTAAATGACTGATGATGTTCATGCAAATGTAAACATTACGTTATATTGAATATTTTGTGTTTAAATTCTTTTTTCCAATGCATTTTCAAAATGGCGGGTCAAGTGTAAAGTAAATATGCAAATTGTTGAACTACAGATTTTGCTCCATCTTCTGATTGAATTGGTGACAGAGTATCGGTTTCTTTTTTCTTTTCAACCCCCAAATATTCTGATCGCTGATTGACTTATAAAAAACTTTGTAAAGCGTAAAGCCGACTGCATACCAATAACTACTTTCCTGTTCGCCAGGACTTTGGTGCAATCCTGTGGAATCTTAGAAAGAGCACAAACAAAGTGAAGACATGAATTTCCATACTGCAAACTGCATAGAAGGATATTTACGCGATTCGATATTGGATCACTGGATCCCCAATTTAAATTTGGATATTTGTACATGGGAAAACGTTCTCTTCCACAATGTTTATGGAACACACTCCATCCCCCAGTCAGTTCTTCCGGTCCTAGTGGCCCTCAACAGCGTGAGAATTGTCAAGGAAGGAACGCAGAAATGCTCTCCAAAGGGAACTCCTCAAAGATGGCTTAAACATGCAAGAAAGTGCATCTTGGAGGAGGCCGTTGTGTGGCTCTTTACCTCTCCAGAAAGTAATTATTCCAACAGACATTCATTAGGCCTCATCTCTCTCTGAGCAGATGGCCCGCGAGAGAAGTGCGTCGAGCGCAATTAGCGAGGCGATGGGATGTTTCTCCCACCCCTTGCTCATACTGTACGTCAGCTCCTCGCCACAGCTCATGTCCTGCTCTTAACCTTTGCACCACCAAATGTGAGGCTCTTGAGTCAAATGACATGTTTTCTTTTAGCAGGGGATACTTATTGCTTCCCATCAGTCTTCTTACTTCATATGTCTATGTGTATCTGTTGGCGTGCTTTTTGTTTCGGCCAGACACATTTCTCACGTTTTATGGCATCCTTGTGGTCATTCTTTCACTGGAGTCGACATTTCAACTGTCACGTATGTGCGTGCTGCTGTTTAAAATAAATAAAAAAAATAAACCTCCACAGTAAGAGTACTCTGAGTTTACTCGGCCCAGATTTGTTTTCCCTTCACTGCTTATTGCCGAGTTCAAAGCTAACTGCTGTTTGATGGTCTATCCTGCCAGCAGCCAGAGGGATGACACGCTCATTTCCTCCGAAAGGATGTGTTTTAGTCTTAGGAAGCCTTAGGAAATTTAAGATTAGCTGAGCCTAATTATCCGAAAAGTACAAAATCAAAGGCTCAGTACAGGATAAGATTTTAAAGTTAGCCTTAAAATACCGTAACTGTTGGTTTATTAAGATCACTGATTAATAAGCCACGATGCATCCGTCCATCCATTTTCTGTAGTGCTTGTCCTCGTTGGGGTCGCATGTCAGCTGGAATGTATGCCAGGGTACACCCCGGACTGGTTGCCAGTCAACTGGCAGACACACAAAGAGAAATAACCATTCACATTCACACCGATGGAAAATTTCGAGTCTTCAATTAACTTGGGAAATGACGGAACACCACGCAAGCGCAGTATGAACATACAGGATGGCTGAAGCAGAGATTCAAACACCAAACCTCAGAACTGTGAGGCAGACGTGATAAGCACGAGTCCACTGGCTAAAAACTGCACATACAAATAAAAAACAAAAACAAAAGCTGCCCTTTTCCATGTCAGGTGGATCACCCTTAATTTGAAGACTCCACTACGTAGCATTTTTGCCAAGATGATGGGGTGCAGATGTGATCTGATGTACTATTTCGAATGCGTCAACATGTCCAGATTTCATTCAAAAACGTGAATGGGTAACACATAAAACATGGAGATTATTGAAAATTTCCTGAACAGTATGATTTTGGTAAATTAAAAACAAGCTAATAAAAACGTGACACTCCCGGGATTGAGAAAATCCTAATAACTTCCATATCCATTTAAACCACCAGGGTTCAAGCTGGACGAAAAAGCTTTCATGGCAAAATACTCTTTTCCATTAATCTTAATGTACTTTTTTTCTTACACTTAGGATTCCGGAAAATCAGCCTGGATGATCTGCGTAAGGCCTACATCGTCAAGGATGTGCAACAGTACATCCTCCACCGCCTGGATCAGGAGGAGGCCCTAAGGCAGCATCTCACCAAAGAGACGGCAGAGATGCTCAACCAGCTCCACATCAAGAGCAGCGGGTGTTTCCTCTATTTGGAGCGAGTGCTGGACGGCGTGGTTGAGAACTTTATCATGCTACGTGAGATCCGCGACATCCCCGGCACGCTGAATGGCCTCTACCTCTGGCTCTGCCAGAGACTGTTTGTCAGGAAACAGTTTGCCAAAGTCCAACCCATCCTCAACGTTATCCTGGCCACGTGCAGGCCCCTCACAGTCAAGGAACTGTACCACGCAGTCTGGACCAAAAATACCACCCTGACAATGGAAGAGTTTCAGAAAAAGATGGACATCCTCTCCAAGTTGTTAGTGGATGGTTTCGGCAGCACCAAAATCCTTTTCCACTACAGTTTTGCAGAGTGGCTGCTGGACGTGAAGCATTGTACACAAAAATACCTGTGCAATGCTGCAGAAGGACACCGGATGCTGGCTATGAGTTACACCTGCCGGGCAAAGCAGCTCAAACCTCGCGAAGTGCAAGAATTCGCACTTCACCTAGTGAATTCCAATTTGCAGATGGAGCCGTTCAATCTGGCACTTTGGATGGTCTGGAATGGGACACCTGCCAAAGACTCTCTGACCACCTCCATACCGAGGGAACAGGAGGTTTTGCAACTTCTAGTCAAAGCCGGCGCCCACGTGAACAACGAAGATGACCACGCTTCATGTATCGTACAACAGGCCCTGGAAAGAGAGGACTCCATACGGACTTTATTGGACAATGGGGCCTCTGTCAACCAGTACGACTCAAGCGCCAGAACTCTGCTCTCCAGCGCGGCGTACAGCGGCAACCTTGATGTTGTCACCTTGCTCATCTCCAGAGGGGCAAACATGGAGCTGGAGGACAACAATGGACAAACGGCGCTCACTCTCGCCGCCAGGCAGGGTCACACCAAAGTGGTCAACTGCCTCATTGGCTGCGAGGCCAACATCAACCACACGGATCACGACGGCTGGACAGCGCTGCGCTCGGCCGCATGGGGCGGACACTCGGAGGTGGTGTCCGCTTTGCTGTATGCCGGCGCCAAAGTGGACTGCGCTGATGCCGATGGCAGGACAGCTTTGAGGGCAGCCGCTTGGGGGGGGCATGAGGACATCGTGCTGAACCTTCTTCAGCACGGTGCTGAAGTCAACAAGGCCGATAATGAAGGAAGAACAGCCCTCATCGCCGCTGCGTATATGGGACACAGGGAGATAGTGGAGCACCTCCTAGACCATGGGGCAGAAGTCAATCATGAGGACATGGATGGTCGGACCGCCCTTTCGGTCGCAGCTCTCTGCATCCCCGCCAGTAAAGGCCACGCCTCTGTTGTGAGTCTTCTCATTGACAGGGGGGCAGAGGTAGACCACTGCGACAAAGACTGCATGACTCCTCTCCTGGTGGCTGGCTATGAAGGACACGTAGATGTCGTAGATCTGCTTCTGGAGGGCGGTGCCGACGTAGACCACACAGACAATAACGGACGTACCCCGCTCCTCGCGGCTGCATCCATGGGCCATGCATCTGTTGTCAACACATTGCTATTCTGGGGCGCAGCGGTAGACAGCATTGACAGCGAGGGAAGAACGGTGCTGAGCATCGCATCTGCGCAGGGCAACGTGGAGGTGGTTCGGACTTTGCTGGACAGAGGTCTGGATGAAAACCACCGGGATGACGCAGGCTGGACGCCACTGCACATGGCATCCTTCGAAGGACACAGGCTAGTGTGCGAAGCCCTGATCGAGCAAGGCGCTCGTTGCACGGAGGTGGACAACGACGGCAGGATACAGCTGATACTGGCCGCACAAGAGGGACACTACGACTGCGTCCAAATCCTCCTGGACAACAAGGCGTGTATAGACCAGCGAGGGTACGACGGGAGGAATGCTCTCAGAGTGGCGGCGCTGGAAGGTCATCGCGACGTTGTGGAGCTACTGCTGAGCCACGGTGCCGACATTGACCACAAGGACGCCGACGGACGACCGACGCTCTACATACTGGCGCTGGAAAACCAACTGGCAATGTCAGAGTACTTCCTAGAGAATGGCGCCAACGTGGAAGCGTGTGACACAGAAGGCAGGACAGCCCTCCACGTGTCCTGCTGGCAGGGCCACTTGGAAACTGTGCGGCTGCTCATCAACTACCATGCTGATGTCAACGCCTGTGACAATGAGAAGCGCTCTGCCCTCCAGTCGGCCGCCTGGCAAGGCCACACCAAAGTTGTGCAGTTCCTGATAGAAAACGGCACACGGGTCGACCACACATGCAACCAGGGTGCAACGGCCTTGGGCATTGCCGCCCAGGAGGGTCACATCGAAGTAGTCCAGATACTTCTTGAAAACGGTGCCGACCCAAACCACGCTGACCAGTTTGGACGCACGGCAATGAGGGTGGCGGCCAAAGGCGGCCACTCCGCTATTATCAAACTCTTGGAAAAATATGGAGCCACAACTTTAAATGGCAGTAATCCGTCACCTGTGCACACCATGGATGACAAAATGACGGGTAAAATGCAGTCGCTCACCATAAAATCCAGCAGTTCCGGCAGCACTGGTGCGGGAGATCTGCAGTCATTGGGACGCGGTCCCACCAACGGGCCCGTCCACGCATTCAGTTCCCCATCGGAATCCCCTGACTCTACTGTGGATAGACAGAAATCATCGCTGTCCAACAATTCGCTCAAGAGCTCCAAGAACTCATCTCTGAGGACCACTTCGTCCACAGCCACGGCACAGACGGTTCCCATCGATAGCTTCCACGGCATGACCTTCACCGAACAAATCCAGCAGCACTCGTTGCCCCGCAGCCGCAGTAGGCAGTCCATCGTCTCGCCTTCCTCCACCACAAAATCCACTGGTCAGCAGCCACCGCCATCGCCGTCCAACGAATTTGACTGGTCGCTGCTGAAACCCGGTCTGAAATCGACAAAGGGAACCAAGATCGTAAACGGCACCGCAAACAGCAAAGGAGGTCCGGACAAGAAAAAATCCAAGAATGGCGGCTCCACGCAAGGCCAGGTACTCGAGTACGAGATGACTCAAATGGACAAACGCCTTGCTTTCAATAAATCAGTCGCCACGGACCCCCATTGCAAGGTGGTTATCGGCAGCTCGGCCCAGCAAGACCAGCTCTTCATCCACAAACAGAGCTGCATTGAGAAGAAACGCAATGGCATCATGACCAACCCCAACTATCACCTACAGGGTCACCAGGTCTTCTTGGGGCGGGTGTCAGTTCCCTGCGCCCCACAGAGTCGAGGCCACCACCAGGACATCCTAGAGAGCTACCCCGTTGGCGACACGGAGCTAAGCCTTAAACAAGCTCTCAGACTGCAGATTGAAGGATCGGAACCCGGCTTCAACTACAAAAAGGAAACCCCTTTATAGTCGGTGTCACAAACAGGCAGTCAGCACATTCACGACGACTCTTTTTTTTTTTTTTTTGTCAGTGCTGGATTGCACGAAGAATGTTCTCCAGCTGGACTGTTGCCTCCCTGAGAAACACGGGAATTCTTCCTGAATGCCGGCGGCCACAAACGTGCCAAAGCAACTACGTTGGGAAGATCTCAAAAAGTAGAAACCTTACAAGGGCGTTGATCGGTTGCTTCCTCAAGGCTTTCTGTGGACTGATACGCAATGTGCCTACATTCTGTTACAGCCTTCTCTGTGCGAAACTATCATTATAATTTAATATAATGCTATTTAATGAAAAAAAATAAGTGTATGCACTTTGGAAAAAGTCAAATGACAGATGTGCTTTTCTTTTATTTACTCTGGAAGCCCATCCTTATTTTATTGGCAGTCTGTGACTATTCTTTTTCATTGTTTCATGGGTGTGTGTTGCATATGAACACCAGGACATTGTATCAATAGGCCGCCTTTCTCCAAATATTCTTTTCCGTTCCGTGTTCAAAGCAGTCCTGGAAATTTGCAGGCATATTTATTTTGGAAAAAAGCCACTTTTTGTTGCGTTCCGCTCTACCATGGTGCTGTTGTGTTCTGGACAAGTTGCCTGCAGCTATTTTTGTTGTTTCAAGACAAAAAGGGTAACAAAGGTAAATTTTGTCCCCATGGGATTTCTTTTCAGTTGTGTTTTTGCATCTTTTTTTTTTTTTTTTTTTTTGCAACTGCATCAGAATATTTAAATATATCCACGGTGTTATTGTCCGCATTGGTTTGGTGCTAAACTAAACTCAGTCCTGTTGTGTGTAACACTGTCAAGGAATCAAATGCGAGAGACACAGGAATGGCTGAAAAGAGAGTTCGGATTTTACTCTTGAAAGCCAACGTTGGAAAAAAATAGTCAGTCAATCAAAATGGGACAGGAAAAAAGGAAAAAAAAACATGTTTTTCATTAAGTCTACAGTTACAGGCTGTGTCATATTTTTGCATCATGTAATGCTTTTTTTTTTTTACCAGGGACGACAATGATGGCGACCTATCGCATGTGCAAACACCATCAGTCCACTAGGAAAACAAAACAAAAAGTTTGCAATCTTATCACTTCAACAGCTCAGTGTTTTCTCTACTGTCTTGGGGTGGCCGGGACTGTAAATATCTCACTATGTACATTCATTTATTTACTTCCTGCATCATATATGAAGTGATTTTTTTTTTCCACCCATGTATATTAAAAATGCTTAATAAACATATTTGCTTTACTGCTGAAAAAAAAAAAACACTTCTTGTCTTCTTTGTTCACCTGATGAGAAAAAACAACTTCGGGTACTCAGACGCTAACGGCTCGGTCGTTAGCGGAAGTCGCCGCAAGCACATTTTGCCATTTTAAGGCTAATGTGATAAAATGATTTTTAAATTACATTCGGCAAGGCAGCTTCAGTTCTACGGCACATTTAATACACAAGTGTTTCTCATAGTTATGAAAGATTAAAAATAAAAACTGAGGAATTTAACAAAGCAAAGCGATTAAAGTGAATTTACGAAAACTGTTAAAAGAACATACGGCACAAACGGTTTTGGAAAAATTGACTATAAATGTGCTCTCAAAGACCTTAATCATATGTAGTGTTGCCATAAATAACTTACTTTACTGATTACTGGATTTTAACAGGAACAAAATGAGATTACAGGTTACTTAATTACTTTCAGCAGATGCAAACAATTCTGCTTCAAACAAAAATAACTGATTTTAACAATACAGTACTTTATTTAAAAAATAATAATAAAAACAGCCTTTTTGACTCACCATAATTGTTCATACTGGATATATAACGAGAAATTCAACGAAGAAGAGGCAAAACAGTTGCCTTGATTTAACTTTTTGGAGATTGCCTTGATGTGGATGACTGACAATCTACACAAAAGGATGAGCTAGCTGCACATTAGGATTTTTTTTCATTGATATTTGATTGTGAAAATAAGTTTAAAATGGCATTGACAATGATGCTATTAGGCTAGCTACCTTTTAATATAGCCAATTGTTTCTATACCCAGAAAAAAGTACTGCACAGCATTGTAACTGCGACTCCTTTTGATGCTCACCAGACTAGTCTCGTTCAGAAGCGGAACGTTGCATTTTTGTGTGACTTTTTTAAAAAAAAATAAAATGGTTGAACTGCGAATGACGGTGTTACTAATTTCTAATGCGGATGGTCCGAAGACATGGAGCTAATGTGTCCTTCACGTCGACCCATTTTTTTTCCCTCTGGTGTTCCAATTTCTGATTAGAAGGCGAGGTGAATCAGCCCCCCACCATTCTGTATCCCGGCTGTGTGTGGGGACGTGCGCGCGCACACACATACACAAAACGATGCGTCATGCGGCACTTTTTGTTCCACCTTGGCCAACCGCTAAGAGTGGATTAAGCTCCAGCGCTGCAGGACTCTTTGCTGCAAGGTACTTAGCAACAGAGGTGGAAGAAGACCTCACGTGCAACACCTAAGGTAGAAGGTAGTTGTATTTTAAAACAGATGGGTAAAAGTACTAGAACTGAACTGCATTGAACTGAAATGTACCTTTGAGTACAAAGGTAAAATGTAAAAAAATAAAATAAAATTCTACTCAACTGTACTCCAATCCTCTGATGGCCTTTAAAAAGACAACAATGCCCAAGTGCCATTAAAAATTCTGAGCATATTAATAGCATTCACTTTTAGTTAATACATTTCATACAATGCCATTTTAGTCAAGCATTTTTCATATGACTAATGTAATTGTTACTTCATTTAATATGAAATGGTATAAAACAATTTCATTCTAGTCAATAATTGGAATATCATGTCATTGAAGTGATTTCATATAATCAATGTGGTTTTGGTGAAGGAATTTTAACAAAATTGATTTAATTTTTGCAATTCCATGTAACAATGGCATTTTACATTTCAATATGGGGTAATTCATATTATTTAGTTCATATAATTTCAGTAAATTTAATATTATTCATGGCATTTGACAACTGAATTTAATATGAATGTAACTTTAGTTGAGTAATTTCAACATCATGTAATTTAAAGTCATTTTAATATGATTAGTATATGAGTATAGTAATGAATAATTCCAACATAATTTATTTGCTCTTAATTTCAGTATTTTTCCAGCTAACTTAGATGTAGTATAATTTTATTTTATTAAATAGATTTTTTAATTTTATTTGTTTTATTAATTTGGAATATTTTGCACCATATTAAACACACTCTTTGTCTGTATCACGTCAGAGGTAAAAAAAAAAAAAATCATAGTTCAAAATCATCAGTTACTGGCTAAAAAAATCTAATCTTAACCGACATGATGTGTGTCAAACAGAATTCCAAACCGGGTGGATGTTCTAAACTGACCGATTCTTGTTTCATCCAAGTACATGTCGAGCGTCACCAAAAAGCCAACCAATGACAGCAAAATCACAAAGCCAAGAGTCATACATGCCAACAGAATGAACGCCGTCATGGGTAATTTGGATGAATTCGATTAGTGATTTCATTCACTCTGAACACTCACAAAGAAACGCTTTTCCCTCCATTTTTATTGCTGCGCAAACCCGAATCGTGACACTTTTGGTGCTTAACTCATTCAGTACCAGCCAATTCTAGACCAAGTCTGAAAAGACGTTTAAAAACGTCTTTGGGAGTGAATGAGTTAATTTTACCACCGTACACCCAATAAAATTCAAATTGGCGAATAAAATCAGGCATTGTGGCGTTGCCGTCCATGTGACTGCGAAAGTCATTTTGTCAGAATTTTCAGCACTGTATTTTTTTTATATATATTTTTTGCATTGTGGCGCTATTAACATGTAAACCATCTGGAAGTGATGTCATGTCTTCCGTTTGGTGCCAGCGGCCACATCTGCTTCTTCTCCACCCAGTATGCCCTTATTGCTCGTGTTGTTGTTGTGGATACCGAATGAGTTCCTAGCACTTTGCGTACCATGGCCCCACCACTAAAGGAGCACAAAAACGTTCCCCCCCCCCAAATGTCATTTATTCCAAAAGAAGGAACAGCCTCAGCAAGAGCTGTTAAGAGAACAACACAAGTCAAGGATACCGGATTTGTCATGTGCTGTCTGTTTTGATTGTTTCAGCTCCAGCTGGAGTGAAGAGCTTTTCTCTTCAGCAGGCGCACCTGTTTTGCGTTTCCCCATCTAGCCTTGCCAAATATTTAAGGACTGCCAAGTTGCCAAGTCTCTTGGCAGATTATTGACCTTGCTCGCTGTCGTGCTTCAAGTGTTGTTTTCTAGACCTCTCGACAGCTTTCATAGGTGCTCTCGTTTTGTCATTGAACTTTATAAGTCTTTTCATTCTTCCTTTTTATCAATCTTGATCTTTGGTTTCGTGTTATTAGACTTCTTTTGCTTGCGTATTCTGTGTTCTCTCGTCCCTTGCCTTTGCAAGTGCTTTTTGTTTAACGAGTTATTTTTTCCTGGCTCCTTTGTGACCGGAGTTTTCAGTTTGTGCTTTGTCGGTGCGGTTTTCTGTTGTAAATGTTTTTGTTATCGCATTTTGTCTGAGCCTGAATTTCTGGTATCCAAACCATTGTTGAGTTAGGGTCATAAACTGACAGGTTTGAGATCATTTGGCTGGATTCTTTAGTTGGAGTCAAGGTTGATGAAAACTAATCAAATAAAATTACAAAAACCTTTTCGTTAATGAAACAAAAAGCGTTTGGAAGATCCAAAAGTAACTGAAATGGCATCTTGTGTTTATAAAAATAACGAATAACTCCAGGCAAAATCTTTGTTTTTATCTTTGTCAATTGAGATCACAGATGAGCTTTCGGGGTTCATTTCGAATGTATTCATTTCACTCTTTGTGCACATTCGGAGCTGTGATTCCTTGAGACTTTTTCTATTTGTCCTCTTCACCCTTTCAGGGACAGCGGTTACTACAGCTTTTCGTGTTATCGGGTTACAGGGTGCATGAAAGGCGCGTCCACCCAATTTTATGTCACTTGGTGAAATGCTGATTAAAAAAAGAAAAAAGTTTCGGTGCCGCTACTGAGTGACGATTGCCTATTTCAACTTGCTGTTCAATTTTCTGCGTTAGTTTTTAAGATGTTTTCATGTGCCATGTTATCATAGGAATCAAACTGGTTCTGGGGACTGATTTATTTATTTTTTTTTCCAAATTTTCTTGGAGGTACCACTGAGTGAGAAAATGCCACTTCAACTGCAGATGGCTGACTTGCTGTCAAATTCCGTGCATGTGTCCTCAAGACTTTTTTTGTGCTTCTGTGATGATAAACATCTTTCATGATCCGCTTTATCCTCACAAGGGCCGCGGGGTGTGCCGGAGCCGATCCCAGCCGTATTCGGGCAGTAGGCGGCGGACACCCCGAACCGGTTGCCAGCCAATCGCAGGGCACACAGAGACGAACAACCATCCACGCACACACTCACACCTAAAGGACAATTTCGAGTGTTCAATCAGCTGCCATGCATGTTTTTGGAATGTGGGAGGAAGCCAGATTACCCGCAGAAAACCCACGCAGGCCCAGGGAGAACATGCAAACTCCACAGGAAGGCCGGAGCGGGGATCGAACCCACGACTTCTGCCCTGTGAGGTTGATGCGCTAACCACTGGGCCACCGGGCCACTGATACTAAACAACCCAATTTTGTGTCAATTGGACAAACTTGTGTCAGGTGTATCTATATTTTTTTCAATTTTCTAAGGATGCTACGGAGTGAGAAATGACTTTTGGTCCTTCAAACCAAAATGGCTGACTTCCAGCCGAATTCAAAATTTCCAGGAGGTGCTACTGAGTGAATTTGGAGGGGCGGGGGTTTCGAGACCCCTAAAATACTTTGCTATTTCCTGTCCTGGCCTTGATGTTGATGGATCTCTCCATCCTTTCCGTCCTCCTTTCCCTCATTCATCACGTCCGTCACTTTCCTGTCTTTGGAGCTCACTCATAACATTTTTTTTTTGTGCTACTTTTCTGATGTTTTTGTTTATGTGGACTCTTTCTCTTCCTTCCTGTCTCTCAGGCAGACTTCAGCTCCACTGCTGCAGAGTTCATCTCAGGATAAAACCCTTCTCTCTCCCTCTCTCTGTGTCTCTCTCACACACACACACACGCCGTGTGTTCATTGAATCAAAGGGGTAGGCGTGACGGTGCCCGGGGACAGATGGAGAACGGTGAAGAAGAAACAACGATCTTCTCTGATGCAGGAAGACAATTATCGAGATGAGATGTCACATGACATCCAAGGTGGATTATTTTGTTTACACTTGACTTTTTTTTTAATGACATAGTTGAGTTTTGGCCAGGGTGCTTCGGAGATTTGACTTGATGATTTTTGCAGCTGATGTTGCTGAATTTTGGCATGACATCTTTTTTCACTCATGTAAATAAAGGGGTCATAACACATAGACCACATGAGTCACGATGAGCACCACCTCGTACATTAGAAATAAACACAACAATTAGAAATAATACTCAAAGCGAAAGAATAAATCCATTTTTATTCCCATTTGCATCTGCTATGATTAACTCGCTCGCTCAGTGCGCAAAAGTGAGCAAAAGCATTCGAAATAAACAAAGAGTCGAAATAATCCACAAAAATGAACCTCAGCGCCCTTACGTCTCAAAGGGTTGTGCAATGTACAGTACATGACAGAATGAATGCATTCTTCTTGCAATCTGTCCTCTTTCTGTCACGTATGCAAGGTGGTGGTGGACCCCAAAGAGCAGGCAGGAGGGAGGAGCAAGTTGCACTGGATGAATTGTATTAAAATATAGAGAAAACGAAATCCAAAACAAAGTCCCAAGAACAAAACGAATCCAAAGTAACAAACAAATCCATGGCGGAAGCTAAAACCTCAATAACAGAAACATGACCGAAACAAACCTGACAGGAACAAACAAACATGACAGTAGCCAAGAGCAAACAGCAACAATGACCCAACAATGAGTGGTCGGGCTGGGAGTCCTTTTAAAGCACTAATTAGCGAATGACCAACGGGTGTGCAGCTGCAGGTGGAGCCCTACAGTGCCACCTGTTGGTCCCAAACCGAATCATGACACTTTCCAATTAGTTATGACAACCGCCACCTTGCACAATCGAAATAAACACAAAGACCTGCAGTAATCCACAGTGTTTAAAAAAAAAAAAGTCCATGCAATGCTGAGTCATATCTCAAAAGGTCTTGCAAGATACAATTCACATAATTAATCTGATTGCTCCTCCCGGCAGTTGTTGACGATAAATACTATCTTGTACAATAGAATTAAGGACAAAAAAAAAAAAAAAGTCCATGGCACAATCACCTCCAAAAAAAATTAATGGCACAAGGAAATGTGTCGTCGCCCCCTTAACTCATCCATTTTACACAATACGACGGAAATAAACGGGAGAAATAGAATTAATCCACAGTCCAAATTTGGTGACATCTAAAAAAGCCTCACAGTGAACCCATCACATGATCAATGGCGTTGATCTCTTCACCATTTATTCAAGATCAGTGCACACTAAAATTCAACAGAATGGCTAGAAGTGACCCACTAACTCAAAAAAGCCACCCCTCCAAGTTGGCGCTCTTGGTTACAATCATTTGTTTGTCAGAATAAATGCGATTGCTGCTGCCACGATTTAGTAATTCAAACTACCGCTTGCACAAAAGAAAGATGAACAGAACATGTACAAACTACAATTAATCCACAGAGTAAAAGTAGAATGTTCAAAGCGCATTGTACCACCGTGTACGTGTGACGAATGCAGAGGTTTCTCTCCCTTCACAATAACCACCAATTTACCCAATAGAAATGAAAAGAACAGCTTGAAATAGTAAAGAATAAAATAATAGAGATATTTCACGTTGCACTCAGTTGTTTCATGCAAAAGAAATGGCGAATAAATCATGCGATTGTTTCTCTAGCCAGTTACGGTTGAGAAGCAATAGAAATAATGGCTAGAAATGATCCAGAAAGTAAAAAAACAACAAAAAAAAAAAGAGCCCACAGCATGCTTGGTCGTGTCACTAAAGCATCGTTATAATAAATATGATCACTTCTTTCGTACGGTAGTTAAAATCACTAGTGCCACTTTGCAGAATAGAAATAAACAGAAAAAATAAAAATACTGTAATCCACAAAAGAGTCCACTGCATTCTATGTCGCATGGAATAAGGTGACACACACGCACACACGGAGTCATTGGCAGTGGGGCATGGCAGGTATCACGGGTACGACCGCACCTACTCGAACTAAACTTCTCCAAAATGCAGCCAAAGGCAATGTCCATTTTTTGTTGTCGTCTCCACCGAATGCAGTAAACAAGTCTGGCGGCATCAGCGTATAATTGCACGTTACGCTCAGAGAGCGCTTCTATTCTTACCATTGCACTCGCCCGCGATCATGTGCGCGTGTACACTCGTGTGAAGTTAAGCGACTGTTTGGATTAGCCTCCACTGGTCTTAAAAAGCTAAGGATATTTGGCTTTTGGCTGAACTTTCCAGAATGAAATGAAACCCCAAACCTCGATAGCCTTTCCACCTCTGAACATTGACCTCGTCCAAACTTCCGATTGCACATGACAAACTTGGAGGTGGACGTGTAAGGCCAGGACAGGGTTATCGAGTTCAACACATGATATTGTTTGGCTACGTTGCGTTGAATGCAATTGTCACTTTCAAGAGCGAAGTATATTTTACATCACACCAGACGCTGATGTCATCTAATTATCTGAGCGCAGGGTGGCATCTGGAATGGAAATTGTGCCGTCACGGTTCCGTTTTGGACACATGAAAGAGTGGGTTGGGTTTCTAGACGGGTCAGTTATTTGGCTCAACTTTAGGTTTGGTGCGTCTCTGAGTCGCCTCCTGGTTGTGTGTCATTAAAACCAGGATGCAACGGCAGCCAGAAGAACTTTTCCCCTTTGTGGTCACTGCCACAACATCATGATGCCATCGGAAGAAAGCCTCTTCAAGTCCACTTTAGGACTTCTCGCGCATGTACTCTTATGCTGGATTTACACCGCATCATTTAGGTGGAAAAGAAACTTCACTTGGTGGAAAAGAAAAAAATGATTTGGATTTGCGGCACAAAGAAAAACAAAAGAACAAGCAATGCTGAATAACTGCATTGTGTTAAAATAATTTTCCCTCAATTATATTTAAGTTCCCTATTAAAAGGCAACCTTCAAAGATTCCTGGTCTCCTGCAATTAGTCTCTTGCACCGTCTTGCTGACTGATGTTTGAATTTTGGCCTGTTTTACTTCCGCTTCCCTCCCTTGGATGGAATGTTGTTGATTCTTGTGAACTACAGGCCCGTTAAGCTCTTTAGGACTCTTTTGTGATTAAGGGCTATCTCAATCAATTTGACTCAACTTTATTTCAGATTGATCCCAACAACTCCCGTTAATTCGCACCAAAACCTCACACTGAATATTCCTGAAAATGTTGCAACTTCACCATATTTGAATAGCGCGTCCAGGGTTACCACATTATCAAAATGAGTCATGTACGTACATAATTAGGTAAATGGCAGGAGTGGGACTTTTTGCATTTAATAAGGTTTTAACAATACTTGTTTTGTTTTTACCAGTGGAAGTGTCTACATTTTTCCTTTAGTACATGTGAGTACTTTTGTCACCTCTGCTCTTTTGTTTGATTTGTGGCACTTTTCTCCATTGCGTTGCCCGGCGTAAGCTCGCCCACCAGTCGTGGCTCTTGAAGAATGTAGGTCAGGCGCCACAAAGAAGGAGGTTACGGCGTGTCCGTATTCAGACGGCCTGCTGCGACCCCCGCGGGTCAACGCACATTAGCCTCTTTTGTGTGTACCTGAAATAAAAGTTAAGAACTTGGATAAGACAAGGTCACGCGCATCAACAAATGAATGGGCTGTGGAATTGTGCTAAATGGGGACACTGAATCAATTGGATGTACGGGGGAACAAGTGGGCGATACAAATATAAGTTTTGATCCCTCTATGCAAGGAAATGTGTCAGGTAGTTTGATGCAATTTAGACCAAAAAAAAATTGCTTTGTGAACAGCAAAGCTTTGAATGAATTTCCGTCAATCTTTGGACACAATTTTGTCTCCGCAATACAGGAAGTTGGGAAACAAGAAATGCTGTTTTATGTATGCTTTACCACTAGCTACAGAGGTAATTGTGAGATGTATGTTAATGTGCTTTTAGTGTTCAACAAGCTTTAAGGGTACCGTCCGAATATGCGGCAACACCTCATCGATGACGGCCACCCAATGACGACAAACACCGAGTCGCCTGAAGCAACAGCTCATGAAAACTCAACGCTTCCCGTCTGTAGCTCGGTGGCTATATACTTTATTTATCCCAAAGGAAATACTGGGATTGTGTAATAAAAAATACAAAAAAAATCTGGCAAACCAACGCTTGCTCTTTTGTTCCGAAAACGGAGAGAGAGGCAGGGTATAGCCCGACTGATCGCCAGCCAATCGTAGGGCACATCTCTACAGTAACCATTCACGCGTGAAATTTTTATATCAAATATTCATCACGACGAGCTTAATTACAAACGGCGCAAGGGCATTTTGAGAGGCACCATAGTGACCTGGTCTGGGTTTTGTGTCACGCGACGTTGACAACACTCAAATGTGTTTTCATTGTCCTTGTGAGAGGAGCTCCAAGGAGGAGAGGCGGGATATAAACTGGCCAAACATTCACAGGGCACAATACACCTGTAGAGTGATTGCGGAAGGTATTCAAAGCGTTTCAGTTGTTTTATTTTTATTTTTTCAAATTTCATGTTACCGCCTCATTCCATAATGAAATAAATTAAAAACGTCTTTCCAAATTCTACACACAACACTCCATAATTCCAGTTTGAAGTTGTATGTATTTATTTTTTTTAAATCTTTGCATGTTTATAAAAAAAAAAAAAAATGAAGGGAAAGAAAACATGTAGTAAGTATTCAATGGCCTTTGCCAAAAACCTCCAAATAAAGCTCAGGTGCATCATGTTTTCACGGATCATCCTAGAGAGGTCCCAAGATCTGAAATGGAATCCAGTTGAAGTGAATTCAGTTGATTGGACATGCTTTGGAAAGGCACACACTTGTCGATATAAGGTCCCAAAGGTGACAGCGCACATCAGATCACAAGCCAAGCATGGGGGTCAAAGGAATAATATGTCGACCTCAGAGGCGGGATTGCCTCGAGGCAAGAGGAGGGGGAGAGAAAAGCACAGCGTTTTCACCAGACTAACAGCCAAGACCAGCACCAATCTTCAGAACAGTGAGGGAAACACGCTAATCCTGTTGCCTCCATCTATTTATTGGGGGTTTTTTGTTTTTGTTTTTTAATTATGAATCAACTTTCCAAATTTCTCATGGACTTCATTGCTTGCTCTTGACACAAATGAACCCTCAAAATGAAGTATGTAACCTATGGCAATTACTGTAGATCATCGATGACCCCCGCTGCAAGTAAGGCGATTAAATGATTTGACGGAATGGATTTTACGGACCTGCAGCAAAAAGGCAGGAGCTGCTCGTTGAATCATTCCTCAACCAATCAATAAGATCTTGGTAGCTGTCCAAATGTGTTTCCTCAGACACCGCCATCCCACTGCACCGCACGCACAAAGAAACGCCAGATTGGACAAAATGGAGGCTAATTCATCCTTTGCGTCCCTAGCACACCAAACCGAGGAGTGATCAGGTTCCCATTTGGGAGCGTCATGAAAGGGGCTTAGGACCTCCTCGCGGGCAAATTTATCAGAAAGGTCTCAAAACACAGAGGCGTCAAAAGGTCCGACGTGTAACAACAATGAGGAACAACGGAAAAAAATGGTCTGTCGTGTGCACTGGTCTGTGTTGTTTACATTGTTTCATTATCAAAGTTGATTGTTGTCGTCGATTTGAATTCAAATCCACAACGCAATTTGCTGTCAATTAAAAATAATTCAATAAATCTCATCCGCTCATGCTTTGTTTGCCTCGATAAAATGTTCAATTGTGCTTGTATGCTTTTAACGATGCAGTAATGTTCTAGTTTGGCTAGTTGTGAGGTCATCTATTTGCATTAAAAACATTTTAATCTATCGTTTGGGGCATTTGTGGGGTGGGGGGGGGGGGTTGTGGTGAAGATGTCACAAGGTTGCTCTTGAGGAAATGCAGTATGGTGAAGTGATACATCTCGAAGAAGAGACAAGATTTGAATGTTGAGGAGGAGCTAAGTTAGCCTGAGTTCTCGGTCAAGTCTCCACTGCATGTGCATGTACGTACACATGCATTCACTTCCGGAACATTTATTTTCAAAATCAAATCATTTGTATGCCGTTTATTCTGAAAACGTAACATCAAAGGGCGGCCCGTTGGTCCAGTGTTTAGTGCGTCGACCTCACAGTGTAGAGGTTGTGGGTTCAATCCCAGCTCTGACCTTCCTGTGTGGAGTTTGCATGTTCTACCCGGGCCCGAGTAGGTTTTCTCTGGGTACTGCGGTTTCCTCCCCCATTCCAAAAAACATGCATGGCAGGCTTATTCAACACTCAAAATTGTCCCTCGGTGTGAGTGTGGCACCGATGGTTGTTGGTCTCTGTGTGCCGTACGATTGGCTGACAACCGGTTCACTAAGTAAAACAATTTTTCGAAATTACCAAAAGAGTGTACAGCAAGAACATGATTTTAGAAAAAAAAGATTATTAAAATGCTTTAAAAAAAAAACTTAATCATAGGTATGGGAAAAACAAACAAACAAACAAAAATCCACGCACACAGCTTTTAACCAGCATTTAAAAGCAGGGGCTTACACCAGGGGCTCATTTATTTATGCTGACATCTTATTCCATTTGCATGTAGTTTAACAGCTAAATGCTGATGCACCATATTTGCTTTTAACTCCGAGCTCCACTAATTGAGTCTGCTAACCTCATAACCATTCTGGGTTGATATTCCATGAGCATTTCATTTAAAGCCTAGTGGGATTGAAATAGACTCTTGGCGTTTGAGTTAGTTTGTTATCAGTGTGGAATTTTTATTAAATGCCATGCGTGAAGAGACACCGAATGCAAATAATGTATACACAAATCACTGTGTGTTCAGGGACTCACATCATCGCCATCTGCTGAAAATTATCATTGATATTGGTCAGCAGTGTTGAATTATACGAGTACTTTATTTTTCTTCCATCCATTCATTCCATCCATTTTCTAACGCTTATCCGGGGTCGGGTCGCGGGGGCAGCAGCTTTAGCAGGGAAGCCCAGACTTCCCTCTCCCCAGCCACTTCTTCCATCTCTTCCCGGGGAATCCCGAGGCGTTCCCAGGCCAGCTGGGAGACAGTCTCTCCAGCGTGTCCTGGGTTGTCCCCGGGGCCTCCCGCCGGTGGGACATGCCCGGAACACCTCACCGGGGAGGCGTCCAGGAGGCATCCGAATCAGATGCCCGAGCCACCTCATCTGGCTCCTCTCGATGTGGAGGAGAAGCGGCTCAACTCTGAGCCCCTCCCGGGTGACCGAGCTTCTCACCTTCTCTCTAAGGGAGAGTCCAGACACCATTTGGAGAAAACTCATTTCGGCCGTTCTTCGTTCTTTCGGTCACGACCCATAGCTTGTGACCATAGATGAGGGTTGGAAAGTAGATTGACCGGTAAATTGAGAGCTTTACCCTTTGGCTCAGCTCCTTCTTCACCACGACAGACCGATATAAAGTCCGCAACACAGCAGACGCTGCACCGATCCGCCTGTCGATCTCTCGCTCCCTCCTGCCCTCACTCGTGAACAAGACCCCAAGATACTTAAACTCCTCCACTTGGGGCAAGATCTCCTCCCCGACCCGGAGGGGGCACTCCACCCTTTTCTGTCTGAGGACCATTGTTTTTTTTTTTAAGAGAATTTAAAGCACCATGCCTGTGAAGTGACGTGTGCACGGTTGCGCCTCATTGATTTCTAGTTTTCCTCCTCATTTCACCCCAGACACAAAGAAACTGGAACAGGGTTTGATAGGAAGAGACCTCCACCAAGGCCAAACAGGCTCCCATGGATCGGTAACCGGTTGTACACCTTGGTGGAACGACAACTCCCAAAGACAACTCACTTGTGTCATGAATATTTCTGCATAGTTGATGAAAATTTCACTGCAAATAATACTTTTGTTGTCAGGCCAACAGCTACACTAGAACAACACACAAGTGCTAATGTTAACAGATTTATTTATTTTTGGTATTTCGTCCAGACCGCATCTCGGGCTAAGTCATCTGTGGATCGGTGTCCAGGTGTGCACCTTCGCAGAACACAACCTCCTCAATGATTAAGACATTTTCAATGACAACGTGTGGAAATTGCATTGGATTTGCCCATAAGAAGAGTTTGAGTTTTATACTTTTTATATGGCTGTCACTTAATATTCAATCCACTGTGAATATGACCCCAAGTGAAAAAACAAAGCACTCATGCGGCTGAGATAACGTTGACAGCGTATTTTCTAAGTGACTGAGCCTCTGGGCGTGTCTCTTTCATTCATAATCCCTCATTAAAAACAATGCTGGGAGGGATGGAGGTGTGGTGGGGGCTGGCGGGTGTCTCCCAGGTGCAGCCATCAGGGCCGGCGTCCTGGGCTAATGGTGATCAATTACCGCTCAGCCTGGGCGCGGCGACCATACATATTTCATGACGGGTGGCGGATACTGCCGAAACCTCTCACCTTCTTACGCCGCCGCCAACCCCCACTGATTCAAGCCGCGCCCAAGCCAACCCACCCTCTGAATCAACCCCAACAGCGTGGACCCCCACCCCCACCCCTGCTTTTCTACCTCGGAGGCGTGGATGAAAGGGAGGCTCGACTTGTTAATATGCCGGGCACATGAAGGTGGGGTTCACCCCGAGCTGCTTTTGCTCTCTTTGTCTGAATGTGCCCTGTACGTACTGGGTGTGGACATAAATATACATGCACATACAGGGCTAAACACATTATTAGACTATCTGTCATTATGAGAACATCCAACATTATGACGGCGCTTTAATGCACACTCTTTTATTTTCAGAGCTCTTGATGTTTTTCCATTTGAAACAGGAATGAATCATTTCAAACCGAATACTGCTTCAATTATATAGCTGCCATTACAAAAAAAAAAAAAGAGAGAGGAGACCATCCAACATGTTAAAATGAGTTCATGCAGATTGTTTCAATCTCAGCAAATTTGAAGTCTGACCATTTTGAACAGGATAGAGCAACTTCAAACTGAATCCACCTTTAACCATGACTTGTGACCAACTGTCAGTTAAAAATAAATAAATAAATAAAACAAGAGCTGAGCATCTTGCCTGGGGCTCCCTGGAGCTTTTTCAAAAATGTTTGAAAACCGAGAAAGATGGGGGGAGGGAAATATATATTTTTTGTTTTAATATGGTTTCTGTAGGAGGGCAAACATGACACCATTCTTAACATTTTCCAATGCTGTGTAAAATAAATATTGAATTTCAACATTTCTGTCAATGAGGATTTGCATCATCGCCTGCGACAAATGTTTCTGTTAGCAGGACGGGATGCCGGGCAGGTGGCTGTTGTTAAAAAACAGCATTTCATGTACAACACACCGAGGGTACTGACTGGCAAAGAATGGGAATCTGGAGGGCCGAGAGAAGCATTTGTAAACAGTACACGTGATCGACGATAGTTTACATGCTGCAAAAGTGCGTCCCACGCCTCGTTGATCTTAGGGGCCGTTATGGATGTTGCTCATTATGTGTGTGTAAGTGCGTACACATGTGTGGTGTGGTGTGTGGTAACGGCTTGATCGCGGGAAGTTGGTTGATCGAAAAGTAGATCTTCAGTCAAAACAAGTTGGGCACACCTGCTCTACGGGATGCATTGCAAGGGAAAAAATAAATTAATCATGAAAGCACATTGTGTGTTTGTAGCCAACTTAGTCATTTTGATCGTAGGCTATTATAGCTCATATACAGTAGATACACACAGCTTGCGTGGCTTTCATTGTAAGGCTTGTATAAGACTTACTTTTGTTTTTTTGGTCCAATATGGCTCTTTCAACATTTTGGCTTGCCGACCCCTGATCTAGGATAATGAAGGTCTTTAATGCGGATGCTTTAAAACAGGGGTGGGCAATTATTTTCCCGGGTGGGCCAAATGAGAAGCAGAAAATATTGCGGAGGGCCGGGCCAAAAGTTAGAAATAGAAATAGAAAATAAAGAAGATAGCACAATGTCTTTGTATGCCAGTAATAATGTAACATTCTCCTCCACCATCACACTCAGCACCGGTTCCCCTCAAGGATGTGTACCGAGCCCCCTGTTGTTCACGCTCTACACATTTGACTGCTCTCCGACTCTTATTAGCGGTCCGGTTTGCAGAAAGTTTTTAACATGATAACAATCAAACCATTCTAGGAAATGTTCATTCGCTCGAGCCACAAGCAATTCACTCTGAGCATGGAAATTGCCAGAATCGGACCGAGTAAGAATCGCTTCCTTGTTTTTCAAAGTCTCGTAGATTTGAGTCTTTCCGACTCCAGGCGTCTCCTGAATGTTTCGTACTTTGTTACCCGCTTCGTTTAATCAGATACATATCACTTGCCCTTCCATGGTCATTACTCTCTCCCTCTTTCTACGTCTTCCCCTCCCTCCCTGTGCTCTGCAACTTGAAGTAACTGCGCCACCTGGTGTTGAAATACCCGTCATTACAAGTCCAAACGAAATGAATGCAATCAAACCTTAATTGTGCACCAATCTTCGGCGGGTCGGATTAAAAAGACCAACGGGCCGTAGTTTGCTCACCCCCGCTTTAAAATGTCAATGAGCTTTCTATATTTCACCATTCTGAAAAGAAATGAGCAATTTTCAACGAAATCCACATTTGACCATAGGACTAATAACCACATGTTAGAAAAAATTTAGAAACACACTTTCAGGAGAGCTCTCATTGTTTAAGCATTTTGGAAAGAGTAAGTAAGGCAGGAGGAAGGAAGGAAGGAACTCAAACTAATACCCACCTTTGCTCATGTGACATAGGACCAACGGAGCCTGCCTTTAATGCAGACTCTTTCATTTTCAGACTGGTTCACCTCTGACCATATGACCTGCCATTTAAAAAAAAAAAAGATGGGACAGGACACTAACATGAATTACTTCCATCCACCCTTTCCATTTCAGCAAGCTCTTGATGTTTTACAATTTTGAATAGAGATGAGCAACTTTCAAACGACTGTATGTCTACCTTCAACCATATGACCTATTGCCACCATTGTATCCGATCTATGCATTACCTCTGCACAAATTGTGGTTTGGGGTTTTTCTTTTTTTAGAAAAATAAATAAATAAAAATCTGAATTGTGTCAATGGAACCACGCAGTCTATAAATCTGGCCTTACAGTTTTGAATGCGGTGCTCTGCTCTCAAAGGACCTTTGTGTTGTCACAACGCAATGACGACAAAAGATGTTGCCAATTAGTTTGCTCATGAATGATCACATTGCGTGCTCAACGACCGATTGTGCTTTTAAGAAGAATCAGTGTCAAGAGCAACAAATAACACTTCAAGGGCACCAAACAGCAAATGTAAGCCTCTCATCAGTGCAACAATAAAAAGCTATGTGAGGACATGTGCAGACAAATGTCCAGCTGTTGAAAAAGTGTGTGTGTGTGTGTGTGTGTGTGTGTGTGTGTGTGAAGTCCGTGGCAAATTCTAAGCGGTACAGCTGCTGATACTTTTGTCTGGATAGGGGATAAACACGATTTTCCCACCGATCACTTTTCTGGGACTTACACACATACACACACACACGCACACACACACACACACACACAGCTTTCCTGTACAGCTGTGTGAAAATCATTGCTCACTTCCACTGCCCCTTCGCTAATAGATGTCACATGATGGCGCCAAAATACTACATGAAGCTTTTCAATTCACTTCAACAAAGTTCCTTGGCAAGATGTCACAAGATGGCAGCAA
The DNA here is from genome assembly GCF_054856545.1 of Hippocampus guttulatus. Lineage (NCBI taxonomy): Eukaryota > Metazoa > Chordata > Actinopteri > Syngnathiformes > Syngnathidae > Hippocampus > Hippocampus guttulatus. The sequence goes on along the minus strand of NC_141262.1, from coordinate 35,735,432 downwards.
ACCACTACAAGAAGCTCCTTAATTTATGTTAACATAGTTACTTGGCACCAAGATGCCACATGATGGCGTCAAAGCACTATATGAAGCTTTTCAACTCATTTAACATTGTTCTTTGGCACAAAAATGTCACATGATGGTACCAAAGCACGGCAAGAAGCTTTTCAGCTCACTTCCACATAGCTCCTCGGCAACAAGATGACATCCGATCGTGCCAAAGCACTACATGACACTTAACAATTAATTCGACATAGTTCCTTGACACAGAAATGCCACATGAAGGCTCCAAAGCATTATTCGAAGCTCCTCAACACATTACAACACAGTTTCTTGGCATCAAGTTGCCACGTGGTGGCACTAAAGCACAACATGAAATTCTTCAATTCTCCTCAACATTGCTCCTCAGCACCAAGATGCCAAATGATGGAACTGAATCAACACTTTAATACACCGATATGTCATCAAATCAACTGAGCCCTCTTGCACTTTACACAAATGTTACAAAATCTTTAAAGGTCAACTGTGAAGTAATTTCAGAAAATCCCAAATGAGATACTTTTATGTGTGACGTCAGCACACGTCACTGTGGGTCGGTGTCCTACATTGTCATTGCTAAGGCAGTTCTGTTGCATTGTCGGCCACTGCGCACATTATATTGGCAGCATTGTTAGTTGTGATCCGTTACGTTCATATAGTTGGAATGTTTTCGTACAGGATTACATCTATGTAGACACTTAAACAGCTTCTTCCCTCTAGCCATTAACTCCTTAAACAGTCACTGACGTAGTCACTCTTCTTGTACTACAAATACTGCTACTGGTTACTCTAAAATGGTTCAATGATTTTGTTGTTTACGATGATACTAATGCAGCGTGTTATACCGGAGACAAATTCCTTGTGTGTTCTACATACTTGGCCAATAAAGATGATTCTGATTCCGATTGTGATGTACACGTATAATACTTTGACTCAAATGTTTTCATAAACAGCAGCCAGAGTTATTCAGTGATGATTACATCTACCTTTTTCATGAATCTGTTGAGAACAATGAGGTTTTCGAAGTGCTTGTAACAATGAATGCTCCTCGATACCGGCATGAAATTCATTCGCTTTGCAAGAACGAAACTGTATCATTCCAATTTTCTGGTCCATTTACACGGACCCTGTTCTGTTCTTTTGGCCACCCAAACAACCGTTTGCCTGAATGTGAACAGTGCATCGCCAAACGGCGCCGAGGCATTTCGCCGAATGACTCGATAACAATGGCAAAGAGCAAACAAAATTGTTACGGTACTTGGCTGTTCAGTTGCACACTTGATGGATAGGGAGGTACTTCAGAGATGATTGCTTGCAAGCCATTAAACAGCACTGTCCATTTTCCATCATTTGTCTACTTTAAAAGAAGCTGCTACTAACTTGTGCGTTCAAAATAGTTGGCAGGCCAGTTTAGCGGCAGGTGGCGAGACTCATGCTTGAAACATATGGTGCCCCGTGGGCGCCAAAATGCAAGCGGCCGTGGAGGATAACGAGCCATGCGGCCATGGGGTGTCAATCTTCCATTCAGTGCCAAATTAACTCCTCGACCCTCACCTGATGTCAGGAGCTTTCAGGGCGTAGACTAAGCAGCTTTATCCCCGCAAATGTGGCATCTCGTCACACAACGTTGCGCCCCGATGGACGCCTCGTTAGGTACACCTGCAGCGTCTAATTAGCAACACATGCACTTCCCGTAAGCAAAATATTTCACACAGCTTCAGGTGTTGATGCATTGCAACTCAACGCAGCTGCAAACGACCTGAAATCATGGTCAGGGTTCAATTCCCGGAAACAATCCCCAGCATGAACCAATTCCAAACACAGACAAAACAACAACAACAAAAACACATGGGTGGTGGCATTAGGAAGAGCATCCGGTGTGAAACCAAAGCAACACTGTGCCAAAGAAGCCGAAAGTCACAACAACAACTTCAATAAATGAGTCTCCCCAAATAGAGCCACTGTAATTGCCATACAGTTCATACATGCTAATTGCTATATGCAATTCACAATGCCTTGCCTATATGGCTGTTGCTCACCAAAAATAGCAGCACCGACCAAAACACGTCAACGGTACAATGTAAACCACTTGTTGAGATTGTAAACAAATTCCTAGTAGCTAAGTTAGTTCAGGAACAGACATTAAAGTTTGCAATAGGCCTCTAAAGAAAACAGCAGCACCTTCCGAGGCAGGTAAATAAAATTTACATTTGATTATGTTACTCGGTATATTTTTATTTTGTTTCAGGTAAAAAAAAAAATATTTAATGTATTTTTTTTGTTTCCAATGACTTCACGTAACGTAATGTTATAGCTGTTATTGTTGTAAAACTGTTCTATAAATAAATTCAATTAATCATTTATTTATTTAATTGCTTATTTTTTTTTTTTTTTTTTTTTTTAGGTTTTGTTTTGGATAAAACAAAAACATCTCCGCAGGTGTATGAGAGTAATGTTAAAATTCACCTGACATGTTTTCGGGCAAACATTTTCCAAAGGGAACGGAGTTTTACTGTAGTTTAGTTTGATGAATCTGCGGTGAGCTTCTCCCTATGCCTGTATGACAGCAGCCATCTCGTTACCTCTGCGTCCCACATCCTAGACGCATAATTTTCCCGCGGGACGCACAGTTCCAAATAATGTACCTTTTTGGGACGCAAGGAAATTTCTCAGTCAAAACAAAAAAAAACATACGGTAAATCTTTTTTTCCAGCGACGATCGCAGTTTGACCATCGCCGCCATTGTTGTTTTGATCTCGCGTTAAGTAATATCGCGTGACGAGATTTCCGTTCTCGCGAGATGAGATCGGTGAAATCGGCCTTCATCTTATTTCCAACTTGTTAAAAAAACATTTTAAAAAAAAGTATGTTTTGGAATTAGATTACGACAACTTGGTAGGCTATCAGCACAACATAAATCACATACAGTGGTACCTCTAATTACAAACGTCTCTTCATACGAAATTTTCAAGTTACGAAACGCCTCAACAGGAAAATATTGCCTCGCGTTAGGAAAAAAATGTCAAGATACGAAAGGTATGCAACTCCGAGTTTCCTGAACACGACATAATTACTGCTGCTCTGCCATTGGCTATCACGTAGCATCTTCCTGGCATCCTATTGGCTACGGTAACTGTCTATGTGTGTCAATAGATAGATAGGTGTCTATGCAGCACCCTCGTCATTCGCCCCTTGGGCCATGAGGTGTTCCGATAGTTTTACGTACTGTACATGTGAATCACCCAGAAAAGGTGTTCGCCAGTCGGGCGATCGCTCACTATGCTGATGTTTGCCTTGGACATTTTCAAAGGACTGTTAATGGCTGACAAAAGCAAATGTCCTTGGGTCAGTTCTTTACAAAACGTCAGGCAAAAACCACTTCTGAGAGAGAACATGAACTTAAGACGGCAAAAAACAATGAGGATGCAGTTAAAAGTTAAATGACCATCACTTTCATTCTTTATTCTTTGTTTTATTTATTTATTTTGGATTATGCACAGCTCTCATTTATTGTGCAATCATCTAATTGTAACGTGTATTTGTTACATATTTTGATGCATTTTTTATGCTTTAGAAAACATTTATGTCTGAATTGGGGGTGCTTGGAATGGATTAGGGCAGCCTTTTTGCCCCACGGACCGGTTTAATATCAGACAATATTTTCAGGGACCGGCCTTGAAGGTGTGACGGATAAATACAACAAAATAATATATGACCTGCATGAAAACGATGGTATTTTCGAAACATAATAATAAACATGAATCATGACAAAACGAACGTCATATCTGTACATACAGTACATTTGACAATAAAGTTTATCCAATCCAATCCAATCTGGCCGCAACGTTCTCTGGTCGCTATGGTAACGTTTAAACCTGCCTTCAAAATAAGATACAAAGTGCATGAAAAATACGACTCACCATCGCCGCATTATAGGCTTGATGCGTGGGCATCTCCCTTTGAGATAAATCTGTATTTTAAGTAGGACTCCGGGTATCGTCAATTAAATGTAGCTTTCTTTTTCTTGGAAGTCGTAGGCTCCTCTTCTGTCTCCTGGCTGGACCTTTTCCCCTTTCCAAAAAAACTTTCCAAAGACGTTTGTTTTTTACTCATTATGCGAGCCCCTGGGTTTCATTTCAGCGGTACAGTAACCTATCGCATGACCGAGAAGCGCGCCTTGGCCTGGGTCAAGAGTGACATACTGCAGATGAATGTAACGGAGAATCTGGTACATTTTCAAAATGAAACATCTTTCAGATTCTGAAATGAATAAAACGGAAGTAATGTAAGTTATTTATTCTTTCTGTGCGGCCCGGTACCAAATGACCCACGGACCGGTCCCGGTCCGTGGACCAGGGGTTGGGGTTGGGGACCCCTGGATTAGGGCATTTACATGGAAAACACGCCTCCACTTTCTTCCTCGAGCCAATTAATTTCGTAAGTAGAGGTACCACTGTATTTAAATGTCAGCTATATTGGGCAGAGATTTTTTTTAAGTGTGACTTTTCAATTTTCATGTGCAGCTACAAAATGAGACAAGGTCAGTTTTGTGAGGGCCGTGAAAGATCTAATATGTGGACACACATGAACACTGATGGGAACGTAGACACGTGCTGTTGCAGTCTGTGTGAAGTTAATGTTTTCAAGGCTTCCAGTGGGAAAAAAATATTCAGGGAATGAAACTCGAGAGCGAATGAGATTGCAGAGGAATTTTGTTTTTGGGCCAGCCAGTCCAGATGTTTTGTGAGTGCCCCTGCAAACAAACGAGATATCTCCTTGCACTACTGGATATGTAGGCCCATTGAAAGATAGTCAAGTCTTTCCCATGTGCAAAGTAACAGATGGGGGCAGCACGGCTCAATGGGAGAGTGCTCATTTCCCAACCCAGGGGTTGGTGGTTTGACCCTTGCCAATGCGACTGTGTCGAAGTGTCCTTGAGCAAGATACTGAATCCCCCAGTCGCTCCTGATGCTGCATCACCAGAAAGTGAATCCGGTAAGTGCTTCGAGTACCCGAGGTAGAAAAGCACTACACAAGTGAGAGCCCAACACATGTTGACCGATTGCAACTTTCTCAATGGAGCCATTACGACTATTTTAGCACTGTATCACCTCTGCCCGATATAATTTTTTTATTTTTAACCACGACTTTGAGACCTGATAATATTAACGTGCATTTGTACACGTCAGAAAAGACAAAAGTCAGCATTTTTTCATTCGTCAAAATTCAAGCCCTGGAATTGCACCAAAATGGCCGCTTCAAACCAAAACTTTAGACTTCATGTTCAATTTCAGGCTGGGATTCCTGTGTCCTGTTATGACAGACATCCATCCATCCAATTTTGTGCTGATCAGTGAAATTCTGACTAGTGCTTGAGGCATTTTTTTTTTCCTGAGGGCACGACATGTAGTGGATATGTTTTATTTTGAATAAAATGTTAAAAATGACGAGGGTGGCCCGGTGGGCAACTGGTTAGCGCGTCAACATCACAGTGCAGAGGTGCAGGGTTCGATTCCGGCTCCGGCCTTCCTGTGTGGAGTTTGCATGTACTCCCCGTGCCTTTGTGGGTTTTCTCCGGGTACTCCGGTTTGCTCCCACATTCCCAAAAACATGCATGGCAGGCTGATTGAACACTCAAAATTGGCCCTAGGTGTAAGCGTGAGCGCGGATGGTTGTTCGGCTCTGTGCGCCCTGCGATTGGCTGGCAACTGGTTCAGGGTGTCCCCCGCCTACTACCCGAAGACGGCTGGGATAGGCTCCGGCACCCCCAGCGACCCTTGTGAGGATAAAAGTGGATCGGAAAATGGATGGATTGATGTAATATACTTTATTTTAACAATAAAATAATAATTTGTGGTGAATTTGATTTGTAGTTACATCTAATCAAACCAAAAAAATGTAAATGTATATTTGCAATTGTTTATATTTGTCAGATTTGTATTATTCACATGCTCATTTGACCAATTAAATGTAGTCCTTTAATTTCCTATTGTACAAATACACTTGTATTTTTATTGATAGTTAATTTCCTTAAAATAGTCATTAACACTCATTTGAATTTGATGTATAATTCATTTGATTCTCTTTTGTTTGTTTGTGTGTGTGTGTAAATGTGTGAAATGTAATTCTGTTTGGTTATTTAACGTGACGTGTAACTATGAACGAACCCAATGTCGAGAAAATGAAATGAATGCAGCAAATATAAGAGGACTCTTGACAATGCAATTCATACCAATCCTCCCTTCATGTTTACTCACATCTGGTGCTTCAGTTGAGCTCTCCGTAGCCTCTTTAGCATATCATTTGGCAGATGAGAAATTAATTGCAGGTCAAAAGAGGTCAACGATTCATACAAAAATAACTTTGTTTGCAGTCGATCTGGCCGAACCTTTTGTGTACGCAGGATAATTGTGTTGTACGGCGAATATGGCGTGGCGACATAATGAGGAATTGACATGGGCGCTTACGTGACGGTTGACGAGACTGCAGCGCTAGTCTGATTTTCCATTGTTGACGACAAACTTCTACTTCGAACTTACAGAAATGAAGCCTTTTAGTTATCAAGTCAACACTTAATATAACACTTTGTAGTTATTATCAACTCTGTAGACTTGTTTAATGAATCTCATATTGACGAACCTGAATTTGTCGGCAAGTTGTAATGTGCTGTGGTTCATCACTATTCCTTGCAGTCTTAAAGTCATAATTACAGTCATTATTTGAAAACACTTGTCGGTCATTTAATTTTAAACAATCAAATGCAAGATTGTGAGTATGATGCTAACTGGGCGGGCCTTCGCCAAAGAAGCGTATTCTTATGCCGATGCGCAAATTCATTCTGAGCCGTTCACACCCACAAAACTTCACTTGTAGCAAAATAATTGTAAAATAAATCAATTTCGATTTGTAATTTTATTGAACAATTTGGACATTTACTGTTACTTTAACAATAAGTTGAAAACATAGAATATTAACTTGCATACACTTTATTTTATTATTGAGATTAACTATTTGATAAAATGCAAATAATAGTAGAGAAGTATACAAAATTACAGATGCAATTTTTCATAATTGGTTAAAAAAAACATTAGTAATTGTTGAAGCAATTTTGCCATTTAGCTCCTTGTTAGAGAACAGAAAGTTTCGAACCCCCCGCCCCCCAAAAAAACCCCCCAAAAGAGCGTACTTCAGTTTCATCTTGAACCTCCACCCTAAAGCCCGAAATCCCTCTTAACTGATATGCTGGAAAACAAGGTGATTTCAAGCTTCTTAATTTATGCATCACAAACAACAAAATGACTAAGTAGCACCAGGAACTCCCACAATTAGTATGCTAGAAAAGCATGACTAAACTGGCTCGCAGGCTAACGGCAACCTTGCCAGACTTTTCCTTTTTTTTTTTTTCTTCATAATTTTACGGTGAAGGGAGGCAGGCGGGAGCTTATTCTTGCCATATTTGCTGAAACTGCTTCTAATTAGTCAGCGCAAAAGACACCCGCCGCCCCGACACGTCCGAGGAGGAGAGGAACTTTTGGCAAGCTCTCGCCGCCATGAAAAGCATTCCATTACTATCAGTGTGGGGAGCGCAACATCAGACAGGATTCAACATGGAGGAGGATATGCGTTGAGGGGGCAGGGCATGGGGTGCGCAATTTGAAAATGTGTTCTTTCAAAGGCTGCCGTGACCTTGAAAAAAAAGCCTGTTGAAACACACACACACACACGCGCACACACACGCACGCACACACAAACGTATTTTTAAGATCTGAACCGATTTTTTTTTTTTGCATATGAGAGAGCCCATACGATAAAAAAAAAAAAGAAAAAACCCATTAAATGTGTTGTTCCTGCTCTTATTGTTTGTATGAAGATGCCTCAAATGGGAGGTCTGTTGTGTCACATTAGATGACACAATCACTGAGGGTTTAAGGTTGTAATTATTGAACAGTTTTAACATCAACGATTATCCCATGGTTTTCCGAGCGAATTGGGGAGGAAAAAAACGTTTTTTGTTTTTTTAATCACTCTTAAAAACCTGACTGTCACGTTTCAAGTTGGTGGTGGACCCCAAAAAGCAGGCAAGAGGGAGGAGCAGGATGTACTTGACAAATTGTATTAAAACATAGAGAAAACTAAATCCAAAACAAACACAGTCCAAAGTATCAAACAAAAATCATGACTCAAGCTAAAACATAACAATGACCTAAATATGACAGCAGCCAACAAACAGCAACAATGACCTGGCCATGAGTGGTCGGGCTGGGAGTCCTTTTAAAGCACTAATTACGAAATGGCCAACAGGTGTGCAGCTGCAGGGAGAGCCCTACAATGCCACCTGTTGGTCCCAAACAGAATCATGACAGTGACACCACAGCATAATCGTTCTGGGTTATCTTTGAGACATCTGATAATCAGGCCTCTGCTGATTAAAAAATAAAAATAAAAATCTCAACACACCACTCACGAAAAGGATAATCACTCAGAATATCTTTGAGACATCTGTCAAATAATCATTTGTAGAATTTGATGGGGAAACTCACTCTTAACACACCTCACACGACAGAACAATAGTCCAGAATACTATTTTAGGGACATCTGATAATCTGGTCATTGCAGACTTTTAACAATTTTTTGCCCGATTTTCAAATATTTTTACTCCATTAACTTGTCTTAAGGTATGTTTTATACTTGAAATGACGACCATAACACACCACACAGATCACGTTGGCCAGTCTCTACTTTCAATTTCACATTTCTAGTGAAGATTGGCGATAGTAAATTTTACAGTTTTAATTATGATTTTTTTTAAAAAGCAGATTTGGCATGAGAAACAACTTTTGTTGCAGCTCACACCATAGGATAATCATTCAGGAAAATATTTCAAAGGCATACAATGATCAGGTTTTTGCTGACTTTGATCTGAAAAAACAAAAAAAAACAGACTTAACATATTCCAAAGGCTAATCACTCAGGATAATCTTTGAGATGTCTGTCAATTGAGCCTTTGCTTAGAAAAAAAAACACTTTTAACACACCTCACACCCCAGATAATTGTTCAGGATAATCATTTCAAGGCACTAGATAATCAGGCTTTTGTCGATTTTGATTGTAATTTGTCTACTTATGCCCGATTCTTGGTGTGTGCAAACACGACGCTTCCATCCCCTTGTCGTATCTTTTGTACTTCAGATGACCAGTACAGCACACCACACCTAACGATTTTTTCACCGATAATCGCCAGTCTCCTGCTGTGAATAAGATGTCTGTTGTATCACATTTAATCTCGCAATCACAGAGAATTTGTTTGCCACTATTAAACAGGTTGAAAACTTACCATGGTCAAACCTTTTTTCGAACAAACCAGAGAAGAAAAAAAAATCACTCTTCGTACACCCCACACCACATGGTATTTGCTCTTGAGAATCTTTCACAGACAGTTGATTATCAGGCCTTTGCTGACCTTCATTGCAAATGAGGGCGGGTGGTTCTTCAGATTTGGGCCGATTGTCGGTCTGTGCACCCGGCTCAAGAGTGACTTATCAGCAATGATATTGTCAAAGACAGTCAGAATAAATGAATATTTTAACCGCCTGGGGCCGCCTGGGTGTCGCAGTTGATTGACACGTTACTGACACACAAAGGCACAAGGAAAAAAGGAAAAAAAAACTCCGGGCAGAAAAGGATACGTTGCATCGTTGTCATTCAAGGTTATTCTATGCAAGCCACATGAATTAATGTCTAAAAGATCTGAACAATTATGGTACTCTAAGTAGGGATGGGAAAAGTCATCCATCCATCCATTCATCTTCTACCGCTTATCCGGGGCCAGGTCGCGGGGGCAACAGCTTTAGCAGGGAAGCCCAGACTTCCCTCTCCCTAGCTACTTCGTCCAGCTCTCCCCGGGGGATCCCGAGGCGTTCCCAGGCCAGCTGGGTGACATAGTCTCTCCAGCGTGTCCTGGTTCTTCCTTGGGGTCTCCTCCCGGTGGGACATGCCCGGAACACCTCACCAGGGAGGCGTTCAGGAGGCATCCGAATCAGATGCCCAAGCCACCTCATCTGGCTCCTCTCGATGTGGAGGAGAAGCGGCTCGACTCTGAGCCCCTCCCGGATGACCGAGCTTCTCACCTTATCTCTAAGGGAGAGCCCGGACACCCTGCGGAGAAAACTCATTTCGGCCGCTTGTACCCGGGATCTCGTTCTTTCGGTCACGACCCGTAGCTCGTGACCATAGATGAGGGTTGGAACGTAGATCGACCGGTAAATTGAGAGCTTCGCCCTTTGGCTCAGCTCCTTCTTCACCACGACAGACCGATACAACGTCCGCATCACAGCAGACGCTGCACCGATCCGCCTGTCGATCTCTCGTTCCCTCCTGCTCTCACTCGTGAACAAGACCCCAAGATACTTAAACTCCTCCACTTGGGGCAAGATCTCCTCCCCGACCCAGAGGGGACACTCCACCCTTTTCCGACTGAGGACCATGGTTTCAGATTTGGAGGTGCTGATCTTCATCCCAACCGCTTCACACTCGGCTGCGAAACGCTCCAGTGAGAGTTGGAGAGCCCTGTTTGAAGGAGCCAACAGCACCACATCATCTGCAAAAAGCAGGGATGCAATACTGAGGCCCCCAAAAAGGACCCCCTCAACGCTTCGGCTACGCCTAGAAATTCTGTCCATAAAGGTTATGAACAGAATCGGCGACAAAGGGCAGCCTTGGCGGAGTCCTACCCCCACTGGAAACGATTCCGACTTACTGCCGGCAATGCGAACCAAACTCTGACATCGGTGGTATAGTGACCGAACAGCCCGTATCAGGGGGTTCGGTACCCCATACCCACGAAGCACCCCCCACAGACCTCCCCGAGGGACACGGTCAAACGCCTTCTCCAAGTCCACAAAACACATGTAGACTGGTTGGGCGAATTCCCACATACTCTCGAGGACCCTGCTAAGGGTGTAGAGCTGGTCCACTGTTCCACGGCCGGGACGAAAACCACACTGCTCCTCCTCAATATGAGGCTCGACTTCCTGACGGACCCTCCTCTCCAGCACCCCTGAATAGACCTTACCAGGGAGGCTGAGGACTGTGATCCCTTTGTAGTCGGAACACACCTCCGGTCCCCCTTTTCAAAAAGAGGGACTACCACCCCGGTCTGCCAATCCAGAGGCACTCTCCCTGTTGACCAGGAGAGGCGTGATGTTGCAGAGGCGTGTCAACCAGGACAGCCCCACAACATCCAGAGCCTTGAGGAACACCGGGCGGATCTCATCCACCCCCGGGGCCTTGCCACCGAGGAGCTTTGTAACCACATCGATAGGAGAGCCCACCTCAGGGTCCTCAGACTCTGCTTCCTCCAAGGAAGACGTGTTGGTGGAGTTGAGGAGGTCTTCGAAGTACTCTGCCCACCGGTTCACAACGTCCCGAGTCGAAGTCAGCAGCGCCCCATCCCCACTGTACACAGTGTTAGTGGTGCACTGCTCCCCCCTCCTGAGACGTCGGATGGTGGACCAGAATTTCCTCAAAGCCGTCCGGAAGTCGGCTTCCATGGCCTCACCGAACTCTTCCCACGCTGGGGTTTTTGCCTCGGTGACCACCGAAGCTGCGTTCCGCTTGGCCAGTCGATACCCATCAGCTGCCTTTGGGGTCCCACAGGCCATAAAGGCTCGATAGGACTCCTTCTTCAGCTTGACGGCATCCCTTACTGCTGGTGTCCACCAGCGAGTACGGGGGTTGCCGCCACGACAGGCACCAACCACTTTACGGCCACAACTCAGATTGGCCGCCTCAACAATAGAGGCACGGAACATGGTCCACTCGGACTCAATGTCCCCCGCCTCCCCCAGAACATGGGAAAAGCTCTGTCGGAGGTGGGAGTTGAAACTCCTTCTGACAGGGGATTCCGCCAGATGCTCCCAACAAACCCTCACAATACGTTTGGGTCTGCCAGGACGGACCGGCATCTTCCCCCACCATCGGAGCCTACTCACCACCAGGTGATGATCAGTTGACAGCTCCGCCCCTCTCTTCACCCGAGTGTCCAGAACATGCGGCCGCAAATCCGATGATACAACCACAAAGTCGATCATCGAACTACGGCCTAGGGTGTCCATATGTGCACTTGGCACCATATGTGCACTTGGCACCAGGACACCCTTATGTTTGAACAAGGTGTTCGTTATGGACAGTCCGTGACGAGCACAGAAGTCCAATAACAAAACACCACTCGAATTCTGTTCGGGGGGGCCGTTCCTCCCAATCACGCCCCTCTAGGTCTCACTGTCATTGCCCACGTGAGCATTGAAGTCCCCCAGTAGAACAAGGGAGTCCCCAGCAGGAGTACTCTCCAGCACACCCTCCAAAAAGGGTGGGTATGCTGAGCTGCTGTTTGGTGCATTTGCACAAACAACAGTCAGGACCCGTCCCCCCACCCGAAGGCGGAGGGAGGCAACCCTCTCGTCTACCGGTGTGAACCCCAATGTACAGGCACTGAGCCGGGGGGCAATGAGGATGCCCACACCTGCTCTGCACCTCTCACCGTGAGCAACTCCAGAGTGGAAGAGAGTCCAACCCCTCTCGAGAGAACTGGTACCATAACCCAGGCTGTGTGTGGAGGCAAGTCCGACTATATCCAGTCGGAACTTCACTGCCTCACACACCAGCTCGGGCTCCTTCCCTGCCAGAGAGGTGAGGCCCGGGCAACCAGGCGTTCGCCAACGAGCCCCACCTCCAGGCCTGGCTCCAGAGTGGGGCCCCGGTGACCCGCGTCCGGGCAAGGGAAACTGAGTGCCATTGATTTTATTTATCATAAGGGGCTTGTGAGCCGTGCTTTGTCTGGTCCCTCACCTAGGACCTGTTTGTCATGGGTGACCCTGCCAGGGGCATAAAGCCCCAGACAACTTAGCTCCTAGGATCATTGGGACACACAAACCCCTCCACCACGGTAAGGTGACGGCTCACAGAGGGGCAAAGTCATAGATTTATTCATCATAAAGGATTCCGCCAACTGAGTGCAATTGATTCGTTAAAAGCATGTTTCTTTGAAACAATTGAAGGTAAAATGAGGTGTGCTTGTGGTTGAAGAACAAAGCGAAGTCAGCGATGGGAAATTGAGCTACAGCACAGCCGCCAAAACTACATATTAAAAAATAATAATAATAAGATTGATTTCACCACTGGTGACATGAAACATTTTGCCATGAAAGAAATGTGATATATCATCATTCTAATTATGATTATGTCACATTGGGATGAAAGTTTTACAAATACACCATAATCCCTCGTTTTTCGTGGTTAATACCGCAAAGTAAGATTAGCGTACCTTTTATTGGTGAAGTTTTGAGACTACAGACAGTTGACAACAGACCAATTAGCTGTCGTTGTCTGTCTGATCATTGATGTTATTGGACGCAAGAAGCATCACAGGTACCTGAATGTTTAAAATATGTAAACAATATTTGTACTTTACACATTTGAGAGAAGGATGACAACAGTACACACATTTACTAGAATCTTTAATGATAAAACCTGAAACGGTAATTAACATTCATCAGCATTGCCTTCTGAGAGAGACAAAGAGGCTTGTGTTGGTGGCGCAGAAGGCATCCAGCTTGCTATTGGCCACCTATCACCGTGTGTATATATATTTATGTATATATATATATATATATATATATATATATATATATACACAGGTATATATATATCTATATATATATATAGATATATATATCTATATAAAAAATCCTCGTCTCACCCCTCGGTTGGTATCAGTCCCTCATTCAGCTCGGGTCCTCTACCAGAGGCCAGGAAGCTTGAGGGTTCTGTGCAGTATCCTTGCTGTTCCCAGCACTGCACATTTCTGGACTGAGATGTCCGATGTTGCTCCCGGGATCTGTTGCAACCACTCATCTACTTTGGGGGTCACTGCCCCGAGTGCCCCGACCACCACAGGCACGACTGTCACCTTTGTCCTTCAGGCCAGCCCTCTCTACCCACTGATAGGACTTCTTGAGATCAGCCACTTCAGTTATCGGTACATCCCGTGAAGGGGCTTGTCCTCCCATGATGGCCCCTCTTCCAGCACCTCATCCTCTGTTCCCCATTGTCTGAGACATTCTCTGAGTACGTCATCTGTTGGAGCCTTCTCCTCTTTTGTGGATGTGCATTTACCCTTCATTCCAGGACAGCAAATGAGTTCCCTGTGATCACAAGCATCAGGAGGGCCTGCTCCATGATTTGATAAGGACTGTCCTATGGAATTTTGTACTATAACTATAATTGGGTTGCACATAAACATTTCGGTGTGGTCCTCAAATGAGCACCCAAGGTTGTTGTTTAGTACTCATCTTTCTCCCGACCCACCAACCTCATGGATGAACTTTCAGAACTTGCTGCACTTCTGAGCTAGTTTTTTCTCTGAGGTAAGTCGGTCTGTCATTTTAATATAACTGAAAAGAAAGTGGAAGATGGATAGAAAGAAAGAAAGTTTTTAGAATTGCCATGGTGTCATGCTGCTGACAGTGGCACATGAGGCCCAGTACAAACTTGTCAGGAGGCGGTGGCTGACAAAAGCAGAAAGGGGAGGGGGCGGGGGGAAGCTTGCAGACAAAAGCGGCGCTCTTTCACTGTCCTTCTCCATTGCTGTGTCGTGTGGCAGCGGTCCAAACACACAAAGGCCAGCTGCAGTTAAGTAGGATGGCTGGCCAAAAACCGCTAAGGCTGTCTTGCATTGCATCATTTTGCTTCAATGGCGCCAACATTTCGGCGCCCGAGCAGTAGCAATTGCGAATCTATTCAAAATGCACAGAACTCAACTCTTCCGGAATGACATAAGGTCGGCAGTTTTCTCCTCGGCGCTCGAGCAGTCGCAGCTCTCAAACAACGGTCTTCAAAAGGGCATGGATCCATCTCGTGTTCTCCTTTCAACGAAATGGATGTGGAATTACGAAGTTGATGAGATAAGATTTTTCTGCCACGCTCAAGCAGTCGCTCCTCTCAAATTGTTCCGAATGGCAGGAATTATTTTTATATGTGATGCTCAAAGCAAAAAAATAAATAAATAGAACTTTGATATGAGTTCTTTCATATCACTAGTTGTCTTTTCCTCCATTGACCAGTCACAAGTGTCAAAAGGGCAGAGATTCATTTTATTTCATGTGCTCTTTCAACAAAAACGTTAGGCCTTCATTGGTGGAAAATTATGAGGTAGCTGAGATCAGAGTTTTCTTTTCAGCACTCTAGCAAGCCACAACTCTCATATATCGCCATTGTCTTGAAAAATCACAGAGGCATTCGATGTAATCGTTTCAATTATAAAGAACTCTGATTTTGGTGTGACGTGAGGGAATTGAGGTATTTTCAGTGCTCAAGTGGTTGATATTCTCAAATGAATTTCTTCCAAATGGCAGGAACTCGTTTTACAGTGCGAACAAGGTAAAAATTCATTCATTCATTCATTTTCCGAACCGCTTAATCCTCACTAGGGTTGCGGGGGGTGCTGGAGCCTATCCCAGCTGTCCTCGGGCAGTAGGCGGGGGACACCCCGAACCGGTTGCCAGCCAATCGCAGGGCACAGAGAGACGAACAACCATGCACACTCACACTCACACCCAGGGACAATTTAGCGTGTTCAATCAGCCTGCCATGCATGTTTTTGGAACGTGGGAGGAAACCGGAGTACCCGGAGAAAACCCACGCAGGCCCGGGGAGAACATGCAAACTCCACACAGGGAGGCCGGAGCCGGAATCGAACCCGGTACCTCTGCACTGTGAAGTCGATCCGTGCTAACCACTGGACTAGCGGGGCCGCCCACAAGGTAAAAATGAACTCTATTATTCTGGACCAATATAAAGTACCGTCGTTTTCGGAGTTTGAGTATAGTCGCAATTCATTTTTCCCTGCACACACAAGGTTTATTTTCATGTCAAGGAAGACCTTCCTTGTTATCAAATAATAGTTCAGTTAGCAGAATTCCAAGTCAGAGGTCAAAGCTTACTTTGCGTGGCTTGAGTCGTCGCAACTCTCAAACGATTTCCTTTGAACTTCCATTCATCCGTTTTCTCTTTTTCCGTGTCCTCAACCCATTTTATTTTCATGGAAGAGCAAGACCCTTATTCAAAGAAAGCTTGATCCGAAGTGTTTGAAGTTGTTCCGTTTTTTTTTCTTTTTCGTGCAATGTCTCCTTTCAAAAATGAAGAAGTGATTTTGAAAGATGGGACAGCTTTGATCCAAACATCACAAGCAACCTTCCCCCAACGAGCGAAGTGTGCTGTTGACTTTTCATCATCTCTGTTTAAATTGGGTCAAAGATTTTTTTTATTCTTCACTGAAATTTTTACGTAACTCAAACGATCAAAATTTTTCGGGAGGAGTGAACACAATGTCTTGTCTCAATCTTCTCTACTGTGTTAGGAATAGACTGCTCGACACCCTTCATCCGACGCTCGAAAATCTCCCTGCTGCTACCAGAGCGCTTTAAAACATTTACAATGCCAAATTGAAGTTGGCCACGTGTCGGATCATATAATGCGACGTGAGGAGTGGTGCGCCTTTTGCCTTTGAAGCAAATCAAGCAAAAGCGAGTGAGCATACTAATCGGGCCGTTTCATTTGCAATTCTCAGTTAGGCGGAGTGAAGACATCATGTTTTATCATGCACTCGACCGGCTGTCTGGACTGGCTGTGTTCAGCACAGGAATAGAGAGGTTTCATTTTCTGTCCATGAGATGATTAACTACCACAATGTGCCAACAAAGATGTGTCATTTAAAAAAGTGACAATAATGGGATCCAATCAAACGGACATCATAAATCAATTGCTCATCTTTACCGTAAACATTTAAAAGCCCTGATATGATTGTGACAAAGCATCACAATAATCGGACATCCCTGCATGTTTTTTTTTTAAAACAAAATTTCAGGTGCAATGTTTAATCAACAACAAATCATTTCTCAAATGAATCAAAAGTCAGAATTTCAGCCTCTGAATAGTAAATATCCGATTTTTGTCATCCTTCATTGAAGTAGAAGGATTAACTTTGTAGGGTTTTTTTCAAAATAGGATTTTTTTGACATGTTACGGGAAAAAAACAGTCACTGAATCACAATTTGTGCATTTTCTCCACTGTCAATCTCATGACAGAAATGTCCTGTTTTTGTGTGAAGGGATGTGTTCGCATCGTGAACAATCCTTGATTAAAATATTTTTATCCAATTCATCAAAGAATCAACAACATAATCGATAGATTACTCAACAGTTTACAGAAAAGTAGTTACATTCTTAAAAAAAAGGCTTAATTATTTCAGAAACACTAAAATGTCCTATTTTTTCCAAGAACGAGAAGGAATCTTTTGGAAAACAGTCCTCTTTCTCTAACAAAAATGTTGATTATAATTCCAAGAACTAGGCAGATTTTTTTTTAAATTCATTTGTTGAATTAAGACATTCATTCCTTCCTTATTACCCTTTACATGAAGCTCACATGTTGGAAAAATATGACTTAACTCTTGCTTTTTATTTTGTTCTTGTAGGATTGTTTCTCATAATCACAATGGTACGGAAGTAAATTGCACTCATGTTTTTGTACCAAATTTATTTTTGGGCTTGGTTAGTTGGACCTTTTTTGTTCTTTTTTTGTGTAATTTATTTTAACCATTTTTCCTGTTTTTCAGAATAATTTCCTTACACATTTTCAGATTTTTTTCCCCCGTTTTTCAAAATATACTGTATATTTTTAAATTACACAAAAAACTCCAAAAACAAAACAAAGCCCAAACATGATTACTTTGAATAAAAATTTGATTTTTTTTTCCCTCCAGTGAATGCAATTCGCTTGCGTTTTATGGAACAAATAGAGGTGATGGAATAAATACATAATTACTAGTCATATGTAGTAGGACTAATCATAGATTTGAAACAAGCTTTTGATACCAGAGTTTCGAATGTCGTCATCTTACAGGGAAAATGAAATGGAATTCCCGACAGATAAATAAATCAGTTGAACGGTCCGCTGTAATGTTGACACGGCACGAGACTTGAAGAGTATCGGTAGCCGATGCTAACTGGTGCCGACAGTGACGCCGAAGCAGCCAGAGGGCCTGCGACTTGCCGGAGCGTCATGCAATACTAGCGATATCATGACCCGCGTCAAAGTGGCCGAAGCTCTTGCGGAGGACTGAAAAAAGCTGCTCGGGTTTCTCATCCTCTTCCCAGCCAGTAAATTGCATACGCAGCAGCAAGTGTTATTGGACGCTGGATGTTACACCCTGCACGCCTGATATACTGCCCGGCTCTGGTCTGACCATTAATGCTAAAAAAGTCCAGATTTACGACTAGAGTCCCATGGCGGAGAGACACTTCACAGTAAACGCACACTCGGATGCGCATTAACGTGATTCAAAAACAAATTGAAAATCCTGACTTCAAACTTAAATGGATTTTGTGAGCTATTGAGTCATACCGACCTATTGTAGTAATAGTGATCACATCGTGAGCAATCCTTGATTAAAATAAAATGTTTCAAGCTGTTTAATGCCATCCCCACTTGAATTTTACCATCAAGCTAAACCTAAGGCAAAGAAAATTACACTTGTGTACCACCAAACCTAAGAGCTTCACCTTGGGAAAGGCTGTGTAGCTTCATGCTAACCAACGATTCAAAACAGCACGGACAGGCTAACGAAGAGCATCTGTCTCTTGGTGTTCTAATCCTCTCAACATTGGTGGGGCAACACATGGAGAATGACAATATAAAAATGATGACACGTATGTGTTCTTTCTCCTCCATAAAGAATAATTGATATTACTGTAGCTTCCCAAGGAGCTGAGACCATCTTTGTAAGTGTCTGTATTTTACTGGCTCTATGATTGACTGGCAACCAATCCAGGATGTAATCTGTTTTTCAATGAGACAGGCCCTTGTGTGCCGGTAACCTGAAGAGCAAGAGCAGCATAGAAAATGGTTGGGTGGAGGGATTATACTGCCCCCATGTGGCCAAGGACACATCAGAAGGAGAATTAAAAAAACAAAATTCTTTACATTCTAATTAATGGTCAATTTTGTATGTTTCTACAATACTCCTTTCCCACTGTCGCAAAACCACGGGTAAACACGCATTTTTGGGCAGTGGGAAAGGCTCACTGGCCAGGGTCGATCCGTGTCCACCAGCACGCCATGGGAGGCGGGTTGTGTTCGCCTACGCTTCGTATCGCTTGCAGTTTGAAAGCCTGACACGGTAGCTTCCCGGTAATTCCGTGATGACATAGGGCGGAACGTGATGCGTCATAACATCGCGCGCCATCGGCCTTGTATATAGCACGCCCCCTGCAGTTTCGGCCAAAGATTTACGTCGTCTACGTTGTCTCAGTAGCAAAGAGTTGATCCTCCGCTGCTTTTCGACCATTTTGAGGACGGTAAAAAGCATGATAAAAGAAAGAACACTCGCTTCCATGTTGCTTTGTTTACCACCAAGAAATCTGTCGAACTATCATCCACCGAACTATCATCTACCGTCTTTTCACGACTATAAGGCGCCATTAAAAGTCTTAAATTTTCTCCAAAATGGACAGGACGCCTTATAATGCGCAGCGTCTAGTGTATGCGCCGAGTTCCAAAGCGTGACTGAGAGCACTTCTGGCCGACACGCTGTTTATACAGAGAAAAGGCGGACGTGAGTGACGACAGGCATGCGGAAGTCCGCCAATGAGTGAAGGGTGGGCGTGTAAGAGGACGCTAAAGGCACGCCCCTAGCATGCCGTATGTTTAAACTGGCGTATGTTTTACCATGCCTGGCTGCGCCCAATAATACAGTGCTTTGTGTATGTGTCAAATACAGAAATAGCACCCGTCACTGAGACTGCGCCCAACAATACGGTGCGCCAAATGGTCATGAAAATACAGTACGCAATCACAGCGTGGTGATGTAACCAGACGCAAAGTGGTGGAAGGGGGGGGGGGGTGCAGAATCGCCATCTGTTGATCAATCGGAAAGGGGCAATATGCCAATCGGTTGCGTGTCGCCACGGATCACTACTATCCACTAGTTTCAGTGGGAAAAGGGTATAAAAGAGTGTTATTTGCCATTTTAAAAGACATTACAAAATTTAAAAAGCGATTTATTACTTGTTTGCTTCAAGCTTTGTCAAAACACTCAAATATTTGAAAAATAAATACAGCTCAAATTTCAACCTTTTTTTGTGATACCAAGGTAAATATGTCTCAAAAAATGAGCCACTGCTCACCACATCCCCGTCCACGGTGGGATGTGCCGACCCGAGTATGGCTTTGGTTCCCATGACAACCGGAAACACTGACGAGTTAAGTGGCTGCTTGTGATAGCGGCAGCTCGGTGTCTGAAGAAAAAGACAAATGCCAACAAAAACAATGAAAGCGTGGACTGTATTTTCAATCAGGGAAGCAGAACTTCGTAGCCAAGCTGCTGTTTTTATACTTCACACGTCTTTCATGCCTCTGACTCTGCTAAAACTGTTCCTCGCCATCCTCTGGGAAAGTAATCCTGGACGCATCGTCAATTTGATTCGCCGACTACTTTTTAAGATCGCTTGGGTGTTAATCACACAATGGTGGCTCGTACGGACGGATGACGGATGTGTTGCGGAGTGACATTTCACTTCGGGAAAGCTTCAAGGCAAAAGCTGGCAGTTGAACCACAGCACTGCTGTCATCCTAAACAAGCGCAGATTTGACTGTGTTGGTACTAGTGATCACAGTGACTCACTGTTGATGCCTCTCAGTGGATCAAACCAAGGGAACAACAGAGTGCCTTTCACAGGCTCATCTTGCCCGGACCGGTTACTGACCTCACCGTGACTTTTGGATTTCATTTTTATGTTTGAGGCAAGTTCATTCACATCATCATCCTCCCCTCAGTGAAGCCTAACTGTACTGATAATAAATGCATACAGTAAAGTATGTGAGCTGTTGCCCAGCAATCGGGCTTGCGCGTCACTCCGCACGGGTTTATAATACGTAGTTTTAGATTTTTCATTCGAGTTACTTTGAATTTCATTTGGACTCTAGTTTAGTTTTTTTTTCTTTCTTTTTTTAACTGCCTGACTTATCGTGCTAAAAACCTTCTGCTAACTGGACCGCTAACTAGAGAGGGACGGCGAGTTCCATAGCGCCAACTATGGGCATGGAGGACTTCGAAGCATCCCGTAGCTGGCTTGAAAAGTTCGTTGCACGACATCAGATGAGCAACGCTGTCTTGGGTGGCGATCGAGGAGAGGTCAAGTGACAGTGAGTCGGTGAGTAGAAAGAAAAGCTACCAGGTCTGTTTTCTAGTCTCATTTTGTAGCAAATAGTCCTCATTTTGTGACTGGTCTTGTTATACGGTATTTTGTTCCTACACCTGTACTGTATGCTGCAGTTTTTGTGTTATAAACGGTTTTTGGACCATATATGCATTTTATTGCTTGTGTTGTTACACATGTATTTTGTCACCATACTTGCATGTTCATAAAGGAATGGGTTTTTTGCTTTTGTATTTTTGTAGTGCCAGATGGCTGGGATGAATCACTACAAAGAGATTATGGCACTGTCATTAAAACATTCCTGGAACAGTCAGTACAGACTCAGCACTAGCAGTGGGCTCAGCTGTTTTTTTGAGGTGGGTAACTAAAGAAGCCTCAATGTTGCCAAATTCACACAATGACGCTATGACGTATGCTGCCCCAAAACACAAGCTGCCAGCTCATTCGCACATTCACACTCATTGGGACCAACTGCCATCGTAGACCAAAGAGACTGAAGGAGGAACTCAGATGTAGGTCAAAAATCTCTCCCACCCCGAAACGGAAAAATCAAGGATTTGACTATTTCAAAATTTTTGAAAGTGTCATTTTATGATTGTTTTTGCTTCCTACGACCGCTACAACCATGAGAGACATAAAGCAAAAGCATTCACATTGAATGTTTGATATACACATTCTTAAATACTTCATTCTTAAAAAACAACAATTTGCAATCCCACACCAGCTATGTTCCAGTCAACTATGTTAACCACTACACTAAAGGCCTCATTCAGATAAATCTATATATGTTATACAGGTATATATGTTCTATAAAATACGGTTATCAATCAATGAAGAATTTTAGCTGTGATTGATAACACGATTTCGATTGTTAAATTGGGATTCACAAATGAACCTCACATTTTGTAGGTGTTCTAAATGAAGAATAAATAGAATTTTTTTCAAGGTTTAAATAATCTTATCAACATATAAGTGGCAAATATGCTTACTATATGAAAATATATTCATTGTTTTAGCATTTCAAATTCAAGTCGAACAACAAACAAGATGGGCACGCACTGTACAACAATTACTGCACTTATTGAATTTGTACTGGATCTAAATATTTCTGAGAGTCGTATTTAAATGCAACGTATTGTCAGCTAAATGTCGCCTCACAAATCTTGACATTAACCTTGAGTCACTCCACACCATCGCAAGTGCAAATGCCCCAAACTTGATTATTATGATTTTTTTAAATATTTTTTTTAATCGTAAGATCTTGACCTGGATTCATAAATCCTTAGCTTGTCTTCACTGAACTGAAGAATAACTTGAAGCTCCGGCTTCAAAACCTCTTTTCTTACCTCTGTGTTCATTTTTCAAGCCAACTAATTGAAATTAAGTCTCTCTTTCCTGCAGTTTCTTCACTCTCAAATGTTTTCACTTCTTCCCAGTCTGACCGTTCACAACACAGTTGTGATTACCTGCCAACTGCTTTGTAGTTTTACTTGTCTGTCATAGCGTCCATCCTCGCCTATCACAAAGCCCAACTATGCAAATTTTACTTTATTTATTTATTTTTTTAGTTCATCCCAAAGGTCAGTTCAGTTCAATTGGTGTGCCCCACCTACTGCCCGAAGACAGCTGGGATAGGCTTCAGTTGCCCGCGATCCTCGTGAGGATAAGTGGATTAGAAAATGGATGGATGGATGGGTCTTTGAAAGTCGCCATCAGGTACAGTTGCGGGCCAACTTCTGGAAATTTCTTCATCTGGTCATTGAACAAAATGTAATCTATGTGTGCTATTTGCATGACTACACGGTACTGCACCCAAGAGGCCAAGATGTGCACTGCAGGACCAGCAGAGTAAACAAGGCACACAACATGAATTAGGGATTTCGCGTTAACGCATTAATTTTGACACTTCTGACATATATTTTATTTGATTGTTCACCCTTTAAATGTGCCTTAATTTGACTTTTTTTTTTCTCAATTTGATTGCTGTGTGAACAGGCCTGGTGAGCCAGTCGTTAGCGCAGTGGTCACTTGGTGCTGGGCCGCACAGAAAGAAAAAATAACTTATATTCCGGGCGGCCCGGTAGTCCAGTGGTTAGCACGTCGATTTCACAGTGCAGAGTTACCGGGTTCGATTCCAGCTCCGGCCTCCCTGTGTGGAGTTTGCATGTTCTCCCCGGGCCTGCCTGGGTTTTCTCCGGGTACTCCGATTTCCTCCTACATTCCAAAAAACATGCATGGCAGGCTGATTGATCATTCTAAACCTTAATGGAACGCTCTAAATTGTCCCTAGGTGTGAGTGTGGGCGTGCATGGTTGTTTGTCTCTGTGTGCCCTGCGATTGGCTGGTAACCAATTGCCTACTGCCCGAAGACAGCTGGGATAGGCTCCAGCACCCCCCGCAACCCTAGTGAGGATAAAGCGGTTCGGAAGATGAATGAATGAATGAACTTACATTCCTTCCGTTTTGTTCATTTCGGAATCTGAAAGATGTTTTATTTAGAAAAATTACCGGATTCTCTGTTCTATCAATCTACAGTATGTCACTCTTGATTTCATATTTTGGCTTTTAAATGTGTGAGTGCGTGATTTATAAAAGTTGGATATGGACCCAGCACCATCTTACTGCTGAGAGTAGATACAGTCCTGCGGGTATTGTGTTATCTTGAGGCATTGTATGACGAAAATGGAACCCAATGAATCTTATATTGTTACACTGCATTTGACTTAAAATGGCGTTGATATTTTGTAATGACGCTCTGTATTGAAATATTGTTGTTTTTAATTGCTGTGTTTGTGAGTGCAGCACTATTGTAGCAGCAGCAACACTGTGAGTCAGCTTTTCCCCCTCTGCCTGGTGTAATGGTGTTAAGGGGGGGGGGAGGGGGGGGGGGATAATGCCTGAGTAGGCAGTCAGGAATCAAAGCGCCCACATCCTGCTGGAGCAAGAAGGTGGTACAGTACTGCCACCTGCTGGAAGTACATCAGGTGGGTAGAGACCACTTTTGGCTGTGAAGATGCATTATTTATTCTCAATAAATGATGGAAAATGTTGGAGTAGGTTTCAGTCATATGAAGTTTCTTTGACAATTTCTTTTTTGGAACGGATATGCGGCGATCAGAATTCTCTATTCGTCTATTTTTTTTTAACTTAAGGGGTTCAATAAGTAGTTTGCCACCTGTGTAAATAGTTGCAAGAAAGTGATGTTGATTGGCCAACCTGGGGATTAGTCAAAGAAGAGGCTGTGTCCAAATTCACAGGATGGGTCCATCGAAGGCCGCATTTTCGGCTGCATGACATCAGTTCCGGCGTAAAGCAACCACACGTGGTGTGCAATTTCACATTAAGGCTGTCCAAATTCACCACAGGTGATGCGGTCCGCGGAGGGTCCATGAGCAGGAGCCTCGAAAGGCATTGAAGGACCCAGTTTGCGAATTCTCTTTCTAGAATTTGGAAACCACATGCAGTCCGTTTGTGCCGGAAGTGACGCCATGTAGCAGAACCTACAGCCAAAAAGGCGCCCTAATGAGGACGCAGCCTGTGAATTTGGACACAGCCAGAGACAGCGTCAATATCCAGGTGGCCAATACTGTCCTCTAGTGGTGAAATATCCAATAATACACAGACGCTACGAAATGATGAGAACGGACAGTCGAAAACAAAGTGTGTAAGTGTGTGTGTTTGTGTGTGTGTGTTTGTCTATCTCTCTCTCTCTCTCTCTCAGTGGCGGATGCTGGTCTGTCAAGGAGGGGGAGCTCAATTTTGGCCTACATCATAAAATGTGTCCGTTTATTTATACGTGAATTCTACTCTCCGTTCCTTTTCAAGAAAATGATCTGTGACCCTGTCATACCAACAAGGTGTCTTTTCCAGGGACTTAATTAGTGTCCTGCAACTACAGGAACTACAATAAAACCCACCAGAAATAAAAGATTAATTTGTCGCTAGTTGTTTACAACAAAGAGTGTCGCTAAAATGATTAGGAGACGTCTCCAGCTCAACTCCGAACAGAATGCGAATTGAAAAATTGCTCACACGGATGCCTACATTAAAAGGTCGCTGATTGGCTCATTTCGATGTCAATCAAACTGGCACACAGGCTCAGACAGATCACCCAATCTGATGCAGAAAAGCCTGTCGTCCGGTACCCTCCCACTGCCATCCAGTCCCAGAGATACCGAGCGTGTGTGGGCGGGACAAAAACCAGCTTGAATCCAATGACTCGTCTCCGTTCAACGCAATGGGACAACCTACCCTGAACTCTCGAGACGCTTGGCGTCCGGGCAGTAGACGCTCTGCGGACGCTCAGCGTCCACCGTTTAAAGCACAGCGAAGCTGCGGGAATGAATGAGAAGGGAGTCGCGTCGTAACCAGTAAGAAGAAGCTGATTCGGAACAAAAGTTGAGCACGTTGTAGCGCATATTTAGTCAATGACATGTACACAAAATGAAATTTACATTCATACATTTGATCATATAAATATATATAGATATAGATATATAAATATATATATTAGAGCTGTCAAACGATTGAAATATTTAATCTAATTAAAAATGCAACTGTCATAATTAACATAATTCACTAAAAATTAATCGTGATTACTCGCGCATTTTTTATCGTTTCTGAATTTCCTTTTATATTTTTTGTCCTATTTTTCCCCATTTTAATGCTCTCATCAACATGGAATCATGAATCAGTTTTCTATGTGCAAAATGCAAACATTTACTGAAATAACAAATTCGATTTTCAATTTTACATGAACATTTTTCACTTGGAGCAGTTATTCACACATAATCTCTCACACAATATTACTGTCCATCAACAACAGTGAAAAAAATATTTTGTCAAACAACAGCTGCTTCAACAGCTCTTTTTATGGAATCAAAACTGACAACAGCAATATAACATTATAAAGTGCACATCTAAGGTAAACTAGTACTCAGCCTATAGTGGATTTAAAACCATGGTTGCATACTCCGTTTTTCTCAAGTTTGCTTTGAACACAGCAATCAGGCTATGTTGATTCTGTTGGTCCTTCTTGCGCGGAAGTCTCTCTACGGTTTTGTGTAGACATCATTTCGGATGACTACACTTGGTTCGATGACAACACTGGAGACGTTTTATTTTCGCTAGGTCGCTACCACTGCACCGCTGAACTTCACCGTCGCTGTCAGACGAACACAGAGAAGCTCCACCCGCTCTATTTATATGGACACGGAACACTGTAACCTTCCACACAAAATAGTTCCAAACAAGTAACAATCGCGTCAGTGGCATACATCGTATACTTGTATGATACAGGTAACTTTGGTCTTGTCAGTGGAGCAATCTGGCAACTTTTTAAAAATAAACTTTCCATTCATAAACTCTTTGAGTATCTGTTTTCGGTGTCTCACGCTGCCATGGCTGGCAAAACAAACGTGTGTGGACCTGTGCAGCGGGCTTGTTGTTTTGTTTCTGGTTTATTGATAGAGCAACGTAACATCCGCTGTGACGTGCTCCGCGTTAATCTCGCGAGAAAAAAATTAATCCCATTAAAATTCATTTCAATTAATGCCAATAAAAACGCGCTAATCTGACAGCTCTAATATATATATATATATATATATATATATTTGAGTTGAGGGGTTCGTTGTTTTTAGTGGATAGCTCTACTTTACGAACGGCAAAAGGAGAGGAGAGATGGAATCCTTTAAATGCAGTTTTATTAAAAGGGGGCAAAAAATATCTGCACCGCAGCACGTTCGAGAACACAACTCTCGTAACTAAAATCACTTCCTGCTTCTCTTACTTCAACAGCCAATCAGAAACTATCAACTTAAAAAAAATGTCTAAGCAATTAGTAAACAACAGAATATAACTTAGGTACTGTATTCTTAACATGAAATAATATGATGCTCAAACCTAAAATGATAATTAGTAATATAACATAAGGGACGGCCCGGTGTCCAATGGTTAGCGCGTTGACCTCACAGTGCAGAGGTGCTGGGTTCAATCCCAGCTCCGGCCTCCCTGTGTGGAGTTTGCATTTTCTCACCGTGCCTGCGTGGATTTTCTCCGGGTACTCCGGTTTCCTCCCACATTCCAAACACATGCGTGGCAGGCTGATTGAACACTCAAAATTGTCCCTTGGTGTGAGTGTGAGCGGGAATGGTTGTTCATCTCTGTGTGCCCTGTGAATGGCTGGCAACTGGTTCAGGGTGTCACCCGCCTACTGCCCGAAGACAGCTGGGATAGGCTCCAGAACCCCCCCCCCCCCCCCCCTTGTGAGGAAAAGCGGATTGGAAAATGAATGAATGAATATAACATAAGCTTATATATATATATATATATATATATATATATATATATATATATATATATATATATATATATATATATATATATATATATATATATATATATATATATATATATATATGTAAATATATATGTAAATAAACCGAGATGGATTCCTAAACAGCTCTGTGGGAATTGCACTTCTGCCCGTGTCTCACTCCCCCTAAATCAAAGTGCACAAGGTTCACCTGGTTCGAGTGGAAGAGGCCACGTGCAGTAGAGGGACACTGATTTCCTGCTGTCATTCTCCGGGGTACAAGCGGGGGTCTGGCTCCAAAAGAACCAAGGGGGAGCTTGATGAATTGAAGCGGCGGATTTATGACGGACCTGGCAGTTCCTCTGCTTCATTTTTTTTTTCCTACAAGGAGTTTAAATGTCCTCCAAGGCCTGGACCAAATTCATCAAAAAATATGAGCAAGATCCAACAACTTTTCATTTTGATATACATCCAGCATGTGTGAATTTTTTTTTTCACTTTTAATTTAAAACACTAAACTTTTAATGCATTGCTATTCAAAACTACTTGATGGCTTCGTCAACTACTGTCAATTAATATTCTTATCAACAGTTTTATTTGTAGTAGTCGTATTAGTTGTAAAAGACGAACTTGTAGTAGGAGCATTTGTAGAACTCTGTTGAAGTAATTTGTTATTGTAAGTGTGGTCGTAGTTTTTTTGAATGGTGGAATTTATATTCTTGGTACTAGTTGTAGTACTAGAGATAATTTTTATGCTAATGTTGCAGTGGTCGTAATGTGCATGTGTAGCTGGGGTAATTATTGTAGTTGTCGTAGTAGTCTTACCAGATGTTGCCATAGCTGTAGTCGCTGCAGTGATTGTAGTGGACGCGGTCGTGTTTTTAGCAGTCGAAGTATTTCTATTGGTGGTGGTGTTGTTATAGTTGTACAAGTAGCAATAGTTATTGTAAGCAGTAGTAGTATTAGTTGTAGTAGCAGCAACAGCAGCAGTAGTAGATGCAGTTGTAGTAAATGTAGCAATAGTAGTTATTCACTGTCGGTGGGAGCAGCATGGGGTGATTGCGGATTGTCCGTGCCTGGACATTCCCGCGGTCAATTTGGGGTCGGGTTCGGGCTCCGCTGTCCTTTCCTAAGTGGGCCGAGCCAGCGGCAGGATTGATGTGCACTGTGATGGAGGCTGTGCAGACAAAACATCATCAGGACCTCTCCTTGACTTCACATTCTTCTTGGGGGATTGGGGGGGGGGGGGGGTGATTGGGCGGAAGTGTGTGTGTGGGGGGGGGGGCTGGTTTTAAAAATGTGTCAGGCGCCATGTCAGAATGAGAGGGACATGCTGCGTTGTTTTTATTTTGCGACAGCTACTAAGAACAAGGCTGAATGTTACAGCTTGATGTGGCCTACACGTGCTGACATTCCACTATCCATCCATCCATTTTCCGAACCGCTTAATCCTCACTAGGGTCGCGGGGGGTGCTGGAGCCTATCCCAGCCATCTTCGGGCAGTAGGCGGGGGACACCCTGAACCAGTTGCCAGCCAATCGCAGGGCACACAGAGACGAACAACCATGCACGCGCACACTCACACCTAGGGACAATTTAGAGTGTACAATCAGCCTGCCATGCATGTTTTTGGAACGTGGGAGGAAACCGGAGCACCCGGAGAAAACCCACGCAGGCCCGGGGAGAACATGCAAACTCCACACAGGGAGGCCGGAGCTGGAATTGAACCCGGAACCTCTGCACTGTGAAGCCGACGTGCTAACCACTGGACTACCGGGCCGCCCTACATTCCACTATCATTCACTAAATTAATGGACACAACATTAGGTACACCATTGCAGTCTGTATGGAAGAAAACATATTTCATGAAGACAACTACTAAAATATACTGTACAGTAATATAATTGAATAGAATGTAAAGAATGAAGTAGAGTGTCCATCATGAATAATTCATTGAAGGTTTCACAGAAACCCCTTCAGTCTGAAGCTGTGAACATCATTAAATTCTGTTTCAGTTCTGCCATTTCTTCCAGCCCTGGCAAAACGTAGACTGGTGGAGATCACTACCTCGCCTGGTCCACACTAAAGACTTTCTTGCTCATCTGTTAAGTAACTGCCAGCTTGCCTGACCTGCTGATACTGCTCGACCTTGCCTATTGCATCAATAAAAGAGGCTTTCTGCCATCTGGGTCCAAAATACGCGGACAGTTGTGCAATTCTAACCACTTTTCCCTCATACGCTTTGTTGTTAAAAGCAGTTTGAGATGAAGGAGGAGAGAATCAAAGTGTCCTTTCACCAGTGGATCAGAGACGTCATGCTCAGAATGTGCACACATCGGCTTCAAGCTAAGTCTCAAAATCAACAAGACGCTGTAGCATCCATTAACGAAAAAAAGATTGGTTCACTTCTCCTGTCCCATGTAAATCCATTTCAATTCCAAGCGGCGACTCGCAGTTCCAAATACGCATCTGCCGACGCTCCTCTCCTCATCCTCAACTTCAGCAGCCATCCATCCAGCCGCACCAACGCAGACTGTCCAACAGCGCCGACATCTCCGCTGAACAAAACGGGGCTGTGAAAAATGCTGCCCATTACAGGCGCAAAAAACACAATCGCCCCCGGGGCTGTCCAGCAGCGAC
The DNA here is from genome assembly GCF_054856545.1 of Hippocampus guttulatus. Taxonomy (NCBI): domain Eukaryota; kingdom Metazoa; phylum Chordata; class Actinopteri; order Syngnathiformes; family Syngnathidae; genus Hippocampus; species Hippocampus guttulatus. Next base: position 35,705,173 of record NC_141262.1, on the reverse strand, counting down.
AGTCAATGGCGCCGACATTCCTCCGAATCAAAATCAGTTCTGGTACACGTGTGCTGCCGAGAAGGCGCAACCACCAAGCACAGATTCTTCTCCTTTGACGAATGCCATGGCCAAAAAACGTTGAAAACAGTCCACATCAGCTCCACACGACAAAACAACAAACACCATGTGACAAAAACAACAAAAAACAACAAAAAAAGCAATCCGTGTGTCAAGAGCCGCATGCGGCTCTTTAGCACCGCCTAGTGGCAGCCTGGAGCTTTTTCAAATATGTTTGAAAATGGAAAAAGATGGGGGATGAAATATATTTTTTGTTTCAATATGGTTTCTATAAGAGGACAAACATGACACAAACATTATTAACGTTTTTCAATGCTATAATAATGTGTCGAATAAATGCTGAATTAAATGTCAACATTTCGTCAACGAGGATTTGTGTCATAGTCTGCGACACACATTTCTATTTGCAGGGCGGGATGTCAGTCAGGGGGCTGCTGTTAAAAAAAATATACAATTAAAAAAAAAAAAAAGCCTTTCTTGTACAATTCATCGAGGGTACTTGCACAGAATGGGAATCTGGGCGGCCGAGAGAAGCATTTTAAACTACTATAGAACGCTGCGAAAGTGCGTCCCGTGCCTCATTCATCTTAGGAGCCGTTATGACTGTTGTTCATTACGGTATGCATGTGTAAGTGTGGGCATATGCGCGTGTGTGCGGTCACAGGCCGATCGCGGGACGTTGGTTGATCAAAAAGTAAATATATTCGGTCAAAAAAGTTTGAGCACCCCTGCTCTACAGGAATGAACTGCAGGGGGGAAAAACCCCCATTTAATCAAGAATGCTTGTTTATTTGTAGCCAACTTTGTCATTTTGATAGAAGGCTAATATCGCTAATATAGATACATACAGCATGTGTTGAGTTCATGATAAGGCTTTTCCTTTTTGCGGCTCCAGACATATTTGGTTTTTGTTTTTTTTGATCCAGTATGGCTCTTTCAACATTTTGGGTTGACAACCGGCATTGTATGCCAAAGGCAAGTGCATGCACGCGCACAAAGACAACCATGCGCATGCACGCATACGTACACGCACGTATTGAGCCCCTTGGAGAAATTCTTGGGATTCTTGTTTGGCATTTGTCTTGCAGCGTATGTGTGCAGCCCGCTGTAGAATTATGACACCACTTGAGTCGGAAAGTGTTGAGAACCATTTTGTTCAACTCGTGTCATCAAAACAGTATTTGAACGCGTTCCAACAAACGTAGGGGGAAAAAGCCACATTGTCTTCATCGCTCTGAAATCGGCGCTCATGAGCCTCCATGTTACCTGATAGCGCTTAGCTTTTTCAAGGCCCGCGTGCTAGCGTACTGTGTACAAAACTGCAGCCAGGAAACGTTTGACTGCGGCATGGAAAACATTTCATTTCCTGTCCTTGGCGTCGCAGGGAAACAACTGCAAATTGACTCAGGAGAAATGACAGCAAATCTCTGGACATTAATAGGCGGTCCGGCATTCAGATAACCAGCGCTGCAACGTGACTTACTGTACGTGACTTTTAACGCACCACAGCGCGGTTAAATCATAATTTCTTTAAAGGAAGGAGGCCTCAGGGTAGACACTGCAATTCATTTGCCACCTGCTGCCTTTTGAGCTAAAGCTTTTCCATTTATTGCACCAGACAGCCGACAATGTTCTAAGTCTGTGTTGGCCAGAGCAATGGGATCCATAAAACAACAATTACGGAAGCTATATTTAGGAGAAAGATATTATAAACACGCCGAATAATACAAATATGAAGGAATAATGACCAATTTTCAGTAATTACAAAAATACATTTAGAAACTTAAAAAGGATACGATAACGCTATGAAGGAAATGGAAAAAATTAAATACATAATTGAGGTTTGGAAAACAATTTTCAAAAAACAAAACATAACCAGAATATTATTTTAATTCGCATTTGGTTTTAATTTGAATTTAAAATGAAATTTAAACTGTGAAAAATCTAAACAAAAATCCTAATCAAGTCCCGTATTTTCACGACCATTCGGCGCACCGTATTGTTGGGCGCAGTCTCAGTAACGGGTGCTATTTCTGTATTTGATACATACACAAAACACACTGTATTATTGGGCGCAGCCAGGCATGGTAAAACATACGCCAGCTTAAACATACGGCATGCATGCACGCACGCTAAAAACACGTTAGCTTGAAGCATACAGTAGCATGCATGCACGCTAAAACATACCAGGTATGTTAGCTTACGGTAGCAGCTAAGACATACGGACACACGCTAAAAACACATTTTTAAAAAGGCAACGGAAGCAAAACTGAATTCGGTTGTACTTTATTTAGCCATTTTACAATGTACTCACGCGACTGGTACCTGATAGGGGCGTGCCTTTAGCGTCCTCTTACACGCCCACCCTTCACTCATTGGCGATTGGTACCTGCTACTAGGGACGTGCCTTAAGTGTCCTCTTACACGCCCACCCTTCATCATTGGCGGACTTCCGCATGCCTGTCGTCACTCACGTCCGCCTTTTCTCTGTATAAACAGCGTGTCGGCCAGAAGTGCTCTCAGTCAGGCTTTGGAACTCGGCGCATACACTAGACGCTCCGCATTATAAGGCTTCCTGTCCATTTTGGAGAAAATTTAAGACTTTTTATAGCGCCTTATAGTCGTGAAAATACGGTGGATAAAAAAATGAATTTATTTTTACCTAAAACATTTATTTCTGTCATACATTATCTTTCTGAACAACAAAATATGACATAAAATAATTTTAAAATGAAATAACAAAAACAAAAAATTAGATATTTTTGGTAATAAAGGAGATTTGGAATTGGTTAGTTTTTATTAAAAATGAGAAAAACTGAAATAAGATGATTAATTAAAAAAAAATGTTTTGAAGAGCAAAAATGTAAAATAAAAAAAATACACTCAATAGAAAATAAAAAATTAAAAATGTCCATCCATCCATTTTCTGATCGGCTTATCCTCACAAGGGTCGCGGGGGGTGCTGGAGCCTATCCCAGCCGTCTTCGGGCAGTAGGCAGGAGACACCCTGAATCGGTTGCCAGCCAATCGCAGGGCACACACAGACGAACAACCATCCACGCCCACACTCACACCGAGGGACACTTTCGAGTGTTCAATCAGCCTGTCATGCACGTTTTTGGAATGTGGGAGGAAACCGGAGTACCCAGAGAAAACCCACGCAGGCCTGGGGAGAGCATGCAAACTCCACACAGGGAGGCCGGAGCTGGAATTGAACCCGGTACCTCTGCACTGTGAGGTCGACGCGCGAACCACTGGGTCACCGGCTCGCGGTAAAAAAACGTAACAACATAATTCAAAACAACAAATGTAAATAATTAATCAACAGTAACATTTTAACTAGAGCTGTCGGTCTAGCACGTTTTTATTGGCATTAATTTAAATGAATTTTAACGGGATTACATTTTTTCTAACAAGATTAACGCGGCACACGTCACAGCGGATGTTACGTTGCTCTATAAATAAACCAGAAACAAAACAACAAGCGCGCTGCACAGGTCCACACACGTTTGTTTTGCCAGCCAGCGAGACACTGAAAACGGATACTGAAAGTGAATGGAAAGTTTACTTTTAAAAAGTTGCCAGATTGTTCCACTGACAAGACCAAAGTTACCTGTATGTTTTGCAGTCATAAACTGAGCTATCATCACAGCACGTCGAGTCGGAAATACCACCTAATGGCCAAGCACACAGCTGACGTGAGTACTCCGCCCCCTCGTCTCAGACAGACAGCTATGGATCATTTCAAAGCGAAGAAAATGGATGACACGACGAAGAACAAATTTGCTGAAGCCATAGCTAAATGTATGGCTACTGCATGCAAGCCTGTCAACATTGTCCACAGCTCGACTCAAGCTAAAACATTGCATCGAACGACTCCACAACGGATTGCCAGCGGGAGCGTCCATTACAAGCTGTGTATAGAGATTGTACGTAGCGGAGAAGGCAAAGGTACACCAAGGGGGAGAAGACACTGTTTCGGGAGAGAAATAAGAGAGTAGGTTGATGAGCCTCTGGTGAATAAAGAGCAGGTCACCTGTCGAATACGATGTATGCCACTGACATGATTGTTACTTGTTTGGAACTATTTTGTGTGGAAGGTTACAGTGTTTCGTGGCCATATAAATAAAGCGGGTGGAGCTTCTCTGTGTTCGTCTGACTGACGGTGCGCTGTGGCACGTCGAGAGTTCAGCGGTGCAGTGGTAACGACCTAGCGAAAATAAAACGTCTCCAGTGTTGTCATCGAACCAAGTGTAGTCATCCGAAATGATGTCTACACAAAACCGTAGAGAGACTTCCGCGCAAGAAGGACCAAAAGAATCAACATAGCCTGACTGCTGTGTTCAAAGCAAACTAGAGAAAAACGAAGTATGCAACCATGGCTTGAATCCACTATAGGCTGAGTACTCGTTTACCTTAGATGTGTACTTTATAATGTTATGTTGCTCTGGTTTGATTCCATAAGAAGAGCTGTTAAAGCAGCTGTTGTGTGACAAAATATTTTTTTCACTGTTGTTGATGGACAGTAATATTGTGTGAGAGATTATGTGTGAATAACTGCTCCAAGTGAAAAATGGTCATGTAAAATTGAAAATCGAATTTGTTATTTCAGTAAATATTTGCATTTTGCACATAGAAAACTGATTCATGATTCCATGTTGATGAGAGCATTAAAATGGGGAAAAATAGGACAAAAAATATATAAAAGGAAATTCAGAAACGATAAAAAATGCATGCGTAATCACGATAAATTTTTTGTGAATTTGAGTTATTCATTATGGCATTGTCTGCTGGTCAGTCAGCATCTCGGCCCGGGACAGAAAGAGGCTGGAGCGACTGGTCAGGAATGCCAGTTCTGTCCTGGGCTGCTCCCTCGACACTCTGGAGGAGGTGGGCAACAGGAGGATGATAACTGTCACGTTCCGCACGAAGCAGGAAAAGGGAACTGCTTCGTACGTAACGGAGAAAACGAGAATAAGTGGATCCCCGAAAGAGCAGACACCGACAAGGACTTCGTCAAAACAAAAATATTTATTACAAACAAAAATCCCGCCTAATAAACAACAGAAAATGCTGGTCAAAGAACGATAGCCAGGAAAGGAAAAACGCGACAACAGAAAACGCTGGTAAAAAATGAGAACCAGGAAAATAAGAAAACACGACAACAGAAAACGCTTGCAAAAACCGGCAAGGAACGTATGTTAATACAAAAACTAGATCAAGCACGATAATACAATGATTCCCTTGGGACGACGAAAATGTAACTAACCGCGAATGGTATCGAATAATAATTTGTGAAACATGGGCAACAGCAGTGGCACGGCATGTAATACTCCGGCAGTGATTTGACTGTCGGAGCGCCTAGATATAGCAGGTGCAATCTCTGGCAAATAGGCAGCAGGTGTGCAGGCGGCAGAAGTGAACGTGTGCCACCTGCTGCCGAATACGGATCATGACAGTACCCCCCCCTCAACGGACGCCTCCCGGCGGCCCACCCGGTTTGGACGGGTCAGAAGCGTGGAAGTCACGAATCAGGGACGGATCTAAAATCCAGGAGCCGGGGACCCATTGCCGATCCTCTGGCCCGTAGCCCTCCCAGTCGACCAGATACTGGAACCCCTTACCCCTGCGCCGAGAGTCCAGGATGGCCCGCACAGTGTACACGGGGTCACCGTCGACGACCCGCGGAGGAGGAGGCGGGGTGGGAGACTGACAAAAGCAGGCAACCGGAGCTTGACTGTGACGGGGCTGATGACGGAGTCCACCACAAACGGTCCGGTGAAACGTGGCCCCAACTTGGCAGACGTGCCGGCCAAGCGCAGGTCCCTCGTAGCCAGCCACACCTTCTGCCCCACCACGTAGGTCGGCGCCGGGCGTCGCCGACGGTCCGCGATCTGCCGGTTTCTGGACGCGGTGCGGGACAATGCGGCCCTGGCCTCCTTCCATACTCGATGGGCCCGTTTGAGGTGGAACTGCACAGACGGAACTTCCACCTGACCCTCCTGGGACGGGAACAGCGGTGGTTGATAACCGTAGGCCGTCATGAAAGGAGACCGCCCAGTGCTGAAGAGACGAGGGTGTTGTGAGCATACTCCACCCAAGGTAAGTGGTCAGCCCAGGACGAGGGACGGTGGAGACACACGCAACGGAGGGCCGCCCCCAGATCCTGGTTAGCGGGCTCCGCCTGCCCATTAGACTGCGGGTGGTATCCCGACGTCAAACTCGCTGTGGCCCCCAGGGACCGGCAGAACCGCTTCCACACCTTGGACACGAACTGGGGCCCCCGGTCGGATACAATGTCCTGAGGGATGCCATGGAGGCGGAAGACATGCCTGACGAGGAGGTCGGCGGTCTCCAACGCCGACGGCAATTTGGACAGAGGGATGAAGTGGGCCGATTTAGAGAAACGGTCCACAATAGTGAGAATGACGGACCGCCCACGGGATGGGGGAAGACCCGTGACAAAGTCCAGGGAGATGTGGGACCAAGGTCGAGGAGGAATGGGTAGTGGTTGGAGCAATCCAGCCGGAGGCCGATGCGAGGCCTTGCCGCAGGCGCAGGTGGAGCAGGCGTTGATGAACTCCATGACGTCCTTCCGTTGCTCCGGCCACCAGAACCGCTGGGAGATGAGGTGCAAAGTCCGGTTCACCCCGGGATGGCAAGCCACCTTGGACGCGTGCCCCCACTGCAACACCTCCGAGCGCAGTGGTGGAGGTACAAACAGCTTCCCTGCGGGACAATCAGCCGGGACTTGGGCCCCATCTTGGACCTCCTGAACCCTCCGCTCGATCTCCCACCTCAACGCGCCCAGGATGCGATGGTTCGGAAGGATGGTTCCAGGTGTGGGGTCCCTTTCCGCAGGATCGTGGAGGCGGGAGAGGGCGTCAGGCTTGGTGTTCTTGGATCCGGGACAATAGGTGAGGGTGAAATTGAATCGTGTCAACAGGAGCGCCCACCGGGCCTGTCGCGAATTCAGTCTTTTCGCGGACCGAATGTATTCCACGTTCTTGTGATCCGTGAACACAGTGAAGGGCTCCTTAGTCCCCTCGAGCCAGTGTCTCCACTCCTGTAGTGCCGCCACCACAGCTAGTAGTTCACGGTTTCCCACGTCGTAATTCGCCTCGGCGGCACTGAGACGACGAGAGAAAAAGGCGCAGGGGTCCAGCTTCTGGTCAACCGGAGAACGTTGAGACAAAACCGCCCCCACTCCTGAATCCGAGGCGTCCACCTCAACAACAAAAGAATGGTTAGGATCAGGATGATGTGGTACGGGCGGGTTAGTGAAGGCCTTCTTTAAATACGTGAATGCAGAATCCACGTCCGAATCCCACTTGAAAGGGATCTTAATGGATGTCAACCGGGTTAACGGAAGAGCCTTTTGGCTATAGTTACGGATAAATCTTCTATAAAAATTAGCAAACCCCAAGAACCGTTGCAGTTCTTTACGGCTAGTGGGTGTTGGCCATTCCACCACCGCCTTAGTTTTAACGGGGTCGGCTTTCAGCTTGCCCTGCTCGATTATAAATCCCAGGAAAGAGATGGTTTGCACATGGAATTCACACTTCTCTACCTTGACGAAGAGCCTGTTCTCTAATAACCGTTGTAAAATGAGCCTGACATGCTGTTTGCGTTCCTGTAACGACCGGGAGAAAATCAAAATATCATCGAGATACACAAAACAGAATACGTTTAACAGGTCTCTCAATACGTCATTTACCAGACTTTGGAACACCGCGGGAGCATTAGTCAAACCGAAAGGCATGACTAAATACTCGAAATGGCCTAATGGAGTCTTAAAAGGCCGTCTTCCATTCGTCCCCTTCCCGCACGCGAACCAGATGGTACGCACTACGTAAGTCTAATTTAGAGAAAATGGTGGCCGACTGTAAGGGAGCGAAAGCAGAGTCTAACAACGGAAGTGGGTATTTATTCTTAATGGTGATGTCATTGAGCCCACGATAGTCCACACACGGCCGCAACGACTTGTCCTTCTTTTCAACAAAGAAGAACCCCGCACCCAACGGTGATCGTGATGGTCTAATAAGACCTGCAGCGAGCGAGCTATTAATGTACTCCCTTAATGCCTCTTGTTCAGGATGAGACACCTGATAAAGCCGAGAGCTCGGCAGCGGGGTGCCCACCTGCAAGTCTATAGCGCAGTCGTACGGACGGTGTGGAGGCAAAGATCGGGCGCGGTCCTTGCTAAAAACCGGTTGCAAGTCGTGATAGCAACTAGGCACTCCGTCAAGGCAGATGATTTCGGGAGCATTGTTACCGACACGCACGCGACCTCCTACGGCGGATCGCAAGCAATGCTCGTAACAAAACGGGCTCCAAACTTCTATTGCTGGGCGTTCCCATGAAATAACAGGATTGTGTGTCTTTAGCCAGGGTAAACCGAGAACAACAGGGACGGCTCGGGAATGCCATCCATCCATCCATTTTCCGAACCGCTTGATCCTCACTAGGGTCGCGGGGGGTGCTGGAGCCTATCCCAGCCGTCTTCGGGCAGTAGGCGGGGGACACCCTGAATCAGTTGCCAGCCAATCGCAGGGCAGGGTGGCTCGGGAATGCATTAGATAAAATCGTCGGTGTTCGACATGATTCCCAGATAATCTCAGCTCAAGAGGTTCGGTGATCTGTGTCACCATTGCCAGAAGGCGCCCGTCGAGATCGTGGACACGCTTCTTTTCGGCTAGCTCCTCGACTGAACAGCCTATCTCGGAGGCAACGTCCGTATCGAGGAAACAATCATCGGACCCCGAGTCAATCAGAGCTCTGATCCGCCTCGACCGAGACGCCCCGTAGATCTCACCCTCTAGTTCAAGTCTCCTGGGGTGTTCCGGCCGGGAGTCGACTCTCCGAGGCTCTTGAGATTCAACGCGGGATCGTGACTCACAGTACTCAACGGACGTAGGTGGTTGAGGTCCCGATGGGCAGGGAGCGGCCCGGTGTCCCGGTAGGCCGCAGTTGGACCAGGACTGGTCCTTGAACTGGCGCCGTCTCTCCTCCGGTCTGGAACTTCCACCCCCCAGCTGCATCGGCTCCTCCCTGGCAGCAGCCCTCCGGGCGCGGGAGTGGTCCCCGGACCCAGCTGTCCGAGTTGTCTGAAATGGCTTGGCTCTGCTGACTCCTAAGTTGCTCTTGACGGGACAGAACCGACAAAGCCTTCTCGATGTCTTGGGGATCCATGGTGGCCGGAGTATTCTGTCACATTCCGCACGAATAATAATAATAAATAAATAAATAAATGTTGTGAAAAACAATTGTAAATAGCACTGCGACCTTATCCATATTTGTATTTATATTGCACTTCATTGAACGGTGTTTGTTTTTTTTCTTCTTTCTTCTTTGTACCCACAATCTTGCTGCTGTAGATTGTAAATTTCCCCAGTGTGGGACAAATAAAGGATATCTTAATCTTAATCTTAATTATGACAGTTGCATTTTTAATTAGATTAAATATTTTAATCGTTTGACAGCTCTCGTTAAAACGAACTAAAAATAAAAGGTAAAATGTCTCCAGTGTTGTCATCGAACCAAGTGTAGTCATCCAAAATGATGTCTACACAAAACCGTAGAGAGACTTCCGCGCAAGAAGGACCAACAGACTCAACATAGCCTGACTGCTGTGTTCAAAGCAAACTTGAGAAAAACGGCGTATGCAATCATGTCTTAAATCCACTATAGGCTGATTTCTAATTTACCTTAGATCTGCACTTTATAATGTTATATTGCTGCTGTCAGTTTTGATTCCATAAAAATACCTGTTGAAGCAGCTGTTGTGTGACAAAATATGTTTTTCACTGTTGTTGATGGACAGTAATATTGTGTGAGAGATTATGTGTGAATAACTGCTCCAAGTGAAAAATGTTCATGTAAAATTGAAAATCGAAATTGTTATTTCAGTAAATGTTTGCATTTTGCACATAGAAAACTGATTCATGATTCCATGTTGATGAGAGCATTAAAATGGGGAAAAATAGGACAAAAAATATAAAAGGAAATTCAGAAACGATAAAAAATGCGCGAGTAATCACGATAAATTTTTAGTGAATTTGAGTTAATTATGACAGTTGCATTTTTAATTAGATTAAATATTTTAATAGTTTGACAGCTCTAATTTTAACCCTTTCAGAATTTTTGCATTTTTAAACAACTAAACATAAATCATAATTTAACACAATAAAAAAATCAAAATCAAGTAGAAAAAAAATTGTGAGGAAAATGAAAAATAAAACGTACAAAGAAAATCTCACAAGATTATCAATCAATTTAATCTGCATGATGTCATTTTTAGTCAATGACTTTCCATCTGCTATGAATTAAACTGCAGTGCCATGACACCATCTGACAAGCTTGAATTACTATTTGTCCTGGACAGTAGTCATGCATGTTCAATTTTTGAATTTGTGAATATATTGGATCCCATCTGTGGTCAGATTACCCATTTTTACTGCGAAGGGCAGACTGTAAAATATAGCAAGCCGACTGGGGAGTGGGGAGGACTCATACTTTTGACAGTGCAGCTACAATTTACAGTCGTGTTCGGACACAGTTTAATCTCACAACGGCCAGCAGAGGCCAGTAGAGTGACAGTAAATATGTTGACCTGCACAAAGTGAGAGAGGGCCTTGAATGAGAGTGGCTGCCATATTAGCACTTTTTGCATTGAAAAGGTCGGTTGGACTCGACTTGAAATGTAAAAAAAGAAAGCGCTGTAAATCAAAAGTAAAAAAAAAAAAAATTCTTAAGCATCTTTGTGCTTTTTTCCATCTCTGCCTCCCCGATGAGCGGCCTAATTCGGAAAAGGCCTCATACCTTTTCCCCCCGGTTCGGCTCCACATCAAAGTGCGGCGCGCGCTTCCACAGGAGATGCCTTTTCCTTTCCCCCGGCCTGCGTTATCGCTCATGATCGATATTAAACAGACGCGGCGCATAAATCACACGGGCAACGCAGCCCGAAAACCACTTTCAAGTACCAACAAACTCTGCGGTCGGAAAGCAATTCACAGACTGCTGCTGTCTTCTCTGTTTGCCAAGAGCGAGGAAGTCGGGCGGTATTGCGCCAAACATTCTGTAAATAGATAGGGCCGACTGCCCAGCGAGCACACACACACAAACACACACACACACACACACACACACACACACACACACACACACATTACCAGTTGGGTCCACGTGCTCTGACAGGCAGTCCATTTTGTTCCGAAAAACAATAACAAAACGTCCAACAAGATGCTTCCTGTGTGTGACAATTTGCTGCTTTGGTTATTTCCACCCTGCAAGCAGACAAGGAGTAAGACGCTTTAATGAAAAAGCCAGGTCACAAGGCAGGAGCCAGTTAGAGAGCGCCTCCCACTGGTGTTCTGTCGAGTTACAAGTTGGACAGACTAAAAATGTGGAAGTCCCAAAATGTAATGCAATCGGTCAAGTAGAGGGCAGCGGAGACAAATTGCTTGTCAGATTTTGTTAGAAGCAGAGTGACAGTTTTGAAATGGAGTGGAACCAAGTAGGAGCCACCAGAGTCAATGTACGGTTGTACCAAGTACCAACAAAGTATGTCAAATTTGTTGTTTATGATAAAAACTGGTGGTCTATGCAGCTACAAAGAAAAAAAAGGATATGGGTTAGGGCGGGAGTCTTTTACGAGCAATTCAATGCAAACATTTTCTTTGCAATTGTACGTTCGATGTTGGCGGCACTGTCAACCACTGGTTAACATATCAGCGTCAGAGTACAAAGGTCAAATGTTCGCATCCTGGTTCCGGCCTTCCTGTGTGGAGTTTACATGTTGCATGTTTGCCTGTGTGGGTTTTCTCTGGGTGCTCCGATTTCCTCCCACGTTCCAAAAACATGCATGGTAGGTTTATTGGACTCTCTGGTGGGAATGGTCCTTCGGTGTGCTTGCGAGTGTAGATGTTTTGTTTTGTTTTTTTTATCTACAGTGTATGTGTGCCCCTGCGATTGGATGGCTACGACCTGTAATTCAGGGTGTACCCTGCCTACTGCCCTTAGACTCCTGAGACAGGCTCCAGCACATCCCCGACGCTCCTGAGGATAAAGCAATTCAGATAATGGATGGATGGATGGAAATATATGAACCATAAAAGGAGAGTACTGGTTACATTTCCTCATGTTTTAGGCTGAGATAAATGACAAAAGCAGGGGAGCACAAATGAACATGCAAGCCGGAAAGATGGCTCATCGCCTAGGAGCGACGTCACTTGCTGGCGCTTTATTGGCCGCTGTTGCATGACGTATCTTCTCGACGACACACAGTACAACCACCACAACTTCCTTTTTCCAGCTAATGGCTGTGTTAGAGTGAAATATATATCTTTAAAATTAACCCCAAAAGCTCATGTATTAATTGACAAAGATGAAAAATAAGGACATTTTGGCTATGATTATTGTTACTTTTCATTCAAATATAGTTTGAGTTGCTTTTTATTTTTATTGTGTTTCATTAACAAACATGGTTTCTCAATTTTAATTTTAGTTATTTATTTCCTTAGTTTTCACGGACTAAAGAAACATTGGTCTTATCAGCGTATTCTGATTAATATTGTGTTTATGGATTGAGAATAATTGATTAATCCATCAATCCATGAAAGGGGGCTGCAATTTTGGTATTTGTCGAGTGAAATGGACATACATTTTGCCCCCTGGCTCACACTGCGAACTTCGTGGCTCACCTGTCTTCTAGGTTTGGTCTCGTGACTTTGCGGTACTGTTTGTGTGAAAATATTTGTTTCTTAGTGGGTTATCACTACCATCACATAAATGCTAGTTTTGCTAGCCTTTCTATGGTGTTTTTAATTGTTTGTTATCAAGAAGCTCACAGATTTCTTTCAGTTATTTAGTTTCATTCAAAGTTTTATGTTTAGTTTTAAAATAAACTTCAACAGGGAACAGCAACTTAAACAAGTCCAAGTTTTTATTTTATTTTTTAATTCAGGCCTTGTTTGCACCATCTTGGTGCCACCATCTCGCGCTCATTACTCAGTTTCGTTCCTTGGAAATCAAAACAAACGGCTTGGAACTCGCAAAACTCGTAAACTGGGTTACTTTGCGTGATGAATTCCCTCCAGATAGAGCAGTGAACGACTTGACCCATCTTTGATTATTGTTCGCGGATGCCAATCCTCCACAGTGCCTGAAACCATTCCGGTATAGTGATTCTCAACTCCCACTCACTGGACAGAACGCAGTCTTCCGAGAAGAGGAAGCAGCGTTTCCTCAGGACATCTCTCCAGATTCCTTCAAGGTCATGACGGCACTGTGAATTGTTTGACTCACGGAGATAAACCACACCGATTGTTTATCTGCACTTCCTTGCACTGTTTGGTCACAAAGCTCGTCGGAACGGTGGTCCGGAATGTGCTTCTCCCTTCCCTCACTGTTTTTGTTTATTTATTTTTTTTCGGAGCTGCTATCTTTTGTCAGCGGTGGTGTTTGCTTTTCAGCACGGAACGCTTAGAGAGGAAATGTGTTGAGTTTCTATCTACAAAATGGTGTTTTTGCGAGAGCCGCCGCTTGTCTGCAGCCCTCCTGAGGAATAGGGAGCGACTGGATGGGAGGAAATGCCGCTGCTTAATGTGTAATAGTCATGCAAGAGGGCCCGGAGGTCAGAAACTACTCAGAGGAGGATGAGAACAGCCGTCATGAACAGTACATGAGAGGCAAACTGAATACTGGTCTTATGTAAGACAACTGGCATTAAGTGATTTTTACCAGCGGTGTATTGGTATGACACTAAAACAGTGCCAAACTGCAAGTATGACATGTGATCTCAATTTTTGAAATGACGAAAGCTCCTATCCCAAACAAAAGGTCGGTCTTAGTACCGAGACTGACCTGTGAGAGGCGGCACAGTGCCACTTCCCTCTCCCTAGCTACTTCTTCCAGCTCTCCCCGGGGGATCCCGAGACGTTCCCAGGCCAGCTGGGTGACATAGTCTCTCCAGCGCGTCCTGGGTCTTCCTCTGGGTCTCCTCCCGGTGGGACATGCCCGGAACACCTCACCAGGGAGGCGCTCAGGGGGCATCCTCATCTGGCTCCTCTCGATGTGGAAGAGAAGCGTCTCGACTCTGAGCCCCTCCTGGATGACCGAGCTTCTCATCTTATCTCTAAGGGAGAGCCCAGACACCTTGCGAAGAAAACTCATTTCGGCCGCTTGTAACCGGGATCTCGTTCTTTCGGTCACGACCCATAGCTCGTGACCATAGATGAGGGTTGGAACGTAGATCGACCGGTAAATTGAGAGCTTCGCCCTTTGGCTCAGCTCCTTCTTCACCACGACAGACCGATACAACGTCCACATCACAGCAGACGCTGCACCGATCCGCCTGTCGATCTCCCGCTCCCTCCTGCCCCCACTCGTGAACAAGACCCCAAGATACTTGAACTCCTCCACTTGGGGCAAGATCTCCTCCCCGACCCGGAGGGGACACTCCACCCTTTTCCGACTGAGGACCATGGTTTCAGATTTGGAGGTGCTGATCTTCATCCCAACCGCTTCACACTCGGCTGCGAAACGCTCCAGTGAGAGTTGGAGAGCCCTGTTTGAAGGAGCCAACAGCACCACATCATCTGCAAAAAGCAGGGATGCACTACTGAGGCCCCCAAAACGGACCCCCTCAACGCTTCGGCTGCGCCTAGAAATTCTGTCCATAAAGGTTATGAACAGAATCGGCGACAAAGGGCAGCCTTGGCGGAGTCCTACCCCCACTGGAAACGATTCCGACTTACTGCCGGCAATGCGAACCAAACTCTGACATCGGTGGTATAGTGACCGAACAGCCCGTATCAGGGGGTTCGGTACCCCATACCCACGAAGCACCCCCCACAGAACTCCCAGAGGGGCACGGTCAAACGCCTTCTCCAAGTCCACAAAACACATGTAGACTGGTTGGGCGAATTCCCACATACCCTCGAGGACCCTGCTAAGGGTGTAGAGCTGGTCCACTGTTCCACGGCCGGGACGAAAACCACACTGCTCCTCCTCAATATGAGGCTCGACTTCCTGACGGACCCTCCTCTCCAGCACCCCTGAATAGACCTTACCAGGGAGGCTGAGGACTGTGATCCCTCTGTAGTTGGAACACACCCTCCGGTCCCCCTTTTTAAAAAGAGGGACTACCACCCCGGTCTGTCAATCCAGAGGCACTCTCCCTGTTGACCACGCGATGTTGCAGAGGCGTGTCAACCAGGACAGCCCCACAACATCCAGAGCCTTGAGGAACTCCGGGCGGATCTCATCCACCCCTGGGGCCTTGCCACCGAGGAGCTTTTTAACCACATCGGTGACTTCAACCACAGATATAGGAGAGCCCACCTCAGAGTCCCCAGGCTCTGCTTCCTCCAAGGAAGGCATGTTGGTGGAGTTGAGGAGGTCTTCGAAGTACTCTGCCCACCGCTTCACAACGTCCCGAGTCGAAGTCAGCAGCGCCCCATCCCCACTGTACACAGTGTTAGTGGTGCACTGCTTCCCCCTCCTGAGACGTCGGATGGTGGACCAGAATTTCCTCGAAGCCGTCCGGAAGTCGGCTTCCATGGCCTCACCGAACTCTTCCCACGCTGGGGTTTTTGCCTCGTCGACCACCGAAGCTGCGTTCCGCTTGGCCAGTCGATACCCGTCAGCTGCCTCTGGGGTCCCACAGGCCATAAAGGCTCGATAGGACTCCTTCTTCAGCTTGACGGCATCCCTTACTGCTGGTGTCCACCAGCGAGTACGGGGGTTGCCGCCACGACAGGCACCAACCACCTTACGGCCACAACTCAGATTGGCCGCCTCAACAATAGAGGCACGGAACATGGTCCACTCGGGCTCAATGTCCCCCGCCTCCCCCGGAACATGGGAAAAGCTCTGTCGGAGGTGGGAGTTGAAACTCCTTCTGACAGGGGATTCCGCCAGACGCTCCCAACAAACCCTCACAATACGTTTGGGTCTGCCAGGACGGACCGGCATCTTCCCCCACCATCGGAGCCTACTCACCACCAGGTGGTGAGCAGTTGACAGCTCCGCCCCTCTCTTCACCCGAGTGTCCAGAACATGCGGCCGCAAACCCAATGATTCAACTACAAAGTCGATCATCGAACTGCGGCCTAGGGTGTCCTGGTGCCAAGTGCACATATGGACACCCTTATGTTTGAACAAGGTGTTCGTAATGGACAATCCGTGGCGAGCACAGAAGTCCAATAACAAAACACCACTCGAGTTCTGATCGGGGGGGCCGTTCCTCCCAATCACGGCCCTCCAGGTCTCACTGTCATTGCCCACGTGAGCATTGAAGTCCCCCAGCAGAACAAGGGAGTCCCCAGCAGGAGTACTCTCCAGCACACCCTCCAAGGACTCCAAAAAGGGTGGGTATGCTGAGCTGCTGTTTGGTGCATATGCACAAACAACAGTCAGGACCCGTCCACCCACCCGAAGGCGGAGGGAGGCAACCCTCTCGTCTACCAGTGTGAACCCCAATGTACAGGCACTGAGCCGGGGGGCAATGAGTATGCCCACACCTGCTCTGCGCCTCTCACCTTGAGCAACTCCAGAGTGGAAGAGAGTCCAACCCCTCTCGAGAGAACTGGTACCAGAACCCAGGCTGTGTGTGGAGGCAAGTCCGACTATATCCAGTCGGAAATTCTCTGCCTCACACACCAGCTCGGGCTCCTTCCCTGCCAGAGAGGTGACATTCCATGTCCCAAGAGCTAGCTTCTGCAGCCGAGGATCGGACCGCCAGGGTCCCCGCCTTTGGCTGCCGCCCAGCTCACATTGCACCCGACCCCTTTGGCCCTTCTCATGGGTGGTGAGCCCATGGGAAGGGGGACCCACGTTGCCTCTTTGGGCTGTGCCCGGCCGGGCCCCATGGGTGTAGGTCCGGCCACCAGGCGCTTGCCAACGAGCCCCACCTCCAGGCCTGGCTCCAGAGGGGGGCCCCGGTGACCCGCGTCCGGGCAAGGGAAACCTTGGTCCATATATTTTTCTCATCATAAGGGGTCTTTGAGCCGTGCTTTGTCTGGCCCCTCACCTAGAACCTGTTTGCCATGGGTGACCCTGCCAGGGGCATAAAGCCCCAGACAACTTAGCTCCTAGGATCATTGGGACACACAAACCCCTCCACCACGGTAAGGTGACGACTCACGGAGGGGAAGTTGTATTCAATTCAATTCAATCTTAACCACTTTTCCTGCATATACTTCGTTGTTTGAAGCAGTTATAGATGAAAGAGGAGCGAATCAAAGTGTCCTTTTCACCAGTGGATCAAATATGTCATGCTGAAAATGTGCACACGTCTGCTACAAGCTAAGTTTGAAAGCAACAAGAAGCGTTAGTGTCCATTGACGAAAAAAAGAGATTGGGTCACATCTCCTGTCCCATGTAAATCCGCTTCAATTCCAAGCAGCGACTCTCAGTTCCAAATACCCATTCGCTCCTCTCCCCTCATCGTCGGCTCCACAATCTATTCATCCAACCGCACCAGCGCACTGTCCAACAGCGCCAACATCTCTGCTAAACAAAACAGGGTTGTGGAAAATGCTGCCCATGACAGGCGCGAAAAACACAAGCAAACTCCACACAGGGAGGCCGGAGCTGGAATTGAACCCAATACCTCTGCACTGTGAGGTCGACGTGCTAACCACTAGCCTGTTCACACAGCAATCAAATAAAAATAGATAGCTAGATAGACAGATAGATATGAGAGAGAGAGAGATCAAGTTCTCTCTATACTATATATAGATATGATCTCTCTAGCTCTCTAGATAGATAGATAGATAGATAGATAGATAGATAGATAGATAGATAGATAGATAGATAGATAGATAGATAGATGTGAACAATGCTGTGGTGAACTGAACTGGACAGTCCTATTTCAAGAGTCGTGCTATCCGTTATGAACGAAGTAAGCTTGAGATTACTGCAGCCTACAATGTAACACGAGCACATGTTTGTTTGTTCTTTTTTCTATCCTCTCTGCTATTAAGTGTCAGCTTGACTGGGACAACACATTGTTGGCATGGAACAATGGAGTGCAGGAAGTTGGCCTAATCCTGTGTGTCCGTGCAACCATATCAACTTTAAACTGCACAAACAAACAATCCCATCCCATTCTTGTCACAGCAGGCCTACAAGTCTGCCTTTTCCCAAATTATAAATAGACGTACACTACGACGAATAAATGACTTTTTACTCTTGCTGGTGAGTTGTAAAACAGCTCAACAGATTCAACAGGCCCTTTCACACCGCCTGTTGAGGACCAGGAATTTACTGCCTCGGTTCTGAGTTGCTGTTCTATAAATTGTCAGCCCCCACCTATTTGATAGTCTCATATTTTGAGAGTTTTTATTATATATATTTTTTTGCCGGTTCTCTATATGAAAATGCTATTGCCGTAGCAATATCCAGTGTTTGTTGGGTCCTGTGAAAATGGCAAAGGTGGGTTCTTGTGGAATCTGGTGGTATGGCTGTGATGAATTGATTTTTTTTCTCAGACTCTGGGTGTGAAAGTGACTATTTGCCTTTGTTTACTGGGTTTTAGGTTAAAAAACAACGGTGGTTTATTGTAGAATCCGGTGATATGGCTCTGACGTGCTAATTTTGCCATATGTCTATGTGAAAGAGAATTTTATACCGAATTTCCTGGGTTCTGTGGAAATGGCAAATGTGGTTTACTACATTATCTTGTGTTATTGTTCTGAAGCGCAATAGGATCTCATTATGAAAGAAGCAATTTGCCTTTGTTTGCTGGGTCCTGCGTAAAAGGCAAAGGTGGCTAATTGCAGATCTGCTGTTGCCACCGTGATGCAACTATTTAGCTGGCAATCTGCGTCAAAAAGAAGACGAGAGGGCATAATCTCCTTAAATGAGGACGTGGACAAGAATTGGGACTCTGTGACGTGGTTCAAAGCAAGTGCCAAAGCCAGAATCTCCAACAAGGACTTGAAAAGGCCAGCAGGGGGGCCGTCTTGGTCATTATCCCGGTGGCTCCGAGCAACACCTCCTTCTCGCAAGCTTTCCGAAGCCCACCCAGGGCTCCTCTGGCTCGCAGCTGTTTGAAGTTGTGAAGTTGAATTAGAAAATAAATTCATGAATTTAAAACATCCATGACTCCTGCCAACTTTACTGCACGCAGGAATCTATTCCCAGAAGGAGGTAAAAGCGACAGTGGTGGATTAAAAGGTGAGAGAAAAAAAGAGCAGAAGCTCTTTAATTAAAAAAAAAAAAAATCCTTCGTCTCGGCCTCCCTGCTTGGTGCTACTCCAGGACTGATACTTCAGACAATGGCTCAGTGGAAGAAGTCACCCATAATGCTTCTTTTGATCAGACGGAAGCCTTTGTGCTTCACATTCTTCCCTTTTAGTGCCAATGCGTTAAGTTGGGAATGATTTGTGTCTGTGTACAAATCCCCTGATTTTATTCCACCTTCTAAGGATGCTTCTTCACAGCCAGTCAACTTAGCATAATGTTGTGTGGCGTTATTATCCAATGCTGCACTTGACAACATGACTAATGAGCGTCCTCAGTTTGGAACAAGACTGACGAGCCAGTTTTGGAGGTTATGAACAGCACTCAATGAAAACTAGCTCATTGAGCACTGTTTGTAACCGCGCGGGCATCAAGAATCAGGATACATGGTCACAATACCTAAGGACAGGCACACCAAACAAATGCGTATTTACTGTTTTATATATATATATATATATATATATATATATATATATATATATATATATATATATATATGTATTAGAGCTGTCAAACGATTAAAATATTTAATCTAATTAAAAATGCAACTGTCATAATTAACTCAAATTCACTAAAAATTTATCGTGATTACTCATGCATTTTTTATCGTTTCTGAATTTCCTTTGATATATTTTTGTCCTATTTTCCCCATTTTAATGCTCTCATCAACATGTAATCATGATTCAGTTTTCTATGTGCAAAATGCAAATATTTACTGAAATAACAATTTTACATGAACATTTTTCACTTGGAGCAGTTATTCACACATAATCTCTCACACAATATTACTGCCCATGAACAACAGTGAAAAAAATATTTTGTCACACAACAGCTGCTTTAACAGCTCTTTTTATGGAATCAAAACAGAGCAATATAACATTATAAAGTGCACATCTAAGGTAAACTAGTACTCAGCCTATAGTGGATTTAAGCCATGGTTGCATACTTCGTTTTTCTCAAGTTTGCTTTGAACACAGCAGTCAGGCTATGTTGATTCTGTTGGTCCTTCTTGCGCGGAAGTCTCTCTGCGGTTTTGTGTAGACATCATTTCACATGACTACACTTGGTTCGATGATAACAATGAAGTTGTTTTATTTTCGCTAGGTCGCTACCACTGCACCGCTGAACTTCACCGTCACTGTCAGACAAACACAGAGAAGCTCCACCCACTCTATTTATATGGCCACGGAACACTGTAACCTTCCACACAAAATAGTTCCAAACAAGTAACAATCGCGTCAGTGGCACACATCGTATTTGACAGGCTACCTGCTCTTTATTCTTATTTCTCTCCCGAAACAGTGTCTTCTCCCGCTTGGTGTACCTTAGCCCTCTCCGCTACGTACAATCTCTATACACAGCTTGTAATGGAGGCTCCCGCTGGCAATCCGTTGTGGAGTCGTTCGAAGCAAAGCCAATGATTTCAGCTTGAGTCGAGCTGTGGACAATGTTGACAGGCTTGCATGCAGTAGCCATACATTTAGCTATGGCTTCAGCAAATTTGTTCTTCGTCGTGTCATCCATTTTCTTCGCCTTGAAATGATCCATAGCTGTCTGTCTGAGACGAGGGGGCGGAGTACTCACGTCAGCAGTGTGCTTGGCCATTAAGTGGTATTTCAGACTCGACGTGCGATGATGATAGCTCAGTTTACGACTGCAAAACATACAGGTAACTTTGGTCTTGTCAGTGGAACAATCTGGCAACTTTTTAAAAGTAAACTTTCCATTCATAAACATTTAAATATCCGTTTTCGGTGTCTCGCGCTGCCGTGGCTGGCAAAACAAACGTGTGTGGACCTGTGCAGCGCGTTTGTTGTTTTGTTTCTGGTTTATTTATAGAGCAACGTAACATCCGCTGCGACGTGTGCCGCGTCAATCTCGCGAGAAAGAAATTAATCCCGTTAAAATTTATTTAAGTTAATGCCAATAAAAACGCGCTAAACTGACAGCTCTAATATATATATATATATATATATATATATATAGGGGCAGCCCGGTAGTCCAGTGGCATGTCGGCTTCACATTACAGCGGTACCGGGTTCAATTCCAGCTCCGGCCTCCCTGTGTGGAGTTTGCATGTTCTCCCCGGGCGTGCGTGGGTTTTCTCCGGTTTCCTCCCACATTCCAAAAACATGCATGGCAGGCTGATTGAGCACTCTAAATTGTCCCTAGGTATGAGTGTGGGCGTGGATGGTTATTCATTGCTGTGTGCCCTGCGATTGGCTGGCAACCGATTCAGGGTGTCCCCCGCCTACTGCCCGAAGACAGCTAGGATAGGCTCCAGCACCCCCGCGACCCTCGTGAGGATAAAGTGGTTCTGAAAATGGATGGACGGATATATATATATATATATATATATATATATATATATATATATATATATACTGTATATATATATATATATATATATATATATATATATATACAGAGAGAGAGAGAGAGAGAGAGAGAGAGACTGTTTTAGATTTAAGGCCTGGAAGTGTGTGTGTGTGTTTTTAATGCAAATATTTGACTGTAATTATGACTTTAACACTGCTTCAGCATATTTATGTCAATGATACACAAGTGCACAAATTTGGGTTATGTCACAGCTGTCAGAAACGAACTCAAAAACTCAGGAAACCCCTGTTCTGACAAATGTCGCAGATTTGTAAAAATTCAGAAAACCCTGCGATTTGCGAGGGCCCTGCCTTGAATAGCAAAAACCATGAGTAATTGACCCACCCAAAAATCTTCATAATAGCCTGTATTAATAGCCTAAAGCATAGATATATCAGGTTCTATTTCCGTGGAACAGGATAAGATCGGATAGGTACCAGGGCCAAGCACGAATAGCAAAAATGTGCGAATGATTGACCTTTATTATACCGTAATTAGGGTTGGAAATCGATAATCGAGTGGAATCGCAACTTTTTGCTTTACTTACTCTTACTTTTTTTTCCCCTCTCCCTACCCAGCGTTTTCCTTTCTGAATTCTGATTGTAATTTCCCCATTGCGGGACAAATAAAGGACAAAGGATATCTTAAAAAGAAAACCCAAATAGATGACTCAGTGAATACCAAACCATATATGTGTGTGCTTGTGTGTGTGTGTGTGTGTGTATGTGTGTGTGTGTGTGAGTGTACACAGTGCCGTGAAAAAGTATTTTTGTGTTTTTTGTGTTCTTTGCATATTTATCAACTCAACTGTATTTATAGAGCACTTTCAAACAGCCATCGCTGCACACAAAGTGCTGTACATGGAGCAACGAGCATATACAACAGTGAAGCAACAAATCAGTAACAAAGACGGTAGAGAGCACCGAACAGTATAACTAAGATCATAATTTGGGGCATGCTGAGTCAAATGCCAAAGAATACAAGTGAGTTTTGAGGCTGGTTTTAAAGATGGATCGAATGTTCAGTGGGAGGTCATTCCAGAGAGAGGAACCAGCAACGGAAAAGGCTCCATCCCCTCCGAGCCTCAGTTTAATCACACATCAATATTTCAATTCAACAAACCAATTTTCATATCAAGACACAATTTGCCAGTCCCCTCATACAGCACCCCTGTCCCATCCAGCAGCTCATGAAGCCTCACTGTCTCCGTCTTCCTCTCGTACCAAATCAGGTAAGACTCGCACCGTACAATAACAAAGTTGTTTGTCCACAATCCTTTCATTGTCATTGTTTTTGTTCAAAGCTGTGGATGTTCTAAATAGAGAAATCTAGTCATTACCACTGTCTTAGTTTTCAAACAGGTAAAAGGAAGATATGGTGTCCTTTCTGGAAGAGCGGGCAGAGCAACAATCTCCTGCCTTATTGGTAGTTTTTTCAATGTAAATTTCAACTGTAAATAAAGTTTTTTTTTGAAGAAAAGCATGTTCTAAGGTTTTGACAGATTCCTTTAGCTGCACTTCTTATTAACAAATGCCATTTATCCGACTTGATCAACCAACATGTTCTCCTTTTTCAATTAAAGAGTGCATTTGAGCTTTTGTCAAGTCAAGTCAAGTCAAGTCAACAGTATTTATAGAGCACTTTCAAACAGCCATCGCTGCATACAAAGTGCTGTACATGGAGCAATTTAACATGCACAATAAACAGTAAGACAAATCGGTAATAAAGGCGGTAGAAAGCACCAAACAGTAAAACCAAGAACAAATCTAAGTCATGCTGAGTCGAATGCCAAAGAATACAAGTGAGTTTTGAGGAGGGTTTTGAAGATGGGCAGCGAGGAGGCTTGCCGAATGTTTAGTGGGAGGTCATTCCAGAGAGAGGGACCAGCAACAGAAAAGGCTCGATCCCCTCTGAGCCTCAGTTTAGTTCTTGGTACTTCTAATAAAGTCTGGTCCACAGACCTGAGGCGCCGGGCAGGTGTGTAGGGGCGGATGAGCTCAGAGAGGTAAGGTGGCGCGAGATTATTCAGAGATTTGAAAACAAATAAGAGGATCTTGAAAATAACTCTAAAATGAATGGGGAGCCAGTGAAGGGATGCCAGAGTAGGAGTTATGTGCTCCCTCTTACGAGTACCAGTCAAGAGGCGAGCGGCGGCATTCTGGACCAGCTGAAGGCGCTTAATGGAGGACTGGCTGACTCCAAAGTAAAGGGCATTGCAGTAATCGAGCCGGGATGTGACAAAGGCATGAATTACCATCTCAAAGTGTTCATGTGAGAGGAGAGGTTTTATTTTGGCCAGCTGTCTAAGGTGAAAGAAGCTGGATTTAACAACGGCACCAATTTGCCGATCGAGTTTGAAATCACTGTCCAGTTTAAGGCCCAAGTTTGAGACTGTTGACTTGAGATAAGGAGACAGGGGGCCCAAGTCTACAGGATGGAATGTACAAGGGCCACTGGGACCAAACAATATCACCTCTGTCTTCTTTTCATTGAATCTCAAGAAATTTTGTGCCATCCAGGTTTTGATTTCTTCCAGACAGGATAGGAGTGGCCTTAATGAGAAGGCGTCTTTCTTGCTCAGTGGGACATAGATCTGGCAGTCATCTGCATAGCAGTGGAAGGGAATACCATGTTTCCTTAAGATGGAACCCAATGGGAGCAGATACAGCGAGAACAGCAGAGGCCCCAGAATTGAGCCCTGTGGAACACCACATGACAGGGGAGCAGTGCGTGACTCAGAGCAGCCAAGGCTGACACAGAAGGTTCTGTCAGCTAAATAGGACCTAAACCACTCAAGAGCACTGCCGCCAATGCCCACCAAGTGCTGCAAACGAGACAGCAGAATACTGTGATCCACTGTATCAAATGCTGCAGTTAAGTCCAATAAAACTAGACACACGTGGTCTCCAGAGTCATTTGCCAGGAGGATGTCATTAGAAACGCGTAACAGGGCTGACTCCGTGCTATGCATCGTCTTGAAACCTGACTGGAAGACCTCCAAGATGTTATGTTCATCCAAGAAAATTTTCAACTGCATGTGCACGACTTTTTCCAGAATTTTGGAAATGAAAGGCAGCTTGGAAATGGGCCTGAAACTTGACAGCACATCTGGATCAAGGCCAGCTTTCTTGATCAAGGGTTGGACCACAGCATGTTTAAACTGTTGGGGAACTACACCAGAAGAGAGGCTGCTGTTGATGATATCCAAGACTGATGCGCCAACACTCGGGAGAACCTCCTGAAAGAAGTGCGGGGGAAGAGAGTCGCAAGGGGAGCCAGATGGCTTTGTCTGGCGAACTACATCCTCCAAAAGCGCCAAGGACACAGTTTCAAAAGAATTTAGCACAGCTGAACATGGAACATGGACAGAGGGGTCAGATGCGGTATTTGAGACCGGAGTCCTAGCTGTAGAGACCTTACCAATGAAAAACTGAAGGAATCTGTTGCACATCTCGGGTGAAGAATCCGAGCAAGTAGGCAGAGGGGGTTTGAGTACAGAATCTATTGTTTTAAATAGTGCGCGTGGGTTGTGACGGTTAGCTTGAATAAGGTCCGACAGATATTCTCTTTTGGCCTCTTTTACTGTGAGCTGGTAGTTACGCCAGCAGTCTTTCCAAATTTGATAAGAGACATGCAATTTGTCATTTTTCCACTTGCGTTCGGCTTTGCGACACCCCTGCCTAGCTGCGCGGGTAATGTCGTTAAACCATGGCTCGGGTTTAGGTTTTGGGAGCACAGTTTTTGAAGGAGCCACCAAATCCAGGATGGCACAGCATGATGAGTTGAACCAAGAGGTGAGTTCCTCTGTGTTTGTCATCTAAGAATGTATTGAAAATCGTTGGTGTGTAACAAATGGATTCACAAACAAGCCCTGTCTTTGAACATTGAACACCACAGCAATCCAGATTATAAAAAATAAAAACATCAATCATGCAGTCGACATAAGGTACTGTTAAAATATTCCATCAAGGCTGCCCTAACATCTGCCCCCTCTCGATGACCATTATCTGGTAAGGGTTGAACAGGAGGCTGATTGTGTGCACGTGTGCCTGGCAGCTCCTCAAGGAAGTTATTTCCATGTTCCTCACAACTATGATGGAGTACATAGTAGGTCAATGCCATCTCCTTGCACAGCTCCAGTTTGCAGTGATTCCTTCTTAGGAGGAACCTCCACCGTCCTTTTAATCTCCCAAAAGCCATCTCCGCAACAGATCGTGGACTGCTCAGTCTGTTGTTGTAAGTGTGCTGTTGGCCTGTGTCTGAAAATGGCTTCATGAACCACTTCTGCATTGGGTACGCAGGGTCACCAATTAGGTGCTGTCCGACATCACAGCCAGAGATGTTTACTTTGTTTTGCCCCAGTAACTGTCCATCACTTAAAACATCCCATAAATGCGACTGACGAAGAACTCTTCTATCGTGCACACTCCCAGCATAACCAACGCACTCATCCCTGAAAAGCCCTTTGCCATCCATCCCGGCCACTCCTGGGAATGGTTGCCACTGTTCCCAGTTTTATCCATTTCTGGATAATGGCTCTGACAGTGGTATACATCGGTCATGCCTGGAGAGTAAGGCACTAGAATGACGAGAAGCCCCAGCAAAAAGATCCCGACAAGAACAGTCTAAGTACATCACAAAGACACAATTGTTTACATGTGTACACCCATTTACCAAGTCACCATCTTTGATTGATATCTTTAGTGATTACTGGTCTGACCATGTTTACACCAATTCTTAAGGCTCAATTTAAACTGTTGCAGTATTATAGTCTCAAACATTTCGTGATAAAGCATTCGACACCCCTACAGCTTTAACTGAGAAGCAGTTCTTGCCAAACGTGGAGGATCTGAACTTCACATACGTCTCCTCTGGAGGAGGCTCGAGTTCTTCTGACTCCTGCTTCATCACATGATTTCACACTTTCAGGGGTTGTGGTGCCAGATTATGCCAGATTTTCTTCTGCTAAAGTGAGATTTGAGAAAATTCGTAAAAGTTACTGGTAATGTAAATTTCTTAACTATGTTACAGTGGTGATATGAGAGTTTTGCTTTTTTTTTACTAATATTTTGAGGGCCTATATATCCAAACTAAAATAAATAAAATGTTACTCTTTTAATGAATCAAAGACAACATAATGTCCAGCACAACACCTACATATTTGATTTTTTTTTTTTAGATTTTGACAATAACTCAGGTGCAGGGTGAAGATTATCTCTTATAGAAGAAAAAACATGCAGACCATTTTATTAATATCAGGGATGCTTTTACCATCTATCCATCCATCCATCCATTTTCTGATCGGCTTTATCCTCACAAGGGTCACGGGGCGTGCTGGAAACTATACCAGCCATCTTCGGGAGTAGGCGGGGGACACCCTGAATTGGTTGACAGCCAATCGCTGCACCATCTATTCTGATATTTTTTTTCCCATGTCACCCTGGAGCACAGTTGCAGATTTCAGCCTTTTTTTCTCATGAAGGTATATCACAACATCATCTTTGTACATTTGTATAAGAACTTCAGGACAAACTACTGAAAGATCATTTATATAAACACTGAACATAAAGAGGCCCCAAAATGCAGCCTTGTGGCACCCCCCCCCCCCATGCCAACTTGCCTGGCGCTGATAAATCCAAACACTTGTCATCTTGTCATTATCCTTGAAAAGAAATGCCTCCCAGACGATGTGATTTGGAAAAACTGCAATGCAAAAGTGTGCCGCTACATGCAGATGTGGCAAAGACTTTTGTTACTTCCGCTAACAACACAGGCTAAACCCAGCTCCTCCCTGCCACGCAAAGCTTGTCTCGCAATCCAGCATCACTTCCCTGTACCAATTACTGTACAACTTTCCTACGTAGACAGGGCTTTGGTGCCATCTTGTGGGGATTTCAGAAAGAGCACCAAAATATTTTAATCAGCAAATAGCTGGGGTGATATTCTGTGAGGCGGACACGCGAACTACTTCAAATAAATGAATCAATAAAATAAATAAAACATTCCAATTATTGCTACATTGTGCCGCCAGATACACAGCCTGAGATGTTTGGTGCTCATGCAGTTGTACCATACAGGATCCAAGATTGACTATCACCGCGTTGGCCCTTATTCCATGTAGACAGACAGAGCGCGCGCACGTGTAAACATGCATTCCATCGGATGCGCACACGTGCGGCGGTGGACTTTCCAGCAAGAACGCAGTCGCCTTGGACCACTTGAACCACTTCCTCCTTTATCTGCAGCAGCTCCAGATAAGACGCTGAAGCCTTCATGCTTCCAGCCTCTCCCCACGCCTGAGTGCACCAAACAAGGGGGGAAACCCACATGTTGTGCCCCCAAGCCTTCCGTCCAGAAACTTATCTCCAGCTGTGCGATGTGGGACCTGGACTGAAGATAAAATCATTAATTACGTGGTTTTGTTCAGTGTGCGCGGCTGCAGAGTTTGACACGCTACACCGAGAGGGTTCTATAGAGCGCGATAGCGGCCCAAGGAAATAACGCGGCACAAGCACGCAAATGACCGGCACTGTGATATAGTCGTTATAACTGTGGTTCTAAAACTGGGGTCCCTGGACCTCCAAGGGTCCGCGATCAGTAGATTAGATCTGCACAATGATTTGTAATGAATTACTGTATGCCATATCATTTTAAAAAGGGCATACCTGTGGTATACATGGGCACTGGCATGCTAATAAAACAAACAAAATAAACCGGATATCCCCCACTACCTTTGCTTTGGGCTAGTTAAACGTGGTGATGATTGATTTTTAACTATAACAGTGGTCAAATTTTAATCAGCGATGGCTTTGTGTGCCACTGAGTGTATTTTTTTTTACACTGATTTAAAAAATGATTCAACTTATTTTCCCTAGCATCAGGTTTTTGAGACATTTTAATTTTTTTCTTTTTAAGTTTGACACATAAAATCTTGCGCAACACAAATATTACCATGGACTGTAATTTATTGGTATGACGTTTCAGAAAAAAAAATAAATCCACATGTTGCCAAACCTAACCCTTCATTCATAACTATCACTAAATATATGAATATATGCATTTAGGATGTAAAAAAAAGTACAACAAAATTGTTGACTAGTTTAATAAATAGATATTTGTACATGAATGAAGTCATTTCTTCAGAACATAATGCGTATTTTTTTTAAGAACAGTCAATTTTCTAAAGAATAAAGGTGTCCCATCCACAATAAAAGGAGTAATATTATGAGAGTGAAGTTGCATTGTCATTGTTAAAATGTGACTCTCTTTCCTTGTTTAGCCTAGACAAAGAACCTTGAAAAAATTGGATGGATGGATGGATTTATATCCATCCATCCATCCATTTTCCGAACCGCTTGATCCTCACTAGGGTCGCGGGGGATGCTGGAGCCTATCCCAGCCATCTCCGGGCAGTAGGCGGGGGACACCCCGAATCAGTTGCCAGCCAATCGCAGGGCACACAGAGACGAACAACCATCCACGCCCACACTCACACCTAGGGACAATTTAGAGCGTCCAATCAGCCTGCCATGCAAGTTTTTTTTTGGAATGTGGGAGGAAACCGGAGTACCCGGAGAAAACCCACGCAGGCCCGGGGAGAACATGCAAACTCCACACAGGGAGGCCGGAGCTGGAATTGAACCCGGTACCTCTGCACTGTGAAGCCGACGTGCTAACCACTGGACTACCGGGCCGCTGATGGATTTATAGATGGGACAATTAAATGATTATGATTATGCCTTTTTTTCATTGAAAAAAATACAACAAATTCTTATCGGATGTGTTGTTTTAATATTCACCATTTTTATTTTATTTTTTACTTTCTCATTTCCGATGGCATTTCAGCATACACGTGGTTGTCATGTCTTAGTAGCTGTTGTGTTAGTAAATGCTTGATGGTGTTGTGTCTTTGCTTGTGTGAAGCACATTAAGTTGTCTTGTGTACGGAACGTGCTTTATAAAGTCATAGTGTTATGATTATGAAACTTCTCCCCTGTAGATAAAACCTTTGAGAAGTGCTGCTTTTAAAAAAACAAAAACAAGAGATCATCTACAACATTGCCATCTTGATCACAATCATCCTTTCATTGAGAATGTTTTAAAATTGCAAAGTGAAATTCTAATATTTTACTCCAAAATTTTCAAGTAGGTGAACAGCTAAAATTGACAACAGCTCGACAAGAATCGAATAGAATTTGTTGTCTGAAATCTGGACTTCTTCAAATATTAATTTCTTGTTGACTGTTTATATTTTATCTTCCAAATAAACATTCCAATCAAATCAAAGCTACTCAATGCCACTTAGCTTTGTTTGGCTCTCATCAAGTCGCTCTTGTATAATTCGCAGGGAAAGGTTCCAGCATACGTATACATGCCCGAGCGTGTCGGGGCCCGCAGGCAGCGTCCTGTTAGCTGCCGAGTGTTATGCGAGTTCACGTCCGAGCTGCCGCGGACAGAAATAGACGGCGGGGGGCTTCTCGTGGCGAACAAGACCCCCTGACTGACACGATGAAGTAATCCCTTCCCGTAATTAAAGGATGAGAAGAGATCAAAGCACAAGTGTTAAGAAAAGAACATCCTTGTAGGATTTAAAGGCAGCTAATACTATCGGCTTGTGATCTTCCCAGTCCAGAAGGAATGGCAAATGATCAAATGATTGGCTGATACCAGAGGAGGGTAAAATATGGCCCGTGGGCCACATATGGCCCGCTTGGTTCTTTCATCTGCCCCCTTGCATGGAAAGTCGGGTTTTTACAATAAATTAGAATTACAGAGACAAATTCCTACTTTTTGTTTCAAAATAAAAGGTAGGGCATTACAACAATCAAGTTGTATTTTTTAAATCCACTTCTTAAAATCACTTCCTACAATCCTTCAACTTTGATGTCACAATATTACATACATATTACATTCATATTTCCATCCATCCATCCATCTTCCGAACCGCTTTATTCTCACTAGGGCCGCGGGGGGTGCTGGAGCCTATCCAGCTGTCGGGATTCAGGGGGACACCCTGAATTGGTTGCCAGCCAATTGCAACATTAATATTTCATTCAGAAAAATAAGACTTTATTTTTGTCAAAATACTAGAGAACTTTTTTTTCTCCACAAAATACTTCCTTGTGCAAGAAAAGATTTACTTTTTCCTGTGTGAATAGAAAAGCAGCTTTACTCGTATAAGATTTTTCCTGTGTCAAGTTATGATCTTTACGATATGATTTCTTTTTCGTCAAAGGAGCCAACATTTTAAGCCATAAAACATTTAGGTTTCACACATGCTAGTCAGGTTTCACTGGCATTTGGATTATGAGGGATCCTTGGCGAAATGTCTCCCTAGCAAGGGCTCCCTAGACCAAAAATAAAAATTTAAATTAAATTTAACTATCAAGACATGTAATATATATATTACGTTACGTTAGCCATTGGTTCAAAACATTTTTTTAATCAATTTCTTTAATTATTGTGAAAATAAATTAAGCACAATATTTACATTATTTGTCTAACATCAATGAATTTGTAAAAAGGGCCAAGCACACTAGAGACTGGTCACCAACCAATGGCAGGTCACATATAGACAAGCAGCCATTCAATTTGCAATTTAGAGTCTTCCGTGTTGTTTTTGGAGTACAGTGTTGAGGGGACTGGTGTTCAAATAAGCAGCCACTACAAACGTTTAGCATTCCCCATCCGCTGAATCCTCACAAGAGTCGTGAGGGTTGCTGGAGCCTATCCCAGCCATTTTCGGGCAGTAGGCGGGAAAACACCCTGAACCGGTTGCCAGCCAATCGCAGATGGATGAACAACCATCCGCACTCACACTCACTCCTAGGGACAATTTGGAGTGGTCAATCAGCGTGCCATGCATGTTTTTGAAATGCGGGAGGAAACCGGAGTACCCGGAGGAAACCCACGCAGGCCCGGGGAGAACATGCAAACTCCACACAGGAAGGCCAGAGCCGGGATTGAACCTACGACCTCTGTACTGTGAGGTCGACGCGCTACTAAGAAAGGATAGCAGCTACACTGTATAAAAAAGACACGTAATCTGAACAGTATAGACAATATAAACAATACAAAAAGCATAAACAACAACATAAACAATGGCGCTTGTGGCTATTGTGGGTAGAGTGAGGTAGTGCATTGTATACATGTCATCATCAAATCAGTTTGTTCAGTCTGTCAAGTGGGTTGGCTGCAGGGATTTTGAAGGTCCAGCAGGTGGCAGTGGTCAGCGACACAGTATCAGTACAGTATCAACACAGTGTGTCATTGTGTCGACACACCTCATGAGGCCTCATGGACCCATCACTACGCCTTACTATACATGGTCGTTTTTTTCGTCTAAAAACGCCTTACTATACATGGTCGTTTTTTCGGCTAAAAACGCCTTACTATACATGGTAGTTTTTTCGGCTAAAAACGCCTTACTATACATGGTCTTTTTTTTCATCTAAAAACGCCTTACTATACATGGTCGTTTTTTCGGCTAAAAGCGCCTTGCTATACATGGTCGTTTTTTTCGGCTAAAAACGCCTTACTATACATGGTCGTTTTTTCGGCTAAAAACGCCTTGCTATACATGGTCGTTTTTTTCGGCTAAAAACGCCTTACTATACATGGTCGTTTTTTTCGGCTAAAAACACCTGACTATACATGGTCGGGTTTTTTTCCGGCTAAGAACGCCGTGCTATACATGGCCGTTTTTTTCGGGTTAAAACGCCATTCTATACATGGTCGTTTTTTTCGGCTAAAAACGCCTGACTATACATGGTCGTTTTTTTCGGCTAAAAACGCCTTTCTATACATGGTCGATTTTTTCGGCTAAAAACGCCTTACTATACATGGTCGTTTTTTTCGACTGAAAACGCCATGCTATACATGGTCGTTTTTTTCGGCCAAAATCGCCTTACTATACATGGTCGTTTTTTTCGGCTAAAAACGCCTTACTATACATGGTCGTTTTTTTCGACTAAAAACGCCTTACTATACATGGTCGTTTTTTTCGGCTAAAAACGCCTTACTATACATGGTCGTTTTTTTCGGCTAAAAACGCCTTACTATACATGGTCGTTTTTTTCGGCTAAAAACGCCTTACTATCCATACTATACATGGTGGGTTTTTTTCGGCTAAAAACGCCTTACTATACATGGTCGTTTTTTTCGACTAAAAACGCCTTACTATACGTGGTCGTTTTTTACGGCTAAAAACGCCTTACTATACGTGGTCGTTTTTTTCGGCTAAAAACGCCTTACTATACATGGTCATTTCTTTCGGCTAAAAACGCCTTACTATACATGGTCGTTTTTTTCGACTAAAAACGCCTTACTATACATGGTGGTTTTTTCCGGCTAAATACGCCTTACTATACATGGTCGTTTTTTTCGGCTAAAACGCCTTACTATACATGGTCGTTTTTTTTTCGACTAAAAACGCCTTATTATACATGGTCGTTTTTTTCGGCTCAAAACGCCTTACTATAAGTAAACCTTTATTAGTCTCGCAATGGAGAAATTCCCAATTCACAGCAGCAAAGTTATGAAAGGAAGAAGTAGAACAACAAAATATAGGAGCTGCTGGAAAGGCAGCCACTCTCGCGGCGCCATTTTGAAGTCAAAATAACAAAAATAACACAACACAACACATAGGACACAGACAGTCGTGCAATCTTCACCACTTTTCTGCATACATTTTGTTGTCTGAAGCAGTTATATTTTGTTGTTCTACTTCTTCCTTTCATAACTTTGCTGCTGTGAATCGGGAATTTCTCAATTGCGAGACTAATAAAGGTTTTCTTATCTTATCTTATCTAACCACTGGACCAACGGGCCCCCCATATCAAAAGTTGAAACTGTAAATATCTCACAGACGATTCCACGACATTTCCACCTCATTTTATAACATCACTCTTAAATATCAAATATCCTACTGACGACTTGATTTCGAAGAAATGCACCACAAGTTGAGATGAATCACTTCAACACACTTCCTTGTCATCAATGACTACTTTCTTCTTAGCCAGGGTTTTGTTGTCATCTTGGGTCATTGTGGAAAGACCACAAAAATATGCGCAGGGCCACAAATAGGACCAGTGGTCCAGTGGTTAGCGCGTCGACCTCACAGTGCAGAGGTCTTGGGTTCAATCCCGGCTCCGGCCTCCCTGTGTGGAGTTTGCATGTTCTCCCCGGGCTTGCGTGGGTTTTCTCCGGGTACTCTGGTTTCCTACCACTTTCCAAAAACACGCATGGTAAGTTCATGGATTACTCCAAATTGTCCCTAGGTGTGAGTGTGAGCGCGGATGGTTGTTCGTCTCTGTGTGCTCTGCGATTGGTTCAGGGTGTCCCCTGCCTGCTGCCTGAAGACAGCCACGATAGGCTCCAGCACCCCCGCGATCTTTCTAAGGATAAAGCGGATCGGAAAATGAATGAAAAAAAGGTGCCACAGAAAACAGAACTCAGAACCACAAACCTCAAATAGTGCTGGTGAACATGCAAAAAGAATGGGGATTCGATCTCGAAACTTCAGAATGGTGAGGCAAACATGCTAACCACTGGCCCACCGTGCAGCCATTTGAAAAGATCTGTTGTTTTTTCTGACTCAACCCGGGGGCTAAAACACACCGGCTTCATTTCCTCCCTCACCCTTTGCTCTGAGCTCTGACAGTGTTCTGGGCCTCCATTGCCGCATGTCAATCAAGCGCTCAGCAGGTACAGTAGATATCAGGGCCTGAGGCGGAAGCGGCCTGATGTAAAATAAACATTTCAGGCCCGAGAGAAAGCAAGACAAGGCTCGCGGTGGGTGTGAGTGCAGCTGCGAGCTTGGGTGGGACGGCCGGACTCTTCCACAATGTTCTGTTATTTCCACGTCAGGCAGTTTTCTTTCAAACCTAATGCTGCACTTTCACGGAGAGCTGCCCACAGGCCCTTCTTCTTCTTACCTCGGCGGATGGCTTTTGTGCTTGCCTGACCCCTTCATAGACTTGCAATATTGGTTTCGGAACAAAAGTGACTTGCTTAATTCAAAAGCGCACCTTTGCCAATAAACCAACTGGGTATGCTTGCTGTGTATGTGTGGTAGGAGGTGCTGTTTTCATTGTGTCGCCACACCGGGGGCCAAATGACAAGCTACCGTCAGGTAATATGAAGCAACTTATGGCTCGCGACCACACTGTGAGTGGGGCCCCTTGATGACTTTAAAGTTTTTTTTTTGTTTTTTTTTACAAACCGAAATAATTCTTTACAAAACGCAGACCTAACATTCATTCATTCATTAATCAAAATGGGGAGGAGGGGGGGGGGGGGGTCCCAGAAAAAAACCAAAGATATGAACAAAACATTGAAAAAAAATGTGCAATTATGCAAACCTGCAGGTGCTGAACTAAATACAGTGTATATATATATATATATATACACATATATAAATAAATAAATATATATATATAAAATATTTTTTTCTGCAGTTTTTAACCATTCTTGAATGGTAATTTTATGCAGGAGAGCCTTTTGCATTGAAAAAAAACCCAGTATGTGGTTATTTTGCACACTTCAAATCCATTGTTGTTGGGTTAGGATAGTGGATCTTTGATACAGGCATCGAAAACTGTTCAAATGAAGTCTATTAAGAGCACACATTTTGCATGTAGAGTATGCCTGCATTTTGTCTATATTTAAAATAGCATATTTGGGATACATCTGATTATGACGTGGATGGTCTTATGTGGTGGCCCCCCAGTAGCACTGATGAAACACTGTGGCCATTTAAGTCGCCCATCCCGGCACTCTGGTATGAGAGATCATCAGGTGTGGCATGCAAACTTAACTACATTCAACCTAAAATGACAATTTACCTCCTAAAAACAATGTATCTTTGACCTTGTCTTCAGCCGACAACAATCCAGTGACGAAGACGGGCAATCATTGAGGGTTTGCATGGGCACGCAGGTGTCACTGGGTGCATCAGTGTTGACAAACAGCTACTGAAAGGTGTTCCTTTGCACCTCTGTGAATTGTCAACAGCAGTTTATTATTATTAGTAGTAGTATTTTTGCAGAGCTGTTCATTTGCTCTGTTCGTGCTTTGCTTTCACAACAAGCAATACATAAGCATTGTAATGGTGACCTGAAACCTAGACTTGAACCTCAACACCATTCAGTGAAAGCCAAATAAGAATTTGTATCGTATTACTACTATAACAATACTTTAACTACATACACCTGTGGCTTCATTAGCCGGTTTAGTAAAAGATATTTGAAATCAACAAACATCTGATTTTAACTGGTATTTGGTTGATTTTATGGTCAGCGGTTCGTGACTTCATCATTGGCTGGTCGTTTGGAGCACATCACCCTTAAAAGTAACTGGCTTACAGATGGTTTCAATTTCAAAAAAGTACACCAGAAGTCCACCAGTTGCCTTATTAGCAAATAGTAAATAATAAATAATAGCGGTTTTCCAGCAATATTAAGACTTCTGTTGTCTGTTAGCTTGAATAGCCACTCAACAGAGCAAAATCACACACATGCGACAAAGACTCTTTGGAACCTCTGCAATCCAAGCTAAACCTAGCTTGCGAAGAGCAGTCGAAATGTATCTCTTCAAGAAACTTCCTTGACGCCGCTACTTTCCTGTTAGCCAGGGCTTTACAGAGAGCGCATGAACAGGTCGATAATAGGTTACATTAAAAAGAAAAGGGAAAAAAACGTGTGAATGTGTGACTCGGTCGGGGTTCACTTTTATTTTTGAATTTTTTTTAATGTCATGTGATTTTAGACATGCTTTCATTTGACTTCTATAGTGTGCTTGTTGTACGTGTGCTGTCAGCTCCTGCGTGTGCGTGTTGGAGGACACGCAGGTATCTCAGCAGGTATCTGTCTTCAGGCATCAACCACACACGCCCCCTCTCCCGCTCTGCTAAAGTTGTCACATCGCTGCAGGCTAAGCACGTCAACGGCGGGAGCCCGTTTTGTGGGGCTTTGACACTCGCAGCGCTTTGAGGATCAACATGACAGTTTCCCCTCAACGAGAGCCTTTTATTGGCGTGGGGAGCCAAACATGAAGGGGGGAGGAAGGAAGGCAAAGAAGAAGAAGAAGAAAAAAAAGAGAGCTGCCGGCTGTCAGAGTCTGTAAATGGTGATTTTGTTTCACTTCCTTAAGAATCAAAGCGTCATTGAAGCCTGTCCAAAAGCAGCATGTTTGGCCCTGCCACCAGGAAAGACAGCCGTGTTATTTATTTCGTAGCTGGAGGTTGTTCTCTCCGAGGTGTTGATGGAGCTTCACATGCCGCGCTGCCACGACGGACGTGTGCACTGCGGGCCACCACCCCCCTAACCTCCTCAACCCAGAACCCGCTCCTTTTTATTTTTTTATTTTTTTTGCGGCCGTTGCAAATCAATGCAGCTGGAATGCAAAGGCAGCCAACCGCATGCCCGTTGGCTTTTTATCAGCGTGTCACATTAATGAAATACAGCGCATGTCGAGATTTCTCAACGTCCGCTTCAACTTTTAAACCTGTCTGGCTACGGCGTAATGATGTGAGCGTTAAATGGAGCATTAAAGTCACTGGGAGGCTGCGAGGCAAAAACCACACAACGATAGTGTCGTCTCCCAAGCATGCTCATATAAGGTGGTCACTACTCACCACCGCACTTTGAGATTTTATTGAAGAAATGCGGTCATTGGCTGCGGCAACCATGATGAGCAGACTTGATAAGTCATACTTTGTACAAACCAAACCTCCAACACACAGAGAACTATGAGATAATTTTATGTTTTTTTTACCAGTGACAGTTCTCCCACATAAACTTCAGCGCAGTATTTAGCGTTGAATAGTCCTGCAACCCACAAATGAAATGTGATGTTTTCTCTACACAGGGGAAGGTTTAGACCATAGGTGTCAAACTCAGGTCCTGGAGGGCTGCTGTCCTGGATGTTTTCCAAGTCTCCCTGTTGCAACACACCTTATTCAAATGACCAGGTTCAATGTCAGGCTTGCGCAGAGCTTGCTGATGATCTGATCATTTGTGTGTGTTGCAACAGGGAGACTTGGAAAACATGCAGGACAGCAGCCCTCCAGGACCTGAGTTTGACACCTATGGTTTAGAGTCTAAACCATATGTTTGACACCCCGTTAGTGTCTAAACTTTAGACACTAATGGGGTGTCAATAATACGGCCCGCGGGCCGGAACCGGACCCCCAAGGAGGTCCAATCTGGCCCGCAGGATAATTTAAAAATGAAAAAATGCATTAAAGACACAGAATGAATATTTTTAATAAAATGCAATTCGTGGATTATCTGCTAGGGGCAGACCGTTTTGATCAGAATAGAAGACAACATTGTTTTGATCAGAGAAGAAAACAGCAGTCTCAATCTGTCCCTGAGACAGACCCAACACAGAAGACGGCATC
Source organism: Hippocampus guttulatus (assembly GCF_054856545.1). Taxonomy (NCBI): domain Eukaryota; kingdom Metazoa; phylum Chordata; class Actinopteri; order Syngnathiformes; family Syngnathidae; genus Hippocampus; species Hippocampus guttulatus. The sequence goes on along the minus strand of NC_141262.1, from coordinate 35,667,084 downwards.
AATGTGCCAATGCTTTGTTATACCAAAACAAAGGAAAGACATGATATTTTGGTTATTTATAGCAGAGTATGGTATATATTAATGGCCCACTTGACATCTACCGAGTCCGTATGTGGCCCACAATGTGAAATGAGTTTGACAGCCCTGGTTTAGAGCCCTATTATGGCAGACTGGTGCCCGTGCGCTCAGCGTAAAAATGGGGGGAACTTCATTTGTGTGCCATCGTAAGTCCGGTCCAGCGCGTTTTGGGTTGTTTTGCGCCCATCTGGATGTTTCGGTGCACTGAGTTGCCTCGCCCCCGCCTCATCTGACAATTTGGAAACAAAAATGAGTATGCTCGGTGTAGAAACGGGTGCTTCGTCACTTTAGTGCCGGGGCAGATTTGCTCCGCCTCACTAGGAGTTTCTGCCCCGCAGATGGAGGGTCTAGTTTGCAGTGCAGGTGGCAATCAGGGTTCCCACTCTTCCACTTGGTTTTTATTTATGGACCTTCTAAGGACTTTTGAGGGCTAATTTAACCATCTTTTAAGGAGTTTTTATCCATTCAGCAGGTGATTCACGGTGGATTTAATGAACAGAAAGCCACATATCACTGAGCTGGTGTTCAAATTATTGCTGCCAAAGGAAGGGCACGTCTTTATTTTTAGGGGCAATCAGAAATTTCATCTGTGCTGTACAGCATACTTGAAAATGAAGTTGTATCCTATCCTGTCCTAACACTTTATTTGACATACTATATGTCAAGTTGGCCCGAATTGACCCGAAGTGATCATGTGATAATCATCAAAACTGATCGGAGACGGCGGGATAAGCAGAGCGGGAACCAGGAAGGCATGTAGCCCGACAATGGGGTTTGAGGGAAGGGCGCCAGGCGCATTTTCCGACAAAACTATGAATTGGAAGGGTGGGGAAAATGACATACACAAATGAAATGAACACCACAGGTTAATTTTTAAGGATTTTGATTGATTTTAGAAGATTTCCCTGATAATTAAGGACAATTAAGAACATACTTTTATACCTTCTTTTTTTATGGATTTTTATTAATTTTAAGGACCCGTGGGAACCCCGCAAATGTTATTTTAGTTCATTTGATTGAGGCGCAGGCATGTGTGTGGTGGACATCATGGTATTCAGTCATAAATATGATGTCATCGTACATGGAACAATTCATCTGAATGATTGTAGAGATCAACTGAACAGATTATTATCATCATCATCATCTTAAAAATATACATTTTAATAGCACCCCGGGTGCATCCACATGGGAGGGGGCATCCACAAGGCTGGGATTTTTTTTCTTTCCATTCCACAATCACTAAAGCGAAAATTTCCAATCCAGCGACAAACTCTCACTACCAAAAACATTTTAAAATGCTTAACTTGGATAGGCAAATGTAAAAAAAAAAAATAGATGTTGTTAACAGAAGCAATTTTTAATATATAGCATTTCAATTTTAACATTTTATAAGAATTAAAAAGGTATAATGTGATACATTTGCAGCGGCCCGGTAGTCCAGTGGCTTCACAGTGCAGAGGTGCCGGGTTCAATTCCAGCTCTGGCCTCCCTGTGTGGAGTTTGCATGTTCTGCCCGGGTCTGCGTGGGTTTTCTCCGGGTACTCCGGTTTCCTCCCACATTCCAAAAACATGCGTGGCAGGCTGATTGAACACTCTAAATTGTCCCCAGGTGTGAGTGTGAGCGTCTCTGTGTGCCCTGTGATTGGCTGGCAACCGATTCAGGGTGTCCCCCGCCTACTGCCCGGAGACAGCTGGGATAGGCTCCAGCACCCCCCGCGACCCTAGTGAGGATCAAGCGGTTCGGAAGATGAATGAATGAATGATACACATGCTTATAGAAAGAGGTAATGTAACGTAAAAAGCAACAAAACAAACCTTGTTGCATTGGGTGAACTCAACATATAAAGGCAACAAACTTCGACAGCATTTTAAGTCAGGCAATTCAGCAAAGTTTTAAGTTCTGCTATTATGAAAATTGCCTTTCTTGCATTTCACATTGATTTCACGTGACTTCAACCTAATAAGGATGCATATTTCATTCTCATTAATAGTCTAAACTGCAGAAATTGACATTCTAAGTTTCAAATGTTTGGATTCCTTTCAAGCAAGGAGGACTATGAGTAAGCAGGTGACACTTTAAATGACAAAAATGCAGCTGCGCATGATCTGTTGTCCTTTTTTCTTCTCTACTCGGACCTGTAATGTTTGTTCCCTACGAAAGCCTGCAGTTATCTGGCTGCCTTTCTCGCTTTGCTGGGAACACCGACAAGTCACGTCATGCCGCTCGTCCCATTATTACTGGTGAATAAAGAAGCTTCCCTATCGCTCTTGTGTTGATTTACTCGCTTGTGCCGCTCGGTGCTCGAGGGCTTCGCTGCGGTCAAAGATATTTCCTACCGTGCGGAGGCAAACATGGCAGAGAAAACACATGAGTCGGTGTGCAGTAACAACTTGATTCTGGTACAACTACTAATGTCACACCTCACAGCAACAGTATTTTGTTTGCAGATAAAAGCGCGTAAACAAGCAGAGCAGAGTAACTCGACAGCTTGATTGATAGCTGGATAGACAAATAGCCTATTAGCTAGCTAGAAAGGTGAAGAACCTCGCAGCTCAAAAGATAGTTTGATTAATAATGTGACAGATGAAGAAAATTGTAGAGGAGGGTGAGCTGTCAATTTGCTTTTGGCCCTCCTTGGACACAGGTTCTTTTATCTCTCTATAAGGTGGAAGAAGACCCAACACCATGTCGTCTTTTCTTCAGTTTATCACAACGCAACACGAAATCAATGGCTCTATGTACAAAACAGCTAGTTAGCGAAAACGATGGATAAGGCGAGAATTTGACACATTTCCCCCGGAGTCCTGCTTGTGGTGTTAAAGTGCTTTGTAAAGACAATGAAAAAGAAGAACAAGAAGACTTCATAAAATGCATTTTTACTGGTGTTTACAAAAACACTAGTAACAACAGAAAATGAACAAAAAGACATTGCTTCCAAATTACCAAGAACAGAATGGCTGGGAATGGAACAACCCCCTTTTTTTTTTTATTCCTCTGAATTGTTTTTAGCGTGCCCGACAAGCACACACCGCAAATGAATGACAACACCACACGTGAGTCGTGTTTTTTGGTTAGGAACTTTTTCACAGTGGCATTAATATTTTAGTACGACATAAAAACCTCAACATTATATGATATAACCCTTCGGTTGCGACGCAACAGTCACTTTTCTACTATGCCATCCTTATTCCTCACTCTTCAGATAAGACCAAGCAACCCACACTTAAACCAGCTGTTACCTAAGTGTGACAGTTGGAATGAGCGTAAATCGATTCGACGTGCCTGGAGAATGGGGCACTCGCATGACGTGATAAAGAGGTAACTGTTACGGTTACACTCGTCACTTGTGAGCTGAGTTGTGTAGTGTGCACGTGTAACAGATGCCAGTTTGCGCTGTCAAGAAGCAAAACTCAGTCCTCGGGAGACTTAAGAGTAGCGCTAGTCAATGGGTCAGCAGCCCAGGCTCTTGGCCTGCTGGTTAGCACGCTCGACTCTTAACTTAGGGAATGGTGAGAAATTGTGGGGGTTGACTGGAATGAAGCCATAATTGCAATTTTCCATGGGATCAATTTGGGCTGGGCAAGATGTCTGTAAAGTGTATCACCATCCATCCATTTTCTGATCCGCTTTGTCCTCACAAAAGTTGCGGGGGCGTGCTGGAGCCTATCCCAGCTGTCTTCGGGCAGTCGGCGTGGGACACCCTGAACTGGCGTTTGAAGTATTTCAGTCTACCATAATCTCCTTATATGATAAACATTTTCCATTAACTAAAGTCTCCAAAAAGTATAAAGACCCAAGTAAGCCATGGATAACGAAAGGCATAGAAAACGCATGTAAAAAGAAAAACAATTTATATAAATTGTTTTTAAAATTGAGAACTGAAGAAGCAGAAAGAAAATATAAGACCTATAAAAATAAACTAGTAAATATTATAAGAACCAGTAAAAGAGATCATTATCATGCACTATTAGAGCAGAATAAAAGTAACACACAAGAAATGTGGAAGATACTTAACCAAGTAATCAGAAATAGTCCTAAAAAAGTGGATTATCCAGAGTATTTTATCAAAGGCAAAAATACTATTTTGGAAAAAACTACAGAAATAGCAACTGAATTTAATGAGTATTTTGTCAACATCGGCAGTAACCTAGCAAAACAAATTCCTGATCCAACAAACTTGTTTGAAATAGATAGATATGTAGAAAAAAACTCCTCCACGATGTTCCTTACTGCTGTAAAACAAGAAGAAGTATCAAATATTATAAAAACTTTTAAAAATAAAAAGTCAACTGATTGCTTTAATATTGATATGACAATAATAAAGCAGATTATAGAATATGTAGTGCGACCTTTCACGCACATATGCAACCTGTCATTCAAAGCTGGTATCTTTCCATCAAAAATGAAAATTGCTAAAGTTATTCCAATCTATAAAAGTGGAGAAAGACATCGGTTTACAAATTATAGACCAATATCACTACTACCACAATTTTCAAAAATATTAGAAAAACTATTTTCTCGCAGACTTGATAGCTTTATACAAAAGCATGCGCTGTTAAGTGAGAATCAATATGGCTTCAGGGAAAAACGGACCACCTCAATGGCAGTTATGGAGTTTGCGGAAGCAATAGCCACTAATATAGACAACAAAGAATTTACTGTTGGGGTTTTCCTAGATCTAAAATAAGCTTTTGACACAATAGATCACAGTATATTATTGAAAAAAAACTAGAAAGATATGGCATTAGAGGTGTAGCTTATAAATGGATAAAAAGTTATTTAGAAAACAGATATCAGTACGTGCAGCTCAACAATAAAAAAACGAATCAACTGAAAATCACTCACGGAGTTCCTCAGGGGTCAGTGCTTGGTCCAAAACAATTCATCTTATATATAAATGATATCTGCAAGGTCTCAAAACAATTTAAATGTGTCCTATTTGCTGATGATACAACTTTCTACTGTTCTGGAATAAATCTGAAACAGCTCCTGACAACCGTAGAAAACGAATTCAACAAATTAAAAAACTGGTTCGACAGAAATAAATTGTCACTTAACCTGAAAAAATCGAAGTTAATTGTTTTTGGCACAAGACCAATCAAACACCAAGCTAAAATTATGGTAAACTCAAATGAGATAGAAAGAGCGTATGAAACCAAGTTTCTCGGATTAACAATAGACTCTTTTAACAAATTAACAATTAACTTTGAGATTTTGCAATCATTTTGAACAATAATTGAACAAACTATTATAATTGACTTCACTGATTTCAAAACTAGGAATCTACTAGTAATCTATACATTTGTTGCGTACTAGTAATAATTTTGTGGTTTCACTGTCATAACGGCTCTCCGAGGGAAGACGCAACTCCAAATTGGCACGCAACTAAAATGAGTTTGACACCCCTGATTTAGAGTGTTCCATTAACCTCCCATGAATGCATTTGGGAATGTGGGAGGAAGCCAAAGTACCCGGAGAAAACCCACGCAGGCCCGGGGAGAACATGCAAATTCCACACAGGAATTGAACCCACAACCTTTGCACTCTGACCACCGGGGCCGCCATAGATAAGATAAGAAAACAATTTATTTATCTCACAATGGAGAAAGTCCCAATTTACAGCAGCAAAATTATGAAAGGGAGAAGTAGAAGAACAAAAAGTACATAAATAAATATAAAATATAAATATCAGCATATTAAAAATGGGTGAGTGGGGCTGAGTCCAGGTTTTCAGGTCAAGTCTTTCGATTCAATAACCTGACAGCAGTTGGCAGGAATGAGCAGCGGTACCTCTCCTTCTTGCAGTGCGGGTGTATCAGTCTCTGGCTGAGGGAGCTGCCCAGTGCTGTCAGGGTGGCCTGGAGAAAGTGGGAGAGTCTGTCCGTCATAGCTCTGAGCTTGGCTAGCATCCTCCTGTTGTCCACCTCCTCCAGAGTGTCCAGGGAGCAGCCCAGGACAGAGCTGGCCCTCCTGACCAGTTGGTCCAGTCTCTCTCTGTCCCGGACTGAGATGCTGCCTGGCCAGCTGACTATGCCATAATGAATGGCTGAGGCCAACACAGAGTCATAGAAGGTCTTAAGGAGTTACCCCTGAACTCCAAAAGACCCCAGTTTTCTGAACAAGAAGAGCCGTTTTATTGTAAATCTTTTTTTTTAATCAACAACAGGCATTGTTGGGGTTGATTAGCATCGTGGAGTGGTAGACTCAAGGCTTCTGTCTAATTTGCGAAACCTCTGCGCAGGCAAGCAGCAACTCCTCACAATTCAAGCCACACCTCCATTGCATGCAGATAACAACGTTGCTTTTGCGCATGTGGATCCACTATTCAACGTATTGTGTGCAGTGGTGGATCTGCAGCTACGCACATCTTAGTAGCTGCGATCTCAGCAACGGTTTGAGGTTGATCGGACCATGACTGATTCGTGGAATTGCCATGGCGGGAGTTCTGTTTTAACAACAACAACAAGAGGCACAACAGGGCACGTTTCTCTAGGCCGCCACTATAGGCCGAAGAGTTGAGGATGCAAAGGAGTTCTGACAGGCGGCTTTTTGGACGGCCGCCTGAGGTTGTCGCTTCTGACGACTTTTGTGAATGCAGAAAAGCAGAGGCACAGCTGAGCATGCTAATAGAGTAATTGTGCTGGGATTTCAGCAGACTAGTGCCAGAACCCCCATCCCAACACAACACCACACACAAGCTCCCACCACGGGCTGCCTCCTAACCCTTTATAGACCACCCCTCTCCTCCACCAAACAACCGGGCCAAAATCTGAAACAGTTATTCCAAGCAGTGGCTTGCCAACCAAAATATCCCTCATTTGGGTGCTGTGAGAGGAAAGACTTGTGCATCAACAAATCCCAAAGAGCAGACAAAACATATCTTTGAACGCTGCGCAGCTTTCACACATTAAGAAATCTGTCCTCGGTCTGGAGGCATTTGATCGGTTCATTTCGACTCCCCCCCTTCCTGCGTGCAGCTGCTTCCATACTGCCCATCTGTGTTTTTGGGCCCGCGTCCCATCCTGGCGGCTGTTGCTTCAAAACAATGACGTGTCAAAAAGGTGACATTGACAGAACGCTGCTCACTTATAACCACCACGATGGCCTTTGGGTGGAATCCGTTTTTCAAGCCTGAATCCAACGATGATATAAGTGAATCACGCGGTCATGGAGAAATTGTTCAGCAAAGCACCAAATGTGTTTGGCCTAGTTCAGTGTTTTTCAATCTTTTTCAAGCCAAGGTACATTTCTTTCATTGAAAAAAATCCCGCGGCACACCACTTGCTGGAAATGTGGAAAAAAACGTATTTTAACAATTAAGTGTTATATTGTTATTATAATCAAGTGAACATTAATCCAATATTTTATAGTCTTTCATATTTATTCTCACTCAGTGTGATAAATGGTTTGGATGAACACAGATCTGATATCTGGCAGCAATCGATGAAAGACAAAGCTCTTCTTCCACAGCTCTCATTCTTTCTGTTTTTACAGCAGTCAGGCTATTTCTTTAGCCGCTTTGGGTCCGAACATGTCATTTACAATGGCTTTGTAGGCGACAAGTATTAATTGCTCTGCCACTTTTTTGATTTAGCCACAAGTTCAGCGACACGGTGACTTGCTTTCAAGACTCTCTCGTTTACCTTTGCGGCTTTTCTCATGCACGTTGCTTGTTTCTTCGTGTGTTCACGCAGGCGAACAAAATACTCCACATTGTTGTTTCGAGGTGAAGGGTGTTTTGGTTGGAGATGGAGTTTAAGCTTACTTCGTACAATAGTGATGTTGGAGAGTTGCTCTTCACCACATACCAAGCACACTGGAGCCTGTGCCGTTGCATCTCCGGTAAAAGTCAATCCAAATGAAAGAGCTTTCATTTTATTGGCTCGCGCCGGAAACTTCGCTTGTCTCGAAGCACAAGGCAATTCGCTAGCTGCTGCTGCGCCCTACGGGTATGGAATAGTACTACACAATTACTCTATCGGGGATAGACCGCACAGACATACTGTACATGTTGGATAATTTCCCACGGCACACCTGACAATATCTCGTGGCACACCGGTGTGCCACGGCACAGAGTCTGAAAAACGCTGGCCTAGTTGACTGCCCAAAACAGAGGTAAAGGGGTCCTCAGCTGACAATCGTCCCCACCTTTGCTGAAGTTTTCACTCACTGTGCAAGCCAATTATACAAGATTTATTTTGTTTCAAATGTAAGAAGTAGTAGTGGTTGGTATGTTTGCCTCCCACAAAAGTTCAAGGTTCAAATTTCATCTCCGGTCAGATTCTCTGGCGTCTTCTCACATTCCAAAAACATGCTTAATCATCCATTGGTGTGAATGTGACAGTGAACGGTTGTTTGTCTATATGAGGTGTGTGTGAAAAGTTCCTGGACCGGTGTCACAAACGCTATATTTGAAAGCCAAATTTTAAACTATGACTTTTCAACTTCATTGTGAGCAAGACAATTGACGAGGATGACTACAAAAAGATTTTGCTGCGATGACTTTGTTTAGTGCATGAAAAGATGCGAAAGTTGTGGCAGGACAATTGAAATGCGCTTCAAAATGACACCTGCTCACAACAGCCTGAGCATCTGACAGCTCCCGGCCAAATAGAACATCACCGTGCTGGAGCAATCTCCCCACTCACCTGACTTGGCTCCGGTTGAATCCTTTCAGTAGTGGATGAAGGCATGGCAGACAGAGAAGCTGGAAAGTTCTTTATTTCAAAGCGGACTGTAGTTGCAGTTGAAACTCTCTTTTGTGAGACCGGTCCTGGAATCGTTCTGCCACACCGGGTATGTGCTTTGCAATAGCCACACAAAATGGATGAGTAGATGATTTTATACAGTACTTATGGCCAAGAACATTTTCACTCAATAGTTATTGCAACGATGAAGTGGAGAACAAAGTGGCACCTGTTTACAAAACACACGATCATTGTTGTGAACCTAGTACGTTTCTCGTGATAGATAACATGAGCGGAATTAGATTCACATTGTTTTCTTTATGACAAGAAAGGAGCCCGATGAAAGGGAATCACACAGTCAATGGCGATTAAAATTGTGAAAGACATTGTGCCTTTTTGTTGGTTGCAAAAGCAGTATTTCATCAACAAGTTATTGCTTGGGGTAGCAAAATGCTGGGAAAAAATGATTCCAGGAGAAATATAGCAAATCAGAAGCTGGAAAAGATTAAAGAGCAAGACTTGTTTTGAATGGTGTCATTGTTGATTGCAAAAGCGATCACAATCAGACATTGGATTTTGGTCAGGGAATATTTTAAGGCCATAACGGCAAGTCTTAGTAGGAGTGTAAAATAAGTATACCGCCCCAGTGACTCGTCATCTCATCAGAAGGATCGGTACCATTGTCCAAAATGTCCAAACTATTATTAATTTGGTCTGCCAAGGTATGTGTACACCTCCGAAGAGTATCCATTTTTGGACGGGCTTCGGAAAGAACCAGAAGCGGGTTTCCTGTGTTGCCCATTGTTGGAGAAACTAGCACCGGACATTTCTTTACATGCACAAACAAACATTTGGACAATGCAGATGGCAGTTGGGGGGAATGGGAAGTCACGTGCACGGCCATTCTCCACAACTGTTGACACAATCTGCGCTCTGTGCCACCTAATTCCCGGATGTCGGCTCATCCTGTCCTCCAAATCTCCCCAAATCCCACGGACATTGGTCCCCGAGAGGCCCTGTTTACCCTGGACCCCGGCCGTGGAAGCCTCGGACCCCCGGCTCATTCCCCGTCCCGCCCTCCCATCCTAACCCGCCTGCCCGTGCGACGCAGTCACACACTCATCAGTTAATGCCGAACATCTGGAGGGATTAACAGTGTCAGGCCAATCAGAGTTGAGCTGAAAGATCCCAGTGAAATAGCATTCTGCAGCTGCACTCGGCATTCAAGTGCTTCCGGTTTCCCATTCCTCATGCTCTCCCCTTTCCTCCCCTTCACTCCTCGTCAACTTGCCAGGAATTGATGGTCCGCGTCTCTGCTCTTTTGCTTCTTCTCGCCATGTCAAATATCCAAACAAGAGGAGAGGAACGTGAACTCCCTCCCTACTAAATAAAAGCAGTGATGACACTTCCTTGGACACCCCCCCCCCCCAAAAAAAAAAAAATCCTGTAAAAATAATCTGTTTCTTACAGAGAATTAATGGTCTCAGTCACCACTTTTTTCCTTTTTCTTGGCAGTTCAAATATTCAAATAGGTGGAGAGTAAAGTGAACTCCTCCCCCAGAGAAATCAGTGATGTCGCTTCCCACGATATTCTCAAAAAAGTTCTTTCGCACCATCAAAGGATACGCTCAGTAATTTCATCCATTTACCGGTAATTGATTATCTCAGTCTCCGTTCTTTAGCTTCTTCAAATAACACCCGCCGCACACCGAGCGAAGCATTTGCACACAACCGAAGTGGACCATTGCAAAAAATGAGTTGGTCACTCTTCTTCACATAAGATTCAATTGAGCGCCACACATTTTTAGCTCATCATTAGCTTAGTTGGAATTGATGGTTTCTGTCTCTGCTTTTTTGCTTCTTCTTGCAAGGTCAAATACAGTAATCACTCACTATTCAGCTGGGATAAGGACAGAGTCCTATCACGGTAGGCAAAAAAATGCCACTTCAGAAGTGTTTCTACTTGCCAATATTAATAGTTACAACCCTAAATATCCGTCAAACTATGATCTCAAAACACTTCAATATCATTTCACATCCATCTCACATTTTGCTTAAAAATAAATGGAATACAGATGATTGTATATTTTTATTAACTTCTTCCTCTTTAACAACCCAGGCTAAACTTAGCTCCTCCCCAACATAGAATGGTTGTCCCTTCATTGAGATGTATACGCTCCAAAATGTTTCCTGACAGCAGTGCGCTAGTGTCCGATTAGACAGGGCATTGTCACCATCTTGTGGCATTTTAAAACATTTCAGAAAAGCGTGAATAGGTGATTTTTTTTTTTTTTTTAATGCGGTGGAGGATTACCATAGAACACGGGTGTCAAAGTCAAGGCCAGATCTGGCCCGCCACATCAATTTATGTGGCCCGCGAAAGCAATTCAAGCATGTCAACTTCCATGATGCTTGCTAAAGTCTGAACCTGAATTTTAATTGTCATATATAATGTCAAAATTACAATGTTTGAACAATCCATTATTCTTGAGTTCTGATGTCAAAACTAGTTATGAATCTATTTGTTGTTCGCTGTGTATGTAACATGTGGAGGCGATTAAACATTTATATGGTTTCACAAAATTCACAGTCATAACGGCCTTCCAAGGGAAACCATAACTACAATGTGGCCCGCGACAAAAATGAGTTTGACACCCCTGCTGTAGAAGCACCATACCGAAAATAGACACTTGGACCTGTAAGCTAAATCCAGCTAAGAGCGTCCATTGTTCTTACATTGGGGTTCGGACATTGAGGAACTTGGTAATATACCGTATTTTCCGCGTTAAAAGGCGCACCTAAAAGCCTTCCATTTTCTTAAAAGCTCACAGCGCGCCTTCAAATCCGATGTGCCTTGTGTATAGTCATTGCGGTAATATGTCAACCCCAAAATGGTTTACAACGCAGAGTTCAAACTTAGGGCGATTGGTTTCACAGTTGAACACGGAAATAGAGCAAGAGAGTTCAAGGTTAACGAGTCACTGCTTTATTAAATAAGTTTTACTGACATCTGATCGTCGCTATATAAATAAGGGTGTCGTATAGTGTTCTGTTTGCATTTCCTTGAGCATAGCTCCATCTAGTGGATGCATTGTAGATTGTGTCTTATAACGCGGCGCGTCCAATATATGAAAAAAATTACAAAATAGGCCATTCATTGAAGCCGAGCCTCATAATCCAGTGCGCCCTTTAGTGTGGAAAATGCGGTAATGTAAATGTGGTTCCTTCCTCGTCTGCTGTTTGCATCGCATTCGCTTCCTCTCTAAATCGATTTTTGCACAATAAGCCGACAACCTATGATTTCCTCCTGCCATAAATTCAGCAACCACGACTCCTTTCGTCACTCGAATGTCAGTGTTACTTGTTTATCTGTTTGCATTTCAACATATGCTGCCGTTTGTCTCTCTGGATGAGCGTCTGGTTGGCCTGTAATTTCTGGTGGAGTTGGACAGCAGGCGCGTCATTAAATGGGAGGACAAGTTTGAGATGAGACACGTAGAAGAGAGGAGAGGAAGAGTGGAAGTGTAGTGGGGTCACACACCACCTGCTCAAAATGTTTGCTATCGTAAATCTCGCGCCGTCGAGTTGCTCCGCACATGCAGAGCTGGATAAACACAAAGTCACGTTTCCATCTTAAAATGGCAGCTTGGCCAACAAAAGGGGCTCTTGACCTTTTTGGGCTCCGGGGTTCCCCAGCAGGGGAGGAAATATTACCCAAGCATAATCCTAATGCCAATTAAGCATGCCTACGATGTGTAAATGCATAGAAATGAACAAATTGCTTGTTTGAAAGAAAAAAAAAGTAATCCTTTGTTATTAAAGTCAAAGTTTAACAAGGGATGCAATTCATATTTTAAAAAGTGAACCTGAAGAAAAATACAGCTTTATTCTTGTGATATGCTTTTGAGCTTTTATTCCAAAAATAAGTGATTTATATCACAATCACATAAGATTTTCTTAATTGGCCAAAGCTAACTAATGGAGGAGTAATGTGTTTATTATGTAGGTTTTATTGGCCCCCAAAAACATATTCTAGGGAAAATTAAGATCTAAATGCACTACATTGAGTCATATGAAGTTCAAAGGTGAAGGCTATTGCAAAGGACGATAGACCAACAATATGACTCCAGAGGAGAGCCCTCTTCCCTCGAGGTTCATGTACCCCCACTGGTGATGGAATCGCACGAGATCAAGTTGCGGGAATGCACCGGCAGTCTCGCTTCTACTGGGACTAATCGGTGGCTTTTGCTGCATCTGATCCCAAACAGCTGCTTAGCAGACGGTGGCTGCAACTCGGAATGCCCAGGCAAGGGTCCCACACTGGACCCTCAGAGACCCGCAAGAAATGTATTTGGGCATATTTACTTGGGGCAAAAGCTTGATTGTTAAACTAAGGTTAAATGCAAAGCAGTAATTAAAAATATGTCAAAAAATACATACATTTGAAAGACTTCTGAAATGTGAATTTAAGGATTGAAGTGCCATTGTTGAAGGAATTTAAGACGGAGGACACTATGAAAAGAAGGGAATTTACAGAGACTGATTGATTGACAGATTGCGAGAGAAACCGCAAGAGCAAGAGTGAATAGAGGTGAATGGGGATAGATAGAGATGGATGGAAAGAATAAAAGAAAAAAGAAAAACAAATAAGGTCCTTTCCTTTTAAAAGAAATGAAAAACAGTTGTCCTTTTCTACTAAAAGGAAAAAAAAACATCCCTTCTAGTCCTGCCATGTTAAAAGAAAATGAAAAACAGTCCAAGTCTCATTCAGACCTGTCTCATTTATTAAAAGAAAAATCTGATCACTCGATGTCAGAGTTATCAATTAGACATTCACAATAAAGACCCAATAAGGAGACAGAACACTCGATTCTGGTACCAATCTCGCGAGGTGGGAACGAGGAGAACATTTTGCTTTCAGTTCTCTGCACTTATCTCCCCGATCACCCTCTCATTTATTTCTCATCGAGAGTCTAATACATGGATGTTTCCAATTCTTCTTCTTCATATTCCTTCACTGTCCTGTCCCGCAAAAGTAAAAACAGAACGATAATGTCCTCTCAGTCCGGTCCCATCCTTTCTATCAAAGAAGAAAGAAAAACTGTTGTCTTGCTGTCCTGCTCCATCCCATCCCATCCTATTGAACGATAAAGAACCCCCCCCACGCCCCATATTTGGTTCTGTCCTAATAAACCAAAGATCATCACCTGTCCTATTCAAAGATAATAAAAACACGTCTTTTTCTGTCCAATGCCATCGTGTCGCACTAAAAACAAAAACATACCCAAAAAAAACAGCTGATGACCTGTCCCTGATAAGGAAAGGAGGTAATGTCCTGTCCTTATTAAAAGAATAAAAAGATTCTATCTTGTCCCATCTTTTTAAGTTATAGCAAGCAGGCTAGAAAAGACAATTTCCAACACGAGTGTGATTTGCAAAATATGTCATGCTGCGAAAAGACACAGATTACAAACTATGGTTTACATTGATTGAGACGACAGTGCATTTATGTCTGAGTGACAATGTCATGCAGAGAGTGTTGATTTCCTGTCACTGTCATCTGGAAGTCATTCGCCACCAAGATAATTCGAAAAATTAGGCAGCATGTGGAATGTTTTCCCTTGACGGAGTGACAAAGGAAGCCTTCCAGAAGTACTCTTGGCTTCCTGATACAAAGTTCCTCTTCGCACACGAGCACACATCTTTACACACTTAATCTCTCACTTTTACAAGCACCATCTTCCCCTTGCATGTCTCCTGTAAGTTACATGTATGTGTGCACAATGTGAACGACTATTCAAGAAAAACTGCTCTTTTCAATCCAAGTTCTTGTGAAAAGTGCTGTCTTTCAGTCGTACTCAGTACCTGATACTCATAATGTAATCCAAACAAACAAGTTTGAATACATCAACATGCATCCGGCAGGCTCCATAGTATTAATTTTCTAAAACAATTAGAGCAGTGGTTCTTAACCTTTTTAGAGGTACCGAACCCACCCAGTTAATATGCACGTTCACCGAACCCTTCAGGAGTGAAAAATAAATATATATCTTTTTTTAAAAATTCAAGATATTAAAAAAAAACACATTTATTTAAAACAGAAAAAAATCTAATAAAATTTCAAGGGATAAGTACAGGTATACTTTTTAAAAAATTGAACTACATACTATAACGACAGGTACACGTTGACGATGAAGCGAACTAAATTTCCAACAGCACTGATTGGACAAGCAATATCATGTGATCATCTGCGGCCAGTGATGGCCAAGCGGGCGTGTCATAACTAATTAACATGTTGAGTCGCGTGTGTCTTACCCTCCATGGCAGAGGCTCCATCGAACCTCTGAGACCGAGTCACCCAGGTTAAGAACCACTGAATTAGACGTAAATGACATTATTTTCTACTGTGGTTTGTGGCTTTCTTTGGGTTATGAATTGGATACAGCAACCTGATGTATTAGAAAAAGCTAAGGCAGTCTAATTAAAAAAAAATGTCCTGTCCTAATAAAATATAAAAACAGATTAGGAATCATTTTATTCTGTCTGTCTATTGTTAAAAAAAAGGAAAAAAAAGAGAAACAGATTGTCGCGTCTTGTCACAAATTGTTCAATTAAAAGAAACAGAAAAACTGATTATGTTCTGTCCCATTGAAAAAAGAAAAACCGATCAAGTCTCGCCCTGTCTTGTCACATGCTACTCTAACCAAAGAAAAAGAATCAATCTCATCCGGTCCTGTCCCCATGAAAAAAAAAAAGAAAAACATACATGTCCCTTCGTGTCATGTCACATCCTATTTGACTGAAGGAAAAATGGATCTCACCATTGAAAAAAAACAGAACATGTCTTGTTCCATGTTGTCTTAATAAAAAGAAATCATGTCCTCTCCTATCCCACCATGTTAAAAAAAAAGAGAAAAAAAAAGGAAAAACAGGTATTGTCCTTGCGCTGTTCGTAATCTCAAATTCTCATATTTCTTCTCCATCGTAGATCAAGGACCCCCAGTACAGGATTCAGTAAATACTGTAGCGTTCCCTTCGCTTTGCGTTTTATTTTTCCACAGCATTTAGTTACAAAACAGCATTACTATCTACACTTACATTGTTTTTGATATGAACTCAGCACACACAGAGTTTGTTTGGATGCTTGTTTCAGCATCTTATGATATTTTCCGAGGCACGGGGTGGTGGAACGCAAACAGGAAGTCATTTTGAATTGGTGCCATCTTCCATTTCTCTATCCCCCGCATCCCCCTCCACGGACTGAATTGCTACTCCCACATCCCCTCTGACATTCCAGCTTTGCAGTTTCGCCCGTCTCATTCTTTCTAATCCATCTCTTCCCTAAACACTTGTTTAAATAAATAAAAACATAGAACGCATTTTTTTGGACATAGGACTCATCATGATACTGTACGCTTTTAATCACATTTAAACATTTGAGATATATTGGGAATACTGTGATGTCAAGTGAAATAATTTTTTCCCAGATGAAAGTGTCACTATCATAAAAAACTTTATTACGCATACAGGAAATACTTTAAGTAACTTTCCCCGTTGCCTTACAAGATAAAGAGAGGTTTAAGAAAAGATAAGATAAGAAAATACCTTTATTAGTCTCGCAATGGAGAAATTCTCAATTCACAGCAGCAAAGTTATGAAAGGAAGAAGTAGAACAACAAAATATAGGAGCTGCCGGAAAGGCACGCTGCGCCATTTTGAAGTCAAAATAACAAAATAACACAACACAACACATAGGACACAGACAGTCGTGCAATCTTCACCACTTTTCTGCATACACTTTGTTGTCTGAAGCAGTTCTAGATGAAAGAGGAGAGGATCAAAGTGTCCTTTCACCAGTGGATCAAAGACGTCATGCTGAAAATGTGCACACGTCTGCTACAAGCTAAGTTTTGAAAGCAAACACGAAGCTGTAGCGTCCATTGACGAAAAAGAGATTGGCTAATATCTCCTGTCCCATGTAAATCCACTTCAATTCCAAGCCGCGACTCCCAATTCCACATCCGCATCGGCGATCCGCGCTAAAGCTCCTTTCTTCTCATCGTCGGCTTCTCAAGCCTTACATCCATCCAGCCGCAGACCGTTCAACAGCACCGATCTCTCCGCTGAACAAAGCGGGGCTGTGAAAAATGCTGCCCATTACAGGCGCAAGACACAAGCGCCCCAGCAACGACAGTCAAATGGCGCCGACATTCCTCCCAGGCAAAAACAGTGCTGGTATACCCATGCTGCCGAGAAGGCGTAACCACCAAGCACAGAGTCTCCTCCTTGATGAATGTCGTGGCCAAAAAATGCTGAAAAAAGTCCACATCAGGTCCACACGACGTAACAACAAACACAAAGTGACAAAACAAACCAAAACAACAACAAAAAAAGCAAGGCTCATGAGAGCACTTGCTTCGGTTTATTCAGGTTTATCATGCAACTGGTCTTACTAAATCAGGAACCGCAAGTCAGAGTCCTCTGGATGGCTGATGCTATGAACACAAGACGAGTTAGTGGATTTACTGGAAACACAGCACACTCAGATGATTCAGCTAAATTGGATGACTAATTCAAGTTGGTGGAACTTCCAAAAATTACATTGGACTCAGATTATAACTCTACTTGCTTGCATCAAATGACAAACCGCAAACATTGGCGATTCTGATTATTTGTTTTTCATGTTAATGGGGCCCCGTAAACTGAGATAATTTCGAAAAATTCAATGACGGACTTGAGTTAGCGGAAACAGGAAACATGGGGGACTAACGCTTCGGTTTAATAACTGAAGTTCGCAGATTCACCAAACGCACTGTGGACTCAGATGAGTCCTTAAATTAGCAGATGCAGCATAAGCACTCCGATTCTCCAATGATTTGGTTCACTAAATCAAGTTGCCCAGAAACAATCCAAACCTGAATGATTCGGACGGAATGGGAGACTGACGTGAGTTAGCAGACTGACCAAAAAACACGGGAGACTCAGATCTGTCATGATCCAGTCTTGTTTGCTTTTTGTTTGTCGCCAGCTCACAAGTCACACTGGTCTCGAATCGGGCCTTGTTACCTGCCAGTTTTATAAACGTGGCCAAACCAACAACTGACTGTCGGATTATTAGCCTTGTTCACAACTCCGTCTCCAAGTGCCTAATTTTCGAGAAGTTCTTGACATTTTTTTGCCTCATAGCGTTGCCTTGTTAGTTCACAGTATTTTTGTTCGAGTAAGTATTTATCTTGTTATGTCTTCTCATTTTTTGTTCATTGTGTATTGGATTTTCTTGTCCTTTAATAAGTTGACAAGCATTTTTTGTTTGTATTGTTCCTTGCTTTTTGCAAGCATTTTTTTTGTTTGATCTCGTCTTTTCCTGGTTCTTTGTTACCAGCGGCCTTCGTTGGACTATGTCGGTCTTGCGTTTTTGTTCATAAGTATTTTTGTGACCAGAACCTCTTCTCTGTGCCTACGCTTTTGGAATCTGAAATCCAGACACTGGACAAGATCACTGGCTTGAGTCAGAAGTCCTACCAACACCATTGCAGACTGATGATTTGGTTCAATGACTCAAGTAAAAAAAAAAAACAACAAAAAAAAAACCCACCAGAAATGGCGCAGACTGAGATTAACTAGATTAACTAGAATCAGGTGACTGACTTGATTTCGCGGACACGGAAATGGACTCAGATGATTTGGTTCAATGTTATCAGAAACATTGCAGACCAAATTCAGGCAGATCTGGAAACTGACACAAGTTGATGTACCCGCCAAAAACACCACAGACTCCGAAAATACAGGTGAATCAGGTGCCTGAATCAAGTTACCGTAGGTGACTCTGAAAACACCACAGCTAAAGAGAGTTTTGGTCTCTTTATAAACACATTGGCTAAACCTCGGCGGAAACGAAAAAAGACGTCGTGGACAAGACAGCTATTGTTTGTAGAAAAATATATATATTTGGACAGAAAAGAGAGAAAAACATACAGATGACAGAAAAACGTGTCCGTCCGACCTCGAGCGTCGTGTCTACTGTACTGGCCTAGCTGTTGTCTCGGCTAGGCTAGGTTAGCTGGGTGTCGTAGATCAAAGCTTTTTGATGTGTAACGTCCGTTGCGTCAGCGCTGATTGTTTGAAGCCAAAAGACGCGCCCGTGCATACATGTCCGCGCTGACGCATGCACAGCAGAGAGCAGCGGACTATTGACTGCTGAGTCGCGCTTCGCTCGAGTGGCGTCGCTACACAGCCATATGATTCGGATTCACCACAAATACAGCAGACTCAGATGAGCTGGGTGAGTCTGAGTGGAGGCACAAATGCTGACTCAAGGAATTTAAGTGACTGGCTCACTTTAGTCAGTGAGTGACTCAGAATAACGCAAATTCCCATGTACAGTATGTTTTCCAGAAAATGTTGAACTCCAAATCGGAGGATCTTTGGAGGTTCCGCTATACTGCACGGCCTTGGCAGAGGTCTGTGCACTCTGGATGCACCTCAGGCTTGTAATGTCACGGCGATCCGTGAATAAAGACTGCCATTGCAACAAGGAAGGATCATGGGTAAGTGGACACAGAGGTGGGGGGGGGGGGGGTTAATGGCCACCAGGGCATGGTTATGGTTAGAAATAGAAGGAGAGTGCTTTATGGTGCGCTCAGCCTCTAAATGTTACGGCTGTGTCACTTTTGCTCCGGAGACAAATTGCGCTGGAAAAATATGGTCCATAAAGTCTGTCAAAGCTCAGCGCATGTGTGGCAAAGCATGAAAACGTGCCATAAATGAAACACCCACCCACAAGAAAAAGAAAAACAAGGTGATTGACTGGGTTTATGTGTGTGTGTGTGTGTGTGTGTGTGTGTGTGGGTGTGTGTGCGTGGGCATGCGTGTGCGCGCGCGTGCCATGTGTTAGCCAAATTAAATGGGAAGGTTTTCTATGTGGAGGTTGCTAGTAGCTCCATGTGTGCATTCAGAATATGAAAGATTTCCTCCAAAAGCGGCTCAGTACATTATCCACTTAAGACTGCTAAATGTTTCAGAAACAAAGTACCATATTTCCTACAGTGAACATTTTTGTCCATTTTGACTGTGTTGCTAACCAAAACGGCAGCACCCACGAGGCATGTAAAAAGTCCTAAATCGAGGGTGCCTTGAATGCGAAAGCCCGTTTTTAGCAAAATATGCTTTTTTCCCTCACGACATCCACACAACATGGTAAACAACCCCCATTTGGGAATTTGGACAACAGTTTACAATTATTATTATTATTAGAGAAAAACACATAATTGTGCTTTCAGGCGTAGCATTTAAGATGCCTTCCCTGACATTTTGTGTTCACAGTACTTGTATGTAGATAACAGTGATGTGGTCTTAATTATAGGTGTGCTTGGCAGGTCAATGACTTGTTGAAGGAGGTGGGGTGATTTTCTTTTTTTTTTGTGAGAATACGAAAGGAAAGCCTGACATTTGCATCAAAACATGTCGGTGTTGGGTTGCTCCATTGGCTACGTTGGCTAGTCGAAGCCTTTCCCTTTCCAGCTTGGGGTCGGGGTTCACACAACAGGCCATGGGCCTCCGAAATGAGCAGAGGGGTGAGCTTGAGGGGCACCAAAAGTTCACAGAAAAAGAAGAAGTGGATTATAATAATATATTGCATATTTCGTTGGAAGCTTAATTTGTACGGGTGCGAGACAGCAGAAATTCGAAGCCAATGATTCCCAACATTTATTGAGCCAAAGCACATATTTTACATTTGAAAAATCTCTCAGCACACCACCAAACATCTTTTCTAAATTTATTTGCAAATGTACAAATTCAGTGTGAAATCTGGTCCTGTTTTATTGAACACAAAGCCAATTTTAGGTGGAAGTGCTATTCACAATGCCGTGTTGCTGTGTGGAATGGTGGTCATCCATATTTGCCCTCACCCTCTGAAAATATCTTAATTGTCATCTGTTTCCTTCTTCCTAGACAATTGCACCTTGTTCTTGTGGTCCAATAAAAAACATTTCATGTGGAGTCTCAAAACCCAATACAAGATGTAAGTGTAGGGTGCTCAATCGATTGGTGTGCAGCGAAGAGTAGTCGACTTCTAATTTCTTTGCACAATGGTCCACTTCAGCCACATCTGGCTGCGTCGCACCATGTGTGGATTTTGGATTAACCAATCAATAGTCATACACATTTTGAGCAAAAGATTTGAGTCATTTATTTCAATAAAAGATAGGCCATACCTTTGTCTTCATGTTCTGTTTGCAGCCAAAGAGAAGATAGAGCCTCTTGGCGGCCGCCACCGTTTACATGACTTAGGGCCAACGTCAGAGGGGTATGTAACCTCTGGCAGAGGAGTTAACAAGGCATTATAGTCATTATAGCTGGTGGAGGAGCAGTGAAAACTACCTTTAAATTATCGCGCAGATGCATATCAGTTTCCAGGGTCTGTTAAGTACGTCCCCAAAGGCAAGTTAATCTCCAGTGGTGGAAACACCGAACATGAGATGAGGGTTCCGAGCATGTTCGGCCTCCAAACATTAATGCCAAGACCATTCTGATGGTGATCGCGGGACATTCAAGCTACCACGGCAAAAATTGGAAAATGCGACACAAGATATGTGGGAAAAAAAAGAAACAAAAGTTGCAATACGTTTGTACACTGTTGACAAAAGAGCTTTGAAGATCATTTACCTTTAATCTTGGTGGAGGGTTCTTGTTTTGACAACAAATGTTTTTAGTAAAAACGGCTATGTCAGCCATCTTGTGTTACAAATCAGTAGGATCCTTCTGATTATCATCAGAAAGCAATCGTAGTAAATTTGGTAACGGATCAGTTGGGAATTGACAGAAACTGAATCTGCTTTGATTTAAACAAATTTCACGTTTATCAGACTGTTCACCTTCTATTCTTCCATAGAAATCTATTCACCTTCATTGAGACACTCTCAGCAAATTCACTCAAAATGCCAAATGATCTGCTCGTAAAATAAAATAGTGTTAATTATATTGCAGTTGCTGATGGTGTAGTGCAGGGGTCGGCAACCCAAAATGTTGAAAGAGCCATATAGGACAAATAAAAACCCCAAAAACAAATATTTCTGGAGCTGCAAAAAAAAAAGAAAAAAAAAAGCCTTCTATAAAATTTACAATGAAGGAAACACATGCTCTATGTATGTAGGAGACCGGACTGTCTCAGAATTGTTTGTGTAATTCATTCCTTTGTTGTGTGTTCACAAACGCCCCCATAGAATTTAGTTTGTGATTTCTTCGCTTGAATTTTTTGTTTTGGTGCATTATTTTCGCTTTTCTTAGTGTCAGTGAAGTGATCATGAATTTCCGTTTTTCGGAGGCTGTCTTTGAACGCCTCTCGAGTCGAACGAGAAGAAGAAGGCACGGAGTCGGACGCAGACGTGTCTGTGCTTGTCGAGACTGTTAAAAGCATAAATAAAGTGTACGTTTTAAAAGACCAACACCACAGCTCTCCTTTTTTGGAGCTGCAACATGTATCTATATCTATTTGAGCTATATTAGCCTACTATCAAAATCTTTTTCCATTTTCAAACATTTTTTATGAAGCTCTAGGGAGCCACTAGATGTCGCCAAAGAGCCGCATGCGGCTCTGGAGCCGCGTGTTGCTGACCCCCGGCGTAGTGGTACAGTAGCCTGACTTGTGTGTGAGCAATGTGGGATTGATTCCCCCACAGTGACGTTGAGGATGTGGGTGTGAATGACTGTTTGTCTCTATATGTGCCCTGCGACTGACTAGCGACTAGTTCAGGCTGTAGTCTGCTTTTGGCCTGAAGTCACCTTCTGCAAATGTTCAATAGAGTTTACATCAGGGGTCATAGAAGGACAATTCAGAATAGTTTGTTTTTGTTCCTAGTATTAGGTTAGAATTAAGTTTATCAGGATGAGTATGAGAATACTCGGGTGATTTCAGCTGTGTGTGTTTCAGGTCTTTGTCCTGTTGGCGAACCAAAGACCACACTGGAATGTCTTGACAGTCTTGGGATTTCACTGTATGCCGCACAGATGACACCCAGTGCCTGTTGAAGCAAAGCAGCTCCAGAACATAACTGAGCCGCCTCCAATGTTTCACTAAAAGAATTGGAACAGTGTTATTTCTGTAAGCAGAACTCTGACTTGCCAATATGCTTTTTTTCTCCCACAAACTATGTGGCTGGTCAAGATGCACGATGGCGAATTCCAATTCCAGACTTCACTATCAAGATATTACAGTGAGCATTGTGGATGTTTCAGCATGAAGCCAATTTCTTTACACTTGCATAGAAGATGCCGTTAATCAGATGCTCAGTTAAAATGTCATTTTTTGAGGAAATGCTCAGCTTTTCCTATGTCCTGTTTCAAGCCACTTTTATGAACAGCTTACAAGACTTCAGAATGGAAGTTTCCCAGAAGTTCTACACAAATATCAGAGGAAATGAATCTAGGTTTTCTATATTTGTCTTCCTGAACAGGTTCTGTCATCTTTTATGACGTCTCAAATTTTTATGGAAACAAACCTAAATTCATGTAAGGTTGATTTAGTTTGAATGAGGAACATTTAGCTCACTCGAATAACACTTGATGTCATCTTAATTGCCTTCCTCTTCAAGGCAATTACTATATATTGGATAATCACGTGGTTTTTTTTTGTTTGTTTTTTTTTAAGGAAAAGCTGCCCACTGGAAGTTCATCAAGTGCGCTGCATTTCCTATTTCCACACCTCAGGTTGCCATCTCCAACCCTCCTAGAGCAGCAGGGAGCGGGTCACATAAAGGAAACTGGGAGTCTTTTTATACCCGTCTACTGTTAGTGTTAGCAGCCAGCCATTTATGACTCCGCTGGCTCCAGCGACGTAGGATACAGAACAAAGAGAGAATGATTCGTCTCCTCTGGAGTCATTTAGCATTTCATAACCTTAACCCCCCCCCCCCCCCCCACACACACACATACACACTTTTTTTTGTTTGTTTTAACGACCATTTAAGTGTGCCTGGAAGAAAGATGCCCCCCCCCCCCCCCCCAGGAGGGGGGTGGGCACCTCCTGTGCGGGCCCGGTCGGTAATGAGGCTCCTTTTGCCCCAACATCAAATGGTCCCTCAAAGTCAAGATTTGGCGCTTTTGTTCGTTAAAAAGGTTCCTGCACACTTTCTTGCTTTTTCCTCTAGCCAGTGGTAAAGTGTCACGTTGATTGATCTACACCCTGTCACTTTCATTTAATAAAAGACACTCAGAGAGATACTGTGCTTTACATTGCTTTCAGACATGAAAATGAATTAACTTTATATACAGCAGATTAGGACAGATTACTGGTCTGGTGAATGAAATAAAACGTCTGGCTATTACAGCACTTTAAACAACCACATGGTATTATACCAGGCATCAGCTGATTGATTATTTATTTATTTTTTAATTTTTTTACTGAAAATCGGGTTCTCAAGCCTTTTGTGTTATGGGACGCTATCAGAAATCAGGCTGAAATTTCAATTTAATGGTTTCAGGTGATAACCTTTTTTTTTTTTTCTTTAAGTCTTAAAGGTCTCAAATGAGGAGTGATGGCGGGGACCAATTTGGGTGAGCTGTCTTTTGCTCTACTTTTATGCGTTGTCAATGTCTCTGATCAGGATTTGGTATCGGCACATAGTCAAAATCAAGGGACCTGTGAGAAATGTTTCCAAGTGCCTCCTCATAAGGCTAGTGCCAATGAAACATAGCTATCACACATATCCCTAAATGTGATAGGAGTTGAAAAGTAGCCTATTTAAAAAAAATAAGTAAAGGGCCTTTATTCCTGTCGTCATGAATCTTTAAGCCCCCCCACAAAATTACTTTATTCATACAGTGAATGCCAGAATTTCAATGAAAGGTCACAATCATATCCGAACTTTTAATTAGTCCATCCTTCCATCATTTTCTGTTCGTCGGTTCAGGGTCATGGATTTAGATGGAATCTATCCAAGCTGACTTTTGGGTTGAGGCAGGAGTACAACCTGGACCGGCAGAGATGAGACAATTTGCCATTGAATACGACTACAGTATTGCCGATGCAGCACTCATTGACCTGTTTTTAAATTGCTTAGAAATGCCAATGGTTCCCAAACATAACATTTTGTAACACCGAGGATCCCCAGGAGATTTGCAAAGGACGGATGGACAAACTACTCTGAATTAAACTGTTGAACTGATTCAGGTTGAGTCATTCCACAAATTCAAATACCCAAAGGGCGCTTTTGCGCCTTTGACACGACTTCTTACAACCTGACCCCCCTTCAGTTCCTGTGTGCGTACGAGCTGGCTATCGCTCGACTAATGTTTAACCAGTGTGTGGCAACCATGTTCATGCAAAGAGGTCATACGCCGAGTTGCTCATTAAAAGGCAGCAAATTGATTATTTCCTTCCTGTTGTTTGTCTGCCGCATGGGGGCCTTGCGAGTTTACTTCCGAACTTGTGCAAACACAATGACTTTTATCTGGCGGAGTGAGATGATTGTGTAACCATTGCCCTGCAGTTATCGCTATACTGTGGCCAAGGTTGATCCCCTCTTCCTTTTTAGTTTTTTTAACAAGAACCAACACTACCTGAAAGGGATCCGTCAGGCTTAAATTGCCCCAAAAATGCCGTGTTTGCTTAGTTAATATGAGTGTGCTGGAGTCGAACTTATCTCGTCAATGACTGCAGGACTGTGTGTGGTTTATCATTCCAAATTCACAGCAGGCGTTTGATCCATGACCAATAAGTTCACGTGTAGGTCTTTCTGTGGCTCTTGCAGTCTCTCTCTTTTCTCTGTAGCAACCTGCCTAAGACACTTTGTGACAGCTCAGAAGCTTTGCGATGGGGAGGCGCCGTTAATCAATGGTTCGGTGACGTCTTAGGCGTGAACAGCATGATGATGAGGACTGTTTCAAATACCCATTCTATCCGAACATTTTGGTCGATTCATGGATTAAACAACGATTGTGAATGTTGCCATTTTGATTCTTGTTAAAGAATCAAGTTACGCAAAAAGTACTAAAACAGAAGTATAGGTTATGGATTCCACAAGTCATCGGCTGCAGACTTATTGTTTCCAGAACTGGCAACAAGCAGAGTGAAGCAGCATTGTGTTTCTATGCATCTCACTTGTGGAACAAATTTCCTGATCTCCTTAAACTGTCGCTTCGCATGTAAATCTGGCCTCAAAACGTTATTGTTTACAGCAACGTTTTCATACATTTTCCATAATAATCTTGTTCATCCTCATTATTTCTTGGCCTCTGTAAACCCCGAGGGGATTCACCACACATGAGGTGAATCCCTCGGGGAACCTCAATGTAAATTAATGTAAAACACACACACACAAACACACACACACACACACACACACACACACACACACACACACACACACACACACACACACACACACACACACACATGCACACACACACACGCAGATATATCCATCCATTTTCCGAACCACTTTATCCTCACTGGGGTCGCGGGGCTGCTGGAGCCCAACCCAGCTGTCTTCGGGCAGTAGGCGGGGGGCACCCTGAACCGGTTGCCAGCCAATCGCAGGGCACACAGAGACGAACAACCATCCGTGCACACTCATACCGAGGGACAATTTCGAGAGCTCAATCAGCCTGCCATGCATGTTTTTGGAATGTGGGAGGAAACCGGAGTACCCGGAGAAAACCCACGTAGGCCCGGGAGAACATGCAAACTCCACACAGGGAGGCCGGAACTGGAATTGAACCCGGTACCACTGCACAGGGTAGCAGTACACTTAATGAAATGTTATACCAATAATCAAAATTCGTTCAAATTTTGATTATTTTACCCTATTTTTAATTTTGATTTATTAAGTCTAATTTGAAACCTCAACACAGCTTTGAAACATTGACTTGACTAGGTTAGCCAAGCCTTGAAACATCCATCCATCCATTTTCCGAACCGCTTGATCCTCACTAGGGTCGCGGGGGATGCCTGAGCCTATCCCAGCTGTCTTCAGGCAGGAGGCGGGGGACACCCTGAACTGGATGCCAGCCAATCGCAGGGCACACACAGACTATTTGGAGTGTTCAATCAGCCCACCATGCATGTTTTTGGAATGTGGGAGGAAATTGGAGGACCCGGAGACAACCCACACAAGCACGGGGAGAACATGCAAACTCCACACAGGTACCTCTGCACTGTGAGGTCGACGTGCTAACCACTGGGTCATCGGGCCACCCAACCTTAAAAAACCAATTTGAAAATGTAACCTTGTCTTGAAAGTTTAATTTAAAACCATTACCTTTTTTGAAACCCTAAACCAGGTTTGAAACGATAATCTGAAACCCTTGTTGGAAAATTTAAGACAGGGTTTAAACCCGACTTGAAAACCCTCAGCCTTGCTTGAAACCATAGCCCAAGAAAGAAACCCTAATTTGAAATCCTTAATTGAAGCCCTAACCCTGGCTGGGAAGCCCAATTGTGAAACTCTGGCTTGAATCCTTACTTCAGACCGTTGAGTCAGTGTTAAAACTAAACGAAGTGAGCTTATATTGCATTTGAGTTGGCAAGCGCGCCCGTGCCTCATTTCTGAGAAGGGCTCCATTGAGGCATAAGCGGGTCAGCGCTGTTTGTGTTCTTCACACGTCCAAAGTGTACAGGACAGCGGCGGCCGTGGCGAGTTGGTGACTCACTGAAATGTCTCCGTTTATTTGGATACCAGAAGGGAAGGGGGGAAAAAAAAAATGGGCAAGAAAAATCAACTTCCTCCCACTTGAATGAGTCAGAAAAGGGTTGTGAGTGTTACACTTGATGAGTCTGCACTTAGTGGAGCTTTCCTCTCACAGAATATATCCATATTACAACATTTATAATCATTCAAACTCTCAACTTCAACCTCAACCCTGACTTGACACCCTCATTTGAAACCCTAACCCTTGCTTGAAGTTGTAACCCTGGCTCAAGTTTGAAACCTGACTTGGAAATCCCAACACCGCCTTGACAACCCAATTTAAAATCATTCCCCTTGGTTTAAAACAATGCAGGCTTGAAAGCTCAATTTGAAACCTTAACATTTGGCCGCGGCTCAGGCCATTTTATCAGAATCCCCAGTCTTTTCACCTGGCTCCGGTCCACCTGCAGGTCCCACAACGTTGTTTTTATCGCGAGCTTTAACCTGTTTTGGGACCGCCTCTCCTTTTTTTAAACAGACAGCATCCACCGACACAAATTAGGTAGCCACGTGCTAGCGGCTAGTTTACAACAAATTTAATTAACTAATTTACCTTTAAAACCCATTTCTCATGAACCTTCTCCACCCTCACACTGGCTCCACTTGTCACTACAACCCTCAGCTACCACTCTCCCCATTCACACGATCACTTACACCTCCAAACACAGTGTTAATCCTGCTAAAAGAGGCAATGACATCTACATCTCACCCAGTTATCCTCATAATGGCTTCCAGCACAAGTTCATTTACCATTACCACTCATTCAACTCCCTCCCGTCATTTTGGTCAGAGTATCATCTTCCAATCACAATAAGCAGCATGTTAACCCAGCCAACCTCTGAATACTACCCACATCTTCCCAACCCACCAGAATCCTCAGCATGAAACTTGCCCCATTCAAAACCCGGTTTCTAAACACTAGTGGTCTCATCCTCCACAAATTCATCACGGACAATCACCTGGATGATTTTGTCTCAGAGAAACCTGGCATAAGCCTCTTGAATACTTCAATGTTAATCAAACCAACCCTGTTGGGTCTCATACATGGATAAACCACGCCCTGACTGTCGTGGCATTACTGCCATTCACAGAAAAGTCAAAAAACACCCTTATCACTGTCCAAGCCCCTTCTTCTTTTGAACATCTGTCCTTCAGACTCTCCGGGCCTAAATCCCTTATGATCTCAGTCATCTACCTCCCTCCCCAAACCAAACCCAGTTTCTCTCTCAAATCTACCTGAATTTCTCACCCAACTTTGTTCCATTGCACCTTTCATCCTTCTTCTAGGGGACTTCAAATTCCAACTTGACTCTACAGACTGCAAATTCGCCACTGAATTCCTGGACATACTTAAATGCTTCAACCTCGTTCAACACATCAACTTCCCCACCCACAATCATGGACACATCTTGGACCTGGTCTGCTCTACTGGCATCACCATCAACCACCTCTCCAGCTCTAGCCTTATCATCTCCGACCACCGAGCCATCATCCGCATCGTGGAACCCAAACTCAAGCGCACCATCACTTTCCGCAACATCAAATCCCTTTTGCCCTCTTCCCTGTCAGTCTGCTTCACTGATAAATTATCTATCCTCATCCCTCTCTCTGGCACCTCCCCCACGGACCTGGTCAACATCAACAACAACACACTGTCCTCCTGCCAAGGCCAGCTTGCCCTCCTCAAAAACAGACCTGTCTCCTTCACCCACACTGCTGCATAGTACAACTCCGAAGCTAATGAAAACCAGGAAACATCAACTGGAACGACTCACCAACAAAGCCGGACTCCCAGTTCACACCATAGCACACAAGGACTACATTCAGCAATACGAAGACACCCTCAAGACTGCACACTCCGCCTACTACTCCAGCCTCATCCACTCCAACTCCAACAACCCCAAGACCGTATTCTCCACAATTAATATGCTCCTCAGACCCATGGAAAACACTTCCCACTCCTTCTCATTAGAAAAATGTAACTCTTTCCTATCATTCTTCCAGGCAAAAATTGACACCATCCATAACCAACTGGCCACTTCCACTTCCTCCACACTCATGCGCCCAGTTCTCCCCGCTCGCATCTTCTGAACCCATTACATTACTTTCCGGCAAAAAGACCACCACCTGCACCCTAAACCCTATCCTCTCCACACAAGTCAAAGCCTGTCTCCCTGATCTCACCCAACTCATTCTCTCTATAATTAACTCCTCAAGCTCACCTCTGCTACACCTGTCCTTAAAAACCTCAGCCTTGACCCCAACATCCCACAAAACTGTCGTCCCATTTCAAATCTCCCCTTTCTGTCAAAAATACTTGAGCGAATTGTCTCCTCACAACTCAAAACCCACATCGACTCCAATACCCTGTACGAACCATTTCAATCCGGCTTCAGATCACATCACAGAACAGAAACAGCCCTCCTAAAAGTCACCAATGACCTCCTCCTCTCCTCTGACACCAACTTAACATTCTCATCTTACTTGACCTCAGCACTGCTTTGACATCATAAATCACTCCCTCCTCCTCACCCGTCTGGAGTCCTCCCTCAACATCACTGGCACTGCCCTCTTCTGGTTAAAATCATACCACACCAACCGCCACTAGTTCATCAGCATTAATAAATCTCAGTCCAACACAGCTCCTGTTCCCAAAGGCATCCCCCAAGGCTCAGTGCTTGGCACCCTCCTTTTTATCCTTTACATGCTTCCCCTTGGTCACATCATGCCACCATGGTCTCAATTTCCACTGCTATGCTGATGACACCCAGCTCTACATCTCCACCAAACTGATGCCACTCATTCTACCATCATCAACTGCCTTATAAACATAAAAAAACTAGATACAGACCAACTTCTTCAAACTCAATAACAACAAATCAGAAATCCTCATCATCGGTCAGAAATCACTCCACACATCCTACCCTGATTTCCCACGTTCTATTGATTGCTCTACCATTCCTGCTTCTACCCATATCCGTAAACATGGCGATCAGTCACTCTCATTTGAAACCCACATCAACCACGTCACCAAAACTGCTTTCTTTCATCTCAAAAATATCGCCCGTAATCACCCCTCTCCCTCCTCCTCAGCAGCTGAAACATTGATTCACCTCATGACTCGACTACTGCAATAGCATCCGTTGTGGCTTACCCACCAAAACCCTCAACAAACTTCAATACATCCAAAATTCTGCTGCCCGTCCCCTCATCCACTACCGCACCAGAGACCACACCACCCCAGTCCACCAACATCTACTGTACATTGGCTCCCCATCCAACAACGAATCCAGTTTAAAATTTCATCACCTTCAAGGCCCTTCGCAACCTTGCCCCCTCCTACCTTACTGACCTCCTTCACGACCACACCCCTACCTCCAATCTTAGATCTGCCCATGCCAGCGTCCTCACCCCTCCCATCCGGACCAAGCACTGGACCTTTGGAGATAGAGCCTTCTCTATCACCGTCCATTCCCTCATCATCTCAGACACACTCACACACTCCCCTCTTTTAAAACATCACTAAAAATCCACCTGTTCAGATCTGCGTTTAACCTGTAATACACAATCAAACGTTCAATATAATTTCTCATCATATTTTTTTTGTTTTTACACACTGTTGCATGTATATAGTTTTTAATATTACGATTGTCTTATTTTTCCTGTTTTTCATTTATTGTCTTTTACTATGTGAAGTGCCTTTGAATGTTTTTTAAAGCACTGTACTAATCAAATGTATGATGATGATGATGATGGTTATTATTATGATAATTATGATTAATATTATTATTATTATCCATCCACCCACTTTCTGATCCACTTATCCTCAAAGGGTTGCTGGGCATGCTGTAGCCTATCCCAGCTGTCGATAGGCAGGGTAAACCCTGAACTGGTTGCCAGCCAATCGCAGGGCACAAATAGACACAGAGCCCTTTGCATTCACAATCACACCTCAGGGCAATTTAGAGTGTTCCATTAGCCTGCCCTGCATGATTTGGAATGTGGGAGGAAACCAGAGTACCCGGAGAAAACCCATGCAGACATGAAGAGAACATGCAAACTGCACACAGGAAAGCCGGAGCCGGAATTGAACACCTCACTGTGCACTGTGAAGCCGACGTGCTAACCAGTTGACCACTGATCCGCACTATTATTATTAGCACTATTATTATTATTATTATTATTGTTAACTGAAACTTTAACCCTGACTTGAAACCCTATGAAAATGTAAACTTTGTTTGAAACCAGACTTGAAATTCAAATTTAAATCCTCACCATAGTTTGAATCAAACAGTGGTTGAAACCATAACCCTTGTACAGTGTGTAACACTCGGCATGAGCAGGCTAACCCTGGTTTGAGAACCTAATTTTAAACCCTTATGGCTAAAACTCTCATTTGGAACCCAAAATTAAAACAGCTACTCCGACTTAAAAGCCTAGCTTTGTTTGAAAACGTAACCCTGGCTTAAAACCCAAACGGTAATTTAGACCCTAACCTAAAATTGACACCTGAACCCTGTCTTGAAACCCTCATTTGAAACCACTATTTGAAACCCTATCCCGTGTTTGAAACTCACATGAAACCCGAATTTAAAACATTATTAACAGTGGCTTGAAAGTTGAACCATCATTTGAAAGTGAACCCCTTTATGCCAGTTTGAAACTTGAACCGCACTTTCAAACTCAAACCCTTCGTTTGATGTCTAACCTTTTTCATTTGAGAAAAAAGGGAAGGACACAAGGACCACTCTGAAATTCTTTGAATTGAATTTATTAAACACACTGAAATTAATCAGGCAAGCACACACACACGTGCACACACACACATTCACACACACTCTGAGCCATATTTTGGAGAACATTTGTCTAATTTGATTCCATGCCTTGAAACTCTCTTGTGAATAAAAACTTTAAAACCCTCCCGCTTGCTTCAGACCTTAAGCCAGGCTCCAAAACCCAATCCTAATTTGAAACCCAAATTTAAAAGCCTAACAGTGGCATGTATATTTTACTACTTTATGCACTGTAACAATACAGTCGAACTTGATGAATGACATCATCATTTGATTTTGCGCAACGACAACACAAGTGCAACTGAGACAGTGTTTTAACAAAGCATTCGTATCTGCTGTCCCACCCTGAAGTGCAAACTATAGACAACAACATCCTCACTGCTTGTCGCCATAAAAGCAGGTCAAGTTTCCAGTGAGTACAAGCAATTCTTGTCATCATGCCAGACCGTGACTAATGGCGAGAGTCGTGCATCAGCTAGCAAATGAGCGGCTCATTAGTACACACGTCTCAGAGCACAAGCACATCTTGCCAACAAATGCACGCACGGCGGCTTGTAAATGCCCGCCGAGGATTACGCTAACAATTGTAATCAGCGGCGATGGCTTTTTATGAGCTTGTGTGATGTAAAACCACAGCAAAAGCCGTCATTAATGACATTTTCCCCCCAACTCCAAACACAAAGCAGAGGACTTGAAAGTAGCCTCATTATTCAATATTTACACATGGAGCTTTGTGGTCCACCCTCACAAAAGTTTTCCATTAGGAGTTGATCAGAACCTTAATGGCCAATGTTGCAATCTGACACGGGCTGGCTGTGAAGCATTCAACACATATTTCGGCTCGGCACAGCAAAAATGTGTTCAATCTGCTCTATATTTCAAAGGAAATGTATCAGCATTTGAGAAAACTGTAGTTGAGGCCCTCCAGCTTCATGAGTTTGGTGCATTTGATCAGTGGGGTACTTCAGTCGATTTTTATTATTTTTTTTTAGGTCGCTGCACTATACTTGAATATTGGGAAAATCTTGGACTCCCAATAAATCGGAGATCACAAAACAACTTTGAAGGTTCCAATTATCAAGTTTGGATGTGAACCAGTCTTTTAATTTTGGCATTGCCTCCCCAGAAGACTGAGGGAATTTTCATCCCTACCCCATTTGTCTTTGGACCTTCTGCCTAGATCAAAATAACACATTTATTCATTTTCTATACCATTTATCCTGTTGAGGCTCATTGGGAGCTGGACCCCTTCATGACTATCTTTTGTTGAAAGGCAGACTGCACCCTGGATCGGTTGCCAGTCACTCACAGGGCACAAATAGAAACAGAGACCCGACTCCATTCACAATGACACCATCACTGAGTAGGAACTGAATCAACCAAAGACAAGCGCACCACTCCACCATCAGTGACATGTTTTGAAATCTAATCTTCCAAATTGTCATTGATCCCAATAGGAATTTTTTAAATCCTCACCCTCGGTGGGGATTTAAAAAATTCCTAAAACAGTTTTGGAGGTTCGACAATCAGGTTTGGACATGAACCTGTCTGGATTAAATTTTGGCAGAACCACCCGGAAGATTCAGGGATTTATTATTATTTTTCTTTTATGCTAAGCTTGTTTGTTTTGGACTTTCCGACTGGACCAAAATAACAGGTTTTAAAAGGTGGCTCGGGGCACAGTCTGGATCAAGGGACCAGAAAAAGTTTTTAAAGTTTTTTTTGGATGATTTTAGAACATCAACCCCATAAGAAGTAAAGTACCAGGTAGAGCAATCCAAAGGAGTCTGTAATGCTGCTGCTGGACGGAGTACACATGGTACAGGTAAAGGCCACGAAAGCCAGCCAAGATATACATGAGCAAGAGATCATTTAGCAAACACCTCAATAATCAGAAACATGTCGTTGTTGTTTTCCTGTCCATAAAAACTGTTTTCAGGGCCACTCTGTCACGAACATTAAAAATAATGAGCACCTTCAATCCTGTAAATTCCGGCAAGATATTTTGCATGCTGCGTGCACATCCTGTGAAAAAGGAATATTGCGTCTGGTGCTAAATTTTCATTAGCACAATAGCAACTGGCAGCGCCGCACCAATACAATAAAATGGAGAGGGGGCGATGTAAACCTGTCACCTCGGCTAAAATGGATGGGTCCTGGCCGGAGGGGGGGACCTAAATCAATAGCATGGAGGAAGGTTAGGGAAGTGGACGAGGGCTGATGGGGGGTGGGTTGCCCTAGCAAGTACCCTCGGACTTGAGAAGAGGGAGAGGAGTGGGAGTGTTTGTCTGTCTGTTCCTGTCAGTGAGGCCCAAGGAAGGCTCCAGGCTGCCTCCTAACCTCCCCGCCTCCCTCCATCGCCGTCCCCCCTCGGCGGATCCTCTGCTGGCTCCAGTCGGACTCTGGCTCTGATTAATAGCCACCGGAGGTGTCCGGCAACGGGCTGATAAGGGACCCCCGCCTCTCTGGGCCCTCCTCGTAACAAGCTAACGCACCCTGGCACTCAGGCAAGCCAATTAAGCACATCTTAAAACTCGGGAACAGTGACAACTGGTCTGGGGCTCTGGTAGTGAAACAGCAGTGTTCACATGGAGGTTGCCGGGTCATGTTTAACCCCCCGGCCACAAAACAGGTCACAGGTTGGAAAAAGGGCTGTTGTTCTACAACATACAAATGAAATATATGGATGATTAGATATTCATGATGAGGAATCTTGGCTCCAGAGTGAATTCCAGGCTCTAGCACAGTTAGACATACTGCCCAAAGCACATCGGTAGCCATGGTGTCCACAAATCAGAGGCTGATCTGCACTGTGTTTGTTTACTTGTGGCAGTTACACTTAATGGCGATGACCTAATCTGTTTCATTTACCACACCAAACGTTTCGGATCAAATTGATAGAGTCATGTTCCACATACCTGCCACTGCGCCTCTAGTTGCATGCTTCATTTTTTTCCACCGGCGTCATCCAGTCTTTGCTTGGCGACAATGGCTTCATTTCAAGGCATCTTCTTAATGGTTGGTTGGTTTGTTTTGCATGAAATTAGCTACCTAAAGCTTTGGTGTGGCCACCCCGTGGAAGGCAACTGAAATGAATATTGGTGTCATTGGATAAACAAGCGTGAATGCACAGATGTATCAATGTAGAAACCAATTTTCACTTTGTAGCATGTCGACATCATATTGAACGATGGCAACAGGCTTGCATCTTCAGGGAAAATCTGATCTGTTTGATTAATTTGCAATCGCATAAGCAGAAATTCAATTAATAGCAAATTTCTACACCGTCATGTACTATTCCAAATTATGACACATGGAAGGGGGAAAAAAAATCTAATTGTATTACTTGAACCTTGTGGTGTACATCCAAGCCTTTATCGACAGGTGACTACCAACTATGACATTGTCATTTTACGAAGGTAGCATCATGGGGCTCCACACCAAGACACACCAGAGGGCAGCTATTACCAACCACTCTGATGAGAATGAGGTCTGCCTCCGGAAATCATCCGATCAAAATAGGTTGGTTGTATCTTATTGACCACAAGTGCCAGTGACATTTGAGTGAGAGGTTAAAGAATGAAATGCTCTCCCACGAGAGACTAGAAGGTACAAAGTATCTGATGTGATTTTAGTAAACACTGTATACCTGTTTGGAATATTTTTGTTTGGTGGTGTGCCACAAAGGAAATACTGGTTTGGGGATTTGTTCACGAATGAAATTTGCAGGTTTTCCAGTTTCGTGTTTCAAAATAAGCTAGTCGCTATTTTCTTTCTTGAGGCAAAGACTAAAAATCCACCAAAGGGGTGTTCACAAGGCACACATTTGCTCCGGTGCTGCACCGATGTATTTTGTTGCAATATATCTTACACCGGAGCAAATTTTGTGGAGCGTTCACGCATACAAAGCCGCTGAGCGTGTTAGCACCGGCGCAGCCCCACTTGGGTTCACACGGCAGTTTCTGCAGCGGAGCAAAACGACAGAAAACAAAGAGCTGTCGTGTTGGTTCATTTTAAAACATATACAACTCAAGCAACTACTGTACAGGCACGTCCTTCTCCTTCTCGGTCTCCGTGCCTTCTGCTCAAGAGGCGTTCAATGACCGCCCCGAAAACGTAAATCAACAATGACTTCAATGACACTCAGAAAAGCAAACATATACCTGTAATGCGCCAAACAGAAAATCAAGAGAGGAAATTACAAAATAAATTCTATGGGGGGGTTGTGAAAACACAACAGAGGAACAAACTACACAAACAACTCCAAGACAGTCTAGTCTCCTACAAAAGGAAAGATGATGTTTGGGGACTATCCCCCCCGCCCCCCCATTCTAGTTGAGATGGTATAACCCAAGAGGCAAGATGCCACTTGCTACTGTTATTGCCAGTTGCCATTGTACTATTATTGCCAGCCATCATGTCTTGTGTCGTTATTAGACAAACAGATGACGGAAGTACAACAGAGCACGAAAGCAACGCATTCTAGCCGTACGTAATCAACTCTTCTCATGCGTAGCGAGGCTACTACCCCCGCCGCAAACGAGCATTTGCTCCGGAGCAAATTTTTAACCCTGTAGCATTCACACGTACCATTTTACATCGGTGCTGCCCCGCAAACGAGCATTTGCTCCGGAGTAAGCTGTTTTCAGGGGCTACACCGGTGTAACTTTGCACGTGTGAACGCTCTACTGGGGCAGCACTGGCGTAGCACCGGAGCAAATGTTGCTGTGTGAACACCCCTCAATTCAGCCAGCCGCCCTCGTCTTGCGGGAACCTGTTCCCAGGCTCATCGACTGCGAGCACAGACAAGAAAAAAAAAAGGAACCCCTGAAAAGGCGAGGGGGGTTCCTCCTTTCCAGACAAGAACACCAGATTATCCCAGCAGCCAGTTACTCTATTTCTTAACTCGATGGCCGACGTAACAGGTGATCAAAGCGTTGAACCCTAGGAAGGGGCTTAGGGCACAGCGGTGCGGCCAAAGGGATTGCTTCCCGGTGATTTGTAAGCAGGAAAAGACTTTTGACATGAAAGACAGCTTAAACAGCAGAGGAGTAACAATAAAGCAGCTGTAAAATGCTTCTGGTCGCCACAGAATTGATGTAGAGGGTGGCTCTCACAACTTTTTTTCCTCTTTCTTTTTTGATGTGTTTAATGTGGGGACTCTGGCATTTCCTACCGAGCCATTTGGACAGTCACATGCACACAACAAAAGGCAACACGGGGGGAGGGTGGGTCGGTGGGGAGCCCGGGGTCATAGGGGCAAAGGGATGCTTTGTCCTGGGCAGATTGTGAAAGCGGACGACTCCCATTCCTTTTCACGGGAGCTATGTTTGAAATTTGGTTGTATTCTTTTCCGTGACAAAAGTGTGGTTGCCCCTGTTGAAGGATTAACTTTACAATTGCAAATCTGATGGATCCGTTGATTTGTAATTAAAATACAACATGTTGAATTATGAACGATCCTGATTGAAATGTCCAATCCTTAATACTTGGGCAGGTATCTTACTCTGAGAGAAAAATATCCATCCATCCATCCATCTTCTGATCCGCTTATCCTCACAAGGGTCGCGGGGCATGCTGGAGCCTGTTCGGGCAGTAGGCGAGGGACAAACTTGCCAGCCAATTGCAGGGCACACAGAGCCGAACAATCATCCTTGCTCACACTCACACCGAGGGACAATTTGGAGCAATCAATCAGGCTGCTATGCATGTTTTTGGAATGTGGGAGGAAACCAGACTACCCAGAGAAAACCCACGCAGGCACAGGAAGAACATGCAAACTCCACACAGGAAATCCGGAGCTGGAATCAAACCCTGCCCGTCTGCACTGTGAGGCCAACTTGCTAACCAGTCAACCACCGGGCCGCCGATATCTCTATCTATTATATCTATACAGTAATCCCTCGTTTATCGCGGTTAAACCACCCGCGATAAATGAAAATCCGCGAAGTAGCGTCCAATTAACATAAACAGGTAAAAAAAATATATTTTTTTTAAGTCCGCAAACGGTCCGTGAGAAGCTGCAAAACAACAGCGAGTCACATAGAGCAACATATACAGTACTGTACATATATACAGTACTGTACTGTACAAAAAATATATATATATACTGTATATATATATATATATTTAATTATTACTTCAATATATACGGGTATATATATATATTTTAAATATGTTTGAAAAAATCCGCGATGCACTGAACCCGCGATAAACGAACCGCGAAGTAGCGAGGGATCACTGTATATCTATCTTTATCTCTCTCTCTCTCTCTCTCTCTCTCTCTCTCTATCTATATATATATATATATATATATATATATATATATATATACACACACACACACACACACACACACACACACACCGTATTTTCCACACTATAGGGCGCACCAAAAATTCTTCAATTTTCTTAAAAGCTCACCGAGTGCCTTAAAATCCGGTGCATCTTTTGTATGGTCATTACGGTAATACGTCGACTCCAAGATGGCTTCTTCCTGGAGACATGCTTCCAATGTTATAACTTGCTGTTGGTTCAGTGAACTGTGTCGCTGCTTTATTAAACAAGTTTTTGTTGCAGCTCCGAAAAAAGGAGAGCTGTGGTGTTCATTTTTTTAAAACAGTCTCAACAAATACAGGTACGTCTTTGTCCGTCTCCGTGCCTTCTTCCGTTCGACTCAAGAGGAATTCAAGACCGCCTCTGAAAAACGTAAACTAAAGATTACTTCGATGAAACTACGAAAATTGAAAATAATACATCAAAACTGAAAAGCAAGCGAGGATATCACAAAATAAACTCTATAGCCACCGCTACAGAATTTATATTGTGATTTCATCATTTGTGAATACACAACAAAGGAATAAATAACTACTACTGACATCTGATCGTAGTAGTCGTGGCGCTATGATCAACGAAATGCCAATGTGTTTTTCGGAGGCGGTCATGAACGCCTCTCGAGATGAACGGATTAAGAGATGGCACGGAGATGGACAAAGACTCACCTGTATTTGTTGAAAAAAGGAGAGCTGTGGTTGTGGTCTTATAATTTTTTTAAACACAGACTTTATTAATGGTGTTCACAGTCTCAGCAAATACAGGTACGTCTTTGTCCGTCTCCGTGCCTTCTTCCGTTCCAATCGAGAGGCGTTCATAGCCGCCTCCGAAAAACGAAAATAATTTATTACTTCAATAAAACCACGAAGAAAATCAAGCAAGGAAATCACAAAATAAATTCTGTAGGGGGCATATAGAATTGATTTTGTGATTTCCTCACTTGATTTTCTGTTTTGATGGATTATTTTCAATTTTCGTAGCTTCATTTAAGTACAATAATAGTAATTTTACATTTTTCAGAGGCGGTCATGAACGCCTCTCAAGTTGAACGGACGCCTCTCGAGTTGAATGGAAGGAGCGTGGCATTATCTAGTGGAGGCATTGTAGATTGCGCCTTTTAATACGAAGCGTTCAATGTATGAAAAAAATTTACAAAATAGCCATTCATTGAAGGTGTGCCTCACAATCCAGTGCGTCTTTTCGTGCGGAAAATACGGTATATATATATATACTGTATATACATATATATATATATATATATATATATATATATAGAGGGCGGCCCGGTAGTCCAGTGGTTAGCACGTCGGCTTCACAGTGCAGAGGTACCGGGTTCGATTCCAGCTCCGGCCTCCCTGTGTGGAGTTTGCATGTTCTCCCCGGGCCTGCGTGGGTTTTCTCCGGGTGCTCCGGTTTCCTCCCACATTCCAAGAACATGCATGTCAGGCTGATTGGACACTCTAAATTGTCCCTAGGTGTGAGTGTGGGCGTGGATGGTTGTTCGTCTCTGTGTGCCCTGCGATTGGCTGGCAACTGATTCAGGGTGTCCCCCGCCTACTGCCCGGAGATGGCTGGGATAGGCTCCAGCACCCCCCGCGACCCTAGTGAGGATCAAGCGGTTCGGAAAATGGATGGATGGATGGATATATATAGAGAGAGAGAGAGAGAGAGAGAGAGAGAGAGAGGGAGAGAGAGAGAGAGAGAGAGAAACAAAAGAGCAGATGCTTGCTAGTACAATATGTTGTGATTTACAGCTCATCAACTGTTCAGGACTACAATTGGTGACGAATCAACTAACAAAATAGTCATTTGTGGCAGCCCTAGTCTCATGTTGTCAAAATGTGCATGATAAAAGGGACTGAAAGTTGATATCAACCCAGATACTAAACTTACTTGGTCTTAAAAACTGTAAAATTAAAAATATTTCAGTCCGACTCCGACCTCAACTGCCTTGGTTCGTTGTTTGGAAAAGCACTCGACAATCGGGCGTTCTCCTGAGCCTTCAAGCACCAAAAACCCAAGACAGCATCAACAACTTACAAAGAAAGTTCATGGCCAGCAGTATACCTGTCACAGGTTTGAAACTACACATGAAGCCGGAGTTTACCATTTCATTACAAGAAAATGTAATCAGGCAGGACTGATATGTGCAACAGGACTGCTAGGATTCCACCTCACCTAAGACGGTTGTTCAAAAGTCCTGCGCTGCCTCAAGTCTCGCCTGCAGTGACACGTTTGCTCCTGGCCGCATTAAAAAAAAAAATGGCCGTCCGGACACAGAAGGGGAAAATGAAAATGAGTAAGAATAAACTTCCTGTGGGAAGAATGAGACTGCTACCCGTCACAGCGGGAATCTGCCCAGTCGCATACCAGGGGAACGGTAAATATTTAACATTTAATTTCCTTGGTGGAAGGTAGACCGGACACAGAGCATATTACAATAGGCTTCAAACACGGAGGAGCGTACTCATGTAACGAGATATTAATTGTGGAGAGGTTGTTGAAATATTTAGAGTTCATTACCCGCTCCCTTAACCGCAGTCTGAATATCTTATTAGAATCTTACACAAGCAACGCAACACTAGCAACAAGGAGCAAATAGTGAAAGTATTTGGTATGTCCTTCAAAGTGACTGAAGCAAGGTACAATCAAACCGATTTTTCAAACATGTGAAGCCCCACCAAATAAATACATTTTGAAAAATTGCACGCATGTGTGCTTACTCTGTGGTGAACTCAAGATGCTCAACACATAATGCGAAACAAAACCATTCAAAATTCGAGAGAGACAAGTCACAATGACGGCAGATCAACGTGAATTGTATTAATCCAGTTATTTAATCAACCTTTAGTGAAACGGGTCAGGCAATTGAAAACAGATGCTCATATGCAATGCTGACCTGGCCAAGAGGTGGCAGAAAACAATCTGGCAGAGAGGAAATCTTTCCTATTTGCTGTACTGTCTTCCTAGTAGAATCTGCGGATCTGATCACGCCAATCTCACCGGTCGGTGACTTTCCTGACATGATCTCGATTGGAGTGTTTGTGGCATGCTATATTCTCCACTCACTTTCAAGCACAACAGAAGCTACAAAGTGTGGTAACAATGAGAAATCATGAGCACTGACATGTTTGTGGGAGTAAGTCCGTCCAAACGTTATAGTGGCGCGTGATTGGCTTCAACGGAGATGACGCTTGTTCCAGCAAAATTGTGACAGCATTGTCAAAATAAAACTTTTATATTTACAAGAACAAGCTTATGTTCTATTATAAATTATTATCATTTTATATTTGAGCATCACATTTAATGTTAAGATACAGTGCATTCGGTGGTTTAATAATTGCTTAGACATGATTTTATGTTCATAGCTTCTGATTGGCTGAAGAAAAGGAAAGTAGGAAGTGATTCAGTTGCCGAGAAGTGTGTGTGTGTTTGATCGTACTGTGGTGCAAACGTTTTGAAATAAAACTGCGTTCAAACAGAGTCCATATCTCCTCTTGCTGTTTCTTAAATTAGAGCCATCAAATCATAAACAACAAACCTCTCAACTTACACAGGTTTTCCAAAGGAGCTGTTTGGTCTTCCAGGGTTGGAGATTGCAACATTGAATAATGATGCCTCAATTTGTCTTAAATGGCAGTTGTCTGTTTTCGTGCTTGGACCTGTCACATCTTTATCAAACAAAACAAACAAACAAAAAAAAAAACTTGTATCGTGAAAAACGTTTTGGTTTACCAGAGCATTTGTCCAAAACGAGAATCCCTGCAAAAGAAAAGCATGCTTTCTCAACTATTCCAAACTTTTGCACCATGATTTTTTTTTTTGCTCAGTGTAAAGGAGTTATAAAAACAACAGAGCAAAGAGCAACTTCACTTGACTTGTTCCGTCTCGAATTCCAACATGGTCACCGGGCGTACCTTCGCCTACTTTAGCGCTTGGGCCTTGCCTCGCCTTATGAAGAGCCTATTGTGCTGCAACCTAGTTTCCGAACAGATGATTCATAGTCTGTCAGGGCCGCCATCTGAAGTGTGCACAGCAGAGAGGGAGACGCTCAAATGACAGACTTGTTCACATCTTTGAGCAGACAAAAGGAAAGCTAAGAACCGGGCCCCCTAGGCCATGGCACCCAGACACTTGACAACTTTTCTGTTTTGTTGTGTTTTTCTTATCAGGAGTTGCAGCGATGTGGACATTGA
This sequence comes from Hippocampus guttulatus, assembly GCF_054856545.1. NCBI lineage: Eukaryota > Metazoa > Chordata > Actinopteri > Syngnathiformes > Syngnathidae > Hippocampus > Hippocampus guttulatus. The sequence continues at coordinate 35,624,310 of NC_141262.1, read as the reverse complement.
TAATAAGCGAGCCTGGATTCAGGTCTTACGTTCGGCAAAAAACATTTGGTCCTTTGGAAAGATTCTTGCTATGGTGAAACAATGTTACCACTTGTACACAATGTGCGAAAATTTGTACCTGTAATGGTCCAATTGCTTGTTGTTGGGCAATACCCTCTAGGGCAGTGGTCCCCAACCACTCGTCTGCAGACCGGTACCGGGCCTCGCCCCCTTGCGGACTGGGCCGCACAGAGACAGACCTGCGAGTTGTCAGCAAATTTACTCCATCAGACGTGGCGGAAATGTGCGCGACTTTGGGCAATCGGAGTCCCCCTTCTAACATTGGTTTGCAAGTTGAAATCAACAGAATCCGCCAATAAATGAAAGAAGAAGCAGTAAACGGAAAGGAATCGTACCAAATTGTCCAAAGGTACCACTAAACACGCAGCTGATGTTGCAGCTATGACTTCCGAAAATGGGGCGAGTTTGACAAGAGAAGTTCCCCCCCCTGGTGATATCTCCAGAGCGATGTGGAGGAGGAAGTTGCTGTGCATGGTATGTCCTCAAAAGCATGACATTACAGTAGTACCTCTACTTACGAATGTCTCTTCATATGAAACACCTCAACAAGAAAATATTACCTCTTGTTATATAAGCAATTTCAAGATACGAAAGGTAAAAACTACATTATGGCTGCTACTCGCAGCTCTGAGTTTACTCAACACAACATACTTCTTGCTGCTCTGCCATTGGCTACTACCGAGCATCATCCTGCCATCCCATTGGCTAAGAGGGACTTCTACCTTGTGTGTCTACTTGTGTAGATGCAGCGTCCTCGTCATTTGCCCCTCGGGCCATGAGGTGTTTCGATAGTTTTACATAAATGTGAATCACCCAGAAAATGTATTCACCAGTCAGGCGATCGCTCACTATGCTGATGTTTGCCTTGGACATTTTTCAAAGTATTGTTGAAAACCGACAAAAGCAAACATCTTTAGATCAGTTCTTTACAAAACGCCAGGCAAAAACCACTTCTGAGAGAGAACATGAACTAAAAAGGGACAAAAAAAAAAACAATGAGAACACAGTTGAAAGTTAAATGACCATCATTTTTATTCTTCATTCTAGTCTTTGTTTTTTACATTATGCACAACCCTTAGTTGTTGTGCTATAATGTAACATGCAACATGTATTTGTTACATATTTTGATGATTTTTATGCTTTAGGAAACATTTATGTCTGAATTTTGGGGGACTCGGAACGGATTAGGGCATTGACATGGAAAAAGCATCTCTACTTACAAAATTTTCTAGTTAAGACATTTCTTACAAAACCAATTAATTTCAGAAGTAGAGGTACCACAGTGCAGGAAAGCCATTGAATCATTTGCATAAGAAGCACCCAAGTGATCAAGTGGAAAGCATGAAAACGCGAGCAGTTTGCACAGTGTGTGCGTGTCATGAATGTCACGTAATGTTGTATGAATGTAGAAATTGCTGATTGACAAACGTCTGGTGTCTTGCCTGCGACATTTTGCTGCCCATTGACATTTTTCTGGAGACGCCACTGATGGGAGGCAGACCAACAACCACTCGGTCAGTGTATCCTAACCTCAGCTTGTGGCGATTTGTGTACAGATACATATTTTACAAGAGAAAAAAAAAACATCTCACGGCACAGCGCCAAACAAAAATGTCACAAAAGTGGACAGTACACACTGAAATGATGACCTCAGGCCCCGCCCATTTGAAAATGCAGTCCGTATTTAAAGTTTGGGAATTTTGTCAACACGGAGGCGGCGTTTAGGAAAAATCTCAAAATTCCATCCCTTGCATTGCAGTGTGGAATTATTATGTAAGAGTGTGGCATATTTTCCTGGTATGATGAGTAGTTGTTGCAGTCGGATGATGCGTTGTCGCAGTTTGATGACACGTAGCCCCAGTTGGCACATTACAGCCTTTCGCCATCTTGTTGACACATGCATTTCCTGAAAAGATTCAACGTTTCTCATCCTGGCTTGCTGAATACTAAGATAGAAATCTGTTGTATGAATCGCAACAGGTCTAAACACAGATTAATGGTACCTTCTGCCATAGAGGGGAAGAGTATTTAATCGTTCCTGTCATTCTATGCCGCAAGCATCGATAGGTCAACACAGAAACTTTTTCTTGTAGTACCAGTTCATAAATAATTTTCAAAACATGTACAATTAGATGGGGTTTTTTGCATTTCACCTGGGACTCACTGCATTAGAGTACCCCGCTGCCATGCAGCACCGTTCAGTGTTTTTTCTTCAAACCGGGATTGAGCTTTCAAAACATCACTTCCCTGAAATGGACCTGCACCTTTCACATTCCACTGTGCTACCTCACCGGCGTAAGACATCAACTTTGATGTCTTACGTACTTTGGCCCTTCGTACTCTGCCAGTACGGAAATTGAACAGTCATGGAAGCGAGAGAGGAAAGAGGAATGAGCGCATCTGGACTCCCTCGCAGATCTGCCGGCAGACTGTTTAGTTGACTCACGGAATGACGCAGGCTCCGGCATAGTTGTGCTTACTCCCTGGAAGTTGGGGTGCATGCGGCTGCTTTGACACGACTGTTGCTGAGGCCGTCGCACTCACGGAAACTTTGAAAGCAGGCGCTGATTCCTCGCTGAAGCCCGGACCCCAAAAAATAAATAAATGAATAAAAATTGAAACATCTGGATCCCAGCACGCGCATATGTGTTATGTGTGTGTGTGTGTGTGTGTGTGTGTGTGTGTGCGTGCGTGCGTGTGTGTTGGGAGGGGGGCGTGTGTCACTCCGACTTTCCAGTTTTCTGGCAGAGAATCTTTACTGGAAACATTTTTTGCCGAGATGAATCAAAGGGATGCTCATATTTATATTCCTGGTGAGTTGTGGCTTAAGCACTTACTTTCCCGGAAATTTTCTCACATTTTGTTAGCGCAGAATGTCTTGACGGGTGATTATTTTCCACAATGATATTAAAATGCAACAATGTTACTCACGCTCTGCAGTTACAGTAATTTTTTTTCACTCAATGCGAGAAGCTAACACCAAAGTGCATGGGAACCTCTGCAACTGAACACAATCAGTTGCGTGTTGCTGGTTGACCTGCAAGTTATTCTAATTTCAAAAGACACTTTGCAAAAGAAAAGAGGCAAAATGGAAAGTGAATTGCTTTAACCGCTGACAGAAATGTTAAGAAACAAACTTAGAACTTCAATGGAACTGCGAAGGATATTTGTGATGATTTTGAAATGATTCTTTTCGGAAAATGGAGCAGAAGGAGTCGTTTGGGGGGGGGGACTGGGATTCTTTTCCACACATGTTCAGTTGTACATCGGAGGCATCCTGTTTATGTGTCTGCGACTGCTCCGGGGTGATGAAGGCCGCATCGTCGAGCTGCAGATCAACAGCTGGGAATGGCCTCTCAGTGGGACGAGACATGCCGTTCCTATGACAAATACTCGAGCAACAGTAACATATGTCTCCCACCTACCCCCCCCCCCCCCCTGCACGCAGTGTACTTAATGAATAGCACACTTAAGGCCGCAGGCTTTTTTTTTGTTTTGTTTTGTTGACGCAACAGTGAGGCGGGGGGGGGGGGCTTGTGACCTTGGAGGGCCATCTGAGATAATAAATCCATGACCCTGAGTTCCGGAGTGCTTTGGGCAAGGTCGGGGTGGCAAATTTCCCACTTCCACAATATCAGATGTTAACGTTAATTCCTCTTAGGCGATGTGTAATGGCGCAGGAATGTCTTTTCATCGTGGCCTCGTCCAGGGCCGACTGAATCTGTTGAAAATGTGCGACAGCTGTGGAAGTTGGCCGGGCCCTGGATCGTGGATGCATTCAATCTGGGGATGGGGGGGGGGGGGGGGGGGGGGGTGTCAACAGAGATTGTGGTGGTGGGGGGGGGGGGGGTGATTTGTGTTGTTGCGTTCAGGTTAACTTGCTTACTCCTCTTTAAGCCCGTACACATCGTCAGCCAGTATTTTTCCGGCTTCGAGGGAATGATCAGAGGCTGAGCTGTAACTGAGTTGTTGGATAGTGATAATCGTTTTCAACACAAAGAGGCGGAAGAAAAGATTATTGGGCGTTACTATGTCACTCCCCATTATTCCCACTCGCACTGTCACCTTCCTGCTTCTGTTACACCTCTACCGATGTAGGGATATTTTGTGAGTTTTAACACTAAAACAAAACAAGGTCAATAGCAAGAGGCTAACCCCCCATAAGTTCATCGTGACAGAACACGAATCCTGCCATCACAAGCCATCGATACAAATGTAGTAGCTGGACATTTGGTGCTTTCAACAGTGTTGAATGAAAGTCTTGGTTAGCATGTCACTTCGTATTGCATAAGTGAAAATAATTTCTCAGTTGTCCGACACTGTCCAGCCCCTCAACGGACAGCTGTGGCCATCCACACATTGACGCTTTGTGTTGGGGGAGGACATCGTTTGTGGATTCCACCTGATTGGCTGTCCCTTCTTTTATCTTCAGGCAAATGAAGACATTAAATCTTTAGAAAAAAATAAAACAACATTTTAAAATATGTATTTTGTGCGGCTGCTTCATATAGGCATAGTCTCCTCTGAAAATATACCAAGAATCAAGAATTACAGTGCACTTTCATGCATTTTAAATACATCTTGGTGTTTTGGGTTGTGCACAGTGATTCGCCTTGTGTATTGTCCTCTAGAAACTTGCCTTGTCTTTCTCTAACCTTGCTGAAATTAGCCTGTTTTGAAGAGGAAATCATGTTTCGTACAAATGGGCCACTGCTCAACCTCTTCTCCTCATTTGAAGACAAGTAGTTGAGGTCCTCGCTGACCACGAATCAGAAAAAAAATGAGCCTGCACTTGTGAAGGGAGCAGGTCACCAAGCCACCGAATTACATTTCATGTGCAGATCCAATTCAGTGGTGCATCCAACGGACACACTTTCTGATGTCACACTTTTCTATGGCTTGCTTGCACATAAACATTTTTGGACTGATAGTTGTTTGGATCATTTTATACTTGATCTCACTCCAGTATTTGCAGCCAACCCATTTTATGTGAATTTTCCATAAAATGTCACCTTCAAAACAAGGTTCTTGCACTGTTTGAAAAGACACTTTCCCCCCCCACAGGAAGTGTTATAAAGGGCCCCTAAACATTTAACCCCAGGGAGATCTTAAAAACTGAAATGGGAATCGGAAAAAGGGTCCCTACCACTGCTCATACAGCTTAATAGCGTGGTCCAATTACTTGTATGTCAATGCAAGAAGCAGTTGTAGCAGCTGTCAATGAAGCTGAGGGGTTGTGGCTCCAGTGTGGCACGCTGCCCAACGCGGCCTGCTGTCATGGTCAGTCCAAGCGGTAGGAAAGTGGAAGGGGGCGCCAAAGGGCGGAGGGTGGGCGGGTGTCATCAGATAGTGTTTCCCCCTTCCACAAACCCGAAATGCCTTGCCCAGACAGAGGACTCTTTGTTATCCCCAACGCTCTCGCACAGCTTTCTCTTCGCAATTGTGGAGGTAATTCCAGAGCAGTGCCCCATGAGCGTGCCCCCTGCCTCACCAAAAACGTGCCCTGCAATTAGAAAGTGGCTCCCACTTGGTGGCTAGGATAGCATCATCCATGAATGGAAAGGCTCACAAGCAATACCGGAAACCCTTCTCAAAGGAAATTCAATTACATTACAGTGTAAAATGAATACATCAAAGACCCCACTCGAGGAACATACCAACTTACTGTAAATAGACCACTATACTCACAAATACAAATGTTTCATCCTATACACTTCCAAGGATGTCCGCTGCTATGCCTTTCTGTGAGTCTTCCAGTGTCAGTGATCAAGTATCTTAGGGAAGGTTGGAGCAGGAGATCAACAGTCGGACCGGTCGAGCGTCTGCAGCATCGCGCAGGTAGCATTGGTCTGTGAACAAGGAGCTGAACTGAAGAACAAAGCTCTGAATTTGCTGGCCGCTCAACATTCGCCCCCTCATCCATGGCCATGAGTTGTGGGCCATGCCTAAAAGAAAAAGATTGCGAATACAAGCGGACGATATAAGTTTCCTCTGGAGGGTGTCCAAACTCTCCTTTAAAATAGGCAGAGAAGCTCAGTCATCTGAGAACGACTCATGGCTGCTGCTCCTCCACATCGAGAGGAACCAGATGAGGTGGCCTGGGCATCTGGTTAGAAAGCCTCCCCTTTGAGGTGGGATTGACTGTGCCTCCAAGGCGGCCCGGGAACACCTCGGGAATCTTCTCGGAAGGCCTAGACGAAGTGCCTGGGGAGATGGAAGTCCTGCCTTCTCTGCCAAGGCGATTGCCCCCGGTGACCTGACCCAGCATAAGCAGAAGAAAATGGATCATCTATCCATTTTCTGGGTGGTTGTCAAGCAGCACGCAGGAGGTAAATGTTATTGATCGAAACTGGTGTGTTTCCAGAACGCCTTGTGTTTCCTCAGTACTGACACCGCCCCCTCCCCTCGCGCCTCCCTCCACTTGCGCTTTCTTCACATTGAGGATGCATTCTTGGCGCACCACACCCAAGATCATTGTAATGAAAATTCCAGTACCACTGCCAAAACAGATCCGATTGCCTGTAAGCCTTTTTCGGGAGCATCATCTGATCCAGGTACGGCAGGGCTCATATTGCAGCCAGCTGCAGAACAGCTCGTGAATGTTAACGTGTGGGGTCAGCGTAATATTTCAATAGTTTGCTTTTGTAGGGATTAATCGCTATACCGTGGCCGAAGTTGGAACCCAGGCGTGCTTTCTCAGCCTTCGCAGTGTGGTCAGCTCTTGTAGGCTGGGACCGCTGCCCTCTTTCTTGACCAGATAGCTCGCTAGCTCTCTTGGCTAGTCAGTTAGCTTGAATCAGCTTCTATCTATGGCTCAAGCAGATGAGTCTCATGCCATGCAAAGGTGGATGCTGGTCCTGTTTTTCCCCATTTATAAGTTTTAGTTGATGTCTACTTCCAGCATTGGCTCCTTTCCTTCAGTTCTGGCACTATTCTCCACATCCATGCAGCTCCTCTGGTTTGCCTCCCGGACGCTTTCCACTGCAGAGATTTTGACCAGGATGGAGGGCTCTGGATCTTCTTCACCCCTGCTGCACCAAGAGACTCCCACTACTTATTTTCAATGCCTTGGTCATGGTGGCATCTGGTCTATGTGATCTGACCGCAATTATGGATACATGCTCACTTCCCACTGTTTCTGTTTGGTATGTGCAGAGGTGTCTTCCAGTGTCCACTGAAGCACCACGTAAATTTGACCTTTGAGGATTATGAGAGTGTCCTTGAATATTTTCAAGGGATCCCTGGACCCATAAAGTTTGGGTACGAATAGTTGAGTGTCCTCAGGGACAGTCAGCAACCCCCTAGTGTTCAGAGCAACAAATTACATGTAGGTTGTCTGGGCTAAAAACTGATCCAATCTAATCACTGAATTTATGGCCGTGGATGCTGGAATCCTGGAAATATATCTGATTACTGCTTACGGATCCTGATGAGCCAGAGCGCGTGTTCCAAATTTTGATTTAAAACAAGTGCTTTCGGAGGAAGTCACTAATGAAAACTTGGCAGAGCTGGAAGCGCCTATTTTTTGCCCTCGCCTGAGTGTTACATGAGCTTTTAATTTACAACATTAAAACATGCTAGGACAGCATTACTATTTACCTTTCCATATCCAATAGCGGCCGCCCGGTTGCCATGGGGTTTGGAGCCATATCCAATCCCAGCCCCTTTGGCACACACTCTTATCTCTGTTTAAATATCCGGTTACTTCCCCCTCTGGTGCAGGCACACAGAGACATGTCATTAAGAGCAGTATCTCTCCCCAGCCCAGGCTTCCTTCCTGTACACGTGGTGACGGATTGATTTTGTCCGCTAGGGCTCCACCGCGAGAAATATCCAACTAACCCGGTTATTTAATCCAGTGATGAGTTAGGACATTTTTTTTCCACGATGGCTGGGAGTGAGACAAAAATATTTTTACTTTTCATGCATTTTTGTTTCCAGGATGTGTCATCACCCCAAAATAACTGGACCGAGTTTATCATCGCGCCTCATAGTTTATTAGCAAATGAACAAAGAGCGGGAAGGTAGAATGAAGTCGTGAATGTATCCGGGCAGAAAACTGCATCGAGATAAAGCTGAAAGTGCTGTTTTTAATACTTCAATGGTAATTAAAGTCATCCAAGTTGCACTATAACAAACGCCAAGCTCACCACTATTGGAGCTGCTCTAGATACACGAGGCCAAACCCAGCCACGCTTTATGCACTCTATCTCCATTGAATTGGACACCAATCACCAAACTTTTGGGTTATTTGCCTCTTGGGTGACATTTCAGAATGAACCTAAAACGCACTCTACAGGTGAATTTCATTTGACCTTCTCATAACCTTTCAATGCACATATACAACTGTTTAATCTATCAGCACTTTTGAACAAGTTGCGAAGTTCAGAACAGGTGCTAGATCCAAGACAATTTCCAAGTACATCCACTTGTATGCCTCTGTGATTCCACAGGTCTCAGAATCTCTTTTGCAAACTGCTTATGACACTCTGTGACACTCTTACCTCAGTGGCCACAAAGTACTCCTAGTTCTAATTGAACCAGGCTATTGATTGGTCTATTCATGGATCAAACACCTGTTGCAAATATTGCTGTTCAGCTCCTTGTCATAGAACAGCCAGTTGTGCAAAACTACTGAAAGACTGCACAACCGGACATCATCCCCAAGTCACCTAAATAGACTTGTCACTTAGTGTGCAGATCCATGTAGGTTATTTAATCTTAAATTGTCAAGTCAAGTCAAGTACAACTTTATTGTCAAATGTATACAGCACAGATGAAATTTCAGTTTTTAAATTGTGACATAACAATTCAATTTTTACGGCAAAAGAGGCAGCTCAAGATTTACTTGTTTGGTGTAATTTCACTCCTGATGTGCAGCCACACACTCCGGAGTCCCAACTATCCATATACAACAGTGGTTCTTAACCTGGGTTCGATCGAACCCTAGGGGTTCGGTGAATCAGTCTCAGGTGTTTGACGGAGCCTCTACCATGGAGGTTAAGACACGCCCGACTCAACATGTCAATTAGTTATGACGTGCCCGCTTGGCCATCACTAGCTGGTTCATTTTGTGGTTCTTAAAAAGGTTAAGAACCACTGCAATCAAAAAGTCTTTTTTCCCTAATTATGTCCCCTTTTAATACGATAGAGTGATGGATCCTGAATACTGACTGATGCAACCATACCTACATTCGCCAAATTCAGACCTCACAATTTGACAAAATTCTGAGACATTTTTTGGAAGTAGGCAGCGAGCAAAAGATGATTTGGTTGTGTAATTTCACACAGTGGGCAACAGGTTCGCACACCTGCCTCATAGTACACAGGTCAAAGGTTCAAATCCAAGCTCCAACCTGCCTGCATGGGTTTCCTCCAGGTAAAAACATGCATGGCGGTTGATTGGGCACTCAAAATTGTTCCTCGGAGTGATTGTGAGAGTGAATGGTTGTTTTTCTATGTCTGCCCTGCGATTGGCTAGCAACCAGTTCAGGGTGTCCCCTGACTGCTGCCCGAAGACAGCTGGGATAGGCTCCGCGAACCCTGTGATGATAAGCGGATTAGAAAATGGATAGATGGATGGAGGGATTTGACACTTTAAAATTGGGCAGGCACTCTAAAGACCCAACGATTTGTGTGCTGTACAAGCAATACAAGTCAATTTTATACAATGTAATACGTTCCCTCGATATGATATGATCATGCGTCAATTTACATAAACAAAATAGGTGCCTCGTTTACTTTTAGCCCAGCAGTAATTGTATGATTTGTGTCAAGGGTTTGTTGTCGAACCAATGATCAGTTGCAGTTTAAAACCAGAGGTGGGTATTTCTTAACAGTGGAGCTTTGGGCTTTGCAGCTTGGCTTCGACTCTCCAGAGTAGCCTTTGGTGCCCACAGAGGTCAAATCTCGCCACTCCTTTTGGTGTATGACTTGAAAAAAAACAAAAAAAACAAAATGTTGCTTCTCTACTTTCTGAGATTTCTGGTCAGATCCGCAAAGAGTTTCCATGCTATGAAACAAAGCGCCTGCTCATGAAGCTCAAAGTGAATACCTCATAAGAAGGCATTCATCTTGAGGTATAAAATTCTCTTTCAGCACCCCGGCTCTCCCACATGTTCCATTCCGATCGTGTTACACGGGGAAGAGGCGGGGGTCCGGCAGCTTTTTTTGCACGTCTTTATCGTAAAAATGTTGGTCCGTTGTACAGATGTCCCGGCGCTGAACTCTTGGGGAGAATAAACAGTGAGGGGAACGGTTATGCAGGCCTTTCCTTCTCTTTCAGCTGCACTAATGATGTTGTGGCGGACCACAGCTGTTTCTTCATAGCAGGTGTGCAGCAGGAGCCACGGTGGACCGACCGCGCTAGGCCCGGATTAGAGGAATGCCAAGAACAAGACGGAAGGAGAGGAGACGTGGCACACGACGAAGCAGGAAAATGTATATCCAGCAGCCGTGCGGCGGGATGCACAATTGGATTGGGAATGCTGCCCTGAACACCTGGCCGCTGACTTGAGGAGGATATTGACGTGGGTCCAGCGCCAGAAGCCCCACAGATGATTCCCTGCACTACATACGGGAACTCATCAGAGTCCTTTCCGGAGACGAGGCACAGAGCCACCGCGTCCTAAAAATACACACTGCTGATTCACAAGGAAAGAAAAGGCCCAAAGAACTTTTCCTGTTTGGAATTGGACTGGATGAGAAGAGGAAACTGAAACTATGCTGAGACTACTTGCGGCATGGATCGGATCGGAGAACATCAAATCGGAGATTGCTACTCGTCTAATGTACGGTCGTAGGCCCTGGATGGAGTGATGATTCAAACCATTATCCCACCTGTGAATGTTTCAGTATTGTTTACACAACTTCTCATTCTTGAGTAAGGAGCGGAATGGAAAAAAATTCAGTCATCCGGTTTCTCTCAATCTCTGTTTCAAGCTGCTGGTGACACTCTGTGACAGTTGCAGTTCAGTTGCCACTTCATCTGTGAACACCTCGCACTGGTGAGGTAGTGTTCATCAATTATTGGGTGACAAATTGGTCCCGTGATGTCAAGATGTCAACAGCATGTAAATACCATTTGGAATTGAAAGGCCATGGAAGGGAATAGCCGCCCCCCCCCCCCAATTTTTTTTGTCCGTTGTTGTTCATGCTCCCTGATTTACGTCCCTCCATTTCACTGCTGTCCTGAGAGCTTCATTCGAATAGATCAAATTTAAGATAGCGGAGACAATTTGGATGAAGATGTTTTTTGTTGTTCGTTTTTTTTTTCTTCACAATGCATTGCCAAGGGATGAGATTGGGAGTCGGTATCGGCAGAATCTTAAAGTCAAGCGACTCTGATGCCTACATAAAGAGAAAAAAAAGTGATCGGAACATCCCTGAGTAGAAAGTATAGTGATCCCTCACGCGAAAAAGGAGAATCCCCCCGTACAGGTATATGTACATGTGTATATATAATATTTATAAGGCCAAATTTAATGGTATACATTCATGTAGAAGTAAATGTTTGTAGTAATTAACATTACTTAATGCTATATACAAATATATATAAATATACATGTATAAGATGTATAAGTTAGGTTAGGTTAGTCTATAAATAGCAAAATACAGTAAACATAAACATGTAGTACTGTATATGTTGCTCTGTGTGACTCGCTGTTGTTTTGCTGACTTTCACTGCCTCTCGTGGACCTTTTGCGGCATTTTTGCCTTTTTTTTTTTTGATGAATACTTTTTGAAAAATCCACGACGCAATGAAACCGCGATAAGTGAACCGCAAAGTCGCGAGGGATCACTATATCTGTTTGAAAATGTAGGGTGTAAAAGTAGAAAGCTATCAGAAAAAAAATAACAAAAACAATCTAATGAAGTACAATAACAAACTATTTGTACTTCACTTCTTTGTAAATCTTTACACTACTGTAATTTGAAATGCACGACAACTACCTCACAGAATGAGTAGTCAAATCGTGACTCTTGGTTGTTGACTTTCGATCTCAAGTCAAGGCTGCAGTGGATGCCTCTACGAAAACTGAGAATTTCCCCAAGGCGGCTCTGGGGGGGGGGGGGGGGTGAGCTGATTGGACTGACCTATGACCTTCGGCTACGGTCTGCAACCTAAAACGTTCTTTAATCCCATATTTTAACCGTCCGACCGCTTTCAAGCATTTATCACTTTCCCGTTGATATCCTCATCTCATAAAGCAGGAGCACAAATCCATCGATGGATAGCTGCGTTGGGCAGGAAGTGAAGGCCGAGTCACAGACCGCTGCTCTGCCTCGAGCTAATATTAAAGCAGAGGCCATACGTGGTAAATATTAGCTTTTCTCTGCCGTGTGTGCTTTTCCACACACGCGGAACAAAGGTCTGCCATACTGCACGCCCACCAGGCAACTGCGACGGGGCCCCGGAGTGGCGCTAGGTGATCGCTGCTCAACGGCGGTGGCTATTCATTGTGTGACTTATGATTAGGCGGTTGAAAGGTCCCCTCAGACCGGATGTGTGATGATGATAATGGGAGCAAAAGGCCGCCAGCTCTTTCTTCAACGTTTACAATTGACAAGAGAGTCGTCTTGTAATACTTTTACTGCTCGATGCCGTGAATGCATTTCTGCAATTCATTTGTCACCTTTCAGCCATGGTGCTTGGCCTCACACAGGGGGAACCTGGAGTCTTAAAAAATGCAAAGTACAATACAATACAATACATGCTGATTTATAGCGCTTTCACAACAGCGGCAGCTGTAACAAAGCGCTGAACATAATAAACACAACACATAACATAAAACACGGACAGTCGTGCAGTCCTAACCACTTTTCCGTCACACGCTTTGTTGTTTGAAGCAGTTTGAGATGAAAGAGGAGAGGATCAAAGTGTCCTTTCACCAGTGGATCAGAGATGTCATGCTCAAAATGTGCACACGTCGGCTACAAGCTAAGTTTCAAAGTCAACAAGAAGCTGTAGCATCCATTGCCGAAAAAAAGAAATTGGTTCACTTCTCCTGTCCCATGGAAATCCATTTAAATTCCAAGCGGCGACTCTCGGCTCCTCTCTCCTCATCCTCAACTTCAGCAGCCATCCATCCAGCCGCACCAACGCCGACTGTCCGACAGCGCCGACATCTCCACTGAACAAAACGGGGCGGTGAAAAATGCTGCCCATTGCAGGCGCAAAAAACACAAGCGCCCCAGGTCTGTCCGGCACCGACAGTCAATGGCGCCGACATTCCTCCCAATCAGAATCTGTGCTGGTACAGGCGTGCTGCCGAGAAGGCGCAACCGCCAAGCACAGATACTTCTCCTTTGACGAATGTCGTGGCCAAAAAACACTGAACACAGTCCATATCAGGTCCACACGATGAAACAACAAACAACATGTGACAAAACAAAAAGACAAAAAGAACAAAAAAGGGCGGCCCGGTAGTCCAGTGGTTAGCACGTCGGCTTCACAGTGCGGAGGTACCGGGTTCGATTCCAGCTCCGGCCTCCCTGTGTGGAGTTTGCATGTTCTCCCCGGGCCTGCGTGGGTTTTCTCCGGGTACTCCGGTTTCCTCCCACATTCCAAAAAAAACATGCATGGCAGGCTGATTGGACGCTCTAAACTGTCCCTAGGTGTGAGTGTGGGCGTGGATGGTTGTTCGTCTCTGTGTGCCCTGCGATTGGCTGGCAACTGATTCAGGGTGTCCCCCGCCTACTGCCCGAAGACGGCTGGGATAGGCTCCGGCACCCCCCGCGACCCTAGTGAGGATCAAGCGGTTCGGAAAATGGATGGATGAAGAACAAAAAAGCAAGGCTCTTGAAGAGCACTTGACGAAGACTGCCTACTCGGGCGCCATCTTGGAAAAAGAAAAATATATATACTGTATGTAACGCATGCATACGTGCAAAATAAAGAAATAAATAGATCGGTGAAATGAAATGAAATAATAAAGGAAGGAGGGGGAGCATCCATTCGCCTGAAAGCGCATGTTGAACGGGCATACGGCGGGGATCGAGGCGGTCTAAACTGAATGAAAGATCTGTCCGCGCCCCATCCATCCTCGAACCCCGTTGACAAACCTATTGTGGCGCATGTCCTTCATCCAAAGTGGATGAATGCGCATGGAGCTTGTCATCCGTTTGTGTGTGATCGAGGGGGCGTCAACTTCAAAAAAAGCTCCATCAGCTCCCCCTCCCCTCCCACTTTTACATATTGGCGGGCTTCGAAACCGTTTGCCCCCGGGTATCGATTCAGCTTCGCATGCCGGCACTTGGCATTGCAAAGGTGAATCTGTTTTCAATTGCCTAACCGAGATAAACAATCGTCAAATTGAAAACAAAATGACTTGGCTCACCTCACTCCTCCGGGAGCGCTGGTGTCACACGCCGGCGGGTCAAACAAATTCTCCATGTAGCATGAGCGTAGTCTTGAAATGCAAACAAATTCACACGCCGGCGGGTCAAACAAATTCTCCATGTAGCATGAGCGTAGTCTTGAAATGCAAACAAATTGGATCCTGGCCAGCCTCCCGGAAGAGATTGTATTCAACCTGAGTGGTTTCACTGTAGTCTTGTATATTTGGAAGCCCTCCAGCCACATTGAAGGTACTCATGCATTCCCACAAACACACGAAATGCGTTTGGCCATCGAACTCAGCTTTTTTACTGACCTTCGTGAAACACTTTGGCTTTTGGTAAACAGGGGTGGCTCAGTAAGAGCAGATTTTCCAACTCAAACCCGAAAGACACTTTACTCCATCAAAGATTTTTTTTAATCTTCTTTTTTTTTTTTCACATTAAGCTAAGCGCACCGGGAATATGCGAGAGTAAGCATTCATTGCTCAGGTGTTAGCAAACAAACTGTCTCAGCATGCTTTTTGGCACTGACTGCCTGGAAGATCAGAAGTACTAAACTCAGACTCCCAAATCAGACTGGCATTGCCTCCCCCTTCCGACCCAAACCGCCTCCCTCGGCTCCCTCCCCCAACTTCCTCCCGACTTTCTTCTCATCCCCAGTGTGGTTTGCCTTGGCTGACTGATAATAAGAGACACAAAAATCCTCTTTTCTCCACGGCGAAATGAGTCACTTCCTTGCCAGGGTCTCGGTTGCTGGACGGCCGCCAGGAGATACCCCGCTATTTATTGCCGCGTTTCCATCACCACAAGTGGGGAGGCCTGGGAAGGAGAACTTTTAAGTGGAAGCTGAGCACGCAGAGCCAACACGCATCCGTGCCCATACAAATCCCCCCACCCCCTCCCAAAACAAATCAACACAAAGAAAATCCAAGCGCCATCACGCACACGCCGCCAGGCACGCTCTTCAACATCCGACAGGACCCAGAGCACAGTCTCCAGGCTTAGCCTGAAAGTCTCCGTTTTCCGTGACATTCTGCCGTGAAGATTTATGTCCCTTTCCCCGGCATCTTTGGAGAAAGAAAACAGACTTGCTTTTTTTTTTTTTCCTGACGCACAAACACAGTCTTGTATTGCAGGCGCGCACACAGAGTCTCTCATGATAAAAACAGATATGGCCGAGGGCTGTGGCCCGAAATAATTTTGAACACAGATGTCATGCACATACAGAGGCCCTCTTGCATGACTTGGACAGATATTCCCTGTAAAGCTGATGCGATGGAGATTTCACACCGATATTGGTGACATTGTTTATACAACCGAGATTCCTCGCTTTACGATGGAGTTCCGTTCCAACGGCAATGTAACCCGCAAGTTTGAACGTGAGTAACCTAAAGCTCACTGAGCGGCGAATGCTTGTGAATTCTTGCAAACGTTGCCGATGTTGGCTTTTAAGTGGAGGGTTCGAAGAAGGTTCCCCCCTCCAGGTCTCTCAACCAACGAAAGCAAATGAAAAACTTCAAACCGTTCATCTCATTTAGTTCAGCTCATTTACAGGACACTATCGAGAGCTATTCATATCGCTCCCAAATTTCCCACATTTTAGCATTGCAAATTTCTTTCATTCTGCACATCAAATCATTCGATGCATTGTGTTTTTTCATGACTTGAAACGTCATATATAGATAGCGTCGTCCACTGAGAAACTTTGTACATGCAACTGTTGATTACTTTTTTTTTATGCCGTTCATCTAGATTTTGAAAAGCAAAATGCCTTGAAGATGTTGTTAATAGCCAGTAGATTCTGCCACTGGCATATCAAGTCAAGTACAAGTTTATTGTCAAATGTGCTACGGATGAAGGTTGTTCCTTCTCAACCAGACAACTCAAGTCCCAGAATGCACTACAGTAAGCGGTAAGTCGTAATTGTACAATTGTAAAACAAGCTCAATTTGGCAAAATATTTAGCTTAGCCGACACGGGTCAATTAGTGGAGCCAAGAGTTCACAGCAAACGTGGTGAAGCAGCATTTAGCGGTTACGCGGCACACAAATGGAATAAGACGGCAAGCAGAAGCAAAATCAGCATCAAGTGTACACATTTTTCAAAACTGATTAAAAACAATCCCCGCACCCCATATATGGTTTAGGTCTTTCAAAACATTTTTTTAAATCCCGCTTTCCAAAATCTCATTCTCCAGCTGTTCATACTTTTCATAATTTTAGTAAGATACTTATTATTTCTTTACTTTGCTTTTTAATGCCTTGAATGCTTTTGTTTTTAAATGCTTTTTAAATGTTGAAGCACCTCAAGCTACCTTGCCTTATGCGTAGGTCACCCTGGAAAACAAGCGGACCAAAAGAGGAAAATCCCAATAATAATGAATCACAACCACAAGGGGGTGCTCGTTCCAGTCACCACTGTGTATGACATTATGATTCTTAAATTCAGACCGGGAACTAGCATCTTGAGTCTTCATTTTTATGGTGGCCTTAAAACATCGGAATTCATTTGAGCTTTCATCGTCTAAGAATAGCATCAAGGTCAAAGATGATCGTCCCACCCGTGGCTTGGAAGCTATCGCCCCACCGCTCGCTTGGGCATGCGAGTGGCAGCCAGGTAAACGGGAGATTTGAAGACAACAAAAGAGAAACCGATCCAGGTGAGGCGACGACGTCTAAGTACACTACTTTTATTCAGGATTAATGCCGCACACGCACGCCGTCAGCCATGCACTTAACCCACAGAGCCAAATACACAGGATCCTTGTGAATCCAAAACATTCCTTTCAACTCAAGTTCACGCACATCCCCCTAATTGAGGGGTTTGCGCTTTTATTCATGGGCCCTTCTTTGGAAGATCTCTGTTTTATAACTATCAGCCGGCTACTTGTTGGGCCCTGACTCTGGTTTTTTTTTTTCCTGTTTTCTTTTAACCGCAGCACATTGTCCCTGCAGCGCTGCTTTGGAATGCGACGGATTGTGATTTAAATGGCTTTTGAGTACTCCTAATCCACCGGAGGCACATAAATCACACAAAGGTAGCTCTGAAAGGCTCAGCGAATTCCACAGAGCAAAGAGGAAGTCTTAAATCCCGAGCCTCGCTTAAATAACACCAAGGTGACTTATTAATGGTATGATTTTTTGACTCCCGTCTATAGATGACATTATATCGATTGTTGATTGTCTAATACTTGAGGACAAGACACGAAAGAACAATTTTTGCATGCGCAAAACAGAAAAACAACCCATCATTTCTTTGGCCACAAAAACAAGGTGTGTTTGTGTTTTTCCTGGCCACGCTGTTTATTTTGTCTCTAAAACTAGCAAATCCTAAGGTATTATATACACAAGGAGATCTGCTAGAGGAAGGGTGTCGGTTGTGGCGAGGTTAAACTTGAGGTATGAAATGTTTTCTCATCCCAATTATGGAAATCATCAGAGCCAATTTCCTCTCCTCCCATGATAAGATCGCCCCAAAGAAAACCGGACCTGGCAGCGGAGGGGGTTAATACATTAGCTGCGTGTTTTTTTAACCGTGTCCTGAGCCCATGGTGACCCAGCATTGAAAAGTGCAGAGCGTGTCGCCGTGGTAACAAATGGGCAGCATTAGTGAAGCCTGAGAGACAATCCACCTCAAATTTACGGATTGATTTCGTCAACGTGACCTCTTTTCCTTGAATTCATAAATGTAATGACGAAGCCGTCGGATGGTCCGAGTCTTGACATCCCTGATCGTAGCGATCGTATAGATAACAACAATATCTTGGCCTAGAACCTGATAATGAGTCCGGCAGAGATGTGCAGCAATGAACTCATACACTGCATGCATTTTTTGTTTTTGAAGCAGAGCTCGCCATATTTCCAGCTGTTCAGATCATTTGACTGACCTTTCAAGACCGACAGAATATTGTATTCCCTGACAATATAAACAAAGAAAGAGTAGACTGGTTTGTTGCTTTTGTTTGCATTTTCCATGCTTGAGTTATCAAGAGAAAACTGGAAAACACCGGTTTCCCACCAAAAAGCAGAGAATCCTTGGAAATTGGAAACAGAAAAATTGAAAGCGTAACATGACTTTCACACGATGATTTGCTTTTGTCACACCTCGTACTGTAAAACTGTAGGTCAGAATGTGGCGTGATATTTGACAGAAAAAAATAAGGCCAAAAAAAAAGACATTTCGTGAATGGAATCGCATCACAATTTGCTTTGTCCATTTTGCCTTGAGGTTCGACATTGTCGTTGTCAACACTGTCAATAACATCAATGTCATTCTCTTCAAACCTTGGCAAGCTTCCATTTGGATGCTTTCAAAGAGCTCCAGTCCACTGACTTCAGTCTCAGTTCTTCACATGAACTTGGATGGTCGTAAAAAATATTTGTTAGCTGGAACTGAACTTGTTTACCCACAAAGTGTTCCAAAATCCCAAGCGGCAACATCCGGGAAGACCATCGTCGTCGTTGTTGTTGTTCAGGAAACTGATTGAAAGGCTGCTGGTCGGCCAGTCATGAAGAATACGTTTGAATGATGGTGTATTTTAAATCCACAGCTTTAAGACTATCCAGCCTACAAACGACTGATACTGACTCTGTATTTGCACTGCATAAAGTATACAGTGAGGGCGGACTATCTATCTGACACCGTACATGTCCCGGGCCAAAATGCCGTCGTCCTTAAGGCCTGCAGTGTTTGCCCAGAAAATATGTAATTGCAGACTTCCCGCTAATAAACTGTTCCGGACCAAAATTCTCCTGTAACATGATTATTATCATAAGCTTTGCGGGACTCTGCCCGTTCATCTCACCACATATTGGCATCTCGAAATAGACGGATGAAGCAACCAAACTTAAAAATAAGAATAAAACAAGTCCGCCGGGTATGACATGAAGTCACCAACCATGGCCCACCTAAGTACGAGTTGCTTCGGTTGCAACGTTGGCACTTAAGTTAAAACATATGTTTGCTCTCGTAATATTATGACCAAAGAAATGCTAATGTTTCTCTCCATTACCGTGTCAGGGAACCCGCGAAATGCACCATTCTACAAAAGCCTCGGTAAACAGACTTGTCCTCAACAGAGGTTAGCTTGTTGTTTTGAGTCGAATGCACCGGTGCAAAGACAAGTGATGTGCTTATTTTTGCATAAAGATCACAACAGTTGGGACAGCTGGTCTAACCCCAAACACGTGTTTGACTCTTCCAATATCTGCCATTAAAAAAAAAAAAAAAAAGAGAGAAACTATTGAGTGTCAGCCAATTTATAGCATTCTGACTTATCTCTCAAGGCTCACAGAATTGTGTGTTTTATGATTACGTGAACACAGAAACAACTAAATAAGAGATGACTCTCTTCTCATCACAAACTCCATTATTCAATTTTTTAGTCATCAGCAGGCGGCCCGGTGGTCCAATGGTTAGCGCGTCGACCTCCCAGTGCAGAGATCGTAGTTTCGATCCTGGCTCCGGCCTTCCTGTGTGGAGTTTGCATGTTCTCACCCTGTGTGGGTTTCCTCCCACATTCCAAAAAGATGGATGGCAGGTGAATGGAACACTAAGTTGTCCCTAGGTGTGAGTTTGAGCACGGCTGGTTGTTCGTCTCTGTGAGCCCTGCGATTGGCTGGCAACCGGTTCAGGGTGTCCTCCGCCCACTGCCTGAAGACTGCTGGGATCATCAACAGCACCCCTCGCGATCCTTGTGAACGAAAAGCGGACCGGAAAATGGATGGATAGTCATCAGCAGAAGAACATGGGTTGGTTCCACTCAGATCCCCCTAATTTAAGTACAGTAATCCCTCGTTTATTGGGGGATTACGTTCCAAAAAGAACCAGTGATAAGTGAAATCCATGAAGTAGTGAACTTTATATTTTTTACAGTTATTATACAATACTTAATTATATATTCAATGAAATCAAAGACCAAAACCTGTTTTCAGGCCCAACTACAAAAAAAAAAAAAAATTCAACAAATAACTACAATAGTTTTTGGAAATACTGTACTGTCGACACGCGGCGCCACAAAAAAGGAGGGGGGGTTGCAATATATGTAGACAAAGCACTTAAATGCAGTAAAATCGAGAGATTGACAAACACAATAGAAAACCTAATGGAATGTCTAACCATTGAAATACATAATAAAAAGGCATCAAATATCATCATATGTTGCATCTATAGGACACCAGGATCATGTATTGACACATTCAATAAAAAACTAACAGATATGCTCAGTTACAACAACGATAAGAAAACACGAATAATATGTGGTGACTTTAACATTGACTTATTAAACCCAAATGGACACAAAAAAACAACCGACTTCATAAATACTATGTACAGCAACAGCTTTTTCCCAGTAATCCTGAAACCTAGCAGAATAACAGTGGACACGGCCACATTAATAGATAACATATTTATAAATAAGATTGATCATAAAATGGAAAGTGGACTTCTCATTAATGACATAAGTGACCACCTACCTGTTTTTGCAGTTTTTCATCATTATTTTGATAGAAAAGCTAAGTCAACAACTCACATAACAGAAATAAGACTAAGAACCCAACGCTCCACCGATGCCTTTAAGCAAGACCTAGAAAAACAAAACTGGACCGAGGTCTACTCAAACGAAGACCCAAATACAGCGTTTGAAGTATTTCAGTCTACCATAATCTCTTTATATGATAAACATTTTCCATTAACTAAAGTCTCCAAAAAGTATAAAGACCCAAGTAAGCCATGGATAACGAAAGGCATAGAAAACGCATGTAAAAAGAAAAACAATTTATATAAAATTGTTTTTAAAATTGAGAACTGAAGAAGCGGAAAGAAAATATAAGACCTATAAAAATAAACTAGTAAATATTATAAGAACCGGTAAAAGAGATCATTATCATGCACTATTAGAGCAGAATAAAAGTAACACACAAGAAATGTGGAAGATACTTAACCAAGTAATCAGAAATAGTCCTAAAAAAATGGATTATCCAGAGTATTTTATCAAAGGCAAAAATACTATTTTGGAAAAAACTACAGAAATAGCAACTGAATTTAATGAGTATTTTGTCAACATCGGCAGTGACCTAGCAAAACAAATTCCTGATCCAACAAACGTGTTTGAAATAGATAGATATGTAGAAAAAAACTCCTCCACGATGTTCCTTACTGCTGTAAAACAAGAAGAAGTATAAAATATTATAAAAACTTTTAAAAATAAAAAGTCAACTGATTGCTTTAATATTGATATGACAAAAATAAAGCAGATTATAGAATATGTAGTGCGACCTTTCACGCACATATTCAAAGCTGGTATCTTTCCATCAAAAATGAAAATTGCTAAAGTTATTCCAATCTATAAAAGTGGAGAAAGACATCGGTTTACAAATTATAGACCAATATCACTACTACCACAATTTTCAAAAATATTAGAAAAACGATGTTCTCGCAGACTTGATAGCTTTATACAAAAGC
The DNA here is from genome assembly GCF_054856545.1 of Hippocampus guttulatus. Taxonomy (NCBI): domain Eukaryota; kingdom Metazoa; phylum Chordata; class Actinopteri; order Syngnathiformes; family Syngnathidae; genus Hippocampus; species Hippocampus guttulatus. The sequence continues at coordinate 35,602,449 of NC_141262.1, read as the reverse complement.
ATGCGCTGTTAAGCGAGAATCAATATGGCTTCAGGGAAAAGCGGACCACCTCAATGGCAGTTATGGAGTTTGCGGAAGCATTAGCCACTAATATAGACAACAAAGAATTTACTGTTGGGGTTTTCCTAGATCTAAAAAAAGCTTTTGACACAATAGATCACAGTATATTATTGAAAAAACTAGAAAGATATGGCATTAGAGGTGTAGCTTATAAATGGATAAAAAGTTATTTAGAAAACAGATATCAGTACGTGCAACTCAACAATAAAAAAAACGAATCAACTGAAAATCACTCACGGAGTTCCTCAGGGGTCAGTGCTTGGTCCAAAACTATTCATCTTATATATAAATGATATCTGCAAGGTCTCAAAACAATTTAAATGTGTCCTATTTGCTGATGATACAACGTTCTACTGTTCTGGAATAAATCTGAAACAGCTCCTGACAACCGTAGAAAACGAATTCAACAAATTAAAAAACTGGTTCGACAGAAATAAATTGTCACTTAACCTGAAAAAATCGAAGTTAATTGTTTTTGGCACAAGACCAATCAAACACCAAGCTAAAATTATGGTAAACTCAATTGAGATAGAAAGAGCGTATGAAACCAAGTTTCTCGGATTAGTAATAGACTCAAAACTATGTCGGAAGCCACATATCGATAACGTAAAAAGAAAAATAGCCAAAACCGTAGGGATCCTCTACAAAACCAAGGAAGTGCTAAATAAGAGATCTTTGTACACATTATACACTTCATTATTATGACCATATATGACCTACTGTGTGGAAATATGGGGAAATGCCTGCAAAACAAACACACTCCCTATTCTCAACCTACAAAAAAAAAAGCAATTCGAATTATTAATAGATCAAAATATACGGAACCCACAAATCCACTATTTATCAAATTAAATACGATGAAATTTTATGACCTGGTTGACTTTAAAATCGCCCAATTACTGTACAAAGCACACAATAACCTGCTCTGCCAAAACATTCAGAAGTTTTTCGAAATTCGAGAAAGCAGCTATGATTTAAGAGGTACCAACTTATTCAAAAAACGTGTAAAGAAGTGTATCTATCAAAGGTGTTAATCTGTGGAATAATCTCGAAACGGACCTGAAAATGAGTAAATCGTTTGCTGAGTTCAAAAACAAATTCAAAAAAATAGTACAAACAACCTACATCAATCAGAGTTAAAATGATGAATTCAAAACATTAAATATAATGATAAATCAGAACTAAGTTGATAAATAGAGAAAGGTATATAAATATCCATTATGAATACAAGAGAAAATTGACACAAGAGTGCCAGCGTGTGGATGTACTGTATATATTCCCGATACAAACCAAACGTTGTAATAATATCACGGTTAAGGGTAAAGTATGAGCCTTAATGGAGACTTCTTTCTTTCTTCTTACTTTTTTCTTTTCTGATTGATATAAAAATGATTTATTAGATATAATCACATAACGGGGTAGGACTAGATACGTTTTTTACTTCTTCCTACTCCCTTGAACATAATAACGGTGTTGAATGAAGATTGATTTCTTTCTTTTTACTTTTTTTATCTACCTTATTTTCTGTCAAATTATTACTGTATATATGTTTTATGTTCAATAAACAAACAAACAAACAAAGCATTGCTTACTCATGCCACACCTGATTTGTTTGTCAGAAATGGTGCAAAAATGGGCCCATCACAGCGCAGAAGAAGATGGATGAACACACAAGCAACACTTCCGATGCCAAAGTCAAAGTCAGGCAGTGGAACATGAAGGAGGGAGGCAGAGAGGGGAAGTTTTTTTTCCCTCTGTTACTGTGGGAAAAAAGTCGGGATCGAAGCATGTTGGCAGCCCCCCCGACCAAAAAAAAAGGGGGCTTGGGGTGCGGCTAGTGGCAGGGTGCGTTTCTTTCTTCTCGGCCCTTATTGTTACTGCACGCTGCCTCGTTACCCTCAGCTCCACCCCTTCCTCTGTGAGCTGGTCAAGGAGTGTGTATGTGTGTGTGTGTGTGTGTGTGTGTGTGTGTGTGTGTGTGTGCGTGTGTGCGTGCGTGCGTGTGTGTGTGTGAGTGTGTGTGTGCGTACAAAGAGGAACTCTTATTGAGGTGCAATAGACGAGGACTTGGCTGTATTGTTTCCTCTCCCGCATGGAGCAGCCACCCCTCCCTCCGCCATGATCACCCGCCTCCTTTCTCCAGGGACAAAGAATGTCCTGAATGCCTGGCGTCTCCTGCAGTGTCAAATAACTGGAGGATAGGTGGAGTGAGGGGGCGAGGGCCCGTGAAGGCAGAAGGGAATGATGGGGAGTCACAAGTTATGTCAGGACATTTAGATTTAGTGCAATAATTCAAAAATATTGCACTGGGGATCACCAAGACTTCTATGCCTTTTTTCTAACTGTTTCACACTGTGTGTAGAAACCTGACGATGATACTCAGTGGCCACTTCCCCCCTTGAGAACATGATCAATTGATCAGAATCAGAATCATCTTTATTGGTCAAGTATGTAGAACACACAAGGAATTTGTCTCCAGTCATGCAGGCTTATCATCATAAACAAGGACATGACAAATAAGTATGTAATGTAAGTGTACCGTTGTGCGGTGGTACCACCCAATGACAGCTGTGAGACAATGTGCAAGTATCAACAGAGCTAAAGTGATCAGTGATAGAATACAATACTCTAACAGTTGTGCAGTTGGTGCAGAAAATCATTGCACCATATTAAAGTGACCAGCAGCAGTATTTGTAGTACAGCAAGTGTGCAATTGTGCAGATGTCCTTGAGCGCTTTAAAGTGTCTGGTGCTGTGGAATATAGATCGGTGACAGTTGTTCAAGTGAGTACAGAGCTGGAGCTACAATGATTATAGTGTTAATGCTGTTCCACAGGGTTGTGCAAAATTGCAAAGAGCAACTATACAGGTAGATTTGGGTTACCGTTTAGGGAGTTAATGGCTAGAGGGAAGAAGCTGTTTAAGTGTCTGCTGGATTTGGTGCGCATGGATCGGTAGCACCTGCCTGAGGGGAGTAGCTGGAAAAGGTGGTGGCCAGGGTGCAGGGGGTCCAGTCTTGGTTCTTGCGGTGTGCAAGTCCTCAAGAGTGGATAGGGCGGGGCCAATGATGTTTTCCACAGTTCTAACTGTCCGTTGCAGTCGGATTTTGTCCTTTTCGTGGACAAACCAAACCATGATGGAAGAACATAGGATTGATTCGATGACTGCTGTGTAGAACTGTTGGAGCACCTCCTGTGGCAGGCCATGCTTCCTCAGCAGCCTCAGGAAGTACATCCTCTGCTGGGCCTTTTTCAGGATGCTGATCTCCCGCTTCATGTCCTGGGAGACTGATTCCCAGGAACTTGAAGGTCTTGACGGTTGCCACAGGGCAGTTGGATAGTGTGAGGGGCAGCTGTGGTGAAGGATGTTTCCTGAAGTCCACAATCATCTCTACCGTCTTGAGCATGTTCAGCTCTAGGTTGTGTTGGCTGAACCAGAGCTCCAGCTGCTCCACTTCTTGCCAGTACGCAGACTCATCGCCGTCTTTCATGAGACTGATGACTGTGGTGTCGTCTGCGAACTTTATGAGTTTGACGGCTGGGTGTGTTGAGGTGAAATTGTTCGTGTCGAGGGAGAAAAGCAGTAGAGAGAGGGCGCATCCCTGCGGGGCTCCAGTGTTATTGGTGTGTGTTGATGATGATCAGATTGATCAATTGTGAAGTGTCACCTTTGATTTATGATGTTAAAATGGAACCAGTAAGAAAAAGATGACGATCAATTGGAATACAGCAAGTATTTCCATCTACGGACTTCTTTCAAACGGAAATTCCCTCACCCGAAATAAAAACCTATGCATTAAAATTTAGACTACGATTATTACATTAACGATCGATTCATAACAACGGAAGTTCCAGTCCCTGGAACCCGGAAGCCATACGGAAGCCCGCAGTGGCGCAAACACAAGCAAGTCCCACTCAATACTAAAGATTAACTCTGTCCGAGCCGATATTTACTCTCATTGGATCCAAAACGGCGACATGTAAGTGACTCTATTAGCATTAGTTTTACTGGAATAGTGAACGATTATTTTAATTTCGTTCATTTACATTTATGTCCTGTTGATCATGCCATCCAAACGAAGAGGAACAGTAATGACCGTGGAAGAGAGAGTGAAATGCATCCGATTAGCTGCTCAGAGTAAATTGCTTGTGGCTCGACGGACAGTCGAGTAAGCGAACGTTTCCTGGAAGGCTTTACCTGTTATAATACTAAAAACCTTCCGCTAACAGTTAGCGGTCCAGTTAGTGGCTAACTGGACCGCTAATTAGAGAGAAGGCGAGTTCCATTGCGCTAACTATGGGCATCGAGGACTTCGAAGCATCCCGTGGCTGGCTTTAAAAGTTCGTTGCACGACGTCAGCTGAGCAACGCTGTTTTGGGTGGCGATTGAGGGGAGGTCAAGTTAGAGACAGTGAGTGAGTGGAAAGAAAAGCCACCAGGTCTGTTACTAGTCTCATTTTGGAGCAAATAGTCCTAAATTTCTGAGACTGTATTTTGTTCAGATACCTGTACTGTATACTGCAGCTTTTGTGTTATAAACAGTGTTTGGAGCATATATTTTTGCATTTCATTACTTGTGTTGTTACACATGTATTTTGTTCACATACTTCATAACGGACATGTACCATAGTCGTATCCCAAATAAGGAAATTCTGTTATAAGCAAAGATTGGACAATGCAAATATCATTCCTTACTAGAGAATACTTACTGTACCGATTATAATTGAATCAGGAAATGTATTGACAAGACAGTGCTATCCGCTAGCTTTTCATGAGCACCTCTACCAAGCTGCAGTATGGGAGAAATTCTCAAAAGAGACAACTTTTTCAACAAGAGGAAACGTTTTAGGGCTTCCTGACTGCTCGTACTAAAAACAGAAGAGAGAAGGTTCGTTTAACTTTGTCTTCGCAGACGACTCCCCAGAAAAAAAAAAGAAAGCAAAAGCTCATACTGCTACCGGTAATTAAAATTGTTGTATACCTGGAAACCAGTCATTAGGCCATGCCAAAGTTGTACATGTGCATTCCAAAGTTTATGGCAGATCAAATTAAGTTCACCTGATAAGGTTATGGTACATTTTAGGTACAGCCTACAAGTTTACCCCAAAGCCAAAGATCGTATCCCCAACTTTTTTTTAAGTAATGGATATGGTAAGTTACTAATGAGGCTCCACTGGATACATTAGCGGTGTGAGAATTTATTTGCATGAAGACTACTACGACACTGTGTTCCACCAATTTGAGTGACATACTCACCTGTTCCCAGATGGAACACTTAACATGCACATGTTCTGTGTTTTCAGCATTTACACAATAACTGCAATGTTTTTGTTTTCAGAAACTTCAGAACTCGTTTACACGTTTCAATGCTCCAACTGCTGTAGTGTAAGCAATCCACCAAAACAACATTTTTCTAATCATTTTCCATTACAAGCAAAACTATGTGGATCCACCCCCCCCCCCCCCCCCCCCCCCCCCGTCCGTCACGATTCTGTTTGGTTTCTGTCATTCCGCTTAGAGTTTGAATTCAGTCCATGAGCTCATAGAATTTATGTTTGTGACAAGAAAGTCATGCCATGGGATTGATTTACTAATCCTTGAAAACGTTAGAAGTACTGTAATCACATTGATATGATGATAAATGGCTTCTCATTCAAGTTGTATTGGCCAGTTTGCTTTTGTTTTCTGGAGAGGCTTCAATTTTCCACTCACGCCGCCCTCCTCCCTAAAAAAAAAAAAAAATGCAATCATGCCTTTAAACATGAAGGGCTTTTTGACAGTTCTCTCCAATGAAAGACACTGTAGCCCCATCGTAGCGTCAGCGTCATGGGTGAATGATTTCACATCAGCTTTGACAACGGCGAAACTTCACGACTGCACTGAATCATCTCGGAGCATCCAAAGAACACCATCCATCAAACTGACGTTCTAGCCTCCTTCTCTTAAAAAGGTAAGCGCTAAAAGCCTTCACACACTGAAATGTCTTCACTCATCATTTACAGACCACCGTTTATGAATCCTTTTGTGAAGAATTTGCTTTGCAACCACGTACAAGGTTTGCTGCTAATTTTCTGCTTCATGGTGACCGAAGACGGTCCAAATATGTTGTCATCCGTAGGAGACAAGATGTATCACTGCTCCATACGTTATTGGCACAATTCCTACTTTCCTAATCCCAAGGGCTTTGTCGCTGTCTTGTGGAATCTTAGCACATTACAGAAAGTGCACAAAAATGCAGTGCTTTGAGATACGAGTTTAACCCTTTTAGGGACAGTGGTTACTACAGTGGACAGCTTATCATGTTATCAGGTTATGGGGTGCATGAAAGAAAAATTTGTTCCACTTGTATCTCAAATCACCTATTCACATTCAAAGAAATAGAAATGCTCTTAATCCGTTCCAGCCAAGCCCCCTACACCCCAAAATAAATTGGTATTGTAATGAGGAATAATAGCACTCAATGAAAGTGTTCTGTATAAAAATATACATGAATGTAATAATTAAATAAATTTAAAAATGACTAAACAGTTTTTGTCAAACTGCATCAGTCGGTTGGCTGTTGTGCTGCTCTTTCTGGTGCGGCTGCTTTGGCCTACTAGGGGCAGTATAAGACAGACAGACTGACATACTATTCATTGAGATGTTCGAACACCTCTTGGTTCATCAGTACGGCACAAATATTAGGCTGCTGCACCGCTTGTGTTCACTCTGTTGCTTGAATGATTATAGCACCCTTGACATAAGTGTGAGCATGAAGCTGGCCTGCAAAGACAATCGCTCCATATCACATGTTTGCTACTAAAAATGACTCAGAGGACTGGCTTTGGCCCGCAAACTGTGAGTTTAACACTTGTGGTTTTGGACATGGTGGCCAAGGCTGTCAAGATATGCATCAGAGGGGAAAGTGCCGTAACTATGAAACAGCATGACTCTGCAGTGTTTCTTTTCCAGCAGGCTTTCATCTGACTATCAAAAAAACCACTGTGACTGTGGATGATATTTGTAGGAGGGAATGTGCCATGACAGGGTTCATCTTGGTGGATGAAGTTGTTTTTTTCTGGGAGTTTGAATTCACTGACAATATATTCACTGACTATATATATATATATATATCCTCTCCGTGAGCCGTCACCTTTCCGTGGTGGAGGGGTTTGTGTGTCCCAGTGATCCTAGGAGCTAAGTTGTCTGGGGCTTTATGCCCCTGGCAGGGTCACCCATGGCAAACAGGTTGTAGGTGAGGGACCAGACAAAGCACGGCTCAAATTAATAGATCTCAGTTTCCCTTGCCCGGACGCGGGTCACCGGGCCCCCCTCTGGAGCCAGGCCTGGAGGTGGGGCTCGTTGGCGAGCGCCTGGTGGCCGGGCCTACACCCATGGGGCCCGGCCGGGCTCAGCCCGAAGAGGGAACGTGGGTCCCCCTTCTCATGGGCTCACCACCCATGGGAGGGGCCAAAGGGGTCGGGTGCAATGTGAGCTGGGCAGCAGCCAAAGGATCCTCGGCTGCAGAAGCTAGCTCTAGGGACGTGGAATGTCACCTCTCTTGGGGTTCACACCGGTAGATGAGAGGGTTGCCTCCCTCCGCCTTCGGGTGGGGGGATGGGTCCTGATCGTTGTTTGTGCATGTGCACCAAACAGCAGTTCAGCGTACCCACCCTTTTGGAGTCCTTGGAGGGTGTGCTAGAGAGTATTCCGGTGGGGACTCCCTTGTTCTGCTGGGGGACAGTGAGACCTGGAAGGGCGTGATTGGGAGCAACGCCCCCCCCGATCAGAACTCGAGTGGTGTTTTGTTGTTGGACTTCTGAGCTCGTCACGGATTGTCCATAACGAACACCTTGTTCAAACATAAGGGTGTCCATATGTGCACTTGGCACCAGGACACCCTAGGCCGCAGTTCGATGATTGACTTTGTGGTTGTATCATCGGATTTGCGGCCGCATGTTTTGGACACTTGGGTGAAGAGAGGGGCGGAGCTATCAACTGATCACCACCTGGTGGTGAGTAGGCTCCGATGGTGGGGGAAGATGCCGGTCCGTCCTGGCAGACCCAAACGTATTGTGAGGGTTTGTTGGGAGCGTCTGGCGGAATCCCCTGTCAGAAAGAGTTTCAACTCCCACCTCCGGCAGAGCTTACCCCATGTCCCGGGGGAGGCGGGGGACATTGAGTCCGAATGGACCATGTTCCGCGCCTCTATTGTTGAGGCGGTCAATCTGAGTTGTGGCCGTAAGGTGGTTGGTGCCTGTTGTGGCGGCAACCCCTGCAACCCGGGCGTGGGAAGAGTTCGGTGAGGCCATGGAAGCCGACTTCCGGATGGCTTCGAGGAAATTCTGGTCCACCATCCGACGTCTCAGGAGGGGGAAGCAGTGCACCACTAACACTGTGTACAGTGGGGATGGGGCGCTGCTGACTTCGACTCGGGACGTTGTGAACCGGTGGGCAGAGTACTTCGAAGATCTCCTCAACTCCACCAACACGCCTTCCTCGGAGGAAGCAGAGTCTGAGGATCCTGAGGTGGGCTCTCCTATCTCTGTGGTTGAAGTCACCGATGTGGTTAAAAAGCTCCTCGGTGGCAAGGCCCCAGGGGTGGATGAGATCCGCCCGGAGTTCCTCAAGGCTCTGGATGCTGTGGGGCTGTCCTAGTTGACACGCCTCTGCAGCATCGCGTGGTCATCGGGGAGAGGGCCTCTGGATTGGCAGATCGGGGTGGTGGTCCCTCTTTTTAAAAAGGGGGACCGGAGGGTGTGTTCCAACTACAGAGGGATCACACTCCTCAGCCTCCCTGGTAAGGTCTATTCAGGGGTGCTGGAGAGGAGGGTACGTCAGGAAGTCGAGCCTCATATTGAGGAGGAGCAATGTGGTTTTCGTCCTGGCCGTGGAACTGTGGACCAGCTCGACACCCTTAGCAGGGTCCTCGAGGGTACGTGGGAACTTGCCCAACCAGTCTTCATGTGTTTTGTGGACTTGGAGAAGACATTTGACCGTGTCCCTCGGGGAGTTCTGTGGGGGGTGCTTCGAGAGTATGGGGTACCGAGCCCCCTGATACGGGCTGTTCGGTCACTATACCACCGATGTCAGAGTTTGGTTCGCATTGCCGGCAGTAAGTCGGAATCGTTTCCAGTGGGGGTAGGACTCCGCCAAGGCTGCCCTTTGTCGCTGATTCTGTTCATAACCTTTATGGACAGAATTTCTAGGCGCAGCCGAAGCGTTGAGGGGGTCCGTTTTGGTGTCCTCAGTATTGCATCTCTGCTTTTTGCAGATGATGTGGTACTGTTGGCTCCTTCAAGCAGGGCTCTACAACTCTCACTGGAGCGTTTCGCAGCCGAGTGTGAAGCGGTTGGGATGAGGATCAGCACCTCCAAATCTGAAACCATGGTCCTCAGTCGGAAAACGGTGGAGTGTCCCCTGCGGGTCGGGGAGGAGATCTTGCCCCAAGTGGAGGAGTTTAAGTATCTTGGGGTCTTGTTCACGAGTGAGGGCAGGAGGGAGCGAGAGATCGACAGGCGGATTGATACAGCGTCTGCTGTGATGCAGACGTTGTATCGGTCTGTGGTGGTAAAGAAGGAGCTGAGCGAAAGGGCGAAGCTCTCAATTTACCGGTCGATCTACGTCCCAACCCTCATCTATGGTCACGAGCTATGGGTCGTGGGTGAAGATTGCACGACTGTCTGTGCCCTATGTGTTGTGTTGTGTTATTTTTGTTATTTTGACTTCAAAATGGCGCCGCGAGAGTGGCTGCCTTTCCGGCGGCTCCTATATTTTGTTGTTCTACTTCTCCCTATCGTAACTTTGCTGCTGTGAATTGGGAATTTCTCCATTGCGAGACTAATAAAGGTTTTCTTATCTTATCTTATGCTACTACTCAAGCAACCCTAGTCAGAGGGGTTACATGCAGAGAATGTGGGCTAAATGGTTACTTCGAAACCCACAGTCACGGTTGACCATAAAACAACTAGTAGCTCATTGTTCCAACATCCACAAACGGCAACTACTGTCACAACTTGAGATTGATGAGGTACAAAGCAGGTTCCATGGTGAAGGGCCCCAGGCTGCCAGATCAGAGGAGGAGATCATACCAGAGATTGGGAGGCAAGCCCCAATGAATGCAGATGATGAGATTGGGAGGCCAGCCCCAATGAATGAAATGCTGAGCGAGGCAGCAACTGACCTGAAAGCTAAGATCATGGCGAGAATGAAAGCTGGGCAACCTAGAAACCGATTACAACGGCTATGTGAAGTACCACCTGAAAGCCTCATGGAAAGTGTGAATGCAGCACTGAGGGCGATCCCGACCGTAACGATCACGGAAACCAATGAGCTGATATACGCTTCAGCATCAGTGATCCTAGAGATGCTTGGCTATAAGAGCAACCATGGAAGCCATGAGATACGTTACCCACCATGGAAAAGACGGTTGGAGGCTAAGATCAAGGGGGCTCGGAAAGATGTGAGTCAATTGACGGAGGCCCAGAGAGGTGTGATGAAAAGGCCGATACCCGAGAGGTACATCCAGATGACCAGCAGTGCACAATGGCTGGTGACCCTGAGAGAGGAGCACAGCAACCTCCCTGAACAGAACCCAGTTACCATAACAGTGGCAGACATACAGGAAAGAGTCTCAGATATGAAGAACTGGACAGCACCAGGCCCAGACATGGTCCACACCTACTGGCTAAAGAAACTCACATCACTCCATGAGCGCCTAGCAGCACAAATGAACCAGCTGCTGAGGGATGGGACTCACCCAGGATGGCTAACCGAAGGGCGAACGATCCTGATCATGAAGGATCCCTCAAAGGGTGCAGTCCCATCTAACTATCGGCCAATAACCTGTCTCTCCACAACATGAAAGCTCATGTCAGGCATCATCGCGGCTAAGACAAGTGAACACATGGATCAATACATGAGCGAAGCACAGAAGGGCACTGGTAAAGATACCAGAGGAGCCAAACATCAGCTCCTGGTTGACAGAACAGTCGCACAAGACTGCAGGTCCCGACATACCAACCTGTGCACAGACTGGATTGATCACAAGAAAGCCTATGACTCGATGCCACATACATGGATCACTGAATGCTTGGAGTTGTATAAGGTGAACAGGACCTTAAGAGCCTTCGTTGCGAACTCGATGAGGATGTGGAAAACCACACTTGAAGCCAATGGCAAGCCACTTACCCAAGTGTCCATCAAATGTGGCATATACCAAGGTGATGCACTCTCCCCACTGCTGTTCTGAATAGGACTGAACCCCCTAAGCCAAGTAATCACCAAGACAGGCTATGGATACCGCCTCAGAAATGAAGCTGTATGCTAAGAGCGAAAGGGACATTGACTCCCTGATCCACACAACCAGGATCTACAGCAGCGACATCGGGATGTCATTCGGGCTTGAGAAATGTAGTCGGATGGTGACTAAGAGAGGAAAGGTAGTCCGCACTGAAGGGGGCTCGGAAAGATGTGAGTCAATTGAGGGCAGCTACCTCGGTATACCACAAGCCAATGGCAACCTCGAACTGGCAACAAGGAAAGCGGCTACGGCCAAATACCTCCAGCGAGTGAGGCAAGTCCTAAGAAGCCAGCTCAATGGCAAGAATAAGAGCCGGGCAATAAACAGCTATGCCCTGCCAGTGATCAGATACCCTGCAGGAATAATAAGGTGGCCAAAGGAAGAGATTCAGACCACGGACGTTAAGACCCGAAAGCCAAATCCAGCACCCTGAGACTGTACGCAAGCCGAAAGGAAGGAGGCCGGGGACTAGTGAGTGTGAGAGCCACTGTCCAGGATGAAACATCCAAGCTCCATGACTACATCAAGGAGAAGGCTCCAACGGATGACATACTCAGAGAATGTCTCAGACAATGGGGAATAGAGGATGAGGCGTTGGAAGAGGGACCATCATGGGAGGACAAACCCCTACACGGGATGTACCACCGGACCATAACTGAAGTGGCTGATCTCAAGAAGTCCTATCAGTGGCTTGAGAGGGCTGCCCTGAAGGACAGCACAGAGGCACTCATCCTGGCTGCCCAGGAGCAGGCCCTGAGCACCAGAGCCATCGAGGCCCAGATATACCACACCAGACAAGACCCAAGGTGTAGGTTGTGCAAAGAGGCACCTGAGACGATCCAACACATAACTGCAGGGTGTAAGATGCTGGCAGGGAAAGCCTACATGGAACGCCATAACCAGGTGGCTGGCATAGTCTACCGAAACATCTGTGCGGAGTATGGACTGGAAACCCCAAGGTCAAAATGGGAAACACCTCCGAAGGTGGTGGAGAATGACAGAGCGAAGATCCTGTGGGACCTCCAGATCCAGACTGACAAGATGGTAATGGCGAACCAACCAGATATCGTGATCATAGATAAAGGGCAGAGGAAAGCCGTTGTAGTGGATGCCGCGGTCCCAAGTGATGGAAACATCAGAAAGAAGGAACACGAAAAACTCGAGAAATACCAAGGGCTCAGAGAGGAGCTGGAGAGAGCCTGGAAGGTAAAGGTGACAGTCGTGCCTGTGGTGGTCGGAGCACTCGGGGCAGTGACCCCCAAACTAGATGAGTGGTTGCAACAGATCCCGGGAACAACATCGGACATCTCAGTCCAGAAAAGCGCAGTGCTGGGAACAGCGAGGATACTGCCCAGAACCCTCAAGCTTCCTGGCCTCTGGTAGAGGACCCGAGCTGAATGAGGGACGGACACCACCCATGGGGTGAGACAAGGATTTTTTTTTTTTTTTTATATAAGATAACATGAGATGATTTCATCGGCCTATCATCATTCAAACCATAGTAAACAGCCACACGTGACGGACACATGGATGAAGCCGACACATGGTGTTTACATTGAGACATAGGAGGCTTGCATTTTTACTCTACTACTCTAACTGACATTAGAGACGACCCACGAGGAGGAAAAGGAAAAAGTGGAGCACAAGAAATGAAAGAAATAGCAGCGCCGTTCGCTTTTTTATGAGGTTCAGACCCATTTTCCTGTCACACTGGACTTGTTAAAAAGCAAACATATGAGCTACTTTTGTCCCATGCGCCTATCAAATGCTTATAGTCAATAGAATGACTGAACTTCACAAGTCCTTTTCAGACACAAATGTAAAAGTTCCTCTATTCAAAAGTGGGGTTGGGTGGCAGGGGGTGTAGGGGAGGGGGGTGTCCCCATTAAAAAAAATAAAAAATGTAAAAAAAGATTCATAGCTGGTAACAGCAATGAAAACAAAATCATGTCAACAAGCCTCCATTACAATTATTCCCTGTGGGCTTGTTTGTTCATGTGCCAACTATGGTCTTGATAAACAAACAAACAACAACAAAAAACATTAAGGCCATCAACATTGAGGGCGCATAAGGCAGAATTTTATGATTTCATAGACATTTCAAGGGTACAAAAGGGTTATTAGTGTGGATGGGCGCGTACCGATACATGCTTTATTTCAAGGTAATGGGGTCAGAGTGAAGGATGCTGATACCGGCCACTGACACGTAATGCAATAAATACATAAATACATCTTAAATCTGACAAAAGTCTTCCTTGGCAGTAGTTGGCTGCTGGACCGCAGCCATTTGACACATCGGTGAATCATTATGTGAAAGTCAGAAAGGTCTTTGCTCAGAATTATTTCTCATTGTGTTGATTTAAATTGTATGTATCATCAGTCGGGAGGCCCGGTGATCGACTGGTTAGCGTGTCGACCTCACAGTGCAGAGGTCGTGGGTTCGATTCCGGCTCCGGCCTCCCTGTGTGGAGTTTGCATGTTCTCCCCGGGGCTACGTGAGTTTTATCCGGGTTCTCCGGTTTCCTCCCACATTCCAAAAACATGCGTGGCAGGCTGATTGAACACTCAAAATTGTCCCAAGGTGTGAGTGTGAGTGCGGATGGTTGTTCGTCTCTGTGTGCCCTGCGATTGGCTGGTAACCAGTTCAGGGTGTCCTCCACCTACTGCCCGAAGACAGCACCCTCCGCGACCCTTGTGAGCATAAAGTGGATCAGAAAATGGATTGAATGGATGGATAGATAGATGTATCATAGGTATTAGTTGTATCGGTACTTGGTATCGGTATCAGTGAGTGCTCAGGTATAAATAATCCCACTGGTAACCGCTCTGATAATAAGTGTTCTCAAGCTATTTTCAGCATTTGAAATTGATTAATGACACTTCAAAATAATGGTGACATGGTGACAAACCAATTGTATCATATTGTATAACTACTGCTCATGCACTTCTGATTTGATGCAATTTGCATTGTGTGACCTTGTAGTTGTGGCGTGGAAAGACAAAGTTAAAAATAATTGAATCAAATATTGTGTAATTATCGTTTGGGACATTGTTATGGTTTGCTTGGTTGCCTGAATACAACCCCGCCCCCCCCCCGCCCCCCCCCCCCAAAAAAAACAATGAAGCTCTTAACATTTTGAGCACAACAAATTGCTCAACAAAAGCTTCTGTAAACAACAATATTCCCTGGGGTTTGTCCATTTCTGAGCCTAAGATGCTGTTTGATGTAGGGTAGAGTCATTTGCGGCAGGTAGGGTCTGGCACTTCAGTCACAGTCTGCAAGCAGAGCACAGTAGCACCTTTTCCGTGTTGCCCAGCTGCCTGTCACCAGCAACATTAAGCCATTACGCCAGCGTGCGAGCCGCCCTCGTGTCCGCCCCATGCCGACACGCATCCGCCCTGGGACGCATACTGTCATTACCCCCCCATACACACACACACACGATTCATACTCATCTCCCCTGGCAACTCCAATCAGGGCAGCCAAAAAGCTCGGGCTAATTCATTACGTTTGGTGGAGGAAGTGGGCTGCCTGTAATGACACCAATTGCGCTGACCTAAACGCTGTAATAGGACCTCTCAGTACACTGGTGAGGAAATGGCTGCAATTGAGGCTCTTCCATTTCCAAGCAACCCAAGCCCGCGTCTGCAATTTGAAAGGAATGGGGGAAGTGGAGAGGAGAGTGCCTCACATTACCTGCGCCCCAGCTTGAAACGCGGCCTAATTAAGGCGAAATTGTACAAATTAAGTCGAGGCAACAAACAGAAAAGTGGAAGCATGTGTGCCAAATGGGTTCTCTCGTTAATTCGGTGGCTGTCTCTTAACGGCGAGATTACAGCCAACCGGAATTTGCCGTGTCGTGCAATCAGGGAAGACCAGAGTGGAAACAAACACAGGCTGCTTGTTTGGTCCAGAGTAGGGAAGGTGGTGCAGGCGAAGGGGAGGCAGGGGTTGGGGGGAACGGGCAGGGGGGATGAGGAATTCTCATCGTAGTTCTAAGAGGTGAGTCTAATATTTAACACCAAACTGCGAGGGTTGTTTCGCAAGCAAGACTGACCCGGAGCATATAATATTAGAAAATACTTTTAATGATGTGTTATATTCTGCTGGCTGCCAGATGGGAGAGAGGAAGATGTGTAGACGGGAGGTGGAGGTTGGGGGGGGGGGGGGGGGCAGGGGAGTGGTGGGGGGTGCACACCAAGCTGGCCAACATGGGCAGTGAAAGAAAGTTCAAAACAGTCAAGAGCCTTCGGGTTCTGATACAGAGATTGAAGGCACCCTTTCACACCACTTGTATCGGTGCACCTTTTTGGCAAAGTTTCGGGAAACGACACCAACTTGGAATTGGGGACGGAGTCTATCATTGCCATTTTTTTGTCCTTTTTGCATCCCGACTCGCAGCATCTTGAAGCAAAACAGAACATTAAACTTACTGTATTCATGTGAAAAAACCCAAAGTCGATTGTCTCTTCATAGCATGGTGTCAAACTCAAGGTCCACAGGCCAGATCTGGCCCTCCACATCATTTTATTGGGCTTGCCAACTGTTCAAAATTCATCATAAAAATGCCAACAAACAAAATCAAGGACAATATTGTAATATGATGAAGTGGTTATCAGTGGTCCCGTCCCGAACATACAGCTAAATTAGACTCCCGCTATTCGTGATTGATAGGAAACAATTCATGCTTACTTATACTTGCCATGAAACAAAAACAATCTGAGTATGGAATAAGGTAAATGAAAACACAAATTAACAATGGTTTCTGCAAATAATACAATAGGTTTCAAAAATATATACGTGACAGCTCCACCAAATATGCGTGAATACATTGAATTTGTGAATGCCGAACTGTAAATACCCCGTTGGGTTCATTACATTCGCTATTCGATAGGGACCAAGTCCTTCCATGCGTGAAGAGCGGCAATCTGCAAGTAATTTATCTCGGTTCCTCCCCGAAAAAGATTTTATAGCATATTTTAACATACTTTCTTGGCAAATTGGTAACAAAAGTAATACATTTTTTGTGAATGTTATTGAGTAGCGAAAAATACAGTAGGTACCCCCAAAAAGTTTGAAAATGCAGAACTACAAATATGGGGGGAAAAAAAACTGGTGTGCTGTAACCAAACACTTAGGCCCCTATTTTGGTAGACTGCTACCCGTGCACTTGGCGTAAGAACGGGCATAACTTCATTCTTGTGTCGGGGCAATGGTCTAGTATAGTGTGTTTGTGAATTTGGTAGATGCGCTCTGCCTCACTGGCCGTTCCTACCGCGCGCCCCAGTGAATCAACAAATTTGGTGACAAAAAATGTACTCCAATTCTAGACTCTGTAAAAACAGGTCTAACTGTGGCCCGGGTGGTGTAATGTCATTTTGATGCATTTGTGGCAGAGGCACACAAATTCGGGACTCCATGTGTGATTGATGTCATTCATAAATAGTGGTGCAGTGATCTCCAAGTGTCACATTCGGAATCCGCAAGGGAAGATCGAGCAGTTTGCCAGCCAATCTCATGCACGGAACCGCTCCGGCAATCTCATGCAAGGCATCTTGGCTGTTCTGCGCTCTGACTGCACTGACTTCTAAACAAATGCGGGATGCCACTAGGATTGGCTGAGAAAAGACTACGTCCATCCCACAATGACGGATAAAGCCGTAAAGCCCCCATTACGCCTAATTCTACAAAAAGAAACGGTTAATTCCAGAGTTGGCAACGTTCTACTGGCGCTATGGCGCAATCAACACACAAGAGAATAGAACACGCATTTCCTCTGTTTGCCTTTGTTTTTGTGATCATGTCACAATTCTAACTGTTCCCCGAAAGGCAGCCTGAATTTTAACATCGTGATACAGCACAAAAAAAAGTTATTGCTTGACAGTAACTGTGGTTGTTGGCACCCTTCCCCGCTTTAAAAGGAGACATGCCGCTGCCCATCTGTACGCACTAAATGCACAAACTGAGCAATGAAAGCTAAACCGAGCGCGGCAGCTGCGTGTGACCCCCACCACACATGGCATTACCTCAACCCCGCTCGACAAAACACAGGTTGCTCCCATTATAGTGCCGGGCGGCCCGTGCGCTCCCATTGGTTGGCTCGGAATAAAAGCAAAAGCTCGGCCTGCTTTAAAAGCCTACCTTTGGGATGAGGTAGGGGATGCAGGCGCGCCAGTTGGTCAGGAGATAATGTTATCTGGACGCCCTTCAGTCGGCCGCAGCCGCTCCATAGCACCGCGGGGCCAAATCAGAGTTAGGCCGGTGGGCTGGTGAGCAGCTGGAGACCGGGAGACTTCTTCTTTCGGCCTACTGCCCCTAAAGATGTCTCCAAACCTGCAGGGAAAGTACATTCTTGCTTTTACTTGTCATAAAGTACAAGTACAAATAAAAAAATCAGCTGATAAAACAATATTATTGATTAATTAACTTTATTGCCCAGGACTGTTATAACGTTGTTTTTTTTTCTTGCCAGATCGCCGATTTTCCCGACCCGTCTAATGACTGTTTTTCGAAAAAGTGACGGGCCACTAGCGAATTTAATTCTCCGCCCCCAAAAAATCGCCACCAGTGGAATCATTTTCCAGCGAAGGACCAATCATCACCCACCTGTTTTCTGGATTTGGCCATGTGACGTCCACAATTTCAGCCCTCGGGCTCTGTGATGTCATTTTCAGTCACCAGCAAGTGGCGAAACGGTCACCCCTTGAGATGGAAAAGACCGGTTGGATTTTCCTGCTTCATTCATATCCTTCAAAATGCAATATTAATCATAAAGTGTTTAAACCTGTGGGGTTCACTGCAGCCATTATCGTCAAGAAGATTTTTGACTTCACTTCCTAATGAAGGAGTTGAATCAGTATTTCTGCTTTGACCAAGGTCTTTTTTTCGTAGGAGTAGTATTTGTCCTCCAACTCAAGCACTGACTATGAGTACTTTTGCCACTGAGGCATTTCGGAAGCGGGCACCGCAGTCTGAGAAGTGGGTCACAATGAGGCAGGCAAAGGAGCCCGGCGGCCGCCTTGAGCCGCTTCAAGTCGCGTCACGTCAACAATGGCACTTCACGAGGAGAGGCTCGTCTTCCTTCCTGCCTGGCTTCCTGGCCGTCGTTCTGCCTGACTTGGTAAACTCAATGCTGAACCCCACCGCCACCTCTCTTGTCCCTCCCTCACCCATTCAGATCTCCCTCCCTCTTGAATCCAGCAGAGGGGAGGAAGGAAAAGAGACCAGGACAAAGGAGAAATGATAAACGACGACAAAGCGACACAATTCTTGTGTGGAAGTGCAACACGGCGAGTCAACAAGCTGGGCTCTTTGACATGTAGATGACAGCGGTGAAGGTGACGGTGGGGGAGTTTAAGGTTGTGAATGTACTGATTGGCACCTACAGTGCACTAAACTTTTAAACCCGCCCACGACCTCCAAGCCTTTCTCATGCGGGCCCTGGCCCAGCAGATTGATGATAGCCGCTGCACTTCCTCATCGGAGAGCGCGACCTCGGCTTGAAGAATGGCAGATCGTTGATTAGCCCAAGTCATTACCATTCAAGGCTAGCTGCCATTATGTGGCGGCACAATGATGGAATGCTAAATGAGTATGTCGGCAAAAGGCAGCCATTTACACATCGAGGATGGAAAGATAAAGATGCAGGTTTAACGAAGACAATTTTCAAATTTAAAGCCGGAAGGAGCTGGAGTTATAATCAGTGACAGCATTTGCATGCCTACCTCATACAGTATTTTGCGGAAAGGTACATCCAGACATCCTGTTGCATTTTTGGAATCACAAATTCTAGCGTGCCGTTCATTCCATGACCTGTTATTCAACTTACAGGGGGACTGTAAAATCTCACTGTGTTAAATGGGCAGACTTCCTGAGGAATACAGGGCACATTTTATGAGTTTATGGGCCTAATTAGGTCAACAAAAGAACAAAACGTCTAGTACAATCTCACCTGACCAGGTGACATAACAATTTTATCTACAACCTGAATTGGGGGGGGGGGGATGATATCACGTAGCCAAGAGAATATCTGACATCGCTAGTCGAGTTAAACAGACATGCTAAGTAGTAGTAATGGTTATGATAGTGTTAATAATAGTTGTTGGAGATGTAACGTTTGCAGTTAGAAGTAGAAGCTGAAATAGGGGTAGGAGTAGCAGTGGTGGGAGGAGCAGCAGTAGTTGTAGCATAAAATGCTGTACGCCACCAGTGAAACAATCACATAAATTGTTCAAGGTTGCAAAAGGACACAAAGACATTCGCAAAAGGTTTTAACAGTCACAGGTTTTTGGTCTTGAAAAACATCTGGCGAACATCTTTGCAACCTTTTGCAAACTTTAAACCCCAGGTGTCAAACTCAAGGCCCGGGGGCCAGATCTGGCCTGTCACATCATTTCATGTGGCCCATGAAAGAAAATCAAGGTCAACTTCCAGATGCTGGTTAAAATATGTACCAAAATGTCAAATTGTTCTCTGTAGTAAAAAAATAATGCTACAATTTTGCAAGCATTTTCTTATGTTAAAACAGAAGCTTTTGAACAAAATGGTTGAACAAACTACTATTCCTGACTTTTGATTTTAAAACTAGATATACATTAATGCCGTCCTGTATATGTAATATTACAAAGGGATGATTAAACATGTATACTGTTGCACAGTCATAATGGTCATAACCTGACTTAAGACCAACACTCGCTCAGTGAGATACCAGCTAAAGTCACTCTTGTTACTATCTCGCTTCTTAGCATGGTCACGCCTGCTCTGCTCATTCGGTGCACCTACGGACTGTAATAAGATGCAGTACAAGTGCTCAGTCAAAAAATAATAACAAAAATCATTAGCACCAGTTTTGATGAAAGGTCATTTTTTTAACAATATGCAAGGTATTTAATGTGATTACAGAATGCAGCTCAAATTGAGTCATTGTACTTTTTCTAATTATAAAACCAAGGATGCACAAAATGGATGTTGCAGCTCCAGATTGCCTTTAAGGTTTGAAATGCGGCAGAGAAAAAGTTCAGAGGTCAAAAGTCGCCTCACAGTTTTTTTTTTTTAGTCCGACAGCATCAGATGCAACAAATCCCAAGTTAACAACAAGATAGGAGGGGGCGGAAATAGGAAATACCCGGTGGATTGAGGGGGGAAAAGCAGCAAGGAGACAAAGGGGATTTTTTTTCACTGCAAGGGACCAACTGACCTTGAACAAGAGTTCTTTTAAAGTTGCACCTGTAGAACGCATGAGGAGAAGGACTGGAAGCTTGATGTGGGCTCTACGTGTGCTCCAGGCCCTCAGGAAAGGAAAAAATTAGGGGGGCCTCTTTGTTGTCTACTCTTGCTATACTTCATACATATTTTAAAGGTCTGAATACAAGAAAGAAGCCCCCTCCTCTCTCTCTCTCTCTTAAAAAAAGACTTGGCGCAACATCTCTGATGTTCCTGTAAAGGCCAATTGAGCATTTGATTGTGGCCAAACACGGACACGGTTATGAGCGCGCGTCTCGGCCTCGTCGTAAAGACGAGGCGCTAGCGGACAGCTGGTTTCACTTTTTTTTTTTTTTTTTTTACTTTCGCTCGCTGGCGGGCGCGCTCGCACTTTTCCTTTGTTCGAACAAAGTGTTCCTCTTTTGATGCATCCTGAGTAATGGTGTGATATTCACAGGGTGGCCGCACGCTTTCCTTTCAACTCCTCCGCAGCTGGCTGCTTGGAACACATGCAAAGCCCCCCCAAGATAAGCTTCAGGCAAGAGGCCTATTCTTCTTCTCGCCTCTTCGGCCTGTCTTATTTAATACCAGCATAGATAAACATCACGAGAAATGTAACTAGCAAGGCTTACTTTAAAACAGGGTGAAACTACAATCGGGCCCACAGGTGTTGAAAGGCCCTTAAAGCAGTGCTTCAAGTTTTGTGGGGCAAAGGCATATAATTAAATTTAATTGAATGCTAATTTATCTGCCTAAAATTGAAAATAAATATCACAGCGCACCAGTAAACAAAAACGTCACATGGTTAAATTGTGATCTCATCACAATTTACTGACTCAGTATGAAATCTGAGACTGTTTAGTTGAATACAAAACCATGAATGTGTTACCTCACTGGCAACGGGTCAATACACAAGTCAATTGTACCTTCTACCATCTTGTGGATAAACATTTAACTGTTCTGGTTGTCACGATTTGTTGGTGGTATAAATAGGTAAACAGAGATACGATACTAGTAGTAAATTATTTGAAAGTTGATACTTTCCCATAACACGACTGATGATCGCTTACGAGTCACGACACCCACATGACACTTATTCCTATTCCATGTACCGGTGCTCTTCCTCTTTGCTTTCACTTCTAAAGCAGCCCTCCAATGGACAAAAGATACCCCCAGGTTCAAAGAACTCTAATAACAAATGTTTGAGGGGTGTGGGTGTGGGATGAAGCTCCAGTGATCATATCCTGTAATTCCTTGACACATTTCTAGAAGCCCGTGGCTGAGCGTAAGTCTAAAATCAACAACAGATAAGCCTCTCCGTGTCCCTTCTCTTTGATCTGGAGGGATGTGGAGATGCTGTGGTGGGTAGGGGGGGGGGGGGGGGGTGTAACTACGAAGCTTCCTGTTCTGGACCTCCCACTCCTGCTTGAGATGTGGAGACCCTGGAGGGAGTGCTGAGCAGAGGTAGTATGAGAGCTGAAACAGAGGCAGGATGTTACCTTTGTGTGAAGGAGCAAAGTGTGACGCCGGCATTTTCTCCAATTTCTTATGCCACTGATGTGTGAAAGGGGTACAAAGTCACCCCAGCACATTTTGGGCTACGGAGGTAGAATCAGAGCTGGTAACAGAAGCGACAACACGTCAGACTTCCTTTTTTCTGTTATTTTTGTTTATATAAAACAGCAAAATGGATAAAAGGTAGAGCAATGCTGGCATGAGTAGATTTCCGAATCTTTCCCTTAACACAGAGGTGATGGGCATTCTGTGATACCAGGACCTCAGTGTGAAACCATCGTTTTCTAGTGTCCCAGTTTTGTAATAATGGCAACGGCATGAAATTGGGGACAAAGTCAGCCTAAATTGTCGGGCTGACTTTATGGCTTTAGTGCTAATATCAGAGGATTACATAACATCACCTGTGTGTGTGTTGGTGGTGGGGAGGAAGTTTTTGTGTGAAGTGTTTGTTTTCTTTGGTCACGACAGGATAAAAAAAGGCAGAGAAATTGTGACTTTATTTTTCTGTCAGAAGTCACAATTTTCCAACTCAACTCTTGAGTCTTCCCCTTAACACACAGGCAAACAGAACTGCTTCGCGGCCCTTTTTGGGCATTGACCCAAAGTTCGTAAACCGCTGTCTTGGATGCTACGTCTGTAGAAGAGTAATAGAAGCCAAAGTGACATGAGGTCACCTCCTTTATGGAGGTAATCAGAGTTGCCTTCCTGTCTATTTTCACCCTATTCACACACAACTTGACCCCCAAGACAACAACCTTCTCCCAGTGTGAAACAGGACACCATTTTCTTTCCTTTTTTTTTTTTGTGATGGCTTTACAGCCTCGCAAGGCAACGGCACAAACAAGCTTCATTCCCCCGCCCCCACTTGAGCTTTAAAAACTGTTTACGTAGCATGTCGGAGAACAAACATTCTGTGTGGACTTGTTTGGCAGCAGCACTCGTAAATCTTGAGAGCTTCCTTTAAAGAAACAACAGCTTGTTATGACATTTAGTAGCATCACCAAGCGTAGCTTGCGGAAACGATGTAAAATTGCGCAAATATTCATTTTTATTTATTTATTTTTAATCATGTCTAAACAGAGATGGATTGAGACAAGGTTTCATGCGACAAGCCAAACCACAGTCAAAGCTACAGTCGAGTGAAGGGAATGCAGCGGTGGCCAATAAAGTTGAGCTAACAGCTACCGCTAGCACATTAGTCAAGTGTGAGCAGCTTTTGGTTTTAAACAAACTCATCAAAAATGTCCTTGTTCTTATAGCAAGCGCTGAATAGTAGGTAGCTCTGGTCTACTGAAACAAAACATTCAAAAAATAAGAAAAGGGGGGCAAAATATTTTTTGTTTAAGGATGTTATTTTGATTAAAATATGAAACATTATTTTCATCTAACAATGAAGAGAATATGGAATGTAAATATATGGTAATACCTTATATTTAGTTCTAAATGTGATGAAAACTGGGTGTTGTCAAATAAAATCATCAGGGAAGGTGACTAGTTGATGGATGAGAAAAAGAAAGTGCCTTGTGATGCCCCACCAAGGGCAAGCCGCTCCACCCTACAACCCAACAACATCCCATTGCCCCCCAGCCAGGAAGAGCTGGACAGAACTAAAGCGCCCCCCCCCCCCATTGTTGTCACCTCATACAGGATCACCAGGCAGTGAGACAGGGATCTAAAGGGGTTGGAGAAAAGATGAGGCTGGTGGTGTTGGGGTAGGGGTTGGATGGGGTGGGGTGTTTGGGATGAGTGTGTGAGAAGGGGAGGGAGCTGGGGGAGTGGGGGGAGGGGTCACCAGGCCCGTTCAAACAAATCGTATGATAGGACTTGGCCCTATCTAATCAAGGGCAGGAGGTCACTTCCGAACAACTGGGCAATAAAAGATTATTTCCAGCCACATAACAGAGGAGCCGTTGGGGGAGATGTTGGGATGGGGGTGCTTGGCGGGACGCAAGGGGAGGGCAATAAGGGGTGGGGGGCAAGGGGGCTGTCTGTGAGGGGAGGAAATGAATTGAAAAAAGCCAGCAGACGGGAACCAGCTGTCTGGATGCAAAGTCTAATCTCCCCCTCAAAAAAGCCAGAGAAAGGCAGCAAAGCGGGTATTGGGGGGGGTGAGGGTAGTTTGGGAATTAGTCTTCTTCGTCCTGGATGGACCCAAGCACGACGTCCCTACATGAGTCTGGTTTTGTTTTCCAGGCCGCCACATTTCAAAGGGAGAAGCGGAACAAAGGTGGTTTGGAAAAGGGCCTGGAAGCCTCTGAGTTAGCAATGAGAATTGGCTAGCTGTGAGCAAGCCTTTTGGATTAGCAAATCAGAGATGAATCAAGATGAGACTACAAGCTAAACCGCAATAAAAGTGACTGTTCTACTAAGGGTGTAGAGTGGTTAAAAGGAAAGTCAAACTCATAGCTAATCCAAAACATCTTTGTTTTTGTAGTTAGCCCTGAGTCATAGGCAGTTATGATCTTGTTTATGGATTAGCCAATTGGTCATCTTTTAATTTCATTTCAGGATTGAATGAAGATAAACCAAAACAAAATCGACAGTCTTTGGACTTTATGGTTAAAATCGTTATGCAGCAGTAGACAGTAAAATCAATCTAAAAGCTTTTGCCAGCTTGGGTTAGCCAAGTGTGAACAGCCTCTGCTTTCAAACTAATCCAAACACGGTGTTGTTCCTGGATTTAGCACCAATTTTTAGCTAGCCGCAAGTTATCCTTTGGATTAGCCACTCTTTTCATTTATAATTTCCAGTGTGGGGGGGGGGGGGGGCAAACATCAGTCCATCAGTCAGCATGCGGTCATTATTTCCGGTCGGTACGCATACAGTAGGTCCATTCTGTCTGTTGTTGGCGACAACTGACAGTGTGGAGCTTTATTGCTTGTATTGTCCCTGCATTTGATGGAGTATCATTTCGTACGTTCCTGACACTGACTGGCTGCCACCGATGACACACTAGGCTGGCTTGAAATAATGATCAGATGATGACTGGATGGGTTGCCTGTTGAATTCAGGCAAGGCTACGTGCTACGAGCTAAACTACAATAAAAGTGATAGACTGAGTAGACACAGAAGTCCAACTAATCAATACGCTTGAAAGCAGACATGACATGATCCCATGTTGATAGACCCTCACCTCGTCTTTGAAACTGAATGCAAAGTCAGACTTTACAGACAGGAAGTGACGCATGGAATACAGATGACTTAATGAAACAGGATCCACCGATCGGGCACCTTGATTGTCCTTGTCCAAATAAGGGCATTGAAAGTGACAGGAAGAAGGTCTTGGAAAAGAAAATGGAGGGCTGTGTGTTTCGACTCTAAAAACAGAATGGTTGTGTGGTGCTTGGGTAGGGGTGGTGTGGGTACTGCAGCGGTTGGTGGTGTTTGTGGTGTGCACCCTGGAGCCTCAATGAAACACCTCCATCTTGAATAGACCTCAACACCTGATAAAACACCAGCCTGCCCTTTATAGCTCCCAAGGAGAAAAGATGGCGCTGGGTGACAATCTAAACAGGAAGCAGTCACAGTTTCTGACCGCAAACATCCAGTGAGGCCAAGCTGTCCCAGTTTGGATCAGCATGCAATGTATCCTTTATCCGGATCCACATCTCAACTTAATTGGGGTTTTCCCTCCAAAATATCTCAAAAGTTTGAGGGAAATTGTTTTCAGTTTTCTACTAATTGTGATATCATTTGTGCAAAATGCTGCTAAATTCGGATGCATGGAAACCAAATGTGTGTTTGGGCCCCCACTTAATGAGCATTAAGTGGCTTTTATTTGTAGTCTCTTTCACATGTTGTGTTGTCAACTTCACATTGCCCTTGTAGTTGTAGTGATTCAAATGTAATATTTGACGTGAATAAAGCAAATGGGTCCTTTTTTGGTACAAAATTCAGCTAAAAGCTGCCATAAAGAACATAAAAAATGAGATATTTGTGTATTTAAGTTATTTTCATCAAAGAATTAATTAATATGTTTGCGAGGAAAACATGGGTATTCCGGTTTCCTACAAATTACAGTGCACCTTCTTTTCATACAAATTTCTACTCCGATCTGGGGCAATCAAACAAATGATCCTGTTGTGTTTGGCAAAATGACATCAACAAAGTTGTTTTTGGAGAAATGCAGAGATGTCCGTTTCCTACTATTTGCAAGGCTTGTCGGAAACAATTCTGTTGAAAATCCCATTCACGTTCAAAAAAAGCTACAATTGTCATATTGTTTTCATTCATCAAAATCTTTTTGATGGAATGTAAAAATGTCGGTTTTGTACTTATTTCAATGCTTTACATTTTGTTAAGAATCCTACCTACTGCAGTCAGTTTATTAATACCAAATTTTACGTCCTTTTTTTTTTTTTTGCGGACAGAATGCTACTAAATCCCGGTGAGACTATTTCAGGATTGACACAATTCAAATCAGCTCCGACTTCCGGACTATTTGAAAGTCATTTTTATCCTGCAGAGGCCGAGTGGATGTTGGTTTGAGTTTCTGGACACATCAAACGTTTCTCCCACAGCGTGTCCAAAACCAAAAAGTCTCCAGAGGTTTTTCTTTTTTTTTTTTTTTTTTGGGCACGGCTCACCGTGTAGGGAGTCCAGAAGAGGCCCAAATCCCTACACTTCCTCTGATTGCTTATTTCTATTTATAAGAGTGTAGGGAGTGCAGCGGGGGAGGGAGTGGGTGTGTGTGTGTGTGGGGGGGGGGGGCGTAATCGGAACCATATGAGGAGTTTGAGGAAAGCTGAAGCAGCAATGTGGAGGAGGACCACTGGGAGAGAACATTCTGCTCCAGCTATGCCCCGGCTTGGAAAAAAAGGACTGCCCCGGTAGGACGTGCGGCTTGGAGGTTCCTCCGTGACTCACGTGGTAGTCATGTAGTTAAAAAAATAATAATACCATGAAGAATGACGTGGGCGTGTGGAGCTGCTAAATTTAACCTGAAACAAGCTGCGCAGTTTACACCAACAGATTACTTAATAGTGACTCAGATTTCACTTAGCAAAAGTAGCGTCATTCACCACATGAGTAAGATGTGTGTTTGATGAGCAAAAGAAACCACATAGAATGCTTTTTTTTTTTGCACGTCATGTATAATAATAATAAAAACCATATGTTGCATCATATTTTTATGTTCCCCGCCATCTTATAATTATCACTATACATCATGTGTTAACAGGACAGCTGCTGGTTGGCTTAGTTGCATGGATTGGAATTGGACAGAAGTGAAAGGAAATAAAAAATTGAAAACTATATTTTTAATAAATACAAATTTCTGTAGGCCTCCTTGGAAGTTGCATTAATTGATATCGGAGAGGAATCAAAGGAGACAATCTGTGTGTGTGTGTGTGTGTGTGTGTGTCTCACACGCACATAATACGCAATACGTACCATTTCATCTTTATTGAATTGACTTGAGCCTTCAGAGGAAATTTCAAAACACTAAAATGGTCTCTGTTGGAAAAAAGGTTCAAAAGCTAGTTCAGCCTCTATGGCCAAGTTAGAGATCAGCTTCCTTATTTGGCATAGGCTGGAAAACATCGAGTAAACCCACTGTCACTCCAAGCATATAATGGAGGAATGAAAAAAAAAAGAGGTCTCCTATTGTTTGCTATCAAGCGAGGGAGCCAAATGGCTCTCGAGTTGCTTCACAGTAAAAGACGACAGGAAACTGACAAATCACTAATCCACTCCTAAGCCAACAAAAGGTACCCCCGCCTCGAAAAAAAAGCAGATTTAGGCGCATTGGGTGTGGACGGTAAACCCTTTTCGGGTGTCATTCCAACTTTTTGTGAAAATCTGGTGCAATAAAGTCACTATTGTGGGTTAACAGTCGTGGAAGGAAGTCACAAAGTACCGATGCTAGACAGTACAGTCACACTTTGTTACTCTACTTAAGTAGATTTGATTGCTATCTGTACTCAATTTGCATATTTTGTACTATAAATTTGGAAACGTTTTTTCCACATTTGGTCAAGGTTAGAGGCCGGGCTAGGGAATTAACATCAACTCTAACAACAGCTGCTGAAGAAGATATGGACATTAAGAACGTAAAGGAAGGGTTTGACATTTAATTAATACCTTCAACCAGTACTTCCGTTTTACAGGTCTTGTAGAACTTTGAGAGTGAGTGAGTACTTGTGTGTTTCGTTGGATTATTACAATGCAGACCGGTTGTATAATCGGGATTTAAAGAAAAAAAATGTAAAGTGTATTTTATTATCTACGACTTGACCTTTTTTTGTTGCTGGTCAGTTCACATTAGCCATCTACATCTACATGTTGATGCATAAAAGCCTACGCCAACCATTTGTTTCCCCCTTCTCGGATTTAAGGACTTCTCTCTCTGTCATTTCAGTACAGTATGTGATAGCTGTAGTCCATGAAGATTTTAGACTAGTTTTAGTCACATATTATTAAGCATATAGAATACATTTCATGGGCGGCCCGGTAGTCCAGCGGTTAGCACGTCGGCTTCACAGTGCAGAGGTACCGGGTTCGATTCCAGCTCCGGCCTCCCTGTGTGGAGTTTGCACGTTCTCCCCGGGCCTGCCTGGGTTTTCTCCGGGTGCTCCGCTTTCCTCCCACGTTCCAAAAAACATGCGTGGCAGGCTTATTGAACACGCTAAATTGTCCCTAGGTGTGAGTGTGAGTGCGCATGGTTGTTCGTCTCTGCGTGCCCTGCGATTGGCTGGCAAGCGGTTCGGGGTGTCCCCCGCCTACTGCCCGAAGACGGCCGGGATAGGCTCCGGCACCCCCCGCCACCCTTGTGAGGATCAAGCGGTTCGGAAAATGAATGAATGAACGAATGAATACATTTCATGATTTTGACAACAAACGAACATGTTAACAAAGTAGAATGGCCTTAACTATCGAACTAGCAAAAAAACAAACAGACATCTTATTAACCGCATCATCATGTGCTTTTTGATCTTTCTTTCTGAGCAAAGGTCAAAAATGTTATGTACGGTATCTGTGTTGTTGAGTTTTTGTTTGTTTTAATGTTGTGTGGGGAAAAGAGGACCAAACGAGTGGCTGCCGGAACATTGCCTGACTAGAAATACAAAAATTAATCTTTTGTACAGCGTAGAATTTGAATATTTGACAGGTCACCCGCATTCTCAACATTGGCATTGTTTGAGTGTTTGATGGTCTTTTCTGTTTTTATGTTAATTTATCGTTTAAACTATCTTTGTCTTTGTGCATCTCATTTTCACTCCATGTTCAGCACTTTTTATGCAGCAACGGTTGTGTTTAAAGTGCATGAAAAAGGGACGACATTGAACTCATTGAAGTTGTTTCCGAAAGCGCTGCCGTTCATGTGCACACATACATTTGAATTGACCTCGGCGAAGGAGAAACAGTCAAAAACTGCTTCGCAGTAGCTTTCCTGCTCGTATTTGAACCGTTTCCTCCCATGGAAATGTTGATTCAATCGTACCTCTCATTCTTCTCAAAATGTTTCTTCTCTGTCTTTGCCCACCTAAAATGCTGACAAAGTCAAAAGACTGACTGTATGTGAGTTGATAGTTCCTTTAGTGCCCGCGTTTACCTTCCTTGCCTTCTTATCTACAAAACTTACAACGTTCCGACAACAACCCCCCCCCCCCCCCCCCCCCCCCGCCACCCATTTCAACGCATCTGAGGATTTCCTGGTTTGTCCAACTGACTTTCAAAGTGATGACCTCATCCCCTGGGGGGCCAAGGTGGGGGATGACTTCCCAAGTGATAAATTCCCCTGACGCACACAAAAAAAAAAAAGGAAAGGGTGAGGGTGGGGTTGAATTTGCCTTTAAGTGCAGGAACTACGCCGTAAAAAGCTTGCCATTGATGGCCACCAGTTTTATTATCTTTGAACAGGTGGCTTGCTAATGGTCACGTGCACAGACACACACACACACACACACATTATGAGGAGCGCCCGGAAGCTTGGGAATCTGATTGGGAGGATCTTGTGTTGACTTGTTGAGTGACTTCCTGTGGGTAGTGGTGAGCTCATGTGACGTCGGCGTCACATTCACAATGCCAAAAATTCCATCGACACACACATTCGGGTGGAGAAAGCAAGACAAGAACTGGTTTGTTTTCATTAATTAATATATTTTCTGCATTAAAGTTAACATAGTTTTCTTTTGTGCCACCCTTTCAATTTTTTTTCTCAGTAAGTATTTGATATTTTTGTTATATTGACATGAGTAAAATTTTAAGACTGTCTCTTGCAATAAATATCATAAAATAATAGAGCTTCACATAATAAATATTTTTGTACAACAGCAAAAACCATTTTAACAGATTTTCTTAACCAAAATAGCCAGAATTGCTCTTTTTTCGAGCATACAATGTACACAAAATAAATGGGAGGATGAGGGAAGAGAAACATATTCCATGTGGAGAAAAGAGAGAAAAAACAAACACCACAAGATTGATGTGCTTGTGTTAATGCAACAGAAGCATGGAGGAGGTTTTTAGTGTGATCTAGCAACCAGTAATTCAACCAAAATTCAAAATACAACATACCTGCAGGTAATGGCTACATCATTGCCCTAAAAATAAGCAGGGTTTCTCAAACTGAGAATCGGGGGACAAGATTGGGTCCCAAATGTGAAAGTGGAGTTGTGACTCCTTGTTATTAAATATGTGTAGTTAGAGGAGACATTAACGCGATGGGATGAGGAAGGGGTCGGGGGCTATGTCAAAAAATAAGCAGGGTTTCCCAAACTGAGGGTCAGGGACGGGGAAAGGATCCCAATTTTTCGGGGACGGTCCCCAAATGTCATCGCCAAGTTGCATTCTTTTGCATTAGTTTGGCTTGCGCTGACGTTACCCGGGCGCTAAAGTGAGAGAAATCCTGCTTCAAAACAAGCAGCATGACAGGGACCGAGGATGGGTCACCTTTCTGGGGGCACTCCGCCATTGTCAATTTGGAGTTGTGCTCTTTTGCATTGTACAGTTTGAGTTGACATTACTTGGGGGTTACTTTGAGAAACCCTGCTCGGAAAAGACACTCCTTCACAGGAAAATAATGGAAGTAAAAGGATACGGGAATCGGAGAAGAGACTCGAGGAAACACACGGGAGCGGTTAAGGCAAACACTGGTGTGTAAAAACACGGTGGTGAACCAGGAAAAAAAAACAAAAACATTTTTCAAATCGAGTGGTTTTTCTTCAAGGGAAGATGGGCGGGGGTTGCTTGCTGGATTTTGTCGCTGTCATTATTGTCCATGGTGGTGGTTGTTGGGGCGGGGGGTAATCAGGAAGGTTTCTCCTGGTTCTGCGGGGCCCAGCTCTCCAGTTTACAGTACACAGTGTTGGAGTTCTTGCATCGACAGCCGGGCCTCCGCATCCGGTCGTAGCATCCCTGGCATGCCTTCAGGCAGCCCTTGACCGGCGGGTAGCACAGCAGGCAGGGGAAGAGTACCGACATTAATCCCATGCACAGGAAGCGCGAGCAGCAGTGCGAGTGCGATGGCGAGCAGGGGTGGTCGGCACACGAGTCCCCCTCGTCGTCGTTGGAGCAGTGGTAGAAGATCCCCTTGACCAGGCACATGCACGTGCCGTGCTCCAGCGCGCTCTCTGCCGAGCACAGGCACTGGCCGTTGCACGCCAGGCACGAGGGCAGGCTGCGGGGGGCCGTGCACTCGCTGCACTTGCATTTACCGCAACGTTCGCAGATGAACTGGTGCCCGGCGCCGGCGGCGGCGGGTGGCGGTACCTCTTTCGCAGGGCTGGAGAAGTCCAATTTGCCCTCGAGCGGCACCCGGTGGAAGTGAGGACCCGATTCGGGACCCATCACCGGCCCTTGAGCTTTGGGCTGAGTCCGAACGGGCCGCACATTGCCGTTGAGTCTGGCGGGCGGGGAGCGCGGCAGGAGTCCCTGCTCGGAGGAGGCGCTGCTGTTGCTCCCCGAGCTGGCGGCGCTCCCCGTGCTGGTGGAGCGGCTCAGAACCGGCACCCGGGCCCCGCCGCCGCCGCCGCCGCCCCAATGGTGGCCGCTCACTACCACCCCTCCGGACGGCCGGTGCTCATAGTTGTTGTTCACGTTGACCAGGATGACCTCGTGAGTCCTCTCCTGCTTGTCGTGCGGCCGCGACGGCATGCGGGGCGCGGGCGGGCGGCGCGCCACCGACGGCCCTTCCGTGTACTCGTTGCTGGAGCGGATGGCCTTGATCTGGTCCAGGGAGAGGATGGCGGCATGCTGGAACTCCCGCTCGTAATCCGACCTCTGGCGGCTCTCGAGGGAGGGCTGCTGGATCACCGCTAATGAACCGCCGGGGCCATGTTGACTTTGGAGCTCCATCTGGGGGGATCACCACTTCCGACATTAACCGTGGACTTGGCATGCATCGGAAAACCTGCGCACACGCAAGGACTTGGTCAGCTTTATTCAGGTCGAGTGAACTTGTCCCATATTGGAGTGTATGACTAGAACCGCACTTTTTATATCGAGCACTTTTAGAACAACCGTGCAAAATACTGTACGAGGAAAAAAATCAGGAATTTAATGCTTAGGCACCATTTTATCCATCCGACACAACATCGTACCCTCTCCAGCACTTCCTCTCGCTTTGCGAATGTCGTTTCTACGCTTTGTACGGTGTCCTCGAGGGCCCAAAAAGGGCGCCGCGGGTATTCAAATGAGATAATAAACCACGACTGCACTCGCTCTTGCTTATTAAAACTACTTAGCATGACGCCAATGTTACATTCCCTCAGCTCCTTAACTGTCAACATTTTGGGTCACTTTTCTCCCCAAATTTCAGACCAAACTGGAATTATGACCTCTGTTTTGTTGAATATTAGGAGTTCAGCATGCATGCTTTGCGTCCTTTTCATTGTGGAGACTATCGGAACAGCAAATTTCCCTTGTGGGAATCCATTCGTAACCACAATACTACTTTTCGTTCACCAGAAATCGACTAAGAAACAAGACGACCCCCTCCCTCCAAAATATGGCCCGCCCCCCTCTCGCCCCAATACGCACGCATTGCGAAAAGTCCAACGGGGGCCCACTCGCAAACATTTCCCCTCGCTCATTTACATCTCTATGACTAGTTAACATTTAAATGCCA
Source organism: Hippocampus guttulatus (assembly GCF_054856545.1). Classification (NCBI taxonomy): domain Eukaryota; kingdom Metazoa; phylum Chordata; class Actinopteri; order Syngnathiformes; family Syngnathidae; genus Hippocampus; species Hippocampus guttulatus. The sequence continues at coordinate 35,569,325 of NC_141262.1, read as the reverse complement.
GCGCAACCACGAAACGAGGACAGCGACTAAATGAGCCGCCTTGCTTAGTATTCTCGCACGCACCCACGCTGGAAAGTTAGGGGGGGGGGGGGGCTTTTGAGGGAAATGGGGGGAGAAAAAAACAACAACAACAAAATAGCCTCAAGGTCAAAGCGACACGTTGAAAATATCAGTAGACGCTAAAAGTGTTTGCCAAACAACATTTTACATGATTGAAACCACCAAAAACATCAAATCCTATTTATTATTCAACATTATAAACGCTTCCCTCCCACAACTTTGGCATTTGTACACATGCTCTCCATGGCCCACGATCCTTATTTTCTCCACCGATGAATTGCACTCACTTTTTTGCTGGTTTCAAACAAACATTTTTACATTTCTCTGACACTTGGTGCAAATCCGCGCGTGCGCATCGAGCGTTTTGGCAAGCATTTCCAAAGTTAATTTGCACCTCGCGCCTAGGTTGCATGCAAATAGAAAAAGTTATGAATGAAAACAAGCGCCGATGCGCGGGGGAGGGGTGTTTGTCCCAGGCAACGGCCACGGAAGAACGCATGCATGCACGCGTGGAACCTACAGCAAGGAAGAAAAAAAACAACAACAACAACCTCCCTTCAACTCCACTCGTGCGCTTTTAAAGGCGTCAAACCTCACGCGGAATGTTTAAAAGTGATGCAAAAGTGTTTTAAAAAGGTGCGGCGGTCCACAGAGCGCGCCGCAAAATTGCGTGAAAATGAGTTGAAAGATCGTTATTTACCTATATGCAAGCGTCCATAGGCTCGAATCCATCAAGCAGACCGCCTACCGAGAGTCCATCCAGAGAGGAAGCGCGTTGTCCCCCGCGGTAATTGAACGCGGAGCATTCGCAGTTTGCTAATCCAAGTATTTGCGTGTATCCCGTTTGCGGCGTTAATTCCCTTGTTTTTAGGTAAAGGTCCCGTGCGTAAACAAACACGCGCACACGCACGCACACGAAGCCGAGTAAATCCAAAGCCCCTCCACACACACGCACAGTTGCGCACTTTTTACACGGACCAGAGGCGGGCCGATCTCCGGTCGGGACCGAGAAGAAAAAATGAGCGAAAGGGGGGGGGAGAGAAGTGGGGGCGAGCGTTAAATGGGCGAAAATGCGAAGCGGGTAAGATCCAAAGCGGGTGCTCCTGTGGCGTACGGGCGCTTTGAGGCTTGAAGGCTGGCTTTGGCTGGCCTCCCCGCCTCCCAGCTCGCTTGCTTGGTGCTTGGCGGGCCTGTGAGCGCCGAATGAATGAGGCCGGCGGGGCCCCGCAGTGTTTGCTGCAGCACAAGACACCTCCCACTGGCCATTGAGGCCCCTGAAAAAGGATACATCGCATCCGCTCCTGATTCATTGGGCAGATGTGCCGAAGCCCTTAAGGTGGACCGGACCCGAGCGAACCGGGCCGTTTCCGCTCTTGTGGCTTTGGTGAATAATCAAGTGACGCACTTGTCGAAACACGCCCCCCCCCCCCCCCCCTTTGGGCCTTTCTCGCCGCCTTTGTCATTTTTGGTAAGAAGGACTCGTGGGGAGTTTACTGTACTGGAACATGTTGCGAAAACGTGTTACCAAGTCACCCCTGTAGAATTCACTACGACTCACCATTTTTATTTACATAAGGCTAGTTTGGATTTAACAACACCCGAGTCGCCATTGAAACATAAACGTTAAATATGGCACATACAAAAGAAAGATAGACATTATTCACTGACGTTGAAGTGTATTTATTCATTCGGACAAAATCTGAATAATAATGGAAATGTATTTTTTTCAACTAATCTTAAAAATAGAAATCATTAAGCGACTGAGACGAATTATCTCTGCTGGTTTTCTTTAAATGGGCCTAATTATTGAAGCATTGATGACTACACATTACATAGTTCATATTCATAATCAAAATAACACGTATTAGTTAATTAGAAAATAATAATAATAGAAACATCAATTTTAACTAAAGCATAGGTTTTCGAATAATGACAAATAAAATCCATAAAAAGAGAAACTGATCATTTAATTACATACATATTTATTGCATAGGTTTTAATCATGGCTCAATTAACTGTGATTTAAAAAGAAAAATAGATTTAATGCTCGATAAACTTCACAATATATTGTTTGAAATAAATCAATGCCTGTTTTGTGAACGGATAATGTAAGATTTCGTCTCCCAGTGGAACGCCTGCCGCTCACATCAGTTTCGGTCCACCTTAAAAAAAAAAGAAGCGCGGGGAGGGCGTGAGTCGGAAAAGCCCCCTCACCCCCGCCACTCTGCTCAGCCCCTCCCCCACCCGTGTCCCCGACTGTCTGCTTTTATTGGAGTCGCGGATGCGCTACATCCGGATCCATGAGAAAAGGGGAAGTTCAATACAAAGTCAATGGGGCTGCCATTCAAATGGAACACTCCATACACGAGGAAAGAATGGACCTCCCGTAAGCTTCGCTGCCGCGACAGACGCGCGCGCGCACACACATTCACGCACACTTATAGACGCAGTCATAAAAGAAGACAACAAGAGTTGTTAAGAGTTTTGAAGAAGTTTAGTGGTTGATGGAGTTGGTGTTGCTGCTACAGATCGACAGATGGCCGACGGTGTCGCCATGAAGGCTCACTGGACGTAAGACAAGACACAAAATGGAGGACCAGGGGAAACTACATGAACAAGAGGTCGACTGCTTCGTCCTTTAGTTCTATGGGAGGGGGCGGACCTTATTGATTTTTGCTTTCAATTAAATACATGGATGGATCTGTCATAGCTAGTACAAAATATATGCCTAAAATTTAATTTTGGATTCATTTGTTTTGTTTTTTCATTTTAAACGATAATGTGTCAATTATGTTATCGAGCTATGCATTGAATAATTTTAACACATAAAATATCTGACTGTGGTTACTAGCTCCCTAAAAAGTTGGGAACATTTTTAAAAAAGAGGTATGACTGAATTCTATATTAAATATAGCCCTGCCATTGCGCTAGCCACCAGTTCAGGGTGTACCCACTGACAGCTGGGATAGGCTCCAGTGCACCCACGGCCCTTGTGAGGATAAACTGTTTGGATAATTGATGGACAGATTAAATATACAATTTTTAAAAAAAATGTACGTATAAAGAAGAAATCTCACTGCACTAGTGTCCATATTTCATTTTATCTTCAATTTTATTTGATTTGTCCAAATTTGGTCAATTTAAATTTTATTTTTTACAATTAGGATTCAGAATTTGGCAACTTGGGAACCCCAAACAATAAATTTTTGGGAAGAGGGGTCATACATCTCACATTAGTTTTTATTGCTTGATTGGGACAAACAAGACCAAACTAACCCAAAACACAAATGCATTTATTCCAATGTTGCTGTTCAATATAAATGGACATGACATATTTTCAGTTAAAAATGTCCAAAATGATGATAATCCGTTTGTGTGCACACACTATTGTGATGAATGAATATGAAAAAAAAAATCCTGCTTATGGAATTTTTACAGTTGATGTTACCATTATGTCGACTCATGGATAATGTACTGTATTTGACATGATAGGATGATTTAGAGCCAGCACATGATGGCAAGCAATAATAAGACATCAGAGGGGGGGCAGAAAAGAAGGCGGGGTGGTGATGGCGGCGGCGTGCCGCTGCTGGTAGGCGACGTATGACTGGAGCAGAGCGTCGGGGACGCGTGGCCTCACGGCGGCGAGGGCGCTCTGGAAATGGCTGGCGTCCACGTGCTCGGCTTTCATGTCCTCCTGCAGGGCTAGCAGGGCGGCCTCTCGGCATACTGCTGTTATCTGGGACAGGAAGCAGACACACACACACACACACACACACACACCACATGCACGGTCACATGGGCAGTCTAGTGAGAGGCCCATCGACGTTAGTGACACAATGGAAATAAGCATACAACTAAACACATAAGAATAATGTGACGGGACACCTTCACAAATCTAATGCTATCGAAAAACTAAAAACAAAACAATAATAATTGTAATGTTTCATTTAAATAGATTTTTCAGATTATGACTATTTGATGTTTTTAATCCTTCCATTTTATTTTCCAAATTTTTACCAAACATGAAAATTAAAAATGATACGCACCCCTCAGTTTCAAACAAAAGTTAACAAAATCGGAGTCATTCTTTTTCAACCATTGTTCGGACCATATTTCTGACTGATGTCGTCTATGAGGAAAAAAACCCCACTAAAAGTGGGCGAAATGCTGTTTTTGTGGTGAGGCAAAAGCCATGTCTCAAATAAAAAATATGATCTTGTGGCACTTTTGGGTGAGGCAACTACGTTGAAATGAATGAAGAATTTGTCGTCAAGCCATAGCCTTGTCTAAATTTTTAAAATGCTTAGCCGCCACCTTGTGGCACCTATAGGAAATTGCAGACCATTTTGTGTGGGCTTTGATTATTTGTAGTTTCGTGAAAGTGGGGGTTAACTTAATTTTCGAGATTGTAACTGGATATTTTTAGAAAAAAATGTGAATGTGATTAAAGTTGTCATTTTATGAGAATATGTTCAAGATTTAAGTCTTGTTCGGAACTGTACAAATGACTTTGATCACATTGATAGAAATGAACAAAAATGACGTGGGATTCAAAGTGGAGGTTGGCGCTCACTTTTTGTAATTGTAAAAAAACAATGTTTTTAATTTCAATAAAGAATCTTTAGGCCAAAAAGAAATGTTGGCCTCAACAGTGCAATCTCAAAGTTTCATGATGACATACGGTATATCGGTCACTCTCCGTGTATGAAAAACACTGATTGCTGGTATTCGACTTCTCGGATTACACTTGAGATCCTTTCTCGAGCGTAGCATTTCGCCGGTGTCCTCTGGAGGTGGACTTGATCTAACGGGATTATGTCTGCTTCCAAAGCAGCCCCCTGTCACTCAAATATGTGTTGAGGCAACATTTGGGATGTGGCTGTGTCTAAAGTGCAAACACGGCCTCCTTGCTTTGAATTACACGCATTCAGGACAGGGCCTCGCAAACTTTGCAGGTCCAGGAAGCCCTTACAGGAGAGACATTTTTCCAAGGATCCTTTCATGATCCCATTGCCAGTCAGATTTAACAGGTGAACTCGTACATGACAGAGGAATTTTAAATGGTCTATTTGAAAGTAACGTTATAAAGTGTTGAACAATTAAGAGAAACATTTATGTTATGTGAATAAAGTACAGAATAAAATTCTGAATCTTCCCAAAAACTAACACCTACCTTGTTCAAGAGGGTGGGGGGTTGGGGGGCAGGATGCCTGAACATAATCTCATATGAATCAAACCATATTTTTACACAATTGGGGGGCGTAATATTTTGATATTAAAGTCCTTAAAAAAAGTTCTCTGTAACAGTCTAACCAATCAAAATAACATTTGGTGAACAAGTTTATCATAACGAGATAAGCGAAAAAGTCTCAAGGACCCGTGCCAGAAACTAAAGAGGAAATCAGCATTTTTGGATGCCGCCACTTTGCGTGCAAACCAGGGCCTGTACTTTGACCTTTAGTCAAAGTTGAAGCCAGCTTTGAAATGTTTGTGCCATCTCAAGTTCTGTTACAGACAAGCAATATTTGAACGTGATCTAAACAAAACTGCGACTGATGTTTAACACACCAAAAAAATACAGGTATATTGGTTGATGGACGGCGACGAATCAACTCCAGAGAGGTTGTGTAGGCTTATTTTGGAAAGATCTTCAAATCTGTTTCGCTTGGTCTCTTCAACGTGCTTGGGCCAAGCTGGCATAGCATACACAGTTCGGGACAGGTGCTTCGCAGATGCCAGGATGTGAGGTCTACTCCCCACCCTCTTCTGTTTCCAGCGACATGATTTAGGAAACACACGAGGCCAGGCTCATTTCAAGCAAAAATTTCCTATCATTCAAACAATTTCAGGAGGTTCAGTCACCTGTCAGTAAAAATGATTCCAAACAATGAAGGCACAGTATACACCAGCAAGAGAACGGGACGTGTGGAACCAAGTGATCCAGTTTTTCACCGCAACATCCCTAAACAGCAAAATATCATCTTAACAAGTTTCTCAACCTCAGAACTTGAAAGTCCATTTGAGTCTCATTTTCATTTGAGTTATGAAGCAAAATCCAGCCATTTTTATCCATTTCAGCGGGCGGCCATTTTGCCTCTTGCTGTCAATTGAAAATGACATCACGGTTGCTCAGGACTCAGGCGAATTGTCGGGTGGTAGGATTAGATGTCCGCCAGTATTTTATTAATCGTTGACTATCAGTTTTGTTACATGCACAATGCGTGCTTGAGTGAGTGGCCACTGTGGCCAAAAAGTATGTGCTGCTTATTTCAGTCTTGATAAACGTTGCTCACTGCTGTGACCTCAAGGTGATTCATGGTCACTGCCTTTAGCGGTGAACGATTTCCAGCTGAAGTTCTGGTGTCACCTTCTCATCAAAGTAAAGAAATACGACATGGTAATGTTAGGTGAGTCTAATGAGTAACTTTGTCTCTCCCTTTGTCGACACTGTATTATTTCATACCTTGGCAGGAAATGGTCAGTTAGAAACTTATTTTGACAGCCATCACACTGCCCATTAGTCTAGCCCAAAACATTTGTCACCTTCTTACTAGAACAATGAAAACAACTTTTTTTTTTTTAAATTGGGGGGGGGGGGGGGACAGCTATCAAAACAATCGCAGTTCAAAAAAGAGGACTGTAAAATGACTTTTGTACTATACAGGACACGGCAGGCCAGAAGCCAGTGATGCCAAATGGGAGACAAAATACAGTGAACCATGGCGATAACGCGGTTCGCCTTCCGCGAGTTCGCTGTTTCACGGATTTTTTTAGTGCAGTTTTTTTAAATGCTTTTATAAAAACAGTGATTTGTGTTCTGCATCCTGATTGGCTAAGGGACTGACCAACGTGAACAGTCTCCGCACCTCGTCTCTGTACAGCTTGCCAAATTTACCTTTGCAAATTTTTGGTCTTTGGTTTCATTGTTTCAGTGGCGGGTGCCGGTCTGTCAAGGAGGGGAAGCTCAATTTTGGCCTACATCATAAAATGTGTCCGTTTATTTATACGTAAATTCTACTCTCCGTTCCTTTTCAAAAAAATGAAAAGGATGCCTTCACCATGAGATCGGTGATTGGCTCATTTCGCTGTCAATCAAAAAGAGATTCAGCCTCAGACAGATCATCCAGAAAAGCCGAGCGTCCGATGGGCGGGACAAAACCAGCATTTATCCAATGACTCGTCTCGTTTCAATGCATTGGGACAACGGGCTCTGAACTCTCGAGACGCCCAGCGTCCACACAGTTTAAAGCACAGCGAAGCTGCGGGAATGAATGAGAAGAGAGTCGCGTCGTAACCGGTAGTAAGAAGCTGATTCGGAACAAAAGTTGAGCGCATATTTAGTCAATGACATGTCCACACAATTGTACGTACACACGCATATTTGATCACTTACTTTTTGACATTTTAGGGGACGCTGAGCTTCCGTTGCAGTCTTAGAGCAATCGTCTCTTCATTGTACACATAGTTCAGTATTGTATAATAACTGTAAAGAATAAAGCTGACTACTACACAGATTTCGCCTATCACGGGTTCTTTTTGGAACATAACCCCCGTGATAAATGAGGGTTCACTGTATCCCAAAATTGTGTGGCGGCATGCACGGGGTTGCAGGCTGATTGCCGTCAGGTCCGGTGATAAAATCGGTCTCATATTTGTATTGTCAGCAAATAAACACGCTGTCAAGAGCAAGATTCAGAGACCATCGAGGCCTCCATCACTCACAGGCATTTAGTGTTTAACCCATGTACTAGCACAGAGACGCTTACTGTTGGCTGGTTTATTTTTTATTTTTTGCTTCATCATCAAAAAAATGAAAATTAAAAAAAAAAAAGCACTGCTGTAGACTCGCTATCAGGCCAACGTTTTGAGTCTTGAGTCAGCAAATCTCAGAACTGAGAGCCCCTTGATGATTAGCCCGGCCTCTCATTTGCTTTGCCATTGCGCAGCCAGCAGCTGACGGGTGCATACAGCCTGCCGCACTGCATCAAGACTTTTAAGTGATTGCCGATGTTTTTCATGCCACGGGAATGAAAAATCAATCCGCATTCCAATGGAAAAAAAAACGAGACTATAATTAATCTGGGCTGTCATGACTCAACACTTTTCGCCAATCATCAATCTGATGTATTCAGATTTGACTTGGATGTGGATCACCATAGCCATATTTTGTTACTTTTCCCATTTATTTATTTGAGTAAGGCATGAAGGAAAGAAGCAAGGAATGGAAGGCAGGAAAGGAAGGGAGGAAGAATGGAAGGAAGGAGGTCAGGATGGAGATAATACCTGGCAATAAACTTGGTCCGAGGGAAGACGGAAGGATGAAAGGAAGGACAGAGGGAAGGAAGTATGTAAGGACGAAAAAAAGATGACAGGAAAAAAAATCTGGTCCGTGGGGAAGGAAGGTAGGAAAGGAGGAAAGAATTAAGGAAAAAAGTAGGGCGGGGGGAAGTAAACAGAAGACAGGAATGGAGGACAAAAGAAGGAAAGAAGGCAAAGGAAAAGCAGGCAGACAAAAGAGGGCAGGAAGAAAAAAATAAGCGGCTCTGAGGAAAGGAAGGTAGAACAAAGCAGGGAAAGAAAGAAGGAAGTTTAGGAATGAAGGAAGAACGAGAAGCCTGCTGTCTGTGGCAAAGGAAGGAAGGAAAAGAATGAAAGAAAGATGGAAAGAATGAAGGGAGGAAGGAAAGAATGAATGAAGGAAAAACAAAGGAAGAAGGGAGGCAAGAAAGGAAGTAATGGGAGCTCTTTTTTCCCCAGCCTGTTATAAGGCTGCAATCGTGTCGGGTATTTTTGTGTAACCCCACTTTGCGCGTGTTCTTCCTTTTACTGGGTGTCACGTTAACATTGTGTTGCCTTGACATTTGTGACTCGCGCTCGTTGAAGCGTCGCCTTTGCACTAGCCTACGAGGCTAACGGACAGAATAGTGTGTGTGTGTGTGTGTGTGTGTGTGCGCGCGCGTGCCGCTGAGCAGCGGAGCAGAAAGGCCGTCGCTGTGCGTCCGGGCTAGCGCCGTGGCCGCGAGGCGCACCGGTGCCTGCGCGTGCACCTCCCACACAGCCGCCCGTGCCCTAACCTCGTTCAAATGTCACAACGCTGGAATGTTACGCTTCCTCTGTTAATGCAGAAGGGTAGGCTCCACCTCTTCTGGTTTTGTTTTGTTTTTATTTGTCACAATTAGCCACATTGTACTGAGCAGCCAGGACCGAGACACGAGGACCGCTTTTGTCATTACACGTTTGCATTAAAGTAAACAAAATTTGACAAACATAAAAATACATACAGTATATAACAGTAATAATTCCATTCCATTCCATTTCCGAACCGCTTGATCCTCACTAGGGTCGCGGGGGGTGCCGGAGCCTATCCCAGCCGTCTCCGGGCAGTAGGCGGGGGACACCCTGAATCGGTTGCCAGCCAATCGCAGGGCACACAGAGACGAACAACCATCCACGCCCACACTCACACCTAGGGACAATTTAGAGCGTCCAATCAGCCTGCCATGCATGTTTTTGGAATGTGGGGGGGAAACCGGAGCACCCGGAGAAAACCCACGCAGGCCCGGGGAGAGCATGCAAACTCCACACAGGGAGGCCGGAGCTGGAATCGAACCCGGTACCTCTGCACTGTGAAGCCGACGTGCTAACCACTGGAGTAATAATTTAATGTTCATATAAAAATGTTACATTGTGCTTGAACAACAAATAAAAAGGATGAATTAAAAAGTGGAATAAAATATAAATTTTTTTTTTACAAATAAATGACTATTTTGCCTGAACATGTAACTACATATTTTTTCCTTTCATTTATTTTTTGCTATGCTGTGCTGTCTTAAAGTTCTGTGGGGTTGTTGTAAACTAAATTGTTCCGACGTAACTAAATAATAATAACTTCAATAAATGTAACAAAAAATAAAGTTGCAAATCATAAAAAGCTATATTTTTTCCCCCCTTTCATTTTCTGAAGCTACTGCGTCTTCCTGTTCTATGGAGACACTATCAAGTAAATTGCAACAAAAAAAAGATTCAACAAAAAATAAACAATAAATGACAAAATAAAAAAGTACGAAATATTTCAAACGCGTTTGTCTCCACTCGATGAAAAAAAACGATGAATTTGAAAATAGAAAAGAAATATGCTTAGGCTGCTACCTACAATGCCAAGCAATAATTGTTACCAAAGGATAAAAATCTAAATCTAAAGTCGAAATAATATAAAACAAAATGCACTGCACCATTTTGCTTGACCACTTAGCTAAAACTTAGTGTAGCATGTTAAAAAAATAAAATAAAAAATGCTAAAGTTGCTGTGTTGCCAGCCCTGTATTCATGTGCTGCACAAAGATTGCCCCTGCCCTACCTGTGCAAAAATAAACCTTTCCCTTGGGGCTGCTAAGAAAATAAAAAAGTGAGCTGCCTAATCGCGTCAGGCAGCACATACATAAGGGCTCAAATCAGTCTGGTGTACTTTTCTGGCTTCCTCTAGCAACAAAGGCGCTCAGTGAGCGTATCAGACAGCCTTAATGAAGGGCCTGTGAGCAGCACATCCACTGTGTGTGTGTGTGTGTGTGTGTTTACTATCAATCCGCCCTTGTGTCTACAGCCGGCGACGTCCAGTCCTCCCCCTGCTGCCAGCCTCACCCTCGCAGACAATCGCTCACATTTACAGGAGAGAGGACTGAGGAAGGTGGGAGGAAGTCTCAAGTCTTAACCGTTTGAGTTTGGAGCCAAGTCCAAAGTTTTAAAGCTACAATATTGTCCGGTGTCTTTGTGTAACGCCCGCTTTGGATGCGTTCTTCCTTGTTTTGGGTAACACGAGGGATTTATAATACCACTTTCATTTTCAGACCGATACCATTATGAGTACAGTATTCACTCTTGAGTACTCCAAGATACAGAGTACCAAATCCACCACCAGAGGCAGCAAGTCTTCACACTACCCAAATCCAGTTCACAAAAATAGCATCCGTACAAACTAACAATGCACTCTAAGCATTAAATTAAACCTTATCTTCATGTACAACATTAAAAGTCTTAAATTTTCTCCACAATGGTCACCTTGTGGATGCACCGACTGTCCATGGTGTTGTGTGACTGATTAGGGGTCCGCTTAACTGACTGATGTGTCGACACGCTGCTCATGTAGAGGAAAAGCGGCCGTAACTGCGGACAGCATGCGAATGTTAAAGTGGGAAGGTTGGGCATGAAAGAGGATGCTCAAGGCACGCCCCCAGTAGGTGCCGGTACGTGCATTGTGCAAAACAACATCCCGAAAATGGCACTTACAAAGAGACATGCTTACGAAGCACAGTTTAAACTGCGGGCTATCAGTTACGCGGAGGACCTCGAACAAACGCGAGAGAATTCAAGATCAACTCATCCATGGTGCTTGGTGCTTTTGTTTTACGAAACAGCACCATCTATCCATCCGGGCAAGGACGGCCGTAGCGCAGCAAATTCCGGCGGATTACAAAGAAAAGACGGCCATCGTCCACTCCTACTGCAGTAACACGAGTAATGTTCTGCGTTGCATTAAATTAAGATGCTTTGTGGGAGATTTTAATCCTTTACTTGCTTGGCTTTCATTTTTCTCAACCAATCCCCGCATTCTGACAGATCCCTTTGGGCTACGGCAAGTAATGAGGGACAAGCAAACTTTGTATTTTGAAAAAAAAACAACATATATATATATATATATACATTGCCAACCAACCACATCACCAACATGGACGAGGTGCCGCTCACTTCGACATCCCGGTGAAATAGAAGAAGGGGACCAGCACGGGAGCAATACGCACAACGGGGTGCGTGAAGTCGGCTTTTACGGTTGTGTTTGGTTGCCATGGTAATGGACAGAAACGGCCAAAGTAAAGTTGCGAGTGGTTTGGGAGCGATGGTGAACACAGCTTTAGCTAAGACTGGGAAGCAGTGGCAGGCGAATTTGTGAATGAATTGTGGATCCTCGGGCTATTGTGTCTGCTTGCATTGTTGTTCGAGGTTACGCAAAAGCTGGCGTCATTTCTGAGGAGCCGCACAGCAAGGAGACAACGAGACTGACTGACAATGACGAGAGGGAACCTGGCGTGTTCGACGGGGAACCCCACGTGTTAATTTTGGATACAAAAGATTAGGACCTTGATGGATTTGAGGATGAGGACTGACCAAAAAAATTATATGAGTACATGGTTAAATACAGTCAAACCTCGGTTTCGAACGGCTCTGTTTTCGACCAAAAATTCAGACCTTTTTTTATGCCGTGGATTACGACCGAAATTCGGTTCTCGACCAAACTGAGCGCACTTGAACGCGCCGCTCGACTCCTCTCGCCTTCCTTACACGAAGAAGTGACGCTTCATCGTGTAGCGTTCCATTGTGAGCGACAGTGTTCAATAAAGAATTTTTTAAAAGAGAGCGTCCAATGCGAGCGGCCGTGTTCAATAAAGATTTTTAAAAAAGCATCGTGTTTGTTGACATCTACGCAAATCAGACTGTTATTTCTGCATTGTGTATCAGCACCAAAAAAAGCAAGTGGAAGTAGTAAAGCTAGTGAAAAAAAAGAGGAAAATAGTGCGCAAAACTATTGAATTTAAGAAAGATTTGATAGTGAAATATGAATCAGGATTGCATGTGTGTGTTGGCTAAGGAGTTGGGCATGCCGAAATCAGCAGCATCCTAAAAAAGAAACACCATCTTAAAGTCAGTGATATGGCTAAAGGATCTCATGTGTTTAGCAAACAAAGGCCACAAATATTAGAGGAAGTGGAGAAACTTTTGCTTATTTTCAAAAATGAGAAACAGCTAGCAGGGGACAGTCTTAGACAACATACGATTTGTGGCAAAGCAAGACTATTGTATGGACATTTGATAAAAAAAGGATTTTAGCATTGCTCGTGAAGAGTTTGATTTTAAAGCAAGCAGAGGATGGTTCAAAAAGTTCAGGAAAAGAAGTGGGATACGCTCCGTGATTCGTCATGGGGAGGCAGCCAGTTCAGTCAAGGAACCTGCCGAAAAGTTTAAACTTTAAAGTTGAGTTTGAAAAGTTCATCAAGGCCGAGGAATATCTTCCCCAGCAAACTTTTAATATGGACGAGACTGGACTTGTGTGGATAAAGCGGTTCAGAAAAGGAATGGAAGGATGTTACCTCGTACCGTAGCGTAGGGTTGCAGACAGAGAGTCCATAGTTACAGCCATTACTTTAGGCTTTATTAGTTCAAGGTGTAAAAGAATTTAATCTGCAATTGTCACAATGAGAGAGAGAAAAAGAGAGATCTTACTTGAATTTTTATGTTACAATGTTAATGTTTGTTAAAATTGGTCAAAATAAAACATACAAAATGTTTGTACAGTAGTTTACATATTACATCTGTATACAGTTTGTGGTGTAAAATTGTAAAGAAATAAAAATGCTTTAAAAAAAAGTTGTTTTCTCGACTTGGAACTGATTAAAATTTCTTACCTTGATTATAATGGGAGCCATAGTTTCGGTTTTCGAACAGCCTTCTTTATTACAGACATTGCATCTTCATGGGCATATGGGAGAATGGAAATTCACACACGAAAATGTTCTGTTTGCCTTGCTTGTCAGTATGATTGGCTGGTATTGGCATCATTCATGAGTACCCATGACATTGAGATAAGGACAACACTGGTCCCATACCGATTACCTGGTGTCGCTACTCGCCCATCCCGAGTATCGCGTTACCTGCTGCTTTTACATTTCTCTCTCGTGATCAATCTTGTATCCTATAAGAGTAATTGGTCCCAAGTTACAGTGGCAAAAATATGTGAAGTCAAAGCGAGTTCCCCATTACATTTCGAGAAAATCCTATGAGTCAAATAATTCAGTCTTTCTCAGTCACCACCTATTTGCATTCACACGAGCCGCTGAGCACAGAAATTGCATCTTGTAGTTATGAAATACTATCTAAATGGATGGATGATGGAACACACGGCCAGCCAAAAATAAAAAAAGGTTTGATCCTCTAAAAAGCCGAAGAGGAAGCATCTGCGCGGCATGCTGTTCCAACGCAAACACGGACCCGCCGCAAAAAAAAAAAAAAAACGCCGCGTGGAGAGAGAGGAGTCCGGAATAGTCACGTGTGTGCGTGTGTGCGTGTGTGCGCGATGATGAAAGTGTGACAGCACAAAGCTATGCCACCAAAGAAGAATAGAATAGAGAGACATTGCTGCAGTGCATACCGTACATGACATATACATTCGGCGGTTATTAAACTCTACACAGCCTTGTTCAAAAGACAGCTTTTGGTGCTATAACAGAAATCAGACCTTGACAAATCATTTCGACGGTTGTTATTCCACCAGTGATGTGACCTGTATAACTCAACTGGAAAAAGACATCTTTTTGAGAAGGGCAAGTAAAAATAACCAACAGAGCTAAGTGTGCCCAGCCTCATATAATTGAGGATGTGGCTCTGTTCCCAATGAATCAATCAGATCCAAGAACTAGAATATCGGAACTTTATTTGGGGTTCATTAGACACATTTGAAATGGTGGCAGGTGTGCGCTGACCCCAATTTAACCTGTTTGAATTACGATCTAGTCCCAAATATAAGTTGTAGCCCCAAGAGAAGGTACTAGACCAGAGAGAAAGTTCCGGTCCTGATATAAGGTACTAGTCCCCTGTCAATATTCTCGTCCAATGATGAGGAGGTCGAGTCGTGACACAAGTTGTCCCCAGAGAGGGTTCTAGTCCAAAGAGAGGGTTCAAGTCTCAATTTAAGGTTTCAGTCCAGATAGAAGGTTCGAGTCCTGAGAGAAAACTGTATTCTCAGGGGTGGATTCAAGTCCCAATGATCGATTTTAGTACAGTATATGATCGAGTCCCAAGAAAAGGATCTTATTACAAGACAAGGTTCTCATCCTGAAAAAAAGTTTGCAGTCGTGAGAAAAGGAATGAGCAGAAGGAAAAAACAAGTTTGCAATCCTGAAAGAAGGTTTTGGTCCCAAGGGAAGGTCTGGAGAAAAATGTTCCTTGGTCCAGAACGTTTTAGGGGTATATTCTCGTAACTGATAAGTGACATAACTTAAGAGACAGTGCAAACAATGTTCATTTAAAAGCTCAAAACAACATTTATTATGATTTGAATTTTTTTTTCTCATAATCCTTATACTTTGTGACGCTCCCGTCCAGACTTTTGAAAAACCCACCATGCGTAACCACTAAAGAGGCATGTTTCGGTGAAGTCTGAAGGCGACCCTCATTTCTGGATCGCAATGTTTTCATGACACGTGAATTCCACACAGAGATGCATTAAATTGGACCGTGAAATTAACTTGCCTCGTGGATCCGGAAGTCATACTGATCTTCGCTAGTGACGTGTGCCCGGCCGGCTCATCTAAAGGCTACTTTGAAGGAGTGCATGTTTTTGCATTCGCTTTTTAATAGATCCAATACAAGCAATTTAATCAGAATGCGGTGCTCAATACAGTGACATAACTGAGGGAGGACGAGGATGCTAAGCAACGCAATGCATGCGTGGCGCATCCCAAAAAAAAAAAAAAAAAGGCAATCATCCATTTTTTCACCAAATGAATATGATACAATGTCAACGTTCAGAAGTCATCGTTTGTAGTAGCGACTCATACACAGCCGTTGGGAAGTCGGTGAGCGTATGTGGGCCAGCGGTCACCACAAGTTCTAGAGATTTTATTCCTGAGAAAAGGTACTAGTAAGATAAGATAAGAAAACCTTTATTAGTCTCGCAATGGAGAAATTCCCAATTCACAGCAGCAACGTTATGAAAGGAAGAAGTAGAACAACAAAATATAGGAGCTGCCGGAAAGGCAGCCACTCTCGTGGCGCCATTTTGAAGTCAAAAATAACAAAAACAACACAACACAACACAACACATAGGGCACAGACAGTCGTGCAATCTTCACCCCTTTTCTGCATACACTTTGTTGTCTGAAGCGGTTCTAGATGAAAGAGGAGAGGATCAAAGTGTCCTTTCACCAGTGGATCAGAGACGTCATGCTGAAAATGTGCACACGTCTGCTACAAGCTAAGTTTTGAAAGCAAACACGAAGCTGTAGCGTCCATTGACGAAAAGAGATGAGTTCACTTCTCCTGTCCCACGTAATCCGCTTCAAACTCCAAGCCGCGACTCCCAGTTCCAAATCCGCATCGGCGTATGGAAAAAAAGGTTCTAGTCTTGACAGAGAGTTCCAGTCCCAAGAACAGGTTCTAGTACAGACAGAAAATAATGGGTCTCAGAGAAGGTATGAGTCCCAAGAATAGCGTCTATTGCCCAGTGTTGGTTGTAGTCATAAATTAAGGTTCTTTTCCCAAGGGAAGGTTCTAGTCCATAAAAAAAAGTTCTTACTCGAAAATTGGTATGTATTTTTCAAATGTTTTTTATTTATCTATTTATGTTTATTTTTTTACAGCAACCTGTGTAACAATGTCCATATTATAAATATGCAATATTAATACTCTACATATCTGTGTGCCATATGTATAACATTAGCAGTGAAATTATTTTGATATTAAGTTATCTAGCAAGTGAACTAGTAATAACGGAGATACTGTGGCAGAATAGTTAACATCACCCTTTTTAAGCGACACAAAAAAAAAAAAGAAAAAAAATTAACATGATTGGTTGTATGTTTTGGAAAGACCCGTGTGGGGTAGCACCTGTGTTGGGGTTACACAAAGTTAAGTGTGTGTGTGTGTGTGCGTGTGTACGGGGGCATAGGCGGGCCTCGCCTTTAAGGGCATATTTGTCCTCGCCCCTTAATCAGACCAATGAAAGCTCGGTATTCTCCGCAGAGCTGGGAATTCAGGGATGGCATATTTACCAAACACACCCACACTCAAGTGACCTGTGTGTGTGTGTGTGTGTGTGCGTGTGTGTGCGCGTGTGTGTGTGTGTTAACGTCAAGGTGTGTAAAAGTCCACCTGTGTGATGTGCACCAGTGAAATGTGCTTTTCTTCCCCTCCCCCGCGCCCCTTTCACGAGAAGCAAAGTGCACATCGACAAACACGTAAATGGTGGCCTGCATGAGACGACTGAACACGACATCCAGTACTAATGACATGTCCATTACCTCCGCCAAGGCCACAAGTGTTGCTTTTAATCACGGTTAGGGGCGGAGTCATATGACTCACATATTTCCTTGTAGATGTAAATCATCTTTCCACATTGAAATTGGCCATTATACCACCAGCCCAAATTATTAAAAAAAATATTTGTAATGTACTTTACAAAAGGAAAAAAATAACTGTACAGTAGTGTAATTTATATAATGATATAATAAATAATATATTCCACTATGTATATTTGTATTGTCTGCTTGAATGTGTTGCAACCTTTTTATTGTTCAAATGTACAGTAAGCTGTTGATAAATACAGATGTTAGATTAGTCAGCTATGGTGTTTCCCATTAAGTGTTCACATTAGCTGTCAACATTTGAGTGACATTAAACACAATTCAAAGCAAAAACTATTCTGAAAATTGCTGCAGCATTTGTGTCATTTCTTGGAATTTGAAGTAAAAAAACCCAACTAAACAAATAAGTATTGTTTCAAAGGAAAAAAATTGGGTGTTGTGTAAATGTCCTTTTTACAACCGTGCATTCCTCTGAAGCTGTTTATTTTTCATTGTAGTCGTTGCCCTACAGTACAATTAAATGCCTACACAGCTACTGTTTGTCAAAGAGCGTCCGCGACGTTTATAGATGCATTTTTTGGAGCTGATAAGAATCTTTGCAGTGACAAATACAAGGTTGTAAATCACAAGAAGGCGAGTAACCGACTAACAGGTGTGAAGAGGAAACTGTTTGTCTCCCCGTGTGGGTGGTTGCACCGCATTGTACACGTGTGTGTCATTATAAAAGATTCATTTTAACAACCCTCCTGTTATGTTGCAGCTCTAACTGACCAACTTTAAATCTGGAGAGAACCTAAAAAAAAAAAAAAGATGACCATGCTCTTTTCTCCTTTTTATATGTATTGTCCATTAGCTTTAGCATATTAGCATTCATGGATCTTTAGTCGGTTGTGTCTGTTGTCTTTGATCTGAGTCAACGGTGTGAAATAAATCCTGTAGGTGTTTCCCCCCCCCAACCACAAACGCAAAACAACTGCAGCTAAGCATCATCACACCTTTCCTTTGGGGGTTGTTGCTGACAACACGCCTAATACACTATCAAATGTCACCTCTGTTTGGAGAAAGAGGAGCCTGTGGCCATTTTTATACAAAGTTAGCACAAAGGAGGAAGACACGTGAGTTTACCGAGCAACCACTGCTCTGAAAAAAAAAATCCTCCATGTGTTTGCAAAAGATTTAGCCCTTCACAGCAGTTTTATCAATAACATGAGAGATGGAAATGTCTAAAGGGCCCATGCCTGAGACTGAACAGGAAGTCGGCCATATTGGTTTAAATCAGCCATTCCTCATTTCCCCCCATGGAGAGGTTAGAAAAATTTGCCCCAAACCACACTTTCACAATATACACACATACACATACATATATATTTATATATCAATATATCTTCTCTGATCAACATATAACAAGATGCACAAAAAAAGTCTCATGGACCCATGTTTGACATTGAACAGGTATTTGGCTGTTTTGCATTGAATTAGCCATTTCTCAGTCCGTAGCAAGCAATGTAAAGTGGGGAAAAAATAGCACCAGTCACTAGATTCCCCAATCAACATGAAATTGAGTGGATGTGCCAATCATACCAGGATGCACGGGAAACTGTCGAGGACCCCTGCCTGTAACGTAGCATGAATTTGTCTGTTTTGACCTGAAACAGGCCTTTTTGAGCCCATCCAAGTTTCCCCTCTAGAAATCCACTACAATGGCCGGATTTACTGAAACTGAATGAAAATTCTCCACTAAAAGATGTGGCTTTAATCACAGTGTCAAAACTATCACAATTACTCTGCTAAATAGACGAATGAAATCTATCTCAATAAATCAACTGACGTATACATCAATCTCCGCGTGTCACACGGCTATAATACGGCCGATCTGATTAACGACGTGTTGCATGTAAACAGCTGATTGGAAAAGTTCACGTCACATGTAAATCTGGTTAATGTGATCTATGGCAGCTGCTATGTCAAAAATAAAACAGAAAGGTGAGACTCATCAGCCGTGGCTTGTTTTCGAACGAACGTCCGTGGGGCTCCATTGATGGCAAATCACCCATACCACAGATGAGACACCAGGCAATACAACCCCTATGTCAAACACAACACTCAGTAGCGGGGTGGGGGTGGGGCGTGGGGGAATTGGTTTATCGCTGCATACCTCCTCCAGGTGTACGGCCGCCTTGGCCTTCTTTAAGCAGGACAGGAGAAGGACCCACTGATAACCTCTGTTTTGCTCGATTTACTACAGATGTCCTGAACCTGACTTATGACCACAGAAGGAGGTTGAAGGTAAATGTTTTCAAAATTAACCCAGGTAAATGCAGGTTCTGGTAAAGCTATGCTGGTCATCCACATAGTAAGGTGAAAAAGAAAAATCAACAGCAAGATGAAAGAGACCTGCATAAACACAGGCTCTATTCGATCTGCCACTATAATTCCCCAAAAATCAACAGAATCACGAAATACCTCAGAAAAACACTTATTTTCTGCTACAAGGTATTTGTTGGTACTTGTGCTATCTGTAACATAATGCTCTGCTAATGGTAACTCTGGTTAATCGAAGTGCTGACATTGGGCTACTGGCACAAGCTACACCATTTCTTGTTTGGTCTGCCTTGACTTTTTATCAGAACATGTCTCCGGACGGTATAGACGAAAACAGTGAAGCATCATCCAGTCGGACTTGGTAGTTGTTGCGATTCTGTGAATGGGAGTCACGTGGCATGCAAGGAGACCAGTCTATCGCACAATGGAGCATTTGTAAAACATTCAGTTGCGGTCAGCCACCAGATCATGAGGGTGCCTCGCGACATTCTGGAAAGGCACAAGGACACTTCAATTGAAAGCATACCACAGATGACGACTGGGAAACCGAAACCTATATACATAGATATCACCTTGAGGCCGATGCTGTAACACATGTATGTCAGGAAGGCCATCATTTTGGATGTGGTGCGATCCGCTTTGTACATTTATGCCACTCAATGGACTGAACTAAATAAAGTAACAACTTCTGAAGTGCACAAATCTAATTCCCTGTTGTACACTATAACTGCTTCAGACAACAAAGTGTATGCAGAATAGTGGTGAAGATTGCACGACTGTTTGTGTCCTATGTGTTGTGTTGTGTTATTTTTGTTATTTTGACTTCAAAATGGCGCCGCGTGAGTGGCTGCCTTTCCAGCAGCTCATATATTTTGTTGTTCTACTTCTTCCTTTCATAACTTTGCTGCTGTGAATTGGGTATTTCTCCATTGCGAGACTAATAAAGGTTTCTTATCTTACACTTATTAACACACACACACATACACACAAAACTGAATTTGGGAAACAGATTGGCATCAAAACAACTTCATTCATTTCTAATGTGAAGAT
Source organism: Hippocampus guttulatus (assembly GCF_054856545.1). Classification (NCBI taxonomy): domain Eukaryota; kingdom Metazoa; phylum Chordata; class Actinopteri; order Syngnathiformes; family Syngnathidae; genus Hippocampus; species Hippocampus guttulatus. The sequence continues at coordinate 35,548,761 of NC_141262.1, read as the reverse complement.
CTAAAACTATTGGGCGATCCACACTTATAGATACACTCATGGTCTCAAGAAAGGGTTCTCCACCAAAGTCAAGGGTTTAGTCCAAGGGAAGGTACGAGTCCAGAGAAAGGATCACCTTCTGAGAGAATGTCTCATCCAGAGAATGTTGTAGTACAGAGAGAAGGTTATCAACCAGAGAGATAGCTAGAGTCTTGAGAGAGGATTTTAGCCCTGAGAAAGTTTGTCTTAAAAGAAGGTGGGGACCATTACCTTCTTAGTAGGCTGTAATTCCGAGAGATGGCTATAGTCCCAAGAGAAAAGTGTATTCCCAAGGTACAATTCCTGAGAGAAGGAACCATTCCCAAGGGAAGATACATGTCCCAAATGAAGTTTGTGGTCGTGAGATAGGGTTGTCATCAGGACATAAAGTACTTGTACCAAGAAAAGGTTTGAGGCCTCAGAATAAGGTTAGCATCCAAAGAAAAGATTTAAGATGTGAGATGGTCTAAGGTCAGAGAGAAGGTTCAAGTCCAGTAACATGGCTGTATTTCTGAGAGAAGGTCATTCATTGTTCAAAGAGGTTTCAGTCATGAGAGAAGGTACAGGACCCAAAAGAGTGCAGAGAGACAGTTGCAGTCCAAGCAGTAGGTTATAGTTCCGTTAGAAGGTTGTAGTCCAGAGATGGGCAACTCTGATCCTCGAGGGCTGGTATCCTGGATGTTTTATATACAGTAACTCACTGCTCCAACACACCTGAGTCAAATGATCAGGTTTATGATCCAGCTTCTGCAGAGATTGGTGATCATTTCTAGTCATATAAAAACTTCCAGAATCCCGGACATCGAGGACCGGAATTGCCCAATCCTTCTGTAGTCTCAAAGAGGGTTTTAGTTCCAATTCAAGGTAAAGTTTTCGTCTGCAAATAACGTACCAATCCCAAAATGAGTTACAGGTAGGGCAGGGACTGTCTACTATGGAAGATATGGTTCTCGTCCAGGGGTGGGCAAACTTTTTGGCTCGGGGGCCGCATTGACTTTTAAAATTTGACAGAAGGGCCAGGTCAGCGCGAGCTATGGTACATTAAAAAAAAAAACTGCATTTGTTGACAGTCCATATCAAACATCAACAGAACAAAAGCATGAAAGTAATGTATTAATATACTTTTTTAAATGACAACAGTGTTGTTGATGACCCCCCCCCCCCCGTTCTGCAACTTCAAGTCAATGCGCCACCCGGCGGTGAAATTGCCTGTCAATACAAGTCCAATTGAAAGGAATGCAATCATTCACATCGAACCTTAATTGTGGACCAACCTTCGGCGGGCCGGATTAAAAAGACCAATGGGCCGAATTCGGCCCGCGGGCCATAGTTCGCCCACCTCTGTTCTAGTCCCAAGTGAAGGATTTGGTCCTAAGAGAAGGTACTAGTTCTGACAGATGGTACTAGTCCTAAGAGAAGGTACTGGTTCCAAGAGATCTTGCCCCAAGATCAAGTTCTCATCATTTGCTGCTGATTCTCAAGTGGAAACTGATGTAAACAAACTCACCTCAGCTCCAGAGTACTTGTCCGTGCAAGTCACGAGGTCATCCAGAGACACATTTTGGGCCACGGGCATGTTCACAAACTGGAGGCGAAATATTTCCCGCCGAGTCGGAGCATCTGGGAGAGGAACGTAGACGATTCGGTCGAGGCGACCTGGTCGCATTAGAGCCTAAGAGATGGAAAGAGGACATGGGGAATAAATGTCTGTCTATCTTTGAGGGCGGACTAAAATAATTCATGGAATTCTTTGAAAATTCTGCCCCCAGAGGCAGCTTCACAAAGTAACATGAAATTCGGAGTACAGCTAAAAGACCCACAAAACATGTCTCAAGAAGCTGTACCCAAAAAGACACAGGCCCATTTTGGTTTGAAGCTGACATTTCAGGGTCATTTTTCTCCCAAGATTTGGACCATGTATACTCTACAGACTGCAGACGCAAATTGAAAAAAAAATGTCTGTCATTGGAACAGGATCATGGCATAAAGCACGAATTTCAGTCCTAGTCTGACATTTAAGTTTCAAGTTCCCATTTTAGCCTGTTCTCAGCCATTTCTGGAAACCAAACTCGATGCTGAAACACAAAATATTGATAACAAACAGTTCATGTGCTCCAGTTGGTGCTGCGGTTTCAATGGACTCTGCAGTTAAATATTGACCGTGTAGTGTCAGGTAATAAGTACAGTTCCTGTATGTTTTGTTTTTGTCTTTGCAGGAGGCATTTCTTATTCAAGAGACAGCGTTTGGTATGGTAGGAAATGTCTATTCTGCTATGGAATGAAAAATGAACCATACTCCTGAGATGGAGTGAACATGGTTGTCCAGTCAAATAATTCCACATTCTGGAGTTTGGAAAAATCAGCCCTCCATCTACTGAATGAGAATAGGGGCCAGTATATCCAGACTCAAGAATGAACGACACTCCTGAGCTGAAGTGAACTAGTTAGTCCACTTGAGTGGCCGCCAAGTTGGCATTACCTGACCGAGGCTCCACTTCCTATAGATCACTTCTGTGTGACCCCAAAACAGTTACTAAGTATCCGAAAGCCCCGGCTGTCTCCCTTGTCAGACGTCGTTAAGTGGCAGGCGCCTCTCCAACACAGACAAGCAGACAGACAGACAAGTGTGCCCGTCTCCAAGAGCTCCACTCAACCATGCAAAGCAAAGCATGGGCTTAAAAATAACATGACAAAAAGTGATAAAAAAGGAATATAGTAAAAATCCCAACAAGATATAATATCGCAATATATTTCAGGAAATAATATGCTTTAAGCAATTGACATTACAAAACAAACAGCCTGATATGAAGTAGTATCTTGGCAGACAAGAACAGGCATACAGTATTTTGCTTTGATTTGAGATATTAAATCTTGGTTAGATTTTAGTTTCTGCAATGTGACAAGTATGCCGCCTCCTAATCCGCAAGATGTCCAGAAATGGATGTGGAGACAGGTTTTTCGCAAACATCATGAACTGGAAGCGGAATCCACAGGAAAATAGGCATCAATTGGCGCTGACAGTTTCATTGTTGTTCTTGTACGACGGAGCCCCTTGCTGAGGCCCAGACGGGCCGGCCCACCGAGGCGCTCCTCTCCGCAAGACGGGAGACGTGAGACATGCGGGAGGTCGAATCAGGAGTGATCAGTGAAGCCAGACCAGGAATTCTTCTTTTTTTGTTCTCTTGCTGACACGCTTCATCGACACACACACTTTTTGTACCGTAACAACTCAAGCTCATCTTTGACAGCAAGTCAGCATGAGTAAGTTCTAACTTTGTAAGTACTTAAAAAAAGAAAGTACACACATTCGTGAGTTGTAGGTTTGTGAACAAGAATCTGTGAGTATGTTTCAACGTAAGGACGTTTGTTCCTAAGTCAGTTGCTAAGGGGGTTTGGAAGTTTCCACACTAAGTTTGTAAATAAGTATGTTATTATTTATATTTGATAAATTTGTAAGTTCATGAGTAAATACACATTCGTTCCCAAATAAATAGTATGTCCGTAAATAAGTTCCCAAGTTAATAAGGCGGATGCAAAGCAAGTTCCTACGATCTAAGAAATTAGGAAGTAAGCAAAGATGTCATGAAAGTAGGAAGGAAAGAAAGTCGGAGGTAGAGACAGACAGACGAGCGACTGAATGGTTGCTTGAAAATGGCTCAGAATCGTCATCCATTACCAGTTTTTGCGCAATGTCCATTGTTGAAATATCAATGCTAAGTAAATTTTGTGTGTGATTTATTCTTTGAAGCATTACAATTAAATAGAGTTGAAACACTAGTGTGCCTCCTTAATATGTATCCTGTCAAGTTTGACTCCAAGTCCAAAAATGTTCTTAAAAGACCAATCTGATCTCAAACATCAGACTCGGTTGTGCTCCTTGAAATTCCCCCTGCGTGCAGAGCATGCAGGACGCAATCACCCGCCTTTTGTCTACGGTTTCCTCATTCTCTCTCTGGAGAAGCAATTTCCATTTCACAGAGCGTGATGGACACTTTTCCAACCTTTTATTTGCTCTTTTTCCTGTGTTTGCACGCGGAACACGAGAGGCTGGAAAACAAGCAGTTCGCCCCGGGAAAGCGCAGCGTGGCCCGGCGTTGACAAAAGGAGAAGCAGATCACCAGAGGAAATCTTGTTTTTCAGGTCTTGGGATTCTTGCACTGCTGGCTGCGGTTGTCAGAGACCATCCACAGCAATACAGAAAATCGAATGTATCATCGTGGATAGAACACAGTTATTGATCGAGAGTTGGACAAGTTGAACAACCTTACTATGGCAATTTCAAAACATAAGCTAAGGTGCAAAACTGCCAAGGCCGAACAATAATTCAGGTCATTGAAATTTAGTCCTCCCTTTTAGCTTGGCGGTTACAGTTGTGAGGCGAGTGTTGGCATCCACCAAGCCCAAGCAATCAAAACAAGTTCCGATGAGCATAATTAACTGCTGAGTTGGGTCAATGGAGTTCTTGCCCAATATTTATGAAAACAGGTCTGTCAGGGACCTGTTCTGAATTGTTTTGTTTTGCATTACAACCATACCCACACGGAGTTCTATGCCTATGACTTAGTAGCTAGGATGAGGGAAGATTCACATTTTTAAAATCGACAGAAGCACTATGCTGACAAAGCCAAAAGGTAAGCAGAGCTGCACTGAGTTTAACCGGATGCACGCTTTCACATAAGCCGAGATTCAAGGCCAGTACTCTGAACTGTGAGGCAAGACGAGCTTACCGCAAACAATATTCGCTCCATAAAACGCCGGCCAAACACAACCTCTTTGTGGACGGCAACAAGAACTCCCCTAAGTCTAATTTGTCACGGCTCTTTGTGTGCGGGAGGTTAGGTCGGGGGCATTTCAGGATGGTGACCAGCCGGGGGCACTTCCTGAGTCGCGCTCCCTGGCATGACTGTCGGCGCAAACCCGCTAACCTTGTGCTGGCAGATGCTCCCAGATGGAGCGAAAAACAATTGCACAATTCACTGATAGGACTTTGGTAATGAGACAAATTAATGAGTTGTGGCATGAAAATATTTTTAGGTAGAGCAATACATTGCAACCTAAGTAACACTAGTATAATGTACAGTATTTATTTGTTTGTGGAGAGTCAGCCTACTAATGTTGATCAGGTAAGTTGAATTTATGCGATGGCAATGATATCATATCAGCGCACCTGAGTAGGGTTCCAAAGCACGAGCACTACTCAAGTCAGCACACACTTGTCACCATTTAAAGATTCACATCAAATAAAGTTCAGATGTTTCAGTAGGCTTTCCCTGTCATTATTTTGGCTTGGTCTCTGTTAATTATATGATTACCGTCACATTTTGGCTTGCTTATTACCATGGTGACAAGTGCAGGACAAGCTAACTGTTACAAATGTCACACTTATTGCTCAGGATTAAAAAAAGAAATAAATCACCCGTGAAATTGCTCAAAGATATTGAACAAGAACAAAAACAAGTGCAATGAAATTGTCAATTGGAGAGGTGGAATTGTTTTAAGATTATTATAACAAAATTTACTTTCATTGATTTCTGGACAATTCAAGTCAATTTGGGCTGATTCACGTCATAAAAAGTGACATAAAATCCGCAACGTTTCTTACTAACTTTGCGATCATTTTATCCATGTCACAAATCTCAGTTCAATGTCCTAAAAGATACGCCACTTAAAAAAGTACAATCACCAATGCACTTTCAGCCATTTATCAAACCGGACAAACAGCCAAACACACAAATCCAAAATGAAACCATTCACAAGGAGCATGGAGGCGACACAAACGCTAAAGAGTGGCTTAATTACTCTTGCAGTGGACTTTTTCTTCATCCCCCCCTGGTAAACTGGTAATTTAGGATAACACATGATGATTAGGGAGTAGGGAATGAGCCTAACACTAATACGTTTCAAGCTTGGGACTTGTTCAAGTGGTAGTCCAACACTGAGTAATATATTCACATCAGTGGACTCAGCAGGACCTCGCTGGGTTCCCAACAGCAAACCATCCCAGAGAAGCTCTGGTAGAAACTTCCAGATGCCCAGCCTCCAAGGCTTCTGTGGCGCAGACTATTAAACTTGCAGACTGTGAAACTCATCTGCCCTGGGGGGAGGAAGCAGCTTTCCAACCTCTTCCCTTCATCTCCCTCCCAACCATCCATCCATCCAACACTTCCTTTTCTCAAGAATCAGAAAGGAGAGGCAAAAGTGGGGTACCTGAAAGGACAGAAACTTTTTTTTCGGTCCCCCAGACAGATCACTTGACAATGCTGATAACTGGCATGTCACTTTGGTCAGACAGCAATTCTGTTGTTCCCACACATGCAAAGGAATCTGTTCACCGTGTTGCAGATCTGACATGAATGATGTCACACTACATGCTTGCTATCAGTAATGATAAAGGCCTCTGGCTCGAAAATGTGCTTCAATATGACAGGGGAAGCATGAAGATGCCGCCAGAGGAAGTGCAACCCTGAATAAACTGGCACGCTGGAGATCAAAACCTCTTTCATGCGGCCTCGAAAGATGGCATTTTTGGGGCTTTCCCCCACTGTATAAACGACAGCAAAACTTGGGACGATGGGTGCCTTGGGACTTAGGAATTTTCCACCTTTCGAGGTAATATCAGCGCAGGCACTCAAGCGGTTCACCATCGGTGTATAGAAGGGTATTCAAAGGTATCAGTTTGTGTGAAAACCAACAGCCTTAGCATTATCCCCGTTCAGTAAGTGAATAGTCGACTTTATTCCTTTACATTCATGTCTTAATCTTTCAGCATCACGTCTTCCAATTGGCCCATTTACAAATGACTTTCGCCTCGCCTGTTTCTGCCAAAAGAATCTTCGCATAACAGTCAAGAGTCACTAAATGTCCGTCCAACAAGAGAGATGATAAATGTGGGCTCTTCTGTGACTGTTCTGATTGTAGCTCCAAAGGCGTGCTAGTGGAAATTCTCATACATCCAGGTCATTCCATTCTCAGGGCTTTCAATCGACCACAGCTGGACTGTTGTGTTTGTCTTAGAAGACGATTCGCCTCTCGATTCGAGTAGGCTTCATCCGTTCATGCAACGAATCTTGGTTAGGACCGTTCCAGCCTAAGTTGGCGTGGAGAACCCAAACTATTTATGTTCCAAAGGCTGAAAGCTGAATGACATCACGTGCCATTTATACAGAACAGCGACATGGAGAAACATGACATGGCAGACTAACAGCACCTTTGAAAGGCAGTCTAAATGGAGTTTCTCTGAGGGTAGACCACAATGCCAGGACCATGGTAACACACCCTCAGTTACTGTACACATGTTTTCAAATAGACACCCGCGCTATTTGAGTGTCTTCCTCCTCTATGGAGCATTCTACATCATAAGACCTGGGCCATGATATGCAAGTCATATCTTATGTTTTCTTTCTAAACAGTTCAAAACACTGGGCACCTTGCAGGCATGACATAACCACCATGTCCTCCCTGAAATAAGAATGCAAAAGCGGGCTACTTTTGAGAAGAAACAACAAGGTGTTGTATGCTTTTTTTTTCTTTTTAAAAAAATTGCTCAATCAGGCACAGTGGCCAAATTAATGTTATGTGTCACAATCTTATCAGAGTTTGTAATTGGCCCAAAGCTAAGGTAGTGGAATAAATAATTCATGTGTTTCATTAGCATGCCACTGGGAATATGTATAGCATGGACACACCTTTTAAAAATGATACAACATAATCACTGGCAAAATGTTCAGCGGACCCCAGTTTGAGCACTGCTTTAGGAAACACTGCACATGTTTACAGCCGCTGGCTTGCCCTGAGAGACATGAGTGGACTTCCACACCTAAAGGCATTCTCCGTATGCGATTTCCGAACCTGTCCGCCTGCAATCCTCACAGGCCTCGATGAGTCACACCAGCTCAGAGAAGGGATACCCGAAATTCTTGCAATGGGAACTGACCAGTACTGTACACTTAACAACTGCAACATAGAACTCGTGTCCATCCCTCTGATAGACGGCATGACAAATATTTGATTCATTCATTCAACCTACATTTGGGTAAGGCAATTGAGAACAGATTCACATTTGTAATGATGACCTGGCTGCAGACATTGGAGTAAAACAGGGCAAAATATAAGCAAATATGAATCCGAAAAATGCCTTAGTCAAATACCCTGTTGCAAATCAAAACACAAAAGAATCATAATTTCGTTTGACACTGACATGTGATCACTCCATAGCGTTGTGTGTTAGTTAGCCTTGTATAGCATACCTGCCCACGTAATAAGTTTTCATAAGCAAGGGGGAAAAAAATGCAACTAATTCAACAAACAAGATGAGTCCAACTGGCTTGATTAAAAACAATCTGCACGGACAGAATGAAAAAAGAATTTAAATCAAGCATGTCATGGTTTTGATTTTCAATCAAATCAAACTCGCTTGTTTCCGCCAAAAGATAATCTGCTCATAACAGTCAAGAGAGTAACTAAATGTCTGGTCAACAAGAGAGATGATAAATGTGGAAACTTCTGTTCCCGCTCTAATAGTAGCTCCAAAGGTGTGCTTGTGGAAATTCTCATACATCCTTGTCATTCCATTCTCAAGGCTTTCAATCGATCACAGCTGGACTAAAACCTCTGTTTTGTACTGACTGAGCCGTCGGAAATTCTCTGCAATCCATGACTTGATATCCAAAATACAATTTAAAAGGGTATCAATCGGCCCTGTCTTGTCAGGAGACACTGCAATATCTAGCTGTGTCTCATCAGCCTCACCGTGGAAGCAGATGGCGTGTCTCCTGATGACATCCCCAAGGGGAAGCATGTCAAGACTAAAAAGTATTGGGCTTATCATTGAACCTTGGGGAACCCCACATTTAATTTCATGGACTCTGGAGGAACAACATCTAGCTGTGAGATAGGAATAAAACCAATTAAAAACAGTATCAGAGATGCCCACCAGGTTTTTAGGTCTGTCAAATAAAATGTAGTGATCTACTGTATTAACAGCAGCGCTTACATCCAGTAGCACCAAGACTGTGAGTTTTTTCACATCTGCATTGCACCTGGCATCATTTAAAATCCTTAAAAGAGCTGTCTTTATACTATGGTTCACCCTAAAACCAGATTGATATTTCTCTAAAATATTATTTGTCTTTAAAAAATGGTTTGGTTGGAGAAAAATTAGTTTCTCTAAAATCTTACTTTAAAACGGTAAGTCTGTTATGATTAAAAACGCTGGAGTCCAAACTGCTCTTCTTCGGAAGGGTTGAAGGCGGCGGGGAATACACTCTTCTGAAGAAAGGACTTGACGATACAAAAAATGCTTTATTTGCGTGTGTGTATGAGGTGGTGTGGGGGGGGGGGGGTGTATCTGCTTATGACTGTTTGAATGGGGAAATTGTCTGGTGGGGGAGGTATTGATAGCGGGGGCCTGGTGGGAGAGCTAGTGGGAGGGATAGTGCTGAGAGCAGCTGGTATTGGCCTGTAGGTGGGTGTAGTGAGATTATTATTGCAGTATTTAGGGGTAGAAGTAGAAGCAGGAACACGCTGAATGATTTGTAACAAGAGTCAGCTGGGAGTGAAATTGATGACTGCATGGTGGATGTTGGCTGCTCGTAATGAGCTGTCCAGAAAGTGTGGATGCACACCGTTTGGCTGGTAAAACAAACCGTGATTCCAAACTAGGTCAAAGTGTCAATAAAAGCAAAATCAAGATTACCACTAGTGCATCAAAGGCATGTATTCAGACTTGAAAAGGTGATTGAAGCGCTCGATGCCGTGGGATAGCATTGGTAAAATGCCACTTAATCAGAACAACAGCCCGCAAGTTCTCAGCAAGGCAAAGAGGGCATGAAAGTCTGTCTTTGTCTGCTTCGACTGTCGAGGCACTGTCTAGTTCGTCCCTACGTGGACAATGAGCCGGGATATGGACGGTGGAAGAGAATCAAGAAGACCAGGCAGAATATTTACTATGTCCATAAATTTGGCTCAGGGATAACAGTGGAGGATCGTAATGGAATAGGGAAGGTGTCTAATGATGCCGTTCCCGGCTATAACGGTAGTCAGTGGTGACAGAGGATGTGAAGAAGGAGCGCCAGGGGAACCACAGACTCTTGGAAGAGATTCCTGACCCATCGCCCAAAACGTTGCGTCGAGCTCGCGTGGTGGCTAAGGATGGCCCCGGTGAATGGCGCAGATGAGGTGGCCCACTCATGCACCAGGACACTGCATCTTTGAGCAGCCTTATGCGTGAGTAGGCAACCATGCCACGGGTGGACTTACCCGTTCCAGGATTCCTGGCCGAGGTCATCGCTGTGGGTGGCGGGTAATCTGAAGGAGCACTTGGGACTGTAGGGTTGGATAGGGCAGTAGATGTGTCCGGCAGCAGGGGCACGGTAATGGGAACAGGAGAATCATTCACCAGGGTGGCAAATCGATTTTTGAGGACCAGTTGGAGGGGTGGGGATGGTTTTCTGTTTTTCTTGCTGCGAGACACCACCTCGACCCAGGTGGGACTGTGTCGTGGTGCTGAGCAGGATGGACACAGGCAGGCAACTGGATCTCAACTCACCGTGTCTGCCAGGGGACCCACAGTTGTCCTCGTCATTGTCAAAATCCCACCTTAAGTGCCCATCCATGATGAGAGCGAAGAGTTAAGGGGGTCGGGTCAGTAAACAAGAGATGAGGGACTCTTTTCTCCGTAGTTCTTCTGACAGACGACGGACTTCGTCTCTCAGTTGAGCCATTGTTTTATTTGCATTTTCCAGTTGGCTTTTCGGATTGTCGCTGTGGTCGGCAGGCATTTTGATGTGTCTGTTTTGGTTGCATGTCCTGCTGGAGAGGATGGCGTTCCCCCTGTCATGTTCCTGTTCTTTGCCTTGCCAGCAGGTGGCAGACTGAGCCGACTTGCTGGTTGTACACCTGCTGCCAATCTTGCAATTAGGGAACTCTGTATTTAAGGACCCACAAACTGTCTGCTGGTTGTCAGAGAATTGTTTGCCTTGCTGCTGTCCTTGCTCATTATCCTTTTCTATAGACCTCGTAGTGTTCGCTCTTGATCTCTCGGTACTATGGTTTTTTAAGTATGGTTTTTGTTTTCGTTAATTGTTCCTTGCTTACATGAACTGGATGCTTTGCATTTCGTTTGTAGTCTCGGGTTTATTTCCTCCTTGCCTTTTGTGCAAGCGCTTTTGGTTATCGTTTAGTTTTTGTGTTTCCTGGTCCTTGTTTTGACCAACGCTTGATGTTACTACTTTGTCGGTGCGTTTTTGTATATTAAACATTTTTTGTTACGGAGTTGTTTGTCTGGAGTCTACTATTTTTGGGATCCAAAACATTATTCGGTTTGCCTGAAACGTGACACCCTCCAGCGGCGCATCTGTGTCGAATCATAATTGGTGGACTATTTAAGAACTTCTGTGGTGATTTCTTGCTGTCGGATTATTTGTCTTGCTCACGACTCTCGTACCAAGTGCTAATTCTCTGGATTGTCATGATCTTTTTCTTTCCGCTCTTGTTCATGCCATAGGTTGTTCATTATGTAAGTACTGTTTACTTTATTCATAGTGCTCATCTGTGTTTCTCGTGATTGGCTTCCCTCGTTTTTTTATGACAAGTGATTTACGTTATTTGTTTCTCCTTGCGCTTTTTGTTCATTCTTTTTTTTTTTTTATCCTGGGTCTGAGATTTAATTTGTACTTTGATGGTCGTGCACTTTTAGTAAAAAACAAAACCTTTGTGTGACAACTTTATCCTTGTCTACGTTTGAGGGATCCACCCCTATCGGGATCATAATAAAGCATGTTGGACAATTATGATTGATAGTGACCCTACATTAAAAATGACAAATGCAGTTCTGCTATTAGACAAATGTATTTTATTATATTTCTATTACACAAAGACAGCGAGGCTCCATCTGAAAAGCAACCCTCATGACGATAAGCCATATAGATAATTGATAAATTGATTATATAATAATTATATTCAATTCATGTCATAGTTTCCCATAGGATTACATCTTGATTTTGGACATTTTAAAAGCAAATCTGCAATAGTCGAAAAATACTAATTTCAGTGTGTAGCTTCTGCACAGAACATCTTCTGATATTCTATTTTTATCGATACTATATTGTTTTATTATATATTATAATCATTTGTATATTATGCTATTTATTATTTATTATTAAATATTTAATGAAAGCAAAATGCCGCCTCCTGCCCGCAAACGGCTGGTATAGGCTCTAGCACTCCCCGCGACCCTTGTGAGGATTAAGCCGATCGCAAAATGGAAGGATTGAAAATAAAATGCAAAATATGACTCATTTAAAGCATAACATAATTACATGACATAACATCAAATGATGGCATCATTTGGTGAGACTGTGCTGATGCGTCCAGTTAACAACCAGCTAAACGTCTGCTACCCTGCACACAGGAAAGAAATGAAGCTTTGACTGAAATGACTTTGACAGGACAAGATAATGACGCTAATGACGCGTGTGTTGAACTCTCCCTGAGGCACACCACCATTTGATCACATTCTACAAAATGGACGACTTGTACAGACATGCACCCATGTTCCGTTTCACACCTCAAATGGCTTTTCAGTGGTCTGTCAAGGAGCCTATCAACTGAAGCAAAACATGATTAGAGTCATGATCATAAAATCATTATCATGGAAGAAGGAAATGATGAGCGTGTGTTTGGAAGGTCCCTCATTGTGAACGCACCCTGAATGCATCATGTTGCTTGCGCAGCAAGGGTGTGACACGTATGTGATTTGGCCCTTCCTGAGCATGTTTCAAGGTGTTTAAATATAATGCATTCTTTGTATGAATGTGACAACCGACTTGTTTCCGCTTTTCCATGTGGACATTTTCGTGTGATCACATTGAGCAGGTCTGTTTGGCACTTGTCTCAGAAAAATTAGCTTTGGCTTTTTACAAATACAACAATACAATCGCCTCTATCTCGTTTTCCATTCGATGATTTTCATATAGGATTTCAATGTTTACGACACACATGGCGGGATAAGTCATCTTTGATCGCTCAAAAAGTGTTGGTAGCTAGCCGCAATATTAATATTGACCTATCAGGACGAATTTTGAAGATTTTAGAGGACGTGCAGATGATGTGACATCCAATTTGTATGTTGCCAGAGAACATGATGCATTGCCAAAATGTGAAACCTTGAATTGGGGGAATACACAGGAGAGCCATCTACCAACATAAGCCAGTGATGGTGGTAGCCAAACACACAACAGGCAGACAGGGGTTGCACTGCAGTGATGGCTTTTATGGTAACACAGTCACTTTCTATGCTCTTCGCACTTGTCCCAAAACAGCCGCACACCACTTCGCACAGGCTATTCCATTATTCATCCATCATTATTCATTCATCCATCATTCCCTTTTTGAAGCCTTTCAAATGTCATAACTTCCTAAACTCATACACTCCCAAAGACGTTTTTAAACGTCTTTTCAGACTTGGTCTAGAATTGGCTGGTACTGAATGAGTTTTAATTCTTAACATATTGACAAAATTGAAATACCACATTGTTCCTTGAATTCAGGTCTTTCCAGTGACATTGTTCTTGCTGGGGAAAAAAATAGATGAATTTTGTTGTCACGTCTCCATATTTTGTGTTAGAAACAGCACCAATGCTAATGCTAGTAGTTAATGTAAAATCCCACTGACAGGTTAACAGAAAATTAGCTTTGAGTTCCGGGAGTGATATTTCTTCAGACAAGAAATTTTCACACACAAATGCTGCAGAAACAAATACTGACAGGTGATTTAACAATAGTCCAAGGTAGATATTCTTCCTAATCTGTGAAAAAGGAATTACATTAAGAAAGCTCAATCGCAACTTTCTTCTTCTACTCTTGCTTGCACTCGATGCATGCACAGCACTCCAATATCCGTACCAGGCCTCCTTTGCACGCACATTATTTTATAGTTTTTGTAACTACAATTATTTCAATGTATTCTTATTTTACTTTGTTACTAATTTATCTTCTGGTTGTTGTTTCAAGTTACACTGTATTTAAAGTTGACTTTTGGCAGTTATATAAATACAAAGTTTAATCATGATTTTGATATCAAAGTAAATGTGTGATTTTATTTTTTTCTGTAATCCCCCAGCCCAAGGTTTATGTCTATTAGAGTTTCCACTATTTTAATAAAAATAAGAGTCTACTAAAACAACAGTTGAGGCTATTTTAATGCCCTTCATTGTTGTGAATATAGGGCAAGGCAAGGCATCTTTACACTCGATTTCATATACAAGGCAACTTAATGCGCTTCCCATAAACAAAGACAACACCTAAAAGCCTTTATAAAACACAACAGCGAATGACATTGAGAGGCAAAGCAGAGAAAACAAATTAGCTGTGCAAAATTACATACAGTACATTGACAACATTTAAACACATTAACAGTACATATCAAGTTGTTTTTCAAGGAGGTGTACACATCTAACACCTCTTGTACCATTTGTGGTACGTCAGTGTGTGAGACAGAGGTCAAGCGTATATAGACGCCACGTAAAAAGGGGCCGACGAAACAAAGAGCGAGCAGTGCTTATAAGGGACACCCTCCCTCCCTCTCTTTGTTTCCCTGCAATTAAGTCCCCGGATATGTCAAAACAACTGAAGCAATAAAAACGGCTGAGGAAAAAAAAAAAGGTACGATTATTATTAAAGGAGGGTGAAGAAAAGCAGAGGAAATGAGAACGAGGCCATGTTGAAAAGTGGAATCTTTGGAGGCCATCATTAAAAAAAAAAGCAGCAAAGTGTCTGCCCATAAAACACATGTATGTTTGCTTTACAAAGAGCTGTTTCCTGAGAGCTGTCCACAGTTCTCTGCTTGGTTTACAAGGGAACTGGCCTTCGGTGTGAACGTCTCCCGGTTCCTGTGGGCACCCTGCACATTCCTAACTGGACTGGTGTGGACTCAACGCAAGGCTGTCTGGGCCAAGGCTACACAAAACGTGCATTCTTCATTAATTGAGCTCGAGCTAAGCCGCAAACCATCAACGCAGGCCGGCCAATCACAGCTGCTAAATGGACAGGCACCTTGGTCGGCTCCAAGGTAAGCAAACGGAATTGTATTCTATGTGAAATAAGGTCAGCCCAAGAATCTCATCAAATCGTTACGTTCAGCCTAAATGCTAAAGTTATGCTAACATTTTGCTAATGGTCTGCTTTTACAGTATCAAAAGTTCTGTAATATTTGTTGCATTAACGCGAACCTTTTTCCTCCAAAAATGGTGAATAAATATTTTTTCATTAGAAAAAAAAAAACATATTTCAAATGATTAGTTAATTAAATTTTGGGGGAAAGGATAAAAGAAAATGATTGTAAAATAGAGGCTGTACATGCGCGGCTACCATTTAATTAAAGAATTGTTTTCCTAAAATGTGGTTAATTAATTCATTGTAAATAATACAAAAATGTGCAATATTCTTAGCAAGCGCTTTGGAATTTTTAGTGTCGATTTGGTAAAGCTAAAATGATTGTCTACGCTACAATCCCGATGATAACCATCATTAGTTGGAAAATGTGTACAGTAGTGATAAGTGCAACTGATAAAGCATCACATAAAACCAAAACAAAAATTAAGTATTTCTAATTGCGGTCTCTCTCTTGTGCACAGACACATACTGACGTACGCACGAACACATGCATGCGCGCACGCACGCACACACATGCATGCGTGTGCGCACACACACACACACACACACACACACACACACACACACACACACACACACACACACACACACACACACACACACATCAATATAAACAGCAGTGCTGCTGAGTGACACAACTGACTCGGCCGGATCCGTTTCCACTTCCGTGAAATCTAAACATTGGTTTTTGTTTACCCTCATCCTGAGCTGAGACCAGAACCCAGGGTGGGAGTGTGTGTGTGTGTGTGTGTGTGTGTATGTGAAGAGAGAGGAAAATGAAAACAAAAGATAAAAGATGAATCAAGATTTTTGAACATCTTACTACCACATGCCAGATTATATGAGCTGGACGCAAGATGTGCTGCATTTTCGCCTTGTGCTGCACCACAAAAAAGAAGTCGATACATGCAAGACTTGGGACTTCAGAGTTGGAGGAGGGACAGGACACACACACTAAAAAAGAAAAATTCCCCACCCAGCATGTGAAAACCTGTGTCAGATTTCCTCATAGACAAGGTCACCCTCTCTCTCTGTCGCCTCAGTGCCTCTACTCTGGTAACCCAAGCTGCCGCCACAAAAAAAAAGAAAAAGAAAAACTGTCGCAGCAGAGGATTTTAACCGTCACCCCCAAGTAGGCGTACATTATGCCACTTTGGAGCTGCGTGTGTTTGCATCAAAACGAGCTCAGTCGATGTTTGCACGATAATCCCTTCCAGCTGCCTCCTTCACTTACTCAACTTCTTCCTCTCCTTTCATAAAAATAAAACAATAGTTTTAAAGGTACCAGCCGATCATGCACTGTTGTGACAATTGCAACATGATGATCAAAGTAAAAACAAAACGAGCAAAACAAACACACAAAAAAAATGCTATTCATGTTTTATCCAAACATTTTTCAAAAGCATGAAAAGCAGCATATCATGCGTGCACTTTCATGAAAATTCCAGCATTTCTAGCCAAGTAAAAGTGCTCCTATTCATGTCTCAGGTATCCCCATAAACTCTCAAGCATATCTCTTTTGCACATTTTGGTCAAAATGAATCCCGAGCAGGCTATCAGGCGCTGTCACGATGATTCCAACATGCTGTACAAGGTCAAAGGCCTCCTATTAATATCTTAGCCGAGCTCAAGTCAATTCCCGAGGCATTTAAAAAAAATAATAAAAAAAGTCATTTTTGGTCAAAATGATTCCCAATCATGTACTGTTCCAACTCTTCAAGCATTAGGCTACAAACAAAATCAAAATACTTCTTAAGCAAGCGCGAATGCTTCTCCTAACTACATTTCCCCACACGTTTTTTTTTTTTGGTCAAAATCATAGCCTATCTATCATACACCGTCATGGACTCATTCATCAGCAAACCTTTTATGCATGGAAAACACAGTGTTTCCCTTTACAGTAAAGGTAAGAAATGGAGTCGGATGAGGTTTTGTTTTAACCGTAAAGGCTTCATCAACAGTCCGCATTGCATTTAATCACCATTTTGCAGATGACACCAATATTTATTGCTGTCATCCTCACTCACGAAGACTTTTACAAGCTGCTTTTAATGTTGTCTAGTCTTGTCTGAGGAGCTTGAAACTGGTTTTAAACCCAGAAAAGACAAAGCTCACCAACTTCTGAAACGCAAGTGAGTGACAAGGGAATACCGCAAACCTTGCCACTGACCAAGGAAGTCGAATAGAGCTGCTCTCTAAATATAAATATAAGTACATATAAGACGGTGAGCCCGTAAATTGCTTGCGTCCGCAACATTTCTTCCATTTATTGACTATGGACTATGTGCTGCATGCGGGTGCTTCTCAGTGGCGATTGCTTTGAGACCGCAAGCGAAGCTCGACTTTTTTGAAAGCCCCGCCTGCCGAACGCCGAGTAAAAAAAGTGGTGAAATACGAACTGCTGTGTGGACATTTCAGTGACGAACTATGCGCTGGAATACCTTCATCTTTTGTTCAGAATTAGCTTCTTATCGTCACAGGTGGGAACCGACACGACTTCCTTCTCATTCGTGCCCACAGCGCCACGGCGCTCTTACACAGTCACTGAGCAATCTATTACTTTGTAGAGTGGGTTGTTCCACTCAGCGTCTCTGGGGTCCATGGGGCAGCAGGCAGGGTAGGACGCTTGGCTTCTGCACGCTGATTGGGTTGGTCTGTCTTAGGCGGAGCCGAGCTTCCCCTCAAATGAATGACCGCCAGCCGCCACTGGTGCTTCTCTAAAATGTCTTCAGTCTTTAAACATTGTTTATCAAAGCACCTTGATGTTTGTCACTGGTGATGGTTGTCTCACACGTCATTGTAGACTGGTTTGGTTTCTTTCAGTGTACGTAGGTACATACACTTGCCAACCCTGATTTATAAGGCTCTTCTTGGCGTAGTTGTATTTTAGTGAAGCACAAAAAGCCGCTACGCCTTCCGGTTCTGTGATATTCGTTATCGTTTAGTTCTCCGCGTCAAAAGTGAAGTGGGCAAGAAAGCTTTTGTTTTTGCTGCCCTCACCGTCTGGAGCTCTTTACAGACTGAAGCAAAGCTCTCAGAACTTATTTGGTTGTATTGACACCAAAAAAAGCCTTTTGTTCTCCTTGTTGCTGCAAAAGCTGACTTTATTATTATTTTTTTTTTTTGGGCCGCGGTATGTTCTTTTTGCAAGTGAACTACAGTATATTCACATTGACGCGCGTGACGATCAGGTCTCCCACTGGACAGAAATGATGAAATGACCTGGAAATGGACTCCCACATGCTGGATTCTTGCTCGGCATATTTGTGCTCTTATGAGAGCTGCAAAATAAATGTAGGTGTCAAGAGCAGCTCATCCTAGGCAGGTTTGGCAACTCTATGTTTCTAAATTTTGGAACAGTGTCGGTGAATGCGTGCAGTAACGCGCAAGAGCGTGTCGTGACCCACAACCTGCTGGCAGCCGAGTGGCAAAACAAAAGTCGAAGGATCAGGTGTGCTCCACATTCACCACGGCTACGGCGCCTAAATAGCCCGTATGTATCCTGCAATTGATGTGGATCGGCAGTAGTCTGTATTTAGACCTGAAGCGAACCGCATCGAGTCTATCTGTAAGCGTACCAAGACCACATCAAAAAGAGGGTCTCAGTCCGATTGTTTCATCTGCACCAGGATTTGTTTGTGTGTATTTATTTACACTCCCATTGAATGTCTGGACCAGCGTGTGATACAAAGCCTGGTCCATCTAAAGTGGATCAAACAGTGCAGGTGTGAATCCACCCTCACAGTGCACTTGGGGCCTTTCAAGCCATGCTGATCATTCAGCGTGGGACCACTCAACAGGGCCTGTGTTTGTAATTTGTTATTTATGCTGAAAAGTTTCTGCATTTTATTACAAGTTGCAAAAATGTGTGTTCCGGCGTAATGGACATTTTCATTTTTTTTTCATGATGTGTGCTGCTGACCTCTTAGCCAGGTCACCTTTGAGAAAGAGATGTTGATATCAAACAAATATATATTATCACAATTTACACAATGTACTGTACGTATTTTTGATCTAAACTCATGGTCATCGTCCCCAAGAAGACAGGCAGGGAACATGGGGTGGGTCAAGGCGAGACGGGATAGAAGCAAAAAGAACATGGCACCGAGGAGCGTGTAATGAAGAGAGGAAACAAGAGAAGAGTGGAGGACACGGGAGGCTTTCAGACAAGAGGTGTTTTTTCCACGTTGACGACTTGCATGGCCAACACCTGAGCCGTATGAATGGGAATCAGATCGTCTGTTAACACAAGGCATGGCCCAGATCATGCCTGCAGACTGACATGGAGAGGACACTTCCGCTTACAGTCCCAAGTAACGGTGGCCATGGTGACCAATTGTTCATCTCAAGGTCAACAGGTGGGGCTTCGCAAAAGTGGACGCTAAAGCTGCGAAAACACCGCCTGTCCAAGTTGGACTTTTCAAGCACTGATGTTGATGGTCTGCATGATCAAATTCAAACATGCTCACAGCCTGAAGCACTGAGACCCATCAGCCAAAACCAAAAGTCTACCTCGTAGATAATACGCAGCAGCCATGTTGCTCAGTGTCCCCAAATGACAGTTCAATTAAGGAGGTGTGTCACCGTCTTTTAAAAAAAAAAAAATCTAACTGGAAGAACCATTATTCCCCTCAACTCAACAAAAACAAAACTGATGTGATTGTTTTTGGCAACAGATTGAATCAATCACTAAAACAGCCCTTTGCCACCTGAAAAACATAACCAGACTGAAAGAGATCTGGAGGAATTTATCCATGCCCGTATCCCCAACAGACTTGATTATTGCAACGGTCTTGTGACTGGACTCCCTCAAAACCGCATCAAACAGCTGCAGCTCATTGGGAATGCTGCAGCTCGGGTTCTGGCCAGAACAAAAAGATCAGAACATATTATTCTAGTCCTAAAGATTTTAGACTGGCTCCCAGTCAGCTGTGGAATAGATTTGGAAATTCTGTGACTGGTCTATAAATGACTGGCCGGTTTAGGCCCTGATTACATTAAAGAAACGCTAATGGAATAAAAACCAAGTCAGGATCTGAAGTCTGTAGACTCGGGTCAATTAGTGGAGCTTTAGAGTTCAAAGCAAACATGGTGAAGCAGCATTTGGCTGTTGTGCTGCACAGAAATTAGCTGCCAAATGAAGTGAAGTCAGCCCCAAGTGTAAACACTGTTTTCAGGGGTTTTGTCATACCAAAGATGAAGGTCTTTCATAGCTCTTTTTAAAATGATATTTTCCAAAACCTTGTTCTTGCACTGTACATTCTTGTCGTAATTTCAGTAAGCGACTTTTCATTTCTTGACTTTGCTTTGAAATGTCTTCAACTGGTTGGTTTGTAAATGCTTTCAAATGTTGTACTTTTAATTATGTGAAGCACACCGAGTTACCTTGTGTATGAAATGTGCTCCAAAGCTGCTTTGCCTTGCCTCGCTTTCCCACAGATCCAGAAATTTTACAACGAATTGCTCATTTCCATGTTTTGCAGTGAAATACATGTGATATTTGTAATGGCCTCACAAAATTGTTCTATTCCCTTAGAGGTACAAAAAAAAAATAAAAAATAAAAAAAATAATACTTGCTCCGGCTTCCTCTTGTATTATTAAGGATCCAACCAGGGGACGAGTGCATCACAACCCCAAAACTTCCCCTTTCCTCTGGAGGGGAAGCAATTTTATTGTGTTCTGCGGGGGGAGATAATTACTTGAATGAAAGGCTTTTCTCAAAAGCTGAAGTAATTACTAGATGCACGGCGAGAGGCTGGCCAAGTACAAGGAGGGAGGGAGGATGAGGAGGAGAAGGCGGGGGGTGGGGGGTGGTACTGAAAGAAAACATGACAGGCAGGTATTAAAAGTCAACGGGTGAGGCAGGAAGGAAGCGGCAAGTGGGATGTGTTGTAACAGAGAGAATGTTCAGCTGGAGTTTTGGGCCCTGAAGGCGTGGCCTCGTGGACACCAATAACACATCTGCTCCTGTGCTATTCTTTTGGTGATTTATATGCCAAACCTCTTCTTTTTTTTCCTTCGCTCGCAGGGTACGTCCTCCACTGTATTTGCACAGTTGAATAATTCTTTCAGACAGTGCAAATTACACGCGGCGTTTCCTGGCCGCTGGCTTGAGGTATGTCTCGGTGCGATGACTGAGGGATTGGGGGGTGGGGGTGGGTCAGTATGAACTGGTACCTCTTTTACCTCAAAGTCAGGCTGAGGTAAACATACACACGGTGTCACATGGAATAAAGAGATAAAGTCATGCATTAGCATTCTGGGAAGAAAAAAATTGTATGTCAAGTCGATTTTATTCATGGCCTGCCACAGGAGGTGTTAAGACAGTTGTACACAGCACTCATCGAATCAATCCTGTGTTCTTCCATCACGGTTTGGTTCGGGCCGCCACAAAAAAGGACAAATTCCGACTGCAACGGACAGTTAGGATGGCGGAAAAAATCATTGGCACCACCCTACCCACTCTTGAGGACTTGCACACCACAAGAACCAAGACAAGGGCACGGAAAATCCTACTGGACCTCCCGCACCCTGCCCACCACCTTTTCCAGCTACTCCCCTCACACAAGCACAACCGATCCATGCGCACCAAATCCAGCACACCTTCAAACAACTTCTTCGATCTAGCCATTAACTCCAGAAGCGGTAACCCAAATCGACCGAGATAGTGGCTCTTGGCAATTTAGCACACCTCTGTGGAACAGCATTACCGCTATAATCATTGTAGCTCCAGCTCTGTACTTACTTGAGCCATTGTCACTGATCTATATTCCACAACACCAGACACTTTAAAGCGCTCAAGGACATCTGCATAATTGCACACTTGCTGTCCCACAAATACTGCTTGCTACTGGTCACTTTAAAATGGTGCAATGATGTTCTGCACCAACTGCACAACTGTTATCGTACTGTATTCTACACTGATCACTTTAGCTCTGCTTGATACTTTGCACATTGTCTCACAGCTGTCACTGGGTGGTACCACCGCACAACGGTACCCTTATATTACGGAATGTCCTTCCATACTTATTTGTCATGTCCTTGTTTATGATGACACTAGCGTAGACTGTACTACCGGAGACAAATTCCTTGTATGTTCTACATACTTGGTCAATAAAGATGATTCTGATTCTGAAATGAAATGCCATTTGTCTGTCAAGCCCCTCCAAGAACGCGAACAAAAAAATAGCACTGTATTTTCTGAAATTCATGTTGTCAACAGAATGAAACTCACTAGTCACTTTTTTGAAAACTTGTCGCTAGAGCGGCGGAAAAAGTAAATAAACGTAGCGATCAAACGTTGAAAACATGCTTTTGTAAAGCAGCTGCTTTTCTCTCACGCCTCACAACAGCTATCAAAGATGGCTGAATATTGAATTTCGATACACTGAAATTGGTTAAATTCCTGTTTGTGAATCATGACTATTAAAGTCGAAATATTCCCAAGCAGTTTCAACAATTCAATAATCAAGGCTGCACATGGCAGTGAAAGACTCTGTAATATATTTCATTGATTTAATTCCAAACAGATTATACGTGTTTGAAGATAACTGCTGAAAATTTCGGACTTGTGGTGAGATTGGGTGCCCCCATTTCAGTTTTCCGAATTTTTGAGTGCGGTTAGAACAGTCCCGTGACAAACTAGGGCATCTGGTATGAGTCCCCTCCCTCACTATATAAGAACTTGAGTGCCTTTGTTCGCCTTGGTGGTTATCCAGCGCAACTGTGAGGTATTATATTACCATTACTAGTCGTATTTCTACCACTACAGAGTGCAGTTCACTAGCTAGCTATGCCTGTTGCCCAAAACTGCATCTTTCCAGATTGCCACAATTTACAGAATAGCTCTGTGCCGTCGTTTAAATTCCGCTGCCCAAGTGGGACATATTCATATACATCCTGTGTATAGGCCAGCAGAGGCTTTAAGAGGATCTATTTCCACAGCTCAAATATGTAGAGATGTGTCGGCATGCGAACGCTGCTAGCATCCATCTTTCAGGTTGGAAAAGTGTATTTGATTTGACAGTTGAGCGGGACATGGTTTCAGCCAATTTTGAAGCCTCACTTTACATGCTTTATTTATTTATTTTTTATAACAAATGTCATTCATAGTTTTGGAGGTAAAGCAGCCCAAACAAACATGGAGAGAACATCTAAACTCCACGTTAGAAAGCTGGAACTGAGATTTGAACCCTGAACCTCAGAACGATAACCACTAACTCACCGTTCTTCCCAGGCAGTATGTGAGGGCTTCAAATGAGATGTCAAACTGGCAGCGAACAGTTTAAACGAACAGTTGTCAGTCGCAGCATTAACGAGCATGTCCATCTATCAAACGATCTTTTTACAAGCCATCAGGTATCATTTACACACTTTCCCCCCCTGCTAGATCCTGACCTTGGAGAATGGCCCCTTCAGATGCCCAAAGAGCAGTCACCCCCACAACCCCCTTTACACGGCCAAGTTTGTCAAAGGCTTGCCTGTTGAAGGTCCTTGTAGGGGAAAAAAAAGGTGTGCTCTTAGCTTGTTATGTGACACGGCGGGGAGAAGGGCCACAGGAAGGTGAGGGGAGGAGAAGGGTGGGCACGCGGGGGCAACAACGGCTCCTCTCACGTCGAGAGGGCCCATCCGTTAAGTGTGTTTTTCTGCAATTTGAGAAAGTGGAATCTGGTCAATTTGGTGTCCTCTTGAGTTCCGAATGCCTGAAGTTATGTGACTGGAAGGGGGTGGGCGCTTTAAGTGGGGGTGTGTACTGAGGGGAGGGAGCACTGGTGCTGTCTAATCAACGCTTTGGGCCAGGACTGCATGTTTCCATGGCAGCACTCACAACATTCTACACGAATGATTCCCCAACACCTGAGTGTGCTGCGAGAGATCGTTAGGTGTGCCACTGTTAGACAGCAAATGGATGCCAGGGTTATTAATACGGAGTGACGGGTCGGTGTCACAACTTTGAAGGAATGTAGAGCTTGCGGTAGCCCGGGTCAAGGAAACAGCAGAACCTGGAATGGGAGTTTTTGTCAAATTCTCTCTGCTCACTGAAGTCGAAGGAGTCTGCATTAAAGGTCGTCGTCATGTTGTCGGACAGGAGGCCTAATACATTTGCTGTCATATGTTTTCAAAGCACACTTCCACATATTGCCAGCCATTTTAAAGCATTTTAACTGCTCGATCAAGACTCATGGAAGATAGTACTCTGTTACCACCAAACCCACCCCTACAAAAAAGGGAAAACTGAAATTTCACAGGAACCACTGTCTGGTTCCGAGCTTTTTCGTTGTTTAGTAATCAGCAGGCATCAGCTGATGTCTGACTAAAAGTGGAGAAACCAAGCAGAAAAATGTCAAGCAGAACTTCTTTGAACTTTGCCTTAGGAAATACCAAAAGGACTAAGAAAGGGCATTTTGATGGCAAAATTCATTCACTTCACGTTGTCATCTTTTCTCACAACAAATATTACTGCCGACTACAACACATACACTGCTTGTATCTTACATTTTCATACTCTCTTTAAATGTGAGGTACTTCCAGCATATTGGCATTTGTCTCCCTCATTCTCAACGTGACAAGCCACGATGTTGCCCCTAATTTTTATTTTTCACTCAAAAACTGTGCTGACCTCAAATCCAAAGGAGTGCATCATCTACAGCAGAGGTCTAAAGCACAACTTATCTGAGGGCTGCTGGAGATAAGAGTCTATCTGTTTGGCTTGCATCGAGTATTCCACAAAGAAGGGGGAAACAGATTTTAAAAAGTACAACTAGTCAAATCTCAACCTTTATTAATAAAATTTAAAACAGAATGAACCGTTCTTTAGAACGGGAACAAGATTGGTGACCTCTACGTCCAGTTGAGTAATGACATCTAATTTATTCAGCACCGCAGCTTTCTCTGCGCATTAAAGACATGTCGAGTTGTCCCTGTGCTTAAAAAAACAAAAAACATCTGGTCTTGTATTTTTCTTGAATTTGGTAGTTCTTGTCGCCATTCACGGCAGGATTAAAAAAAAAAAGACATGACTGGGACTGAGTGACTGGATATCTCTTTCTTACACTTGGTGTCACATCAAAATTATGTTTTGCCAGAAGCTGCAATGAGACTGAGCTATGGAACCCTATCAGTGATTAAAAATTAAATCACAGAGGGCAACAACATTTCAAAAAATTTGGTGGTCACGCTACAATTAAACGCTGATGTCGAGTAGGGGCGCAAAATATCGGCCTGCGAGGCATAAATTTGCCCCCCCCCCCCCCCCGACCACACCTTCCCATTGAAAAACTTTGTTGACGTCTACATACGTCAAGGGCAATAAATGGTTGGAATCCAGTTGACTAATAGCAATGTCCAGGGAAGTGAATATGTTTGGCCAAGGTACATATTTTAGAAAAATCGTATGGCACACATCATAATTTTGCTGCTGTAAATTGGCAATTTCTCCATTGTGAAACAAATAAAGGTTTTCTTCTTAAAAACATCACGACGATGATGATACCGATCTTGTATGACTGGCAATAAGAAGTTGTTATACAAATAATTGCACCTTTTGCCATCTAGCGGAAGTCTCTATAGAATGCTAACATACATACATAAACAAAAATATATGATTTATCATGAATGGGTCCGATTTTCCAGACCAATCAAGTGAACTTTTCATCCACGTCACGGCAGTGGCAAAAAGCCAAAACAAAACCATCTAAGTGCACTTTGCTGTCATGTCATGAGGTGCTAGGTAGTGTTCCATCAAAGCTGACCCATCCAAAAGTAATAAAGATATTATGTAACATAATAATGCCATAAAATAAATACGCTGAGAAAGTAATCAATGTCATACTGGCACGAGGTGCAATCCAATCTTCACGAGTCATGCTGTCTATCCTCCTATTATTATTTTTTCTCTTGACCTTGGCTTGGGTACAGTGAAACCCAACACTGCCCAGCAAGCAGCAAGCAGCAGTCTATTTCTGTATTTGTCTTACAGTAAAAACGCTGGCCCCCGTAATTGAATCGCGCTACCCGGACGGAGACTGCCAGACGTGACCGCCTGCACGCTCCCGTCACGGCGGTTGAAGAACAAGCTGCTTAATAAGAATCATCATCTTGCGGCTAGCGCGCTTAGCACAATGTTTTTGTAGGACTTTGCACTGCCAGGCTTTCAACGCCAAGTCCACTTTGGTGTTCGGACTTTCTCGGCGCAAATTGCAGAACGAAAACAGATATGATCAATGCATACATTTAGTCAAGAAAATGTAAAATTCAGTGAGATTAAAGTTACTGAAAGGTTGGCTTTTATGATATTTAAGCCCCTTTTCCACTCGACATTTGTCAAAATGTGACTGACTGTCAACAAACGTGTGTGTGTGTCTGTGTGTGTGCGCGCGCGTGTGTGTGTGTGCGTGCGTGTGTGCTGGCAAGTGATAATCCTCGATTGAAAAGATTAGCATGAAATTCGCAATCGTTTGGATCTTTTAACGTCGTATTGCCACACTGTTTAAGAGGGAGGACATTTCATCTGTGTCACATTTGACAATAAAGTTATACTTGACACTTGATATGCATATACACGTTCAACTTTAATTCATTCTTATCTTTACATACTATGATATTCACGTCTATACATATATGCACCAATTGCAGTGAGAATCGATCACATTCGTTTGTTTGTTTGTTTTTTTTCTTGCACATTAAATATTTTCATTCATTCTTATTCCGATCCGCTTATCCTCACAAGTGTCGCGGGGGGGTGCTGGAGCCTATCCCAGCTGTCTTCGGGTAGTAGGCGGGGAACACCCTGAACCGGTTGTCAATCACAAGGCACACACAGATGAACAACCATCCGCGCTCACACTCACACCGAGGGACACTTTCGAGTGTTCAATCAGCCTGTCATGCACGTTTTTGGAATGTGGGAGGAAACCGGAGTACCCGGAGAGAACCCACGCAGGCCCGGGGAGAGCATGCAAACTCCACACAGGGAGGCCGGAGCTGGAATCGGAACCGGTACCTCTGCGCTGTGAGGTTGACGCACTAACCACTGGACTACCGGGCCACACATTAAATATTTCTTGACATAATTCTTTATTTTTCTCCATGACACAACTAACAAGGAAATGTTGTGATGTGAACTGAATAAAACATGTTGCAAGTTTTGTTCTCATGTTTTCAGACTACGATTATCACTTGCTGACAAATTTTGGTGAGGATCAATGATGATTTTCGTACATGATGCCACCATAATAGAGTGGTTGCACACCGTCCCACAGTAGATTTGATGGGTCGGCTGCATTAGCCAATCACTCCCGCGATAAATGTTTTTTCGTTCTCAAAGGAAGAATGGTTTGGTGTGCCATCTAAACTCTGGCAATATTTGACAGTGCTCTACGTCACAGTGATTACTACGGGAAGCGGTCAAAAACGTCCAATATGGCAGCATACAGGGTATGTCGTTATTTTGATACTTGCCTTGAACTATTTTTCAGACGCCATTGAAATTTACACCATAAATGTACACACACACGACATCTCAACTCAACTGTATTTATAGAGCACTTTAAAACAACCAGCGCAACACAATAAGAATGAAGGAAAATAAAATTTGACTTGTGCGTTGCTTTAAACACAAATGGCGACAAATTGTGAGCCCATCGGTGGTATTTGTCTTGATGGAGAAGAATTTACATGAGGTTAGGGTACTTCAAAAAATTTAGCTTCAACACACAATACGTTTGACTCAAACAATCGACCCCAAAGCTGTGTTGTGAGTTCACTGTCATCATACAGCGCTTGGATTTCAGGTGTTTACTAGCAAGTAAAGCAAAAAAATTAATAAATAAAGGAAATTGGCAGAACGACGGCTTGTTTCTTTAAAAAACTCATCTCACACTTACTACTTTCTTACCGAGCAAGGTCTTAGGCAATATCTCTCTGCAGAGGGTAGAATAGCGAGTCAACCGTGTGAACTTGTAGCGCGTCTTCTCTGCGCCAGGGCAGCCCCGCCTCAGGTTGTGTAACAACTCCGGATCTCGGTGATTCCCTTTTGGCACGGACACAACAAGCCTGACTTTCTAAAGATAGATAAACAGGTCTATTCACATGTTGTCAACTGCTTCATCTCCCCATCAACAAACCACAAAACTGAAAGCCTCGGCTTCTCCTAACAAGCCTCGTCCGCGCCGGCTCCATGTTGGGATTTTGAAACACCGTGAAAAAGTCGAAAACAGAACCAACTAAAATGGAATTGTGAGAGCGCAAACCTCAGCCAAGATTTAACCTTAAAAATAACACACAATAAGGCAATATATTTTTCCATCCGCTTTGCGGCGATCAGCAGTGAGGGCTCTGACAAGATTTTAAGCCCGTTTCACATTGCCAGGAACTGCTGGAATTTTCCTCTCCTTTTTTTCCCCATATGTCACTAATTTGGATAAATGCCGCGAAAAGGGATGTGAACAAGTTTCAGATGTGATATTGTATTTACATGGTCATCTTTAACATTTGGCTGTGTCCCTGTTAATGCTGTCCACCCTGTCATCATTGGGAGAATTTCCCCTTTATTAAGAATGTGTCATAACCAGCTACTTGTCTCTCTTTAATGGAAATCAACACAGTGGGTAGTTGCAGAATGACTATTTTAACATACATTTACATCATTTCCACCATGTTATCTCTTTTTGGCTGTTGTGAAACTTAACATGTCCACTCTGTCATAGAGAAATATCAATTGATGGGGGGCGAGAAATTCCAAATATATTTAGTGAATTATACAAAGTCAATTTGCTGACTGAATTATACTGCCAAGTGAATGGCCACCATGGGGTAACATGAGCCAAAAAATGTCCACCCTGTCAACAAACGCACATATCTTGCTGCTGGCAGGTATCAGTGTTCATTTTGTTGACTCAAAATTTTCAGCATTCATTTTGTCACAAATACTTTTTTTTCCCCAGACGAAAACAAAAATAGAAGTCATTCATTGATACAATAGCTAAAAAGATTGACAATTTCGTCAGCAAATAAAAGAAGAAAAAAACCACACGTTGAGAAAAATCCAATCAGTCAAAGGAATCATACAGTAGAAAAGAAACATTCAGAAAACGGAACATACGGGACAAAGGGAGAACAGAACCAATCAGAGGCCAACTGGAGCGGTGAACGGAACCCAGTCATCCGCTTCAATCACGCTCCCGGGAAGAAATCGGATGAGAAACATTTGATGGTGAAATTGTGAGATAATATCGATGGCTGGTTGAAAGCGACGAGAGGATTTGTGGGCTATTTCACGTTGCGTGATGAAGAAAAAAAACTGTCAAGACTGTGGAAGGGTCATTCGTGGGAAGAACACGGCAAATTCTGAGAAACATCGATAGAAGGTACGTCCCGAGATGTTCTCCAAGGTAAATAACGCCGTCATTGCTAATGTTGTGAGAGTGTTTAGTGTCACAGGTGACCTCAATAGGGGAAAGTGCAACAGAGTAAAAGTCACATCAGCACAAAGCGCTTTCCTAAAAATTCATCAAAGTGAATAAATGTTATCCTTCTGTGGTTGTGTTACCAGCATTGCTGAAGCAAGGACTCCGCACTGCACGTTATTGAGATTCATGTTCAAACATGGTTAGAGTCATTGTGATTAAACTGGGGCAATTATGCACATTTTGTTGTTGTTGTTGAAAACTAGTTTGAAGATATAATATTGTCATTTCACATTTTTCTTTCATTGAAACAAAGTTTCATAAAGACAGTCATGTTAAATTATGTGTCTTGCGTAATAAGCTATAATTACAAATCGGTATGATACTTTTCTGTAGAAACATTTTTATGTATGCTGGAAGAAAATGTGACGATATTAATTATGAATTTAGATGATGAAAACTACTGTTTTCATTGACTCAAATTGGAAGCACAGCTTAAATACAATCAGATAACTAAATCATGACTAAAACTTTCATTACTTTTAGTCGAAAGACTATAACTAAAACTAAAGTGCCTGCAATTCATTTATTATTATTAAAAACAAAAGTGCAAGCCTGACTGAGCACAACATCTAAAATAGATCTGAAGTTTTACAAACACTCTCAGAAATGTTGGGTGGTTTTGAAAGTCTGGTGGAAATCGCAGAAGTCGTAGGTGAAGTCACTTTCCTTTCCATCACATTTTTGTCCTCAAACGGAAAGCAGTTTTACTTGACTTTTATTGTTAATATCCCTCCCAGCTCATTTTAAGCTGACCGCCACCCAACTGAATCCCTAATATGGCCAACAATTGGGATTCATTTAAAAACATCGGCCATCTGCTTGCAATTGGAGCTGAGAGTCTGTTCTCTTCAGAGATAGGCATCTTTCGGGGGGGTGCAAAACGCTCTCCGATGTGGGTCCCTACGCTAATTGTCCTTTCTTATCTGGATTTGCGTCCTGTGTATGGCACTTAGGAAGTTTGTGTGAGGAGGGGGGGGGGGGGGGGGGGAAACGGTTTGTGAACGGCATTTACAATTTTACGTGTAAAACACAATGTGGCGGGGGTCTCATGATGCTGTTGCACGGTGTGTGTGTGTGTGTGTGTGTGTGTGTGTGTGCGCGCAAGGCAGTTGAGATTATGACTTTGATAAGGAGCATGTTGATGTTCTGTGCAAAAGCGCTTTGTCCGTGGAGCGTAACAGCGACCTTGAAAGTGGTGAACCTGCGATGGGTAAATATACACGCGCACATGCTCAACTGGCGTCCAGTGCTGCGCTTTCAAGGCTGAGAATGAGCTTTTTTCACAATTCCCAGGACAGGGTTAGGGCTTCAAAGTAGGGTCGCAATGTAGGGTTAGGGAATCAAGGAATGGATCGTTTGGTTTTTCTATATATATACTGTATATATATATTTTAGATCTGGAATCAAGCCTGGGAGAGGTTTTCAAGCCAGGGTTCAAGTTTGGGTTACATGACAGTGTAAGGGTTTTAAACTATGGTTTCAATCCAAGGTGATGTTCCAAGAGATGGTTTGGGCTTGAAATAATGGGATCAAGTCTGGGGTTGGTTTTCAAGTAAGGTTTAGGGTTTCAAACGTGGGGTTTATTTCGACTTAACTTTCAAACCCGTGTTACGGTTTTAAGCCAGGGTTAAGGTTTCAAATTAGGCAAGTGGTCCAACATGGGGTTTCAATGACAGCGTTATGGTTGCAAGAGGTGGTTTCAGATAAGGGAACAAAGCCGAGATGAGGTTAGGGTTAGGGTTATGATTTCATGCTAGGATTTTAAATTTGGGATTTAAATCAGATTTGGCTTTCAAGCAAGAGTTAGGGGTGAGACGCTTGGATTATGGTTTCAAAAAAGTGTGAAGGTTAGGTGTTTAAGTCTGCCTTAAGGTTTTGAGCTAGGGTTTCAGTTTCAAGTTAGGATTTTAAAGTGCTGTTTCAAGAAACGGTTGAGTTTCAAGCAAGGCTTTCAAGGCTTTTTAGAAAGGGTTCAGTTTGCAAAGTAGGGTTTCAAGCCTGGGGAAGGATTTCAAACCAGTTTTACGATAGGGTTAGGGTTTTAAGATCGGTTCAAGGTTTTATGATTTTTTTTTTTTTTGAGCAACTTGCCTGAAGACTATGACTGTGAAAAAATGGCACCTTTCACTTAATTTGTTTTTTTCATTCTTCCTTTTTTCGGCTCCTTCCGTTTGCCTCACACACACTACAAGCACACGCAAGGGGCACACACTCCTTTTGCACTGCAGCCGCCATGCCTGAGTGCAAGGTGAGAATCACAAAAGGAACACCTGGCAATCGCGGATGTGTTCCTTCTCCTCCTCTTCCTGCTGCTTCTGAGAGGCAGAAGAGAAGCACCCCCATCCTGACTCACCTTTCACAAGGCAGACAGGAAGTGGCATTGAGAGCAGGAGCTGCATGTACACGTCCCAAGCGAGAGCCCGTATGCCTCAAATCCACCAAGACGTACAATGTGGAGGCATGTGCTGTTAGATGTTTGGCTGCATGATTCTAGTGATATTATTTCACATGTACGAGCATTTGCGCAATCTTTTTGAAACAAATTAAGACAAAATATATATGGCTAAATCATATCTCTGAGATGCAAAATAAAGAATTTATTTTCAGGGTTTTACATTAGTGTGTTTCTCTTTCTCTCTCTGTCTCCATCCATTATCGGAACTGCTATATCCTCACGAGGGTTGAAGGCATGCTGGAGCCTATCCTCGTAGGTCTTCGAGCAGTAGGCAGGGTACACCCTGAACTGGTTGCCAGCCAATCGCTTGGCACAGAACCAACCATTTGCACTCATAATCGTAGCAAGTTTTTGGAATGCGGGAGGAAACCGGAGTACCCGGAGGAATCCCACGCAGGCACGGGGAGAACATGCAAACTCCACACCGCGCCGCCCGATAGACATGCACTCATCTATATACATGCACTCATCTATATACATACATACACATATACATACATACAATTAGACACACACACACACACGCGCACACATATCTATAGCTATCTCTATCTCTCTCTCTACACACACACACACACACACACACACACACACACACACACGCACACACACACACACACACACACATATGTATACAGTATATATATATATAGAGCTGTCAAACAATTAAAATATTTAATCTGATGAAAAATGCAACTGTCATAATTAACTCAAATTAACTCATAATTAATCGTGATTACTCACACATTTGTTATCGTTTCTGAATTTCCTTTTATATTTTTTGTCCTATTTTTTCGCATTTTAATGCTCTCATCAACATGGAATCATGGATCCGTTTTCTATGTGCAAAATGCAATAATGCTATAATTTACTGAAATAACAATTTCGATTTTCAATTTTACATGAACATTTTTCACTTGGAGCAGTTATTCACACATAATCTCTCACACAATATTACTGTCTATCAACAACAGTGAAAAAAATATTTTGCCACACAACAGCTCCTTTAACAGCTCTTTTTAGGGAATCAAAACAGAGCAATATAAAATTATAAAGTGCACATCTAAGGTAAACTAGTACTCAGCCTACAGTTCCATGGTTGTATACTTTGTTTTTTTCAAATTTGCTTTGAACACAGCAGTCAGGCTATGTTGATTCTGTTGGTCCTTCTTGCGCGTAAGTCTCTCTATGGTTTTGTGTAGACATCATTTCGGATGACTACACTTGTTTCGAGGCACAACACTGGAGACGTTTTATTTTCACTGTGGTCGCTAGGTCGCTACTACTGCACCACTGAACTCTTGACGTGCCTCAGCGCACTGTCGCTGTCAGACGAACACAGAGAAGCTCCACCCCCTTTATTTATATGGACACGGAACACGGTAACCTTCCACGCAAAATAGTTCCAAACAAGTAACAATCGCGTCAGTGGCATACATCGTACTCAACAGGCTACCTGCTCTTTATTCACCAGAGGCTCATCAACCTAGTCTCTTATTTCTCTCCCGAAACAGGTCTTCTCCCTTCTCTGCTACGTACAATTTCTGTACATAGCTTGAAATGGAGGCTCTCGCTGGCAATCCGTAGTGGATTCGTTAGATGCAATGCGAATGATTTCAGCTTGAGTCAAGCTATAGACAACGTTGACAGGCTTGCATGCAGGAGCCATTCATTTAGCAATGGCTTCAGCAAATTTGTTCTTCGTCGTGTTATCCATTTTCTTCGCTTTGAAATGATCCACAGCTGTCTGTCTTAGACGAGGGGGCGGAGTACTCACGTCAGCTGTGTGCTTGGCCATTAAGTGGTATTTCAGACTCGACGTGCTATGATGATAGCTCAGTTTATGACTGCAAAACATACAGGTAACTTTGGTCTTGTCAGTGGAACAATCTGGCAACTTTTTAAAAGTAAACTTTCCATTCATAAACTCTTTAAGTATCCGTTTTTGGTGTCTCGCGCTGCCATGGCTTGCAAAACAGACATTGGCGTGGACTTGTGCAGCGCGCTTGTTGTTTTGTTTCCGGTTTATTTATAGAGCAACGTAAAATCCGCTGTGACGTGTTGCCGCATTAATCTCGCGAGAAAAAATTTAATCACGTTAAATTCATTTAAATTCATGCCGATAATAACGCGCTAAACTGATAGCTCTAATATATATATATATAGACACACACACACACACACAGCCATCTATTTTCCTCTGTGTCCCGCATCCTCGACGAATAATTTTCCCGCCAGACGCACAGTTCCAAATAATGTACGTTTTTGGGACGCAAAGAAATTTCTTAGTCAAAAAAATAAATAAAACAATTAAAAACTACGGTAAATCTTTTTTTCCAGCAACAAACGCAGTTTGACAATCGCCACCATTGTTGTTTTGATCTCGCGTTAAGACAGATACACACACACGCACGCACGCACGCACGCACGCACACACGCACGCACACACACACACACACACACACACACACACACACACACACACACACACACACATACACACATCCAGTACACACAGATGCATAGTACTGTACATTATTAATATATATTTATTTTCTGGACATTACTCAGTTCTGCTTCTCTCGCAGGGACTAAAACCATCAATAAATATCATGGAAAACATAAATAAATGGCACTTTTCAATGTTTTTACCATATTTTTTTTCAGTGATTAAATTGATACAACAGGTTGTAAATATCTTGTTGGTCCAAGGACTGCTGTGGACCAACTTGTGGAAATCTGTAGTGTTTTCTGGAGATGTGCCAGCTGATCTTGGTGCATGTCCACAAGATTCTTACAAATCATCATCGCTAAAAATAAAATAAAATAAAATAACATAACTAAAATAAAAGGACTTCTGCTATTTACTTTCTGCTCGCCACCTCTGAGACCTGGGAAACGCCACTCCTGTTAAAACAACACTCTGTGTGGCGACTTACATTTATAAACGGACATTTATGTCAAGTGGAGAGCTAAAACTCCAGGAGGGCCCCCTAACCCCGATTGCACAGTTCTGTTGCGTTAAATGCATTTGCACGTCCAGCTGCAATTATGAAGTTGAGAGTATAAACCTGCTTCGACAATACAAGGATTCTTTTTTTTTTATGCT
Organism: Hippocampus guttulatus; assembly: GCF_054856545.1. NCBI lineage: Eukaryota > Metazoa > Chordata > Actinopteri > Syngnathiformes > Syngnathidae > Hippocampus > Hippocampus guttulatus. Next base: position 35,513,539 of record NC_141262.1, on the reverse strand, counting down.
GAATGAGGGTTTGTGGTGCAAAGCCAGTTTGAAATTTGACAGGCATGCCTATCAGGAGTAGACCTAAAAACCAATCTCAAGAAACTATGCCTGAAAAGAAACAGGAAGTGCTTTTCTAGTTTGAAGCAGATGGTTCAGCCGACAATGGCTTGTCCAATGGCGACCAAATTCAAACCTCGTTGACTTGACTGATGGATAAAAGATGAAAAATACTAGGTAGAGTTAAAAAATCTCTCTCTCTCTCTCTCTCTCTCTCTCTCTATATATATATATATATATATATATACAGTATATATATAAATCAGGCCCTAAAAAGGGTTTCACTCAATAACAAGAAGTTTGCTAGGCACACCAATCATGAGGGCGACCTTCAAAAGTGTCTCAAGAAGATAGGGAAGTCTGCCATTTAGGTTTGAAGATACCATTTAGCGGCATTCAAAAACAAACTTGTGAGAGATTCTTACCAATTGGCTACTAAATTTGAACCGTGCATACTAGACAGATGAGCAATGCGATATTTAATATATAATCAGACAATGGCAAGAATAATGGAAAAAAAAAGACAAACAGCAACTGGACCATTTTCTAGTTGGCATACGCTCACTCTTGTCTGAGAGATGTTGGGCTGCTTCAGACTGGTTTTCTGACCATGAGAGCAGCCCGTCTAGGCGACTGTTTAATGTTTAACCGCGGCTGCTGTAACTTTATGGTATGCAAACTGCTAGAAGTCTGATTCCACTTTAAAATGACAGTCAAAAGAGCTTATCGGTGGAATGCACACAGCGTCCAAATAAAAAAAAAAAAAAGAAAGGAAAAACCCTGCAGCAACTGCAGCCCACCAGACATCCTTTTTGCCAAACAACTTCCTGTTTATGCAGGAAGCCAACGGCTGCTTGGAGAGCAGGCAAACAAGGGGGGGGGGGGGGGGGGCTGAAGATGGGTTGGGAGCGCTCAGGAAGAGTTTGACAGCTATAGTGCCACCATCAAGTATTTATAACCTACAACCTTTTTAGAGCCCCTAACCCTGGACGAGCTCAGCCCCCTTTGATACTGTAACTCCACCGTATTTGAGGCCCCCCATAAATCTCTTACTGTGATGACTGCATTGTGTGTGTGTGTGTGTGTGTGTGTGTGTACATATACACTGTAAAAAACAAAAATGTAACGACGACCAAAGATCCCAAATCAAGACAACCGATGTATTCTTTCTTCTTCTACATGAAAGAAAATGAGGCCAGACGAAGAAAGAGACTGTTTGCAACACAACCTGCAAAAGTGTATGCTCGGTGGCAGGGTTCTAATAGCAGAGCAGATCCACAGAACACCGGAAACTGAAGGGTACTGGAAAGGCATATGGGGAGAAGGAGGTCGCACATAACAACAGTGCACAATGGCTGGTGACTCTGTGAGAGGAGCACAGCAACCTCCCTGAACAGAACCCAGTTACCATAACAGTCTCAGATATGAAAAACTGGACAGCAGCAGGCCCGGACATGGTCCACACCTACTGGCTAAAGAAACTCACATCACTCCATGAGCGCCTAGCAGCCCAAATGAACCAGCTGCTGAGGGATGGGACTCACCCAGGATGGCTAACCGAAGGGCGAACGATCCTGATCATGAAGGATCCCTCAAAGGTTGCACTCCCATCCAACTATCGGCCAATAACCTGTCTCTCCACAACATGGAAGCTCATGTCAGGCATCATCGCGGCTAAGATGAGTGGACACATGGATCAATACATGAGCGAAGCACAGAAGGGCATTGGTAGAGATACCTGAGGAGCCAAACATCAGCTCCTGGTTGACAGAACAGTCGCACAAGACTGCAGGTCCCGACGTACCAACCTGTGCACAGCCTGGATTGATTACAAGAAAGCCTATGACTCGATGCCACATACATGGATCACTGAATGCTTGGAGTTGTATAAGGTGAACAGGACCCTAAGAGCCTTCGTTGCGAACTCGATGAGGATGTGGAAAACCACACTTGAAGCCAATGGCAAGCCACTTTCCCAAGTGTCCATCAAATGTGGCATATACCGAGGTGGCGCTACGTACACTTTCCAATATTTCCCCTTTGGTTCAAGTCACTTTTTAAATACTGTACACCACATTGTGATCATGTGCGCCACGTTCAGCCTCTCGTCATAAGTAAAAGGGCACTGTCTTCCTATTGCTCAATGCCAAAGAACCAATGGACGGACGACATAGGACCTGCACACTATGCGGCAAGATGAACAAAAATTCTGACATGCCGGACTTTCGTCATCATGATCCATAATCGTCCCAGATGCCTCACGACCAATCACAGAGTATGTCACACCACACGTGCTATGTCGGGTCAAGACAACTCAAACTCGGCTATGAGACATGTCTGTTGGCTGAAAATCGGGCAACATTTGTGTACTCTGATGTCGGCATTACTGGTTTCACTCATGTGGTGGGCCTTTGTACCAGTCCTAAAAAGTCTTATTTTCCCCCGTTGTGAGTGATGTTTGACCAGGGAGGAAAAAAAAGGTACCAAAAAAAAAATACCATCTTTCACTGGTGAAAATGGATGACAGCGTCCACGACTGCGGCTGGTGATTGATTGGATAAACACACCAGAGGCGCTTATAGCATCTTGTGGCCTTGTAGGGAAGAAAGGCGTGGGAGGGTTAACCTGAAAGTTTCTTCTGGTGTTTTTGAAAGTGTCAATGGGAGCATGGAAGCCAAAGGCCATAAAAGTATTATACTATCTCAATTACACCGACACACGTCGTGTGGCCAGTTCGCCCAAATTACACACCAACATAAATAGTCATTTCCTGCAGACCCCCTCCTACCCACACACACTCACACCAAAAAAAAAAAAAAAAACGTGCTTCCCACTGAAATTGGGATTCGGAGCTGTGAAAGTCGAGCTATTTATGGTATGCGCCACTTTCCACCCCTGAAATATCCACTCCATTCCGGACTTTTTTTTCCCTCCCCCCCTCCTCTTTCTGCCGCTGCTTGACAGACATTAAAAGCCACCTCCAGTCGAACTGCGCACAGAGATTAAGTTTGACAGACAAATAGCCACTCTGAAGACTCCAATGGCTTGTCTGTTGTCATAGCGCGCACGCACATGGACATGCACACGCACACACGCACACACATACACACTTCATATGAAAAGAAGCTAAAAGTAACGCAGTAAGTAATACTTTAATTTAAGATCTCTTATCCGCCAGGAGAACACGGAAAATGTCACCAATTCTAGTTTCTTTCATAAAACAAGTAAACATATCCAAAAAGGTAAAATAATATTACCTACAGTGATATAGTAATGAATTGAATTTGTTCCGTGATGACAAATTGTGACACCTTGTTTATTACTGCCAGCTGGCTCTGGCTGGTTTCCAGTAGGGGGCGCAAGCCAGTTGGGTCAAGTGAGCAAGGAGGAGCGACACCTGGGAGCGACTGCCAGTCAGCTCCCAGTCCAAAGCACCGCATGCTTCCCAGGAAGATGCTAGATCGTTATTCTCCCCATTATTCCTTCAAAACCAGCGCATCCTGGATTCAACGGACAGAAAATAATGTTCATTCCACTCAAAACGCCACTTGGTACAGTACCTTCCAAAGTCTGTTACTTCCAGATCTGGATGCATTTTTCACTATCAATGGACAAAGGCCGGCCGGGCATGTGCTTCCGGCTTGCGCTGCCGTTTTGTCATAGTTTTACAGACTTACAGTAGATGAGAGTAGGCTAAAAAGGGTGACGATATGACAGCGCTGTTGGCTGGGGCGGATGTCCCATCAAAGGTAAAATCAGGTAGAAAGCATGGGCATTAGCTTATCGCCGGAAGGTGCGTATTGACCTATTCATATCTATGGCTGTTTTTGTTTTTTGTTTTTTTCTCGGCTAGTCATGTACACGTCTCTCAGTGATGCTACTTTTGGTTGAATACGCAGTTGTTTTGTCGTACAGGCGGATAAACAGAGGTGAAAGGGCAAGCGTTCACATAGTGGCTCAGGGACACGACCAGATGCACGTCATTACCCCAACCACCAACAATGTATGTTTGGATAAACTCGCGTTGTCTAAATTCTTTTCAAGAAATTTTTAGGTTTAGGTTACGGAAAAACAATACAAAATAACCACTTTGTACGGTATTGGCTGTTTTTAGGCCACGGAAAAAAGTGCTTCAATGCAACAAACAATTGGCTCGAATGGATTGCCCCTTCACCCAATTAGCTCGCAAAATTATTGATGCTCCACTGTATAAATAGTTTCGAAAGTGTTCAACTTTTAGCCATTTCACGGCACAGTATGTTGACTTGCTGCTTGTTTTTCCAGATACAGCCCCATATGCACAACCAACTACTTTGTACATTACTGTGTAAAAACTGTGCACTTAAACTGCTTTTCCAATTCCGCGTCGGGGGAGCACTCGCAGTAATTCATCCACGCCGGCAGCCATATGGAATACTGCTCCGCAGCGCTGCAAAATGCTACTCTCAAGTCACGCCAACTGCGGAAAAAGAAAAAAAAAAGCGACGCATATCCTGCCTCTTTTACTGCCAGCTCGATAAGACTGCAAATACTTTTCAGGAGGTGCATTAGCGTCGAATCCCCAGAGCTGAAATACGGCTAACGTCTGCTTCACCAAAGCCGAAAGTGGCCATTCCATCTCGACATTGACCATACACATATAATTTGTACCTATCGAGTAACATTTCTTCCTTCAACCACCGGTTCCCAGTGAGTTTTGGGGATACGGAGACTGTAATTGCACTGTTGCTTGAGTGACTCTTCCCGGGAATGGTGAGCGCCATTCTGTGGGGTGGAATGCAGAGTACATATTTGCCAGTGGAAATAACTGGAATATGGCAGATGGAGTGGGGGGGTGGGGGGGAGGGCTGCAGGGGGTCTCGCTCAATCAAACAAGCGACTCGTGCAGAGGTAACGCCGCTTTAATTCAAAATGGATGGCGTGCTGTTTGAGCGCTGGGAGCAGACGATATGGTTTTGGACAGCTCGTGCGGAGATAACCGCAATTCCCTCTGGGGTTGTATTTCTGCTCTGGACCCATTCGCATTAATGACTGAGCCTAGCCTTGATCCGAAGTCAAGTGATTTCTCTCCATATTTTAGTCTCAAAGACGTTATCCAAAACAAATGGTTTCTTTTCAGACCTTTGAGCAGAAATCAAAGGGTACCACACCATCACAATACAATGCTCGAGTCCATTTTCGGCCAAAACACAACATTGTGGAGCGATCATATGTCCGAATGTACTATAAAAACAGTTTTTCATACAAACTAAAACCCCTCTAGTCAGTATAAATGTGGACCAAATAACTCGTGTAGCTCCCTAAAACATATAAATGGCCATAAATAACCCTGTGGAGCAATCACACGTCCAAACGTACTGTATAAGTGGATTTTAAAGCAAACCAAGGTATAATACTATTATGTAGAAAAGCAGAGGATAGGCCAAACACAAGGCAGACTGGGCAAAACAAAACTGTGACATAACATTACTGGAACATGAACACTCATGCACACAACATTGTGGAGCGATCCCATGTCAGAGTCTACATTGGAAGTAGATTGTAAAATACACAAAAAAAGTAGTATTCAATAGACATGCAGAGAAATGAGTCAAAATTAGTCAATTAAGTTGCTCCCTGGAACATAAACATGGATACACAGCACTGTGGAGTGATTACATGTGGGAGTCTAATGTAAAGGTGGACTTAACAACACAAAAAAGTACTAATATGTAGAAATGGAGAGGAAAAAAAGGCAAGATGGCTAGTACACAAGATTTGTCGAGCGGCCACATGATAGACTGAAAGTGAAGTGAAAGTTGAGTTTAAAACTAAATGTAAACGTGAGGCAGCAAAGAATGAGGGCCTCTAGGTTGAAAAAAGAATTGTTTTGTAGCTCACCTCAATAAAAACAAAACACTATGCAGCGGCCATTTGTCCAACTCTATTTTGAAAGTGGCCTTCAGATACACAATTTTAAAAAGTCGATCACATAGAAATGCATTGAAAAGGGAAGTAACAAGGCACATTGGGTGAAATTAAGCACCACGTCGATGCTCGGAACGTAAACATGGATGTACACAAGATTGTGGAGTGGCCACATCTCAGGGTATATGATGAAAAGTGGAGGTAAAATCACAACGCGAAAATACTTTTATGTGGCTAATGCAGCCAAAATGCAAGAACCCAAGCATAGTAAGTCGCCGATCACCCCGGATCGTAAACGCAACATTGTGGAGCTCCCACATGGCAGAGTTGATACTCTAGGTCGCATGGCTGAGGCACAAGTTGTCAGGAAATTCCACTTGTGGGGCGTCACTGATTGATTCCTGTGACTTAACCTGGAAGTCGGGAGCCATTTTCAGTGGAGCGCTGCTATTTGTTAGGTGTTTTCATCCCGGGGGTCACGGCGGTGTCATACGTCAAGCTAAGTGCTTCCTGAGGTTGGCCATGCGCTGTTAGTTAGCGTTAGCTGCCACTAAAACGCCATCATGCATTCAGGCATGGCAGCGTGAGAGGAGGAGCGAAAATAAACCAAGGTGACAGGGCATTACGGTATGTTTCAATCACCCGGTGGGCGCTTTTTAGCCAGCAGGGATGCCGTCTATGAAAAGTGGCAAACATAAGCATGTCAAAGATAGAGCAAGGGGTGGGCAAAGTATGGCCCATGGGTCACATATGGACCGGCTGCAGTCTTTCATCAGGCCCTCCAAGTACTGCAAATTTGTTGTGTCAGTTCAGTTTTTTTCTTGACATTCATTTTTATCAGATAATATTCAGTGATATGGGAGACATCATCCAAGATCACTTCTCATGAAATATGTTAATTTGTTGCAAAAAAATAAGATATTTAAAAATGAGTAAAATGAGCAATGCATTATTTTTTGGAGGAAAAAAAAACTTAATTCATAAAAATATCAGCAAAACAAACATTTTTACTCTTTACTTTTTTTTTACTTCGAGTAAAGCAGTGAGCAAATAATTAAATGAGATAGATGAATAATCTGCGCAAATATAAATTGAACATTCTAGAAGATAAGAAAACCTTTATTTGTCCCACACTGGGGAAATTTGCAATTTTAATTAAAGGTAGGAAGGAATAATTGGTTCAGGATAAGATATATGTGCTCATTTCGTGCACCTGTCCTCATTTGTAGGTAGGCACTTTGTAAATCAGACGACAACAATTTAATGGACATTTTCTTCGGGTTCCCAACTTCGGGGACTGTGCCACTGCCTTCAACCAACGTTCAGTTATCCTCACACCCACACATGTAACCACTTTCCTCCTGTATTGGATCCAAGAGTGTATTACGGAAACGATACAGGGTTGAGATGCAATGGTAAGGTCTGGACCCAGGAGTTCTAATTGGTACCCCCCACCCTGGCGACAAGCCCGGGTCCCCCCCCCCCCCCCCCCACCACCAAGGCCCCCAGTCCCTTCCATGGTGTTTATCCACTAATTGGGCCACTTCCTGAGACAGAGGCCAAACAGGGAAGGGAGGAATGCATGGCAAAGGGCCACTCAGACAAGCTAGCGTCAGGACTAGGGGGTGGCGCTGGTGCTGTTGATGGGAACGGGGGGTGGGTGTGCCGAGAGATCAGGGCAGGGAAGGAATAATGCGCATCGACAGATGGCGCCTTTATCTAATATGGGGGGTGGGTCCCTGCTTATGACATAACAGGTCATATTCATGTCGACTACGGTATGCAAAACCAACACTCATTCCTTTAACCCCCCCCCCCCCCCCGTCAGTCACGTTTAAGATAAGATAAGAAATGGAGATAAAGTACATTTTAGTCATGGAGGGTGACAAATGGGATTTTTTTGTTGTTGTTGTTTTTATCCTCGCTGACCATCAACCGCGCTCGGGTTTGTTTGATGTGCTCACTCTTTGAAGTGGGCCTACGGGGTCTATCCGCCAGGGTTAAAAGTTGACCCCCCCCCCCCCCCCCCTGCCCCCCACACGCACCATTTAGGACTTTACAGGGCAGCTAAGGGAAGCCAGATGAACGTCACACACCTCCTCACATTTATTTTCAGGCCTGAGAGTCATTGGACAAAAGTATTAGGATCCCTGGCTCAATGAAAAAAAAAGTAACGTGGCGCTTTCTGAGGTTGCTGTTGTTGTGTGAAAGGTACCAAGACAGGAACAAGCCCACTTTGGCGGCGAATGTGAAAGGGGCATTTGATCTGACCTCAGAAACTGGGAAATGCAGTCAACTTGAACACTGCGTTGCTGTTCTTGTATTCAAGGTATTTACACCGAAACACACAACTTTTCCGGCTTCTGACGCTATAGCAAAAGTCTGTTTTCCACTGCACCTTAAAAGCTGTTTTAATTGTTGTTGGGCTTTTTTTTTTCTTTTTTACCATCAGCGGCGTGGGAAGAAGCCGTTCTGTCTCTGATAAGTGTATTTAGAATGCTGGTCGAAATCGGAAGGTCATCAGACATCACAAGAATTTTGTTTACATTTGATGGGAACATTTTGAAGCTATTTGCCAGACATCTCCCAGCAGTCTCAAATGCAGCATTCTGGGGAAGACCTTTGACAAGATTTTGGACTGTGGGAATTTTTGTGACCTTGTTATGTTGACTGGGAACAGAAACGGGCCTTTCCCCAAGCTGGAGAGGTCAGAAAAGTGCATTTCAATGCCGGTCGAAATGGGAATTCCTCCTGGTGACAAACCAAGGCAAAACAAGCCATGATAAGAATTTTTTTTCATTAGATGTGAACATTTTTGAAGCTCTTTTTATGAGATAATTCTTGCTGATTAGATTTTAGACTGTGTCCGTGGGAATTCTGGTTTATCGATCCAGAAGAACATCTGGGAGATGACCTGGTGTTGGGAGAGACTTGTTTGAATGGGTTGAGGGAAGGATTTCCCCAAGCCTGCCTTTATTGGAGGATTGAAAACAGAAAAGGCCCTCAAATTCAGTTTGTCAAATTGGTCCCACAATGTTGGGCACTTGTCCAAAATGTCGTGATAAGACAAACAACCACGCCTGGTAACATATATGTCCATCCATCCATTTCCTGATGGATGGATCGATCTGCTGATCCTCACAAGGGTCACGGGGCGTGTTGGAGCCTATACCAGCCATCTTCGGCAGTTGGCGGGGGACACCCTGAACCGGTTGCCAGCCAATCGCAAGGCACACAGAGACGAGCAACCATCCGAGCTCACACTCACACCTAGGGAAATTTTTGAGTGTTCAAGCAGCCTGCCATGCATGTTTTTGGAATGTGGGAGGAAACAGGAGCAGCCGGAGAAAACTCACGCAGGTACGGGGAGAACATGCAAACTCCACACAGGGAGGCCGGAGCTGGAATCGACCCCGGTACCACTGCACTGTGAGGCCGACGTGCTAACCAGTCGATCACCGGGCCGCCCTAACTTATATGTGAGTATTTAATTTAGTAAAGATCAAACCAAAAGGCTGTACACAAAACATATTTCATTCTGAGCTATAACTCATCCACAGGATCCACAGTGTTCACGAAAAGCAAGCCAAAAAAATAAAAATAGAAAATGACAGCGATCAGGTTCACAGAGAGACCAATTGGGTCGAGAGGGCCCAAACGCAGCTGGAGTGCTTGAGAGTGACTATGAATAAACACAGAAGGCCAATCGAGGAAGGAGGCGGAGGAGCGGGATGACAGAGACAGACACAAACCCTTTCCTGTTGTCCTAAATAGCAGCAACCGACAGAGCGCCACTGCCGACAAACTTCCTGTCCTATCAGCTCCCTGAGGAGGAAGCGGAGGAGGAGGAGGGGCCCCGGATGGTCACAGAGCGAACATTGTGTTATTGTGGAATACTAAATAATAGTGATGGGAACATGATTGTGTGACGTAAATGACATTCTAGTACAAGGATTCCCAAACTGGGATTTCACCCCAGGGGGGTGTGAGATGGAAAGTGTAAAAGCTGTCTGGTATTTATCACCCCAAAAACATGATTGTTTCCCCATCAATGTGATGCATTTATTGGCTATAAACAGCTTAGTTGTGTTGCTTTTTTTCAAGAGGCGTGTGTGGCTTAAAATGTTTGTCATTTAATGTAAAAGGGTGTTGAAAGGGGTGTGTGGAAAACATTTGCGAAAAACTGTTTCAGAAAGAAAATTATGAACAAGTTCCAAACCGATGCTGTAGCCTCAACCTTTACAGCTTCTGAGGTAGTATCAGGAATGAGACAGTGGCTCTATGTCTTAAAAAAAAAAAAAAATTAAAAAGACTGTCGTCCCACCCCGGACTGAAGCCACTTTTCATAGCTTATTGCTGTGAAATTAACTGAGGTAACCATCAGTGTGAAAGGTACAGATCCCAATTAAGGAGCTGAAGTTGACCTGCAAATTTACTGGCCTTCAAATTAGTATCAAAGGCAGGACTGTGGCTATGTGATAGGGAGGTAGTGTTAGAAAACTGGTCTTGACAAAGTTCTGACCTCCAATCAAAGCCTCTTTCGCACAAAGCTGTTTTTTCCTGGCGCATTGCAATAAGTAAAAAAAATAAAAATTAAAAAAATAAAAACTGAAGCCACTCTTGTCACACGGCTTTTTCCTGTATCACCGCTTTTCAGAAAACAGAATACGAGGACTGCGTCGGCCGTCCCGCAAATTTTCCAGCTCTTCCGAGGTAGTTAAAAAAGAGGGTATGGTGTCCAGGTGGTGTGAGACAAGCCTAGGCTCGTGGCAATGCAAAGAAATAAAAAAACAGGACGTGTGGAACTCCCAAGGCTTGGAACTTCCTCTCCCGGAGTCCCGGTCCAGAGTTCAGGCACTCCCAGCACGGAGGAACACATTACTGATTTGGCATCTGCAGCATGTACCCACTTCCAATCCACTCCTTGACAATTTAAATCAACAGAAATCAACCATCCACCCCCCCATCTGCCCACCTCCCTTGCTGCTCCTACTCGCTTTTACGTCAGTGAGGGCATTGAGAGTGCAACCCTCTGCACCGCTAATGAAACTGGCTCTGGTGCCAAGTCAAGTCTATGGTTGCAGCAGCCTTGACAGACATTCAGGGAGTTCACAGTGAGGATATGCGTATCGGTGACATTTCAACGAGCCCCCCCACCACAAAACACACACAAATCCTTTTATCCGCGTCACAAGGTCGCTAAGAGCGTCGGGTATTATGGTCTTACAACTTCCTGTTGATCAACCTGTGAATTTAGACAGGAAACTCAATTCTCCAATGCCTTCATTTTAGAGTTCAAGCTGAATTGCCGGGAATAATAAGATGGAAATGTACGTTACTCCCATAAAGCATGACGCCGTTCCTGTTAGCTGGATAGGATCATAAGGGAGAGGGGATCCATGTTGTGAAAAGTGAATTTCAAAAATACAACTCTGTTCTCGACATGTATTTTGGAAAAGACACCAGCACTGAAAAAAAATAGGACAACTGTATATTCTCAAACAATGTTTTAGGAACAAAACAAACAAACAAAAAAATCATTCCACTAATAATACACCTTTTAGTCCAAAAACTAAATTCATACAGGGGACAAATATCACACTCACATCATTGCTTTTAATCGTCCCAAAACTTAAATGGGGAGGGAGAAACTGGCTTATGTTTCCTTTGCCGGTCCGTAATGTACATTTTAAAAATGATTTGCCCCACCCCCGGGAACACGAGGAACCCAATGTGAGAAACAACAGCAGTCAGCTGGAGGTGTGGTGAATCCTCCTCATAAACCAAGCATGTCCGCAATGGGATCACTGTGACTTCATTAAGCTGGCATGAATATGTTTCCCCTCTTCACCAATGTGGTTCCAATCTGATCCAAACTGTACATAAACCCCGCAGGAAATGCAGCTGGGCCACAGATTTTCCAAAAATATTCAAGCGTAACATATGGATGTACGGGGTGTGTATATGTGCGGTGTGTCAGGCCCGAGGAAAACAAAACACATGTGCAGGCTATGCAAAAAGGGGGCCGGGAGAAGGGGCATGATTAACGACGCCAACACTTTGAAGACAGGAAGACACCTGGTGACCATCTTGTCTCGATGGGCGACGGACAGAGGGGAATGCTTTAGTGTGTAGGAATTAGCTGCAATAGCACACAACAACGTCCGCAAACCCCCTCGTGCCAGATGAAGGCTAAACCCGTGGGATTGCCGAGGACTCAAGGAATGAGACTCGCAACTTGGCGGCGTGTTTTCAGGGAAAATGATGAATGCCTCGGCTTCCTGTATTGACTGGCGATTGCGCTAAAAGCCTACTCGCAGAGGCCGAGGCATACGCCCAGAGACGGATGAAGTGACTGAGGATGTGTGTATTTTCCTCCCAAGCCACCAACAGCCATTGTTCCACGGCAAGCAGTAAACACACGGCACCTAAGAAGTCTATAGAAACCAGACCGATGCGTGACACGCATACTAATAACGAGCTCCGTGGTTAAAAATCAACAATGATATTGGGAAAACATGCTCAATGGATCATTAAGGGAAACATTTCCCAGCCTTTGAGTTATCGCACTGGAGGATGAAGCAGAATTTTCTTCACCAGAAAATATTTGGCCCACTTTACCCCACCACTAAACAAATACACATTATGTGCAGTTTTCGACACATAGGTGACTACGTATTGACGAAAAAATTAAGCTCAAGGGGATGTTTCTAAGACAGCGTTTCCCGATGCAATGCCGCCGCTGTTATGATAAGATAACTGACACTGTCCTTTTTCACATAAGAGATCCTGCAAAATTGCCAAACCAGAGTCATAACAAAAAACTCAACTGGTTGTAACTTTTAGAGCTGAATAGAGCTCGCCGAAGCAGGTTATTGGCAACGTCAGTCTGGGAAAGTGACAAGTGCATTCAAGACAAAAGGGCTCAGTCAGAGAGCCTCACGTGTCAAACATATTCAAGATGGGACTTCCTGCTGTTCCGGCTCTTACAATACGTCAAAAGCTGGCAAAGGGTAGTTGACACAGAAATACAAGTCGGGGAAAAAGCCAGGTTAGTTGGGGTGAAAGGAGATAGTGATGTCATGGTGTCTCAGTGTAAAATAAAACCTCTCCTCTCTCATGAACACTTTGAGACAGTAATTCATGCCTTTGTCACATCCCGGCTCGATTACTGCAATGCCCTTTACTTTGGAGTCAGCCAGTCCTCCATTAAGCGCCTTCAACTGGTCCAGAATGCCGCTGCTCGCCTCTTGACTGGTACTCGTAAGAGGGAGCGCATAACTCCTACTCTGGCATCCCTTCACTGGCTCCCCATTCATTTTAGAGTTATTTTCAAGATCCTCTCATTTGTTTTCAAATCTCTGAATAATCTCGCGCCACCTTACCTCTCTGAGCTCATCCGCCCCTACACACCTGCCCGGCGCCTCAGGTCTGTGGACCAGACCTTATTAGAAGTACCAAGAACTAAACTGAGGCTCAGAGGGGATGGAGCCTTTTCTGTTGCTGGTCCCTCTCTCTGGAATGACCTCCCACTGAACATTCGGCAAGCCTCCTCGCTGCCCATCTTCAAAACCGTCCTCAAAACTCACTTGTATTCTTTGTCATTCGACTCAGCATGACTTAGATTTGTTCTTGGTTTTACTGTTTGGTGCTTTCTACCGTCTTTATTACCGATTTGTTTTATTGTTTATTGTATATGTTAAATTGCTCCATGTACAGCACTTTGTATGCAGCGATGGCTGTTTGAAAGTGCTCTAGAAATACAGTTGACTTGACTTGACTTAAAACAGTCTCGTCATGGCTATGGTCTGTGATACTAGCAGGTAAATTTGCAGGTGGACTACAACTTCCCCCCATCTAACATAAATTGCTGTAGTTCCTGGTTCTAAGTCAGGACTCAAGTAGCAGCATTCTGGATGTACTGCAGCTGTCATTTTGCTCATTTCAAATCAAAAAAGTAATCTAACCTTCGGAGACTAGCGGGTTTAGACACCATTCCTTGGATTTTGGCATTGCTGAGATGGTTTACAGCTGCCGATGTTGTTGCTTTAATATGGTTGTTAAATTTCAGGACTGAGTATAATATGATCTCGAGGTTTCTAACTTGGCACGATCTGAAGTTGACTGATAACACTTTGTCCATGCTTGTGTGGGCCAAAACCTAACCCGGTGATTTGAAAGGCAGGCCAATATTCACCTGCTGTCAGTGACACATAATGTGACGGTCATCTGAATAGTTATGGTCTCGCACTTTATAGCTGCGTATTAGCTGTATAGAGGCATGTTCAGGATTGAAAGAAGCCCATATTAGCCTTTTGCACTTCATGCTTCGGCTGGCTAGCTATTGTCTCCAAACACAAAACACATTCAGGGAGTCTCTATTAAATCAGTCATCGTTGCCTCCACGGCAGTGACTAAGGCACACTCTGTCAAGTGTAACCCGGATTATGGCATGAGGCAATGGGGAGTGGACTTAACCAAAATCTATATTGACTAAAAGAGTAGCGTCGTTAAAATTTGCTTAATTAAACAGAACTGAATATTGCCGTGGCCCGAACGAATCAGGGCACAGAATACTAGTGGGGTGTCAGCGAATGAGAGGTGCCGTTTTTCACCTTCGTGACGTCACGAACGTGCGGCGCAATCTATCTCGCTCTTTTTTCTGACGGGACCTGAACGCGAACGGACGTATTCTTCGACTGTTGTAAATAAGTGTTTCGGAAGAAAGAGAGAGTCATTCTACGCAACCTCGAGCACTGTGCCTGGCTAACGTAGCCGTTAGCTTTCCGTACCGCTGGGATATCGCCGACCGTATAACGTCGTCGCAGTCTCGTTCGACATTCTTCTGGCCGGGTCTTTTGTGGAGTTCTAATTGAGGACAGCGCTGGGATTAGCGTGCCTTCAGTGGAGTGGATTCCATTACGGTGCCCTGACTTCTACCAAGTGCTGGAAAAGGGGGTACAGTGGTGGTGGCGAGCCAACCAAAGAACATACAGTATATTACATTTGATGAACTTTATTTTATTTTATTTGTGTTGGTGATGTTTAGAAGAATTTATTTTGTACGACAGGAGTTGACAAGAACATTTTGTGCTTAGTTATTTCATTCAGATTGAAAGAAAAAAAAGAAACTCACACCGGTGTTGAGAAAGGTGATCACCAATTATTTTGCTTGAAGGAATGGTCAACTAAGAGGTTGAGACTAAATTGGATTTATTTACCTTTTTGTCACTGTGTTTGTCGTGATAATAATTTTGTTGTCACGTGTTTATGTTTGATATAAAAGGTAATTGTTTTACAACTGTTGTCTTGTTTCTTTGCCCATGCCACCCCCTCAATGGTGACATCATTGGCTCCAGTGAATCGAACCTAGTGTCCCCTTACTGGTCCAAGTAGAAACCCGTTGTCTGCCCCAGAGTGTTTCATCATCTCTAGCAATTATAAAACAGACGTAGCCCGTGTTACACAAGCATTCTTCAGAAAAAGGTACAGAGGAAAGACTCAAAGTAATGCTAATTATTAAGATAACCTAAGATTGACACGTAACCGTTTATGACAGGAATTAAGTGTTTAGGTGATCGAGTAAACTTTTTACTGAAGTCTGGCTGGAGCTGGGGTCAAGCTGAGGGCATTCAGCATTGGATAGCAAAATGGCAGGCAAATTAGTTCAGTGTCTGGATCCTGGAAAGAAAAATAAGTCCTGCTAAACAGAACCGGAACCCGGAAATTAATCATGTTACGGTGTATGTCAACCAGGAGGATTGACCCATAATCTGTATTAAATTATGTTCATGTAGCTGAAAACATTTTAGAACATCAGTAATGTTATTTGTTTGTTTTCACAATAGAGTCCTGACTGTGGCTTTTGACTTGAGGTCTGCACACTAAATGTTCTCAAAAAGACATTACAATAGATCTTTTTTATTTTTTTAATCAATTTGACTTTGCTAAAAGACCATACAACCCATTCGAAAATACTCAGATTAAACAAAAATGTGTATTTTGCTCCTATACACACTGTGAACTTAAATGAAAAAAGTTGATTGTATGAAAAAGAAAACCAATTATTTGTTTGTTATGTGGTCATATTTATTCTGTTTAATAAAAATCTGGGATTAATCTGCAAAACAATTCTCCTCAAAATTAGCAAGCATGCTCCTCAAACGAGGTCTCAGATTTTCAAAACTGCTCTGCAAAGAAAAAAAATATTTGGAGTCTTGCATGTATAGTGTAAATGTAGGGGTCCAAGGGTTGGATCGTAGGGAACCTCACAGGTAAAATAAATAAATAAATAGATGGGTGGGATGGATAGATGTCAAGTGTGAAGAGATTTTTGAAGGACAGTGTTCTTCACTGTCAGTGTTCATCCGCCAATGTTATTAGACCTCTGACACAATGTCGGAAGTTGGCCAATTCACAGGGACAAGTTTAACTCCGCATCCCATCTCAGTCTCTTACACACAGAAATGGGAGCTGGGAAAAAGCTGTGTTGAAGGCTCGTGTGAAAGGGGCGATTGATGACACTGAGTTGCTGGCTGTTCAATTTTACACTCTGGTTTTGGATTCTCGCTATCCACCTCTGTTACTCCAGCAAATCCACAGGTTGGCATGAACCTCCATGAGGACTCGTAGCACATTATGACAGTTCCATGTCCAAATTGTGCTTTGTTTTACAGAAAATAAATGATTTTACACACTTTATTTAAACGATTGTGGTCATTTCCAACCCTTGCCCCAATTTCAGAGGCACAGTGGCACAAACAAAACAGAGAGGCGAGCAAACAGGCTTTGTGTTGCCATTTGGGCCTAAAGAAACCAACTGTTCCCCCCTGGGTTGGATGTGCTGTGCATGTTGAGGCGGTCCCGGCTAACGGCTCTGTAATTAATGGGCAGGAGGCCTTCTCGCTCCCGGCCGCAGCGTTCACAGGGCTTTAGGGTACAGCGAAACACATGTCGAGGGTGACTCTCTTCTTATGATTCTTCGTGATTTTTGTACTCTTTCTTAACGCGCTATGCTGGCCTCAAAGCCTTGGCTAATAGGAGAGTCATTATTGGTGTAAAGAAAGTATGTTGAAGTGATGCAGCTGTCTCGACTGAGAGGCGACCGGGGAGAACTAAGTTTAGCCTGGGTTGTTATTGGAAGTTATGGAGAATACGGGTAGTGGTTTACTGTATGTGTACAGTATAGCATGTTTTCTCATCAAGGCTTCAAAAACACACTGGAAGCCTTCCGCAGTATATTTTCAGGATGGGTGCATTTAATGGCAATGGCTGCTGGTTGGTTGCACCTGTCTGTATTTTCAACATGGCTCAGCATAAGGCCTCAGACCCACTCCCACTATGGCCATGTTTGCGTTTCCCGTTTCCCCCCCCCCCCCCTCCTTCTCCACATTCAAGGGTGAATAATCTGTCTTCCGGAAAGAGAGAGAGCAAGAGCGAGAGAGTAAGGCAGCTCACTAATTTGGGATGGACTTGATTGAGCCCCGAGGCCAAAGGGATGGAACCCACATCCGGAAGGCTAATTCTAACCATAACAGAGCCAACATGTGTTTTAGACTGATTGGGGACGGGCTTAAAGTGGCCGATACCTTCTTCCACAGCAAGGAGCCATTCTTTTTTTGTGGCGTGTTCTGTGGCTTTCGGGCCCGCCAAGTGTGTATTTATAGAGGCCCGGTCATGACACATGTACATTGACTTCTTGTTCTTTCATTTGGGACGAAAGGCAGTGACTGACTTGCTTAAAGGGGAACTACAGTATGATAGACAATTGACTTTTTAGTAGCGCAGACTCAATTCACTTCACAAGAAGCAGCAGTGTGGCAGATAGAATTAGAGAGCAGTTCAGAGACGACTAACACAAATGAGAACTGCCACAGGTTTGCAAAACAATATAGCATCCTTGTGGTGATATGTTAACCCGTAATGCAATGGATATTAGAACACGAACTGTGGAGCAACACAGGCAGATAACAATACAGTAAATATTCCCATCCCCGGAATTCTATGGAAAGGAATATCCTTCACCCGGAATAAAAACCTATGCATTAACATTTTGACTACGATATTACATGTTCCCGGAAGTTGCGTAAGCGGAAATTCCACTACCCGTAACCCGGATGGAGGTGTAATGCCGCGGGAGCTTAAATACACGCAACGCACACCCGATGCGACGGAAAAGACATAATGCTGAAACAAGTTTTCACTTCGCGTTTTTCGATCATCAGATTCTAAACGACGACGTGTATGTGAGTTTTTATTGCCGTGCGTTTTACTGTAATTGTGAATGATTTTAACTTTATTCACTTACGTCCTGGAGAACGCGGCACGAGCTTAAAAGCAGCACCCACTCGACATGACCGAAGAAACGTGTTCGCTTCGTCGTTTTCATTCATCAGATTCAAAACGAAGACGTTTAAGCAACTTTTTATTGGCGTGTGTTTTACTGTAATTGCGAAAGATTTAAACTTTATTCACTTACGTCGTGTAGATCATTGCATCGAAACGTAGAAGAACTGTAACGACTGGAGCAGAGCGAGTGAAATGCATCCGTTTGAGCGAGGCTGGACACAAAGTTAAAAAGATCCAGCAGACACTTGGAGTCGGAAAGACACAAATCTACGAAACTTTAAAAAACAAGGCATCGATTCAACTCCTGATGACAAGCCACCATCCAGGAAGGAAGCAATGCAAATGGCAACAAAAATCCTTCAGTATGCACAAGAATTACCAGACATCGGTGATCAACGGGACAGTTACTTGCAACTAGCAAGAAAACTGTATGACACGCAGGCAAACATTGTCATAAACCAAAGAATGCATCCAACAAAACAATCCAAAATACATATTTTTTTCCCAAGACAGAAAAAAATAAACATTAAAATACTGTACGTATTTTACTGTTGTGATTTTTTTTTGGATACACCTGTATTGCAGTTTTTGTTATATAAACAGTTTTTGGACAGTATATTTTTGTATTTTATTGATTGTGTTGTTACACGTGCATTTTGTCAACATACTTGCAGGTTCATAAAGGACATGTACCATGCTCATTTGCCAAATGAGGAATTTCTGTTATCAGGACAAATTGGACAGCGCAAACACGAGTCCGTACTAGAGAATATTTACTGTACTCGCAAGGAAAAATGTCTCTACCTCTGCCAAGAGCAACTAATAATTATCGTGACCAAGGCACACCCACACCGGAAAGAGCAGCATAATCATCCAAAAA
Organism: Hippocampus guttulatus; assembly: GCF_054856545.1. Taxonomy (NCBI): domain Eukaryota; kingdom Metazoa; phylum Chordata; class Actinopteri; order Syngnathiformes; family Syngnathidae; genus Hippocampus; species Hippocampus guttulatus. The sequence goes on along the minus strand of NC_141262.1, from coordinate 35,494,365 downwards.
GTCTTACAGAAATTGATTTGGAGTGCTATTTTTCCTCAATAAAATACACATTACAAATATTTTGTTCCTTTCTTCCCTGGAATGGATTAATGGCATTTCCAGTAATTTCAATGAGGAAAGCTGATCCTGAATGTCATCTTTAGGCTTCAACAAAACGAAGCAGATTTACTCAGGCACAAATAACAACAATCTGATAAGATTTGGCAAATGAGCTTCCCAATCGCTACCAAATGAGCAATCTGAGATGTGTTTCATGGAACTGTTTTACCGTATATTCATGGCGTAGACGAGTCTATTAATGACTCGCTACTGTATTCGTGTAGCTTTTTGACACACTGTGCCATTTTCTGAGAAATGTGTGTGCTGTCGCTGGAGGAATGGAACTTCGTCATACACCGAGTACCTCTTGTAATGACTGCATGAGGAAAACCAACAGCAAACTTGGCAGCTGATGTTGGTGAATTCCCAAGTGTTAATCTCCTTCTCTCTCAAACAAACCAAAAACAAAAAGAGGGTTTGGGGGAGGGGCTGACCCAAGAAATATGTGTTGTGCTATCGTGTTTTGTACATTTCCTGAACTCCAAGGTGGACGGCAGGGGGGAAACACTCACTTTGAGGAAGGTCACCCCCTCCTCCCCCCAAGCATTTGTGGCAGTCTGGTGAAAGCATTAGATGGAACGGGAGGGAAGGTTTTAACTATTTCTCCTCCTCTCTCCTGTTTTGGATTAAAGGGTTTCTTTTTGACAAACATGAAATAGTCTGCCTGGGTGACTGTCAATGTTTGAACTTTGTACCATAATTTGGTTTACAAACCGGAGCAGCAGCATAAGCAATTGAGTATGTGGCTCTCATTAAGGTTGTTATAGAGCCGTGTGACTAACATCTCTTGGCAACTCGCCAAGAGATGTTAGGTAATAACCTGACAAACACAATGAGCGACAAAGAGAATCGGGAAGGGTGGCCTAATACTAAAAAAAAAAAAATTAGGAAATGTATTTTTAATGGTGAGTGTGAGCGTGCATGGTTGTTCGTCTCTGTGTGCCCTGCGAAGGGCTGGCATCCGGTTCAGGGTGTCCCCCGCCTACTGCCCGAAGACGGCTGGGAGAGGCTCCAGCACCCCCCGCGACCCTAGTGAGGATTTAGCGGTTCGGAAAATGGATGGATGGATGGATGGATGGATGCTTTCAAAACTCTTTCGTCATCGGGAATAATGGAGAGTGAATTAATTTGCCATCATGAAAGATTTATTAATAGTACAGGCCATGTTGAATTTTGAAAGGAAACATTGTGGACAATTGACTTTTTAACGACTTTCATACACATAGTTGCTTATCTGTAGTCACGACCAAACTATTAAGTACAAAATTAAACAACCAAGCAAATCTGCTTATTTCTGATAATTGTGAGCCCTACTGTGTCATACCAGTGCACCTAATTTACATCGTAACATCCAACCACTGTCTGAAACAAAATCATACAGAGACACTATAAGAAATAAAAATTGAGTGATGCCACCACAGCACGATTCATTTGCCTATCCATGACATTATGTGTGTGTGTGTGTGTGTGTATATACAGTATGTATATATGTATATATATATAGATAGATAGATAGATAGATAGATAGATAGATAGATAGATAGATAGATAGATAGATAGATAGATAGATAGATAGATAGATAGATAGATAGATAGATATGCAGCGGCTGGATAGCTCAGTTGGTAAGGCATCGGTTTGGCGTACAGGAGACGGTGGTCCCGCTTGGGGCAAAAAAATGAGCACATAACACCATCCAGTGTGGGTCCTTGGGCAAGATCCTTCACGCTAATGCCTACCTCATACAATGATGAGAGACAATAAAATGAATGACATGCCGGCTCAGACGTCGCCCGGCCAAACTGGGTCGGGTGCTGGGGAACCAGAGCACCTTGATGAAAAATGGGCTACTGGAACAAAGCGGAGATGGGCGAGATGCGATAACATGGCTGTGTTTGAATGCTACTACTCAAGCAACCCTCGTCAGAGGGGTTACATGCAGAGAATGTGGGCGAAATGGTTAGTTCGAAACCCACAGTCACGGTTGACCACGAGACAACGAGATGTTCCAACATCCACAAACGGCAACTGCTGTCACAACTTGAGATTGATGAGGTACAACGCAGGTTCCATGGTGAAGGGCCCCAGGCTGCCAGATCAGAGGAGGAGGTCATTGGGAGAGATTGGGAGGCAGAGATTGGGAGGCAAGCCCCAATGAATGCAGATGATGAGATTGGGAGGTCAGCCCCAATGAATGAAATGCTGAGCGAGGCAGCAACTGACCTGAAAGCTAAGATCATGGTGAGAATGAAAGCTGGGCAACATAGAAACCGATTACAACGGCTATGTGAAGTACCACCTGAAAGCCTCATGGAAAGTGTGAATGCAGCACTGAGGGCGATCCCGACCGTAACGATCACGGAAACCAATGAGCTGATATACGCTTCAGCATCAGTGATCCGAGAGATGCTTGGCTATAAGAGCAACCATGGAAGCCATGAGATACGTTACCCACCATGGAAAAGACGGTTGGAAGCTAAGATCAAGGGGGCTCGGAAAGATGTGAGTCAATTGACGGAGGCCCAGAGACGTGTGATGAAAAGGCCGATACCCAAGAGGGACATCCAGATGACCATACCTGAAGCACTCGAAACTGCCAAACAAAGGCTCCAAGCCTTGTCCAGCCGCCTAAAGCGGTACACGAAAGAGAATGAGGCCAGACGAATAAACAGGCTGTTCGCAACACAACCTGCGAAAGTGTACGCTCAGTGGCAGGGTCCTAACAACAGAGCTGACCCACCAAGACTGGAAACTGAAAGGTACTGGAAAGACATATGGGAGAAGGAGGTTGCACATACCAGCAGTGCACAATGGCTGGTGACCCTAAGAGAGGAGCACAGCAACCTCCCTGTACAGAACCCAGTTACCATAACAGTGGCAGACATACGGGAAAGAGTCTCAGATATGAAGAACTGGACAGCACCAGGCCCGGACATGGTCCACACCTACTGGCTAAAGAAACTCACAGCACTCCATGAGCGCCTAGCAGCACAAATGAACCAGCTGCTGAGGGATGGGACTCACCCAGGATGGCTAACCAAAGGGCGAACGATCCTGATCATGAAGGATCCCTCAAAGGGTGCAGTCCCATCCAACTATCGGCCAATAACCTGTCTCTCCACAACATGGAAGCTCATGTCAGGCATCATTGCGGCTAAGATAAGTGGACACATGATCAATACATGAGCGAAGCACAGAAGGGCATTGGTAGAGATACCAGAGGAGCCAAACATCAGCTCCTGGTTGACAGAACAGTCGCACAAGACTGCAGGTCCCGACGTACCAACCTGTGCACAGTCTGGATTGATTACAAGAAAGCCTATGACTCGATGCCACATACATGGATCACTGAATGCTTGGAGTTGTATAAGGTGAACAGGACCCTAAGAGCCTTCGTTGCGAACTCGATGAGGATGTGGAAAACCACACTTGAAGCCAATGGCAAGCCACTTACCCAAGTGCCCATCAAATGTGGCATATACCAAGGTGATGCACTCTCCCCACTGCTGTTCTGCATAGGACTGAACCCCCTAAGCCAAGTAATCACCAAGACAGGCTATGGATACCGCCTCAGAAATGGAGCTACGATCAGTCACCTCCTCTACATGGATGACATAAAGCTGTATGCTAAGAGCGAAAGGGACATAGACTCCCTGATCCACACAACCAGGATCTACAGCAGCGACATCGGGATGTCATTCGGGCTTGAGAAATGTAGTCGCATGGTGACTAAGAGAGGAAAGGTAGTCCGCACTGAAGGGGTCTCACTCCCTGAAGGAACAAGGCAGACATTGAGGACAGCTACAAGTACCTCGGTATACCACAAGCCAATGGCAACCTCGAACTGGCAACAAGGAAAGCGGCTACGGCCAAATACCTCCAGCGAGTGAGGCAAGTCCTAAGAAGCCAGCTCAATGGCAAGAATAAGACCCGGGCAATAAACAGCTATGCCCTGCCAGTGATCAGATACCCTGCAGGAATAATAAGGTGGCCAAAGGAAGAGATTCAGACCACGGACGTTAAGACCCGAAAGCTCCTAACCATGCATGGAGGGTTCCATCCCAAATCCAGTACCCTGAGACTGTACGCAAGCCGAGGGGAAGGAGGCCGGGGACTAGTGAGTGTGGAGCCACTGTCCAGGACTAAACATCCAAGCTCCATGAATACATCAAGGAGAAGGCTCCAACGGATGACGTACTCAGAGAACGCCTCAGACAATGGGGAACAGAGGATGAGGCGCTGGAAGAGGGACCATCATGGGAGGACAAGCCCCTACACGGGATGTACCACCGGACCATAACTGAAGTGGCTGATCTCAAGAAGTCCTATCAGTGGCTAGAGAGGGCTGGCAGAACAGAGGCACTCATCCTGGCTGCTCAGGAGCAGGCCCTGAGCACCAGAGCCATTGAGGCCCAAATATACCACACCAGACAAGACCCAAGGTGTAGGTTGTGCAAAGAGGCACCCGAGACGATCCAACACATAACTGCAGGGTGTAAGATGCTGGCAGGGAAAGCCTACATGGAACGCCATAACCAGGTGGCTGGCATAGTCTACCGAAACATCTGTGCGGAGTATGGACTGGAAACCCCAAGGTCAAATGGGAAACACCTCCGAAGGTGGTGGAGAATGACAGAGCGAAGATCCTGTGGGACTTCCAGATCCAGACTGACAAGATGGTAATGGCGAACCAACCAGATATCGTGATCATAGATAAAGGGCAGAGGAAAGCCGTTGTAGTGGATGTGGCGGTCCCAAGTGATGGAAACATCAGAAAGAAGGAACACGAGAAACTCGAGAAATACCAAGGGCTCAGAGAGGAACTGGAGAGAGCCTGGAAGGTAAAGGTGACAGTCGTGCCTGTGGTGGTTGGAGCACTCGGGGCAGTGACCCCCAAACTAGATGAGTGGTTGCAACAGATCCCGGGAACAACATCGGACATCTCAGTCCAGAAATTTGCAGTGCTGGGAACAGCAAGGATACTGCGCAGAACCCTCAAGCTTCCTGGCCTCTGGTAGAATGAGGGACGGACACCACCCGAGGGGTGAGACGAGGATTTTTTAAAATGTTTTATTCACACACACACACACACACACACACACACACACACACACACACACACACACACACACACACACACACATATATACAGTACTGTATATTCATTCCATGGTGTACTTTGACAAAAACATGTCACTGACAAGTTATTAAAACAATCCAAGAACTGTTTTGTAACTGGGGGGGCGCATAAAATGTCTGTATTTTCTGGTTTGCTTTGTGCAACCTCATTTTACAGTAATGGAACAATGGCAGGCGCTCACTCTCCCAAATATACAACGTTAATGCGGAAATGAGTCTTGTGGCTTTCCTCAGGTGCTCAACGTTTCCCCAAAGCAAGTCTGTTAACCACCCAAACCACTCTGGCATACTGCAGCGCAATTCCCCCCACGCTCACAATCCAGAAAGCGCATTGGCTGCAATCCCACACAAAATCAATCTGGGAAGCAGAATCATTTGTGCAAACTCGCTGAAAACATCAATTGAAGCATTTGGATTTTTTTCCCGCCCCTTTTAGTATTATTGTTGTTGTTGTTGTTGTTTTAAATTCTATAACAGCATGGGGGAAACGGGATGGTGCAGCAGCGCAGCCTCACACAAGGCAGCTGTCCTGGAATGCGGGCTGGCACAGGAAAGCCAGCTCTTCAATTATTGCTGATGAAAACAAAATGGATGCAGTCTGTTGGGCACACAGCTTCTAATTAGTGGCTTCCGTCTTCCTAATTGCTTTCTCGGAGTCGCCCCCTCGTTCGGGGATCGGACCAATTGGCCGCGCTGCATTTAGTGCGCTTTGTTTATCTTTGACAGAAGCCATACACCATAATCAAGGCGCAAAGTGAAGGTTTTCGAGGCAGAGAATAGTCAAGCCCTGGCTTTTTATAGTTTTGGACTGTTTTCAGCTTTTAAAAGGGAATAAATGGGGATGGGCACAGGAATTAACCACAGGAAAAGCCTGTATGCTAACTATATGCCGGAGGACATGCTGTGCGTGCTGCAGGCCGGGCTGCTTTTTTCCTTAATAGCCATCTTTAAAACATCTCAAGTTGGTTCAAAAGATCTTTTTTTTGTAGTAGTAGTAGTGGTCGTCGTAAATGCAAGGAATTCTGCCGCTAAAAGAATACGATCCCTGACTCAGGTCCTCAGGTCCAGAAGTTATAAATGAGCCATTTTGCCTCTGATCTCCACCAAGTTCTGTTTTGTTTTCTTTTTTAAACACCCCAAAAATTACTTGCCCAATTTCCACACAACCCTGTGGAGTGGCTTAGGCCTTTCAATTACAGAAAGGCCACAAAATTCTCGCAACAGAGCCGTAAGCCAAGAGCGTTTGTTCACGGTGCAGGAAGTGTGACTACACCAAATCGTACTGAAATCAAAGTAGCACAGGAAAGAGTGTAAATTTGATTCATCCATTCCAGAACCCCCAAAATAGGAGCAAATAACTGTTCAGCTCACCGAAAGCATTGTCAAATAAATACAAATGACTCATGATGTGGATAATGGACTCTTGACAGCGGACGGAAGAAGGGGCTTAAATATTATTTAAATATTTATTTAAATAAATATTTAATATTTTAGGACAGGTTTTCTTTCTTGAATTTGTTCGTGTTTCTTGCCTTCTTTAATAAATGGATGACACTAAATGTGGGAACTTTCTGTTGTATTGCGTAAAAAGGCTTCAACTGGGGTCGAGGCATATTCCACAATGCGATCTTGTGTTCCCCCATTCAAGGCAATAACAACGTTCCCGGTCTGCTCGGCAACACTCGGGCAAGTTAGGGCAACATTGGCATAACGTCTCCTGTCAAAATTCTGACCTTTAAAATATAAGCACGCCGGGAGAATCACAGTTTCACACAAGACTTTGCGGCTTACTTAGCACTAAGTCGCTAAAACTGTTTTGTCTTTGTTTATTGAGTGGGACAGCTAAATCAGGCACCCTGGAGCTAAAGAAAATGTGGTGAGAATATGTTATTATACTCTATTTTGAAGGTCGTACTTTTGACAGAGTACGTTATGCTGGCGTTGCCGAGCAGACCGGCAGGATTATTGCTTTGCATTGCTGAATAAGCTCGGCCCTTTCTAGGGCCCTTATACACAGCGCACAAAATGATTTGAAGGAGCCACATTTGTTTTCCAGCAAAAGAACAACACGCTTCTCGAGTGATTTCTGCAGTGTGGCATCGAGGTGCTGAACTGAATTAGGATTGCTTGGCCTTGGATTGTTATTGTTATTGCCTGAGTTTCAATGGACATGTGGAAACAATAGGCACCGCTAGCTTTTGTATCGAAACAAATCTAATAATTCCGTCGGCAAACGCGCCATGATATCCCTTCACAGCACACAAACACATGTTCTTTGCGTGCTCTCGTGTGCGGCTACTACAACAAACAAAAACTAAGCGTGCAGCCCGGAATAAACAACATAAATTCGCTACAGCATCTGCCATCAAAATGTCTAACCATCACGAGTGCATGTATTTACACGACCTGCATAAGATTGATATCCTTCTTCCTGCAAAGGTGACATTAAAACGACATCCTGAAGGGATTTGCTCTGAAAGTGAGTCACGTTTATGGCAGACAACAAATGCTAACTGTGTGTGGTCCGTTAGAAGGCACAGTATGTAAAAGCCGACACAAGGGATATTTACTGTGGAGAAATGAGGTGCAGGTAAAATTCCTTGCGAGACGAAAATGTGGATAGCAAGAAAACTGAGCGTTGCAAAAAAAGTGGAGACTACAGAAGGTGTATAGAAAAGTAAACATTGCAATGCCAGTCTGAATGAGACACGCGGGCAAATGGTTTCACCTTTCGGTCAAGACATGAATTGCATCCGATGAAGACTATGCACAGCAGGATCACCGCAGTAACGTAGAGAATGTGGAGTATGCTGTGTACTAAGGCACAGCAACATGGTACGCTAATGTGGTACTTTGGGCTGCCCAGCTGGTTGGAAGAAAGCTGTCAATAGGCAGCAAATGGAAAAAGCACCAGAAAAAAAGCATCATAGAAGTAGAAGTAGAAGTAGAATTCAAAGTAAGAAGAAGAATTGGAGTCAGTCAAGTAATTCAAGGCAGCGCTCAGCGCACCCTAACTACGGCGTGATTTAGTGCGATTCGATGAGAAGGGAGGCAGGCTCGCAAAGCAGCACCCGGATAAGCCATAAAGATGGCGGAGATATGCGAGAGGGGAGGAAATGGAGGGATTTGAACGCTCTTCCATTATTTCCTCCCTCTCTCATTTTCCCCCCACTCTCTCTTGCTCTCTCTGTCTGTTTACAATTACCATGCCGAGAATGAATCTTCCACGAATGACCGCTCAGCTGGCAGCCCCCCGACTAGTAGGGAACAAGGGAGCTATTAGTGGAGGAGTTGAGGAAGGAAGGAAGCGGGGAAAGCCAAAATGGAAGGCCGGCCAGCTCCGAGGCCCGCGGAGGGGGGGGGGGGGGGGGGGTCTTATCCACACATCTCCCCGAGGCCATGACCACAAGGAGGAGGAAGAGGAGGACGATAAAGGAGATTAGTTCGGGGATGTGGCCTGAAGGACAGTGGAGGATTTAGGCCAAGACCTCCCCCCGCGGCCCTTTGACATCAGAGTTCTCCCTTGTCCAGGCGTCCACATCCCCACCCAACCCCGCGGGCGCATTTGGTACCGGGCCACAGACACACACCATCATTTGAACAAGTCGCACCCAAGTAATGAAGTGGAAAGCATGAAAGTGCGAGCAGAGTTTGCACAGTTTAGCCACTAATCACTAGCCGGCAGCCACCAGACGAAAGCAGCAATCACTCATGTCATCTTTTGATCATGCACATTTGCAAATAGCAGCGAGGCGAAAGCCATATGGATCATGATTTGGGAATTGTGTTTACATTTGAAGGCGTATTCCTTAATGCTGAGGGGCCCAGTTTTACGAGTTCACTGTGTTGTTTTCTATTGTTATACTGTTGAATAAAAATGAATGAAACAATGTATGTGAATAAAATGTTGACGGCCCAAAATGCTCACATGTAGACTAACCAACCACGCTCCTGAAGTCACTCACAAGGACACGCCCCTTAAAGGCACATGTACAAAACTACAATTGGTGCTGCGGTGATCCCACTCGTCCCAATGTAATTACACTCACGACTTAACTTATTTACATGCACACATATTGTTTTCTTTTAATATGCTTTACATGATAAAGTGCTATTTTTCATGTTACTGGCCGCCGTAAATGACACATGTGAATAGTGAGTGAGGCACAGGTTCCAACAAACAGCCCCCCTTTCACATGGCCATTCATCATTGTGAAAGAGGAAATGAAGTGAAGCTTCCGCCAAGGAGCAACAGGGGGCCCTGAGAGGCGTCAAAGACCTCCGCAGTGTTTCTGTCCCGCTTTTGCTGTTGTTGTTGTTGCTGTCTCTCCACTAGGGTCGCTCGCAAACTAGCACAATAAGTCTTTGGATCTGGGAAAACGTGGTAACACCCCCATCACAATGTCTGTCCTACTCGGTGTCCGCCAAGTGTGATGTAAAATGACCAGAAACGGAGACGTTATCAAAACTGGGTGGAAATGGCCTTTTCATTCCATTAGCAAACAAGCTACTCTAGAGACACCTGGAGATACTGTTACTCGATCTAGCATGTCCCCAAAAAACCAGCGGTGCCTTGACTTACAAATGCTAACTCAAATCAGTTTCCCACTGAAATGAATTAAAATAGCATTAAAACTTTCCAGCCCCATGAACACCTACGCAATTTTTTTGAAAACATGTTTTTAAGAGGAAAAATAGAACTCGGCAGTGTATTAACTGATAAAAAGCATTTAGGAAGGGCGAGTATCAGTATCAGTTATCAGTGTTGCGCCTATACAGGCCTTACTTCAAGCCATCTCTGGTATTTATGAGGCTGCCGATAACAGCCACCGACACATCAGGTATAAAAATCTGACACTGAGTAAGTCCTCCTTGCCTGTAGTTGGCACTATATTGCGGCAAATTCACACATCGGCGAATCATCATGTGTGTCAGAAAGAAAGCAAGGTTGTTGTTAATTGAAATATTGTATATCACAAGTGCTAGTGTTATCTGTGCTCGAGGTATTTGTACTGGTATCGGTCTAAAAAAAAGTGGCATTGTAGATCCTTAAAAACATGCACGGGTCAAATATCCAATTTTTAAGTGTTATAGGTTAGTCCAGTGACATGGATGCTAGTTTTGTGAGCCCATCTATGGTGTTTTACATTGTGTGTTAGCACTAAGCTAGCAGACTTTCATATGGGCAAAATGTGTTTGTTTTAGGATTACTCGTCAGTCGAGGTACCTCTGGACAGCGAATAACATCTTGTTTGTTCAAACTTTCTCAAAATGCGGAAGTTGGAGCTCACACAGACCTCAAACCCCCTCCAAACCCCCCTCAAACAGTGGCGGAGACAATGTCGAAATGTTACTCCCTGTAGTCGGCATACTTCCATTTCAAACCCCCCCCCCCCCCCCTCCTCCCCCCAAAAGACTTAAAGCTTTTACACTTGTAAGCAGCCGTTTGGGAAGCCTGGAGCGGAGAGACGAGCTCGGGGCGTTTTGGCAGGAGATTTTGGGAAGCTACAAAGAAGGTATTATTTGTTGGCTTTGCCAGCTGCTCCCGAGCCACCTTCTATTCTGTGTGAGTGCATCCGGATGGAGGCAAAGATGGCTCCTTGTTGTTGGAGAAGCCGGTTAAAGAGGTTCATGCATATTATTGTACTATATACACTGCACATACGGTTCTCAAAATGGGGTCCGCGAGATGTGACTTGGGGCGCCGCTGAACAATTTGCAATAGGTGAAGTCGAATCACGGTTTCTAAAATGCATACCTATGTATAAAATGAAGCTGATTAATTCTTCCTCCTATAGCTTTTGCCCAATTACAAGCGTAGAAATAAGCATAATATTGCAGTTATAAAGCCCCTTCTTTCTTAGGACAAAAGACCCATATAGACATTTGACGAACCCTTCATGTGTGGGGGTCCAATGTATTTATGTATTGATTTATTGAAAATAAAGACGTCTTTCCCAGAATCAATGAAAAATCTGGGCTTAAAAAAAGAATATTTGAGTTAATATCAGCAAAATCACATGCCAACAGAACAAAGTTAAACTGAAAGAAAACCAAGAAAAAAGCCTTGAAAAAACCCCATAATATATATATTTAGACCGCCTACAAGTATAAAATTACAGCATCTCCACCAGTGACACGGTCTGTATTTTTTTTAATTCACCCGTTTAAAAAAAATCTTTCATTAAATTTGAATTTTAATCTCCTATTACGATGATATCTTGGAAAAATACTGCTACTCTTGCAAGATTAACTTTTTGTCCTGACATTTCGTTGTTAAATTTGTTTGTCTGAAAAAAATGCAACTTGATTCTTGTAACTCTCACCTCTCACATATGAATTTGTTATCGCCACTTCATAACCCCCCCCCCCCCCCAAATACGAAACTTTTTTACATCTTATGGCATTTAATGGCACGCATCATAGTTCTATTTAATTGGCATTGGGATGATGGTGTGAAGGGGGGGGGTTGAACAACAACTCCCCTGTAAGGGGTCCCTGGGCCTAAAAATCTGACAACCCCTGCCCCTACACCCGTTGCCACTTTATAGAACAGTACGCTCTACTAGCGTTCCAAAGCTAACCTGGAATAAACATTCTTGGGGGTGGAAAAATGTCAACTTTGGAGCATTACTGCGAGAGGGGAGCAGCCTTTCATGAAAAGAAACGAGATTTCCTGAATGGAGAGCATTCCAAGGACGCCGGTGGTCTCGGCTTGCCAAGAAGCAAGACGACACATGCCGGAGGATCGTCTGCCAGGTAACACAAAGAGCTCTCATTTCCTCCTTTTATAACAACATCACACACACACACACACACACGCACCCCCCCCCCCCCCACACACACACACACACTAAAAGGCTTACACAACCAAAAACAAAATTTGGTGAATCGTTCGATTTCTACATGGCAAAATCAAGGGGTCAAGGTCAAGGTCATCTTTATTGTCAAATATGCTTTATGTATGACATGCAGCATAGATTAAATTTCTTCCTCTCAATCCTCCTCAGTGCAAACACAAAAATGTACTTTTGGGATTCCAAACCAGAGCTAAATTGTTTCCTTCATGGAAAGATCCGGCAAAACTGCGACTTTTATCCAGGTCAAGAAGGATTTTTGCGGATTTTCTAACGGGTGTTACAGATCAAACCCAAAATGAAAATCAAATTGATTTAGGTTGGTACATTTTCAGCACTGTCACTTTGATACGTTCTGTTTTTGAAGAAGGGGACGTAAATGAAAGCATTTCGTTTGAATCAGAATCAACAATTAAAACAACAATAATCGAGAGACTACCTATCAACATGATTGTGAGTTGCATCCCTACTCAGGTGTTACCGCTCTCCTGTCATTGCGGAATACAATTTCACAACGATTAGAGAAGGTTTTTTTTCCATGTGAAGCTGTTCTGCGTGAAAGGGATTGACACATGTTGTCGTAAACTCAAAAGGTTTCCACCTTCTCAGGCGTCACACTAGAGGTGGTGTGAAGTAACAAATGCCTGGACTTGGGTGCCAGGTTGAACACTGGACAGTCGCTTCTCCCTTGGACAACTCTGTTGTACAGGTAAGCCCGTGTCAACACCATCCGTAGCACTTGGATGTGAAGCTTTATGATGGACAGTGTGAGAGGGCATTTTCCAGGTGCGTGGAAAATGACAAAAACAGACAGCTTTTACAGGAAATGTCCCAACGATGAATTTCATCATTCCTTCTTCATTCACGACGCAAGCAGCAATGATGTCTCCCCCGACGGTATCGGTTCAGGGATCGCCATTGTGGGGGGGATGAAAAACAAACAATCCCCAATTCTAACAATAATGTAATTCTATAATCAGATTGAAACTCAAAGGAGCTGTTGATTTATTTTTAGTTTCATAAGCTTAACACATTTCGACAATGCCACTCGGGTTCCGTTTAACTAATTGGGTTCAGGGTTGACATTAACTCATTCAGTACCAGCCAATTCTAGGCCAAGTCTGAAAAGACGTTTAAAAACGTCTTTGGGAGTGAATGAGTTGTAAATGTGTCAGGAAATTGAGACAAGATCATTATTCTTTCTGTAAATACATGGACAGCACAAGTGGCGTTGCCCCCCCCCCCCCCCCCCCGGCCGCCCATGAGGCCAGATATGGCCCGCGACAAAATGGTAAATCATGTACATAAACAATTCTTCAAGTTGAACAAAACTGGGGTTCGAGATATTGTCTGCATTTTTGTTAGCCAATCCTTCCTCTAAAACCGTCTGACAAATACTTGAACAATTATTTACTCACTTTCTATTTCAAAACTAGTTATCTTTCAAAACTAGTTATCCATCAATTTATTGTCTAAATGTGAAAATATAAGGTGATCATATATTAGTATGGGATCACAGACATGACGCACCCTCTGAGGGAAACCATAACACCAATGTGGCTTGCGCCAAAAATGCGCTCGACACCTTTGATGTGCAATATAAGGAACATACTTTAAGGAACATTCTTGTTTGGTGGTTTGCCATGACATTTATTCAAATGTAAAAATGTGATTACATTCAACAAAGGTTAGAAAACACTGTCAGCGTGGATTCATGGATACACACACACACGCACACACACGCACACACACACACACGTTTGTAAACTGATCCTAATACAGCTCTTGAAGTTTGATACTTGCCTGGGGATACTCCATGCAGACACACACACACACACACACACACACACACACACACACACACACACACACACACACCTTCCCAGAGATCATCCATATCCTATTACTTGCTCGCAAACACACACACTCAGATTTGTGTTGTTGCTCTTATTTTTTGATGCCGGCGTATCTTAATTGCGCCACACCACACTTTCTTTACTGCATCCTAACAACATGGTGACTTTGGAATCGTTTGTGAGAGCACAAATGTTAGCGGTCGATATCGAGGACATTGTGTTCTGTTTGGAGCAATGCTGAAAAAGATATTGACAAACCAATTTGACGCAGGACAGCGTGTTCCCTTTTAATCCTTGAAGGCAGAAGCTGAGAATGCGATCATGTTAGGCCAAGAATGCAAGCGGAAAATGGCTGAGGTGCGGAACTCGTCGACGACTTGAGACACGCTTGAAACCTGAACGTTAAAGACCTCAAACTCACGCTGTCGGGCAGAATGACTACTTTTCAGGTAATTCAAAACCTCACCCTAACGGGGGGGAAAAAAGCCATCTCGTTGGAAATAGCGAGCAGCCATAGTTCAAGTTGATAAAATGTTTTGCCGTTGTATACTCTTGCGCAACATCAACACAACTCACGTTCAATCGCTAATTTAGTGCTGTCATTCATTAAAATGGTAGCGGACGTCGCCAGCACATCCAGCCACATCAAAGTGCGCACGACGACTGCCCTACCAGAAAAAAAAGACTGGACTTTCACGTCACATGAGCCGAGCATCTTTGAAAACACTTTTTCAATGGCCTTAGAGCCATGTGTGATGCAATAAATCAAACAATGAGCTGACTAAGCAGTTTGAAAAATGAATCTACATGTGCCTACCTTTCGGGGGGTGGCCAGTTCCACCTACACCGATGCATTATTGCAATCACACATTCAATCTTGAGGCCACATAATACTGCACGGCTCCCGCAGACTGACAAAATGACGGAGATTTACAACACTTACCATCCAGTAAAAGAAGAGATTGAAGAGATTTTACAGATTTGTTATGAAGCTATTTTCAACACTTTAAATTGGTTGATAATGCATAAAAATAACAGAGTTGAGGTCGGACAGTATCGATATGTAAAAAAATATAGACCATATTTTCACGACCATACGACGCACCATATTAAAAGGTGTAGTGTCATGTACGGGTGCTATTTCTGTATTTAGCACATCCACAAGGCACATTATATTATTGGCACGGTAACACGTACGCTGGTTTAAAAAATACAGTAGCAAGTATGCATGCCAGCTTATGTTTTTAAAAAGGCAGCGGGAGCAAAACTGAGCTCGGTTGTACTTTATTGAATGCTTGAACAATGTACTCAATGTTTTTTTTTTGGATCAATCCTCATCCTCAAATCTATCAAAGTCCTAATATTCTGTATCTGAAATGAACAGCTGGGAAAGTTCTCCATCAAACACGGCAGGTTCCCTCGCGTCATCGTCACGCTCAGTCTCGCAGAAATGATGCCGGCTTTTGCGTGAACTCAAACACAATCCACACACAGGTTTTGGCGGAACTTGCCCAGCCCTGCCTCCCGATCGTAGTAAAGCTGTCCTCGCCATCGCTCACAAGTTCACTTTGACTCTTGCTGGACTGGAATTTTTTCTTTCGGCTTAAAAATCACCATAGGGAGCCACTTCTGTCCATTACCAAGGCAACCAAGCACAACAGTAAACGCCGACTTCGCGCGCCCCATTGTGCGTATCGCGATTGTGCTGGTCCCCTTCTTCTCTACAGTGTGGTTCACCGGGACGTCGAAAGTGAGCAGAACCTCCTTCATGTTGGTGACACCCTACCCACTTTAACATCTGTATGCTGTCCTCAGTTACGTCCGCCTTTCCTGTATATACGCAACGTATCGGCACAACATCAGTCAGGCAAGCGGATTCGCCATCAAAGTCACACAAGAGCATTCACGAATTTTGGAACTTGGTTCATACACAAGGCGACCCACATTATTAGGCGTCCCATCCATTTTGGAGAAAATTTAAGACTTTTCACTGCGCCTTTTGGTCATGAAAATATACGGTAATTGACCATATTTGGACAAAGGAGGTTTGTGCCCAATGCATGACTTACTCCCACTCCCAGTTTTGACTACTGGCTTCTAGACTGCTTCCTGTTGGGGCTTTTCACCAAAACATAATGAACAGAGCAAATTGTGGACAACTCATGCAAGACGCTTCCCTGTGCATTCTTTCATGAAGTCAGCGATTACGAGGAACGTGCATTACACGCATACATTTCGCCCCAGGACATTTAACTTGGTTTTCACGGAAGACAATCCTCCAATATATGATTGACTTGGCATGAAAAACGAGCCCGCAATACTTTTACTATTGGCTATTAACTCCTGATTTCAACACTGTAAGGTAAGTGATTCCCAACCACTTAAGACAGCAATGCATTATGGTTATAATTTGATTTATGACTTACTGACTTAAATGTATGCCACGTTTGGTAGAATTTTGTGACGTTATTGCATTGGACGCTTATCAGACAGCAGATTAATGACTCGAATGTATGCAACACATACAGTATATATAAATACTCCTCCTTTTGTCATAATAAGAGACATTGGAAAATTTTCCGTAGCATACCTGATGATCTCTACGGCACACTAATTGTGCCATGGCATACCGGTTCTGAATCTATTTGATGGTTGCTTTTATTTTAGTTTAAACCTAACCTATGAAACCAAAACATTTACATTTCAGTAAATCTGAGAATGTTTATTGTAACACAGATTCATTGATTGCTTATCTTTGCCCAAAAATACATGAGCTGATCATTAAATAGCAATTGCCATGTTAAGGAATGAAAAAAAAAAAGAGAGAAGCACAATGTGATGATTTTTTTCCCCCCAAGTTGTTCAGTCCTATAAGAAAACGCTGGTTTTCATTTGTGATGGCAACCGACTCTGAATAGTCACATGAGTTTCTCCATTGCCTTGAGGTGGGGAACACCATTGATTCAGGGGCGGGATGCAAACCTGCATAGCGGCAATCACAGACAAGTGCTTTGAATGCAAAGGAGGCAGTCAAAGCGCCACTTAAGCTAATATCGGAGTATTTACCAAGCTGCCTGCTAATTACACGGGGGCGCAATTGGAGCGTGATTGCAATTAGCCAACGTCCACACGGCCTAGGAGGAGAAAAATATTGGCAGATGTTCAGGCTGCTCAGAATGAATGCGCACCTTGTGGAGCGTTCGTTTTCAACTCCTGGCAGCATGCGGCCGATGCGATGTCGAATGGAGGCCATGTGCTCGACATCAACAAAATGAACAGCAAGGGAAAAAATCCATTTGAGCCAGGAGATAGACAAGCTCGCCACGAACCTGATTTCAATTTAAACTCGTTTGTAATCAAACAGTTGGCACCAGCGCAAACAACCCAAACGCGGCCAAGTTTGCTTTAAAAGCAGCGGTTCACAAACCGGGGTCCACGAACCTGAGTTTGGGATCGGCAAAAATAATTAGCAGTAAATTATTACAGTGCTCTACTGACTTACAAAGGTGAGTTTTTCAGAGGACACAAGATGTCAATTGTGCCGAGCATGAAACAAGTTTGATTTAAGTACAACTGAACGGCAGTGACTTTCCAAATACAGGTAAATAGTTTCTTTTCCAGAAAAAAAGTGCAATGTTTTCAGAATAAAGTCGTAATATTTGAACATCAAAGATGGAGTTTGTATGACTAAACAATTAATCTAGTCGTATTTTTCTGAATGCAGCTCACGTTAGAACATGACTTTCTTCCCTTGTTAATCTTTGACTTTAACATTATAACGTACTGATTTCATCTGGGGTGATGACTGTTCTGAGTAAGACTGCAAAAAATAAACTTTTTCATTACTACGGCATTGAGGGGTACACACAATCAGATGATGAGAGGGTCCAAGGAAAAAAATTCTCCCCTGCAGCCAAATGGTTTGAGAAGCATACTTGCTGACAGATTTGACATGACTTGCACTGTATGTAATTTGCGAGCCAGGTTTGGCGCCCTCTCCTGTGCGGAAATAACACTGCATAGCAAAAGCTCTGCTTTTTAGGGTGAGAGGAGAATGTATATTTTTGCAAGTTCCGTATTTCTAAATGTCTTACAATGATCTTGTAACTCAGGAGTAAACAAAAAGAAGTGAGTGACAGCAGTTTTCAAAATGAAGTGTGGCTCACTAGCTGGGGAAACTACAACCACACTGCATTGCTTCTACCACCGCATCTTTCCAGACTCCATATAGGCTCAATATTGGACTTTGCTCATGCGTAGCAAATTCAAACCCAAACGTGAACTCCCAAAACAAGCTTGAGACCCTAGTTTGAAAGATAACCCTTCTCTGAAATCCTAACCTTGGTTTAAAATGCTAAAAAAAAAAAAAAAACACCCAAGATTGGTAGCTTATCTTATTTTAAAGCCCTAACCCAGACTTGAACCCAAAATTTGAAAACTTAACCCTGGCTTCAGACCCTAACCTGTCTTGAAATACAAATTTAAAAATCCCAACTCGATATCGAAAGCCTATTTTACAACCCTGAGCCTGGTTTGAAATGCTAACGCTGTGTGTAATACTAACCTTGTTTGAAAACCCTATTCTGAAAGAATACCCTGGTTTGAAACCAACCACTTACGTACATTTGAAACCATAATTAGAAAATGTAACCCTGGCTTCAAACCCTAACACGTAGCCGTAACCCATTCTTTAAACTCTGATTTGAGTCCCTAGCCACGTCCTTAAAACCTACCAACCCACTGTATAACCCTAACCTTGTTTTGAAAACCTCATCTGAAATCCTAATACAATCTTGCAAGACTCATTTGAACCCTAACTCTATTCTGAAACCCTATATCAGGGGTGTCCAAAGTCAGTCCTCAAGGTCCGCTGTGCTGCCTATTTTTCCAGCTCTTCCTGTTGCAACACACCTGATTCAAATAATCAGGATCGTTCTAATGCTGCTTCACAGCTGGCTGATGATCTGATCATCTGAATCGGGTGCGTTGCAGCCGGGAGAGCTGGAAAACAGGCAGGACAGCGGCCCTCTAGGCTCGGAGCCGGACATGCCTGCCCTAAGTCTAGTTTGAAATCTAATACATGCTTGAAACAGTTTTGCCATTCATCTAATGACTTGAAGGAACAGAACTTGACTAAGAGATTACGATTAGAAGTAAGGTTAGCGGACTGTATCCTGGCATTCCAGCAAGTTGCTTGCCATTTTATCTTGAATGTCGTCAGTCAATCATGTGGTTTGTGTCGTTTGCGTCAAGACCGCTTCTGCAGGTTCTGTTTTTCTATCTCCGCAATCCGATCAGAGCCCAGTTGGTCACTTCTGGTCCAAAACGACAACAAACGGAAAACCAAAACATGTGCAAGTAATCTGTAGTGCTGCAATCTGATTTGAGCTTTCTGATAGTGACTTCACTCAAACATTGAAGCCGCAAAGCTTTATTTGGGGATGTCACGTTGTGAATATACATATGTAAGGGGGAAACATTGGCTTGGTTCACTATCTGGCAAGCTACGGTTTTACCACCTTATCATTGTGAAAACTAAATTGTTGGCTCACTATTTGGCAAGCCTTTGCTAAGGTTTAGCGAATTCAAAGCCTAGCATGACAACAAAACAGAAATTTCAAACCTTACTTTGAAATCCTACCCCTAGTTTGAAACCACAAACCCAGCAAGTCATTTGAAACGGGTCTTGAAATCTAAAGGTACCCTAATTCTGGTTTGCAACCCCAAGTTGAACTTCAACTATTGTCTTGAAACCCTAATTCAAAACCCCAAAGACTGCTTGAAAAAAAATAGCTTTGTACGCCAGTACCATCTTGGAGCCCTAACTTGAAATCCTAAGCAGTCTTGAAACCCAAAACCTATCAAATTTGAAACCTTCATTTGAAACCATAAATGTTTAGCCCAGCACTGTTGTGAAACCCAACTTTGAAACCCTACCCCTGTCTTTAAAAGGCTGAGCCAGTGTTAACCCTATTTAAAACAGTAGGCTGAAAAACCATATTTCACATCTTAAACCGTTCTTGAAACCCCACGTTGAAACCATACACCTGTCTTGAAACCTTAATACTGGCTTGAAATTCTAATTTGATACCCTGACCTTGTATCGTTGTCTTGAAAGCATGCTTGTCATTCCGAACCCATTTAAAGCATAAATTCAAACCAAATCTTGAAACCCAAACACTGTCATGAAACCCTACTTGGAAACCGCTAATCTTTGGAAACCGAACCCAAACTTGGGTGAATTAGTGGGGCCCTGAATTCAAAGAAAACATGGTGAAGCAGCATTTAGCTGTTATGCTGCACGCCAATGGAATAAGATGCCATCACAAATGAAGTCAGCCCAGAATTTTTTGACCCCATACCTTTGATGAAGGTCTTCCAAACAGGTTTTAAATAATTTTCCCTTTTCATCATTTTGGAAGCTTTTTATTTCTGTACAATGTTTTAATTTTTTTTTTAAGTTTTCTCTTCATGTGTTTCAATTTTATCAACGTGAATTCTTGAAGCAATTTCTTTGCTTCTGAATTTCATCTGTTGTATCGTACATACTTTTAGATGTTGTCTTTGCTTGTGTGAAACACATTGCGTTTCGTTGTGTATGAAATGTGCTCTCTTCAAAAAACTACATTGCCTTGCCGTACTCGAAACTCTCATTTCAAATCTTCATTTAAAACTCTAATCTGAAAGCCTAACTCCGGTTTGACTTTGAAACCATAAGGCTGTCTTGTTGTCTTGGAATTCCTAACATAAATTGAAACCCAAACACTATCATGAACCTTTACTTGGAAACTAATTTGAAAGCCTAACCCTGGCTGGAAACTCTCATTTCAAACCCTGATCCCAAAGCCAACTTTGAAGCCCCAACCCTGGCTGAAAACCTAATTTCACAACTAAACCCAGCTTTATTTCTAGACTACTCTAACAACAACCTCAGCTGCATACAAAGTGCTGTACAGTAAAAGTAAAAATCCGACATATATAAACAAGGACAGCTATAACAAACGAATAACATAAAACGAGTAAACACAATAAAACACAGAGTCGAAAGCCAACGATTAAAAACCTTGACCCCATTTCAAAACTTAAATCCGAAACCATAACGATAACTGAAACCCCAACCCTGACAAGAAGAAATGTCTGAATATGCAACTTGGAAAATCCCAAAAGAAACAAACAACCCCCCCCGCCCCCAAAAAAAAAAATCAATTTCCAATAGCTGCTTGTCATGGAACCTAGGTTGAGCGAGCGGTTCGGATAAAGAATGGATGGGTTTGCGCAAGGCAGTCGCCTCACACGTCTTTCCACTTCCGACCGCGTCTACAAAGCCACCGCATTCATTGGAGGGAACATGCAACAAAATGATTAATTGGCAGCGCGGCCTTCAATTAAAATCAAATTCTGGGGGCGGAAAAAGCGCATGCCTGAAATTCCCGCCGTTTGATTCACTATTTATTTTTGCTTTCGGCCCCAAAGAAGGCGCAACGCCGCAATGCTTCCTTGCGCCTGATTTCCAACAGATGTGGAGTAAACAACATGAAACAGCACATTTTGTTTTATCTGTCAGGAACCGAGGGAACGGGCCGTTCTCCTTGGTGTCTTTCTGTGTTGGCCGGGCTGTGATTCGGCTGTGTTAGTCACACCGTATGTGGGACCACACTCACGTTTTCCGCTCCGTGCGTCACGAGGTCGACAAAGTTGAACATGGGGAAATTTGCCAAAAGAGAAATTATCCATTGGATAATACAGTATGTGTTGGCAGGGGCGGAAATGCTAACATTGTGAAGGGTTGAAGAGAAAACCGAGGCTCATATGTGGCAGGCCTTTGCAAAGATAAGATAAGATAAGATATCCTTTATTTGTCCCACACTGGGGACAGGGTTAGCTCATTCAAACCCCAACCTGAAACACTAAACATGGCGCGAAACCCTAAGCCTGATTTGAAACACTGGCTTGAAATGCCAACCCTCAAACTTTCCTTTGAATCCCTAACCCTACCTCGAAAACTCAATTTCAACACCAAACCTGACCCGGAAACACTAACCTTCGCTTTAAATGCAAATGAAACCCTAATTCAGGATTGACATCATAATTTGTCACTCAAATTTGAAATCCCAACCCAGATTTAAACTCCACTTTGAAACCTTAAGCCAGGCTGAAAATGCAAACTTGAAAACCTAATCCTGGCTTGGAACTTACATTTGAAGTGGTCATCTTTGTTTGAAACTCATTTTAAAACCCAAATTTAAAACCTTAATTTGATTATTTTAAGTCTGTTTTCAAACTCTAATTTGAACCCATAATGTGTGTTGGAAAACTAATTAATTTGAAATCTTAATTCTGGCTTTAAACTCAAACTTGAAACCCAAAATCTTGTACGAAGCAGGCTTCGTACCTCAATTTGAAATCCGAACTTAATTTTAAAACCCCTAAACCTAACTTAAAACCCTAACCAAGACTAGAAATGCCAATGTATAAACCAAGCCGTCTTGACGCTCCAATTTGAAACCCTAACGCAGGCTTCAAACTCAAAATTGATTCCCTAACTTGAAATGTTGATTCTGATTTAATAACTTGAAAGCACAACACAGGCTTGAAACCTTGATTTGAACACTTAATGCTGTCTTGAAACTCGAAATCAAAACTCAAACCCTTGTTTGAAATCCTAAAGCCGAATTTAAATCCGAACGCAAAACACTCGCACTTTAAAACCCCAACCAAAATGTAATACCTTGACTTAAAATTCCAACTGTGAGCCAACGGACCTCCTTCACTAATCACATGAGCATTCGTCATTTCAAAACAATGGACTTCACTCTCCTGCGGGGATGCTTGAGCGACGGACAACAGGTCTCCTCCATCCGCACTGGAATCAATGCACTTTCCCTCCACTTGTTTCCACTTCCTGCACCCCCTCTTCAACCCCCCGCCCCCCCCCCCCCCCTCCACCACTCAAACAGCTGAGGCCCCTCTAGAGCCCCCTCCACACCACCAACAGCTGACAATGACTGCATTGACACCCCGGCTTCCCCCATTTATCTTCATCGTCAACTCCGCCTCCTTGACCCCGCATATCCTGCCATTTGCATTGGAATGGCCACCCGTCCGTGCCTGTAGTGTGTGCGTGTGTGTGCGTGTGCGCGCGTGTGTGATTTGCCAAAGGTTAAGGTAGTGTGTTCCACATCCGCATGACTCGACATTGGATCAGCTAACATGCATTTTATAAAGATCTGTCATACGTTTGACAGTTAGTGACTATGAGAGCCCATTTATGAGCAATGCGCTCACATTCGGTTTGGGGGTTGGTGGTGGGGTTGGGGTGATGTGATTTCTCAGCTGCCTGGGAGACCACTTCCTGAGAGGCCCACTGGTGGAGGGGAGACGCACGGGGCTTCCCGTCTGTCCGAGCCAACAACAAAAAGCCTGAGTGGCCTCCCCTTACTTAATAGATCGCCCCCCCCCCCCCGCTCCCCCTACAACACTACGTCTTCGCAAATGGAAACTGCATCTTTTCTCGGTTTGAAGGCTACAAAAGGAGTTGGAAATAAGCGAGCGGCAACGTGTCAAGGAGAAGGAAGCTGCTGAGATGGATCGATTCTCCACGCAGCAAACAGACGAAGGTTGGCGTGGACATGAAGTCAACCACTCCGGTATTTCCATTCTGACCCCCGCCCCCCTCCGACATTGTATTAAACATTAAAACGTTGAATAGCATGATTTGCAAATCATGTTCAACCTATATTTAATTGAGTACACTATAAATGTTCAAACTGATCAACTTTGTTTTCTAGCAAATAATCACGAACCTAAGAATTTACGGCTGCAACGCGTTCCAAAAAAGGAGACCGCCATGTTTACCACTGCGTCACGTCACCTTTTCTTTCAACGACATTGAATAAATATTTATACACTGATGATATTCCTTGCAATTGTAAGTTGAGCAACATTGTTCTGGAACTATTTTCTCATGCAGTCGTTCACAAAGAGATGAACCTTGCCCCATCTTTGCCGGCGAATGACCGAGCAACACACGGATGCTTCTTTTATACCCAATCGTGGCACCCGCCTGTTCCCGGGTAGCCTGTTCACCTGTGCGATGTTCCAATCAGGTGTTTGATGAGCATTTCTTCACTCTCTCGGTCTTTTTGGCCACCTGTCCCAGCTTTTGAGAACACGTTCTAGCCATAAAATTCTAAGTTAAAGATTATTTGATAAAAACAAAAGGATGGTCAGTTTGAACATTGAACATCTTGTCTTTGTAGTCGATTCAATCCAGTCCGCGTGCTGAGTTGAGTGTTCAGTGAAGACTTTTTTTTTTTTACTCTTGTAGCTGAAAACGGTGGAAAAACTAGCTAAAAGCTAAAGCTTCCACAGTTGAGTACTACCTAGCCTTCAGCCTTTGACCGTTTTGGGAATTTATCAAACATGTAAAACAGATTTAGAAACAAATCGCAGACTTCACTTTAATGGTAAATGCCTGCTTAAAGTAGATG
Organism: Hippocampus guttulatus; assembly: GCF_054856545.1. Taxonomy (NCBI): domain Eukaryota; kingdom Metazoa; phylum Chordata; class Actinopteri; order Syngnathiformes; family Syngnathidae; genus Hippocampus; species Hippocampus guttulatus. The sequence goes on along the minus strand of NC_141262.1, from coordinate 35,469,926 downwards.
TCCTTTTTTTTCCCCAGTCAGAAAACTAACTGCTCTTAACTAGCGCTGGGTGAACATGCAAACACAGACATTTGAACCGGGATCTCCAGATTGCGAGGCCGACACGTTAACAACTGCGCCCGCCACGCTGCCGTGTCTACAGAAGGCCGTTCCAGCTTCAATTTCTCAATGAAATGCTTGCACCCGTCATCCATGCTAATGTATTTGTGACGGCTCAGAGCCAGAGACAAAAAAATAGAAACGCACTCTGGCCTTTAAAAAGCACCAGGACACTCGCCTTCCTGTGTGCCTTTGAAAAGGCCCAGACGTGTCCTTTGATCAGCACTCAGGAAATTTCATTAGGCCAGAGATGGGTGGATAAGAGAGCAAAGAAAGCTTTTTGCGGACGGGGGAGAGGAGGAGATAAAAGGGCAGAGGAATAGAGGACGGTGGAGATGTGCCTCTTAGAAGGGTCACCAATGACATGGAGATCTCCTCGTTATCATCTTCAAGTGACTAAATCAAGATGCTGCCGTTGATTGGAACAGAAGCCGGAAGCTATTTTTTCGATCATCTGTAGTACGATTTGCTAAAATAAATCAATGTGTGTGACAGAATTGCCTACCGGACATTGTAAAATGATACTATATGCTATGCTAAGATACACGTCCACAAACTTGGTCAATTTCATACTTTTCCATGAATGGACACTCTTGGTCATTTCACACATTGTATGTTATTTTTTGGTTTGTTTTTGGTGTATGCAATTTGATGGACATTGCCTGAGAACAAATCTGATAGCTCTCTTGAATACTTGAAATGTCTGAGAAGTGTTGTAAAACGTCTTGCCTCATTCTGCGGGAGCCGTGTGGCAATATGTCACCCCGAGCCTCGTCTACAAATATAAATATATTTGTCTCAACGAAAGGGTCGTGATAGAAATTCTCTTATTATAAATATTAGTTTTGTTTTTAAAAAAAATCGAATTATGTATTTTAAATTTTGATTTTTTTTTAATGCTGCTGCATTCTTCATGTAAACCTGTTTCATTTTGAGATTGAAAGTGTTCAGTAAAATTAAAGAAATTAAAATTTAAAAAATGTCATGATTTTTAAAAATTCACATACCAGTGTGTATATTCACCTTGTCAGAATGAGGTATTGTGTGGAAAATGTTCATGGACTCTTTTTTTTTTTTTTTTAACAATTGACTCCATCTTGGAATACTGGCTGTCACAATTTCTCCTGAGAGCCAAACAAAGTCGATGAAAATGTGTTGTATTTTTCCATCGCAAACAAAGTAATGACAGCATCGCAAAGGGAGAGTGAACAGAGGCACCTTTAACCTCATCAATCATGTATAACAGTGGCAAAGGAGGAGGCAAGGAGTGGTTTGGGGGGAATGTGTGTGTGTGTGTGTGTGTGGGAGGGGGGGGGGGGGGGGGGTCCTTATCAATCACAGACGAAAGGGTAGCTTGGCGTGTGTTTACCTGATCAATCATGTCCGGCCGGTTGGTGGCGGCCAGCACGGTGACGTCGCCGAGCTGCTCGATGCCGTCCATCTCTGTCAGGAGCTGGGCCAGGACCCTGTCGCCCACGCCGCCCGATCCCGAAGAGCTGAGAGGTGAATGATGGAGAACATGGCGGAAAATGGGAGTAAATGACAGGATGCCATGAATGACGGATACGAGTGGGGGGGGAAATAAACAGAATGTGAAGCGGTAGTTGGAAGTAACCAAGTATAAATACTGTGTCACTCTACTGAAGGAGATTTTTCAGTATTTTACTTGTGTATTTAATTTTCACACAACCTTCAATTTAAAAACAGATCATTTCCACTCCTTACTTTGTCAAAAATAAGACAATTCTTTTTTAAACCCACAAATGTTGATTTTGAACCCTTTTTTTTCAATAACGTTAAATGTGCGTTTTTAAGTTTTTTTTATGACATTTATTATTCATTACATTACATTTTTAAATCTTACTTTGAGATTTGTATTTCTACAATCCATGTAATCTATCTATCTATCCATCACAAATGCAAGCGCAAAAATTAAGCAGAATGTGAAACAGTGGTGAGAAATAACCAAATAAAAAAAGACTTCATTACTGTGCATAAGTAGCATTTAGAGAGGTACAGTGGGTAGAAAAGTCTACACACCCTGATTCACGTCAAGTTTCAGACAAACCGTAAAACTGCTTAGAAAGCTCTCTGTGGACCACGGCTATGTCAGGAAAAGACTAGTAGAACATCAGAACTTCATTGCGACTGAATCAAAGGCACTTAAACATTGTGGAACGGCCACATATCCAGTTATGAAGGTATGCACACTTATGCAACCACATTATCTCAGTTGTTTAATTTCTTTTACTTCTCTCGAAAAATGCCTGTACCAAAGTTCAGTTGACAGTCTGAACTTTTTTGCTTTTACTTCAGTAAAGGAGTTGGATCAGCACATCAAATATTACCAGTCCATTTTCCACCGATACTAGTGCTTCTACTTGAGTACAGAATGCGAGTACTTTTGCCGCCTCTGAAGTGAAGTGACGGAGTAGGTAGGAAGAAGTAAACAGGGGTTGAAAGAACAAATGTGCCCAGAAAAGACACGCATGATGGATGGATGGTAGACCAGGCAAATTCCCTGCAAGAGGAAGTGACATCCATCACCTCTAATTGCTCATATTCATCTTGTAAAACTCACACGACTCATTTGAAAGCCTTCATTTGTGCACGATTACCAGCTTCTTTCATAAGAAAAAGGGGAAAATAAACCTGTTGGCAGCAGAAGTTGAGCCATATTGCCAATGATGTCATCAAAAGACACCAGAACACCGATGCCAACAACAAAGTTTTTATTTGTAGCCTTTCGCAGCTTGATGAGTCAAATAGATCAAATTGCTCCCTCTTTTTATGACCGGTATTATAAATGTGATATTTTCTTTACAAAAGAATAAAAATATTTTATTGTGTTTTGCTGTTTTTATTTTTAAAAGACAATTTATTTTGTTACATTGATTTTTACAATGATACTTTTACATTTTCGATTAAAATGTTTGTTATTTAGGGCGGGCGGGTGAGCCAGTGGTTGGCGCGTCGACCTCAGAGTGCAGAGGTACCGGGTTCGATTCCAGCTACGGCTTCCCTGTGTGGAGTTTGCGTTGGTTTTCTCCGGGTACTCCGGTTTCCTCCCACATTCCAAAAACAAGCATGGCAGGCTGATCGTACGCGTTAAATTATCGCTAGGTGTGAGCGCGAATGGTTGAATGTCTATGTGTGCCCTGCGATTGGCTGGCAACTGCTTCAGGGTGTCCCCTTGGCATTGAGTCCTGCACCCCCCGCGACCCTTGTGAGGATAAAGCGGTTCCGAAAATGGATGATTGGATGTTTTTGTTAATTTTCTTGTTAACTAAACAATTTTTTTCCAAGATGGCGCCCGAGTAGGCAGCGCTCTTCAAGAGCCTTGCTTTTTGTCTTTTTTTTTTTTTGTCACATGGTGTTTGTTGTTTTGTCGTGTGGAGCTGATGTGGACTGTTTTCAACGCTTTTTTGGCCATAACGTCCTTTCGTCAAAGGAGAAGAATCTGTGCTTGGTGGTTGCGCCTTCTCGGCAGCACGCGTGTACCAGCACAGATTTTGATTGGGAGGAATGTCGGCGCCATTGACTGTCGGTGCCGGACAGACCCGGGGCGCTTGTGTTTTTTGCGCCTGTAATGGGCAGCATTTTTCACAGCCCCGTTAGGTTCGGCGGAGATGTCGGCGCTGTTGGACAGTCTGCGTTGGTGCGGCTGGATGGATGGCTGCTGAAGTCATCGCAGATGCATATTTGGAACTGAGACATGGATGGATGGATGGATGGAAAAGTGAATTCAAATAGACGGGTGGATCATTTGGTTAATGGATGATCTGGATAGGTGGCTGGATGAACGGATGATACGCATGGATGGCTGATGGCTCATATGGATGGCTGGCTGAATGGATTCATTTGGACGGACGGACGGGGGCGGAGGGAGAGAGAGAGAGAGAAACTCCACTTTACAAGTTGGCCGGATGCTACTTCTCTCCATCTCGAGTCACATCCACTCCCATTTGCCAGAGATGGGGGACAATGAAACATTTGTGTGCCTCCAGTGTATGTCCCTCTGTCCACCCAGCCCCCTCAACTACCCCCACCATCCTTTTTCCTCTACGCCACAGATGCGGCATCCCATAAAAGAAAGGGTGTCCACTGTGTTGGACAGGCTCACAAAGAGGATGTCTAAGCGACGTTGCATTTGTCACGGCCCACATAACGAAGAAGCGGACTGTTGACTCAGAGGTGAACAATACTGTATGTATTATCATTATTAATAGCACGCCGTTAAAGTACCTTCCTCTTTCACTGGCCAGTGCGTCAATCTCGTCAAAGAAGACGACGGAGGGAGCTACGGCCCTGGCCTTCCGGAACACCTGCGAGGTGGCGAGAGCGGGAGAGGAGAGGAGGAAGAGAATATTTTAAAATAGTCGGTGAATAGAGATCGTCCTCAGCTTGCAGTGAGCATAAACAGGAAATACATCATGAGATGGCGTCATAATGTGTGTATGAGCACCTCTGACATCATGCACTGAAAATAATAAATGCCAATACCAACACAACTCACTTCCATGAGTAATAAAGGCTAATAATTGCTTATGTTAGCAGTTTAAACCAAAAACACAACATAAACCATGATATTAGGCTTTATATAAGATATTATATTAGACATTAAATAAGACTGGAACGCATTCACTGTAGTGGACGTGACATTTGTCAACTGCAATACAACCGTTTGCCACGACCGACATGTCGTATATTTTTCGGACAATCGGTTGCTCCGGAGTATACGTCGCACCAGTCAGAAAATGCATCAGGAAAAAGGAAAACGAACATGTATATGTAAGTTGCTCTGGAGGAAGTCACATTATTGGAGGAAATGCATTTTTATTAAAAACGAGACCAAGAGCAGTGGAGCTCGGACTCCCGCCCACAATCCGTGTTCCCTAATTGTGGGTGTGTTCAGAAATACGCTCCAAGCGTGCACTCCTTTGAAAAAGGAGCGCCCAAGCCCAGCGCATCAGGCAGTACACAGATGGAAAAAGTTCAAGAATGAGCTGCTGATTGTGTTATATATAACATATGCTACATTTGGAAATTAATGATGGGTGAGTACGAACACACACACTCTTGGAGTGGTGTTCGGGAGTTCCAAACACACCATGCGTTCACAGTAGTAAGAGTTCCAGTCGAATGACACTTCCACTTCTTCTTTTAGGTTAAAACGGCTGACCTTAACTACAATCCTGCATTGCATTGTGGCAGGGCGAAATCCGCGTCCATTATCGCGCCTTTTGCAGCTGTGAAAGTCACATGCTAAACTAGCGATATGTCATACGTTCGTTGCCATGACTACGACCACTTCAACTCCTCCTCCTCTTTGGGTGGTTGGCAAATACTTGTAATGTATTACCACCACATTCCGGCCAGCGGCGGTAATGCACCAAAATAATTTGCCAATCGCCAAAAGAACATCTACATGATTCGGGAATGGGGCTTTGGGTGCGAGTCAGAGCTCTACGTTTTCAAGCCGCAGCTGAGTATAAGAAGCAGGACAAACAACGGAGAAAAAAAAAGTGTGACTCATACAATACAATACAATACATGCTGATTTATATAGCGCTTTCACAACAGCGGCAGCCGTAACAAAGCGCTTAACAAAAGTTCGAAAAGAACATTTTTCAACGGGTAGGCGTGGAGGAGGGTCTCCTCCAACTCGTCTGTGAAATTCAGGTTAGTAAACCGCTGCAATGACGAGAAGATCCCTGCAGTTGGTGGTGGCTTATCTCGGCTTGTGATTATGAGGGAGAAAAATAACGACAAGTCGGAAGTTCGGGCGCCACAAATCAATAATGTACATGTATCGTTTGAATACATTTTGTTTCGCAGCAGGAAGCAGAAAAGGAGTGTCACATTCATGGGAGGAGATGATGCGGTTCATGGAGTGAATGACAAACGCCATGTAAAAGAGCCAATGAGTTTTAACTTGTGCCATGCATGTGCAGAAAGGACTTTTATTCTCTAAATCAATCAATAAAGAGGGCTTTGACAAAAAGACACGCCCCTAAATCAAATCAGGATTTTTGTTTGGCTCCGATGTGACAATAGTTGTATGAAAAAGGAATTTGTCATAGTTTTCAAACCACCGAACTCGGGAAAGTAAAACTTGGACCAGTATCTTGTAGTTGCTTTGCAAAAGTCAGAGCTGGCTAAATGCGATTTCTTCTGTTGTAGGTCTGATGAAAAGTAAAAACAGGACTGACCTCTCTCACGGCTCTTTCAGACTCGCCAACGTACTTGCTCAGCAATTCAGGACCCTGAAAAGTCAACAGTGGTGGATTTCAGCAAACATTTTTATAGATTAAGAAACTGTACTTAAGACATGAATTCACCCATTTGCGGCGACGTTATCGTTATTTTGAAGTTGCCAAAAAGCATTCCAATGGGTTAAGAGGCGGTCATTAACATCATAATATAAACGAAATAGTGCGGTGATTTGAGTTGGCATTCAAAGGCCTCCGTTTCTGCCTGAGTGCTAGCCCAAGAAGTGAATGGAACAGTCTGCATCCTCACTCGGTGCTCTTTCTCGTCAACCATCGCAAATGGATGGACGCCGGCCAATGCGCGCCAGTCACAACGCCAAGTCTTGGCTTCTGGCGAAACCGTTTCTCAACTTTTACGTCAACACTGGTTAATTCTTGAGACTCACTTCTACTTCTCTTGCTTGGCTTAGATTGAGCGGAAAAACATCCACTTCTCCCAGGGAGAACTTCCTCCCTCTGAAGTTGACCCTTTCAACACCTCTGGGGCGACACGGGAGAGGGCATTTCACGTCGCAGCCTTTTCGTCTGCTGCAGTTAAGTGTGTAGGCTGACTCATAGATCCCGGGTTCGTTCTTCTCGGGTGGCAGCGCCAAGGCCTGTGCGAGGTGACTGATGACGTAGAGGTACGGACTGTGCGTGCGTGTATGTCTTTTGGTGTTTTTCAGCGGGTCACTGGCCAAAAATGTATTTGGGGAGTGCCAAAGCTATATTTATGGTTTCTGGATCGTTTGGAGGTGCTCAGTCGGAAAACGATGCCTGTTTCTTTGAATTTACTCTAGGTTTTGGGATTTTGATATTTCAGATTTGTTGTTGTTATTGTATTAGAAAAATATGTTTTCTATTGCAGAGTCCCTCATTTTAAGAATTGTTACTTGATTTTCACTTGGAACACAATTTGCATATAGAAGGCTCGACGCGATCACGACTGCCGTCTTTTATGATATCGCAGTCAAAAATGAAAGAATACTTAAAAAAAAATCTTTTTGGGATTTAGCGACATCACCATACTCTGAAACCGTCGCAACTTTCTTGTCGCCAAAATGTGTGTTGACACATGTAATATGACTTTTCCCACACAAAGCAAATGATCATAGAATATGTGCAGAGAATGAGAACGACAATCATATTTGTGGGCCAAGTACATTAAAAACAAACATGGGATTTGTCTCCAGTCGTTTGAGCCACCCTAGTATTGCAGCAACCAAGCCATGAGGACAAAAAAATACATTCAAAACCTAAACACATAATTACAGAGCTGATGGTTCATGAATAAACATGACTATAAACAGGTTTTGTTTTGAGTTGAATAAGTTTACACGTTTAACATAAGTGTATTTTTTTTCGGGGGTTGGGGGGGGGCTTCTTAATTAACATGCACATTTCCTCATGCAGACGCGACTTCCCGAAAGACAACCGCTGATCAACAACTCGCCAATTTGGCCCATCCATCTCTGTCAGGGACGCTGTGAATGAACGGAGGCGGGGAGAAAGGCTGAGGTGACAGTGGTTGAGGTGATGAATGAAAATAGACAAACACGGGTTCAAGGGTCACACAAGGAAGCTCTTTGCACAGGAAGTGGGGCAGCAAGATGTCCCTCTCGGGGTCATTGGGGGGAAGCCTCTTCTCGAAGACGTTGACGGACATGTTAAGACCGCGGAGGCATATCATTTGATGAATGCATAATGGGTTTTAACACATGAACATTATTTGATATTAATCCATCAGTCAAAAACGAAAACAAGCCTATTAGGTCATGAGCTCACACTTAACGTACCATGGTAAAATGATGTTGTACTGGTGCCCGGGTTTAATGGTGGTGGTCTATGGCGATGTTTTTGCATGGGGGAAAAAAAAAAAAACATGTTTTCCCTTCATTGTGCCATCTAGTAAAAATAAATTAAGGAAATAATGACTGATATAAAGAGCTTTCATCCTTTAGGTTGGCATACGACTTGATGTTGTTGGTGGCATGTACATTTTTCAACTTGTTACTGTTGAACTTTGCTCTAAAGTTCAAGGTCAATCACAAGCAAAAATCAATCCGCTGAGCGTTTATCTGCATCAACTACATTACTAGTTCGATCATCAAGTATCGAGACAATCAGATGAAAATTATAGACTAATAAACGAGTGTTGCGTTTACTCTATTTTATCTCGTTTTGACCATGACCTTTGACCTATACATTGACACTGGGATCTGTGAAAACTTGTCAAGCCTATGATCCAAAATTGGGGATTTCAAGTGTTTTCAGATGTGACCACGAACTCGTGAAAAAGAACCAACAATGCAACTTTGAGCAAATAGAAGGGAAAAGGAATCGACATAAAGAGAGGCAAACTCACTTTGATGGCCAGGAAGTTGAGGTCACTTTCATTGGCCAGGGCTTTGGCGATCATGGTCTTGGAGCAGCCCGGTGGTCCATACAGCAAGACGCCCTTTGGTGGCCGGATGCCCATGCGGGTGAAGGCCTCCGGGTGCCTCAGGGGCCACTCCACGGCCTGCTTCAGTTTCAGCTTCACATCCTCCATACCACCGACGTCAGCCCAGCGAACCTGCATCGGGGTGAGTGATATTGGACAATTTTCTTCCGCAAGAATGACAAAATCCACTTGCGGCTTAAGATACGAGTAACATGACTTTTGTGTTTTTCGATGTAGGGGCCATCGTTAGTCCAATTGTTTTGCTTCGTCTCACTTAAAAATTTGAGATATGAGTGCTGTAAGGTGGCAAGGAACTCAAGTCAACTACATTAACAAGTTAGCAGCTTGTCAGACAGCGAACAATGATAAAAAATGTTCTTTATTTTGAAGTACAATGTTAAACTAAACATAAAACCAAGAACTACAGGTTCTATATTTCAAATAACTGCATACATATCTTTACCTTGGAAAGTCTGTTTAGCTTTATGATAACAAATAATGCAAAATGCCATTGATGGGCTAACCAATCGCATTGTGATGTGGTGTTTTCAGCAACACACGAATTGAAAACAGTGCAGCAAACACATTCGGGCATTTTATAAATGCAAAAAAAAAAAAAAAAAAAATCACTCATATGAATGCGGCTTCCATTTTTCCATTGTGAGAGTCGTCTTTGGGTGTGTCTCAATGGCTAAATTATACCGCCAGAAGTAGCCAAGGCACACACACCAGCCAGAGCAGAACAATGATCAATAAAATGGACTAAATGTGGCAAAAAAATAAAATAAAAAATTAAATAATGTAGCTACAGATTCATAGTGTCTCGATAAGTTCAGTGCTGAAGAAGTGCACTCCGTGTGTTTACAAGTCACTGTTTTAATGGAACAGGAAAAGTGACAAAAACACCGACTTGGTTGCATTATTGCTGTAACCTGGTTTAAGACTTAGTTACTTATGTTTAGCCACACGTTCGGTAGAATTTGGTGACGTTGCCGTCGCTTAATGCTTAAAAGACTCCAAGTCCAAGCAAGTTAACTCTAATTGAAGTAGAAAAATAAACAGCCTTCAAATGATTCTTTTATGTTCATTTTGGTGGACCACAACACATATAATGTCATCAAATGCAGATTAATCGATTGCTTTTGTTTGTCAAAAACACAGGGGAGGAGGACCTTGAAAAACATTGCATCTTAAATTACAATCGTAAAATTGAAGGGATGGAGAGGGAAGCAATTAGATTTTATTTCAAAATCGCTCGGCCCTTACCCGAAATGCTCGACGGATCGCACAAACAACCTGATTGTATGCAGAAGCTAGTCTCAGTGAAGACCTCTCAGACAAAACGAACGGCGATAAATTGTTCCGGATGGACAAAAAGCGTTTGAAGCATTGAAGGAAATATTCGGAAGAACACGAGGAACTGAAAATTCCGGTTGAATTATGAGCCGGTGTGAGAGTCAGCCAACGGCCGCTTGTCTGAGCGAGGGCGGGAAAACAGCATTTTCCCCACACTATCGCTTCCGCGCACAAGCCGTTCCACTCTTCACGTCTCCAAATCCACGCCGTGGGGCACTTGCAACACGTTCGTCCGTTTTCATTCAAATCCCCGTGCATTCTTGCGCGGTTCACATAACCTCTCGCCATCTGCCTTCATTCACGTTGAATGGCTGTCTGTCACGGGCCCCTTAAAAAAATAAAAAAAACTATGGACATGCTATGGTCGTGCCAAAACCAGTTTCCACTGATGGAAAACAAATAGAAGAATGCTCCTGGCAAAACGCTTATATCTTCCACCTGTTTCCCAGATGGGGAAAAACTTATCTGTTTCCAAAGTCATAAATGCTTGAGGGGAAAGGGATTACCAATGGAACGGAGAAGCAGAACAGAGTTGCAGGAAATGTGCAAGAGCGACCCTAACGACGATTGTTTACACAAAAACTTGCAATGACATCATAACATTAAAATAAATGCCTGAAAGATGATTTAATTGTGAGAAAATACATCGGAAAAACCCGCGGCACGTGCCGCAAAGACTCGTCGTAACTTCTGCAAACAGTCAGGCTAAACCCGGCTCCTACTCGACAAGCTTGTCCCTTAGTCCAGATGTATCACTTGAACATAGAGTGGATATGAAAAGTATACACACCCCTGATGACATACATTCTCCATCGTGACGTATATGCTCTTATACACACACACACACGCATGCACGCACGCGCGCGCACACACACACACACACACACAGGCACGCACGCACGCACGCACACACACACGCCTGTACCTCCTGGTACCAAATGGCACAGAGCTGCAGACCAGGAGTTGGGGACCAGTGGCCTCCAGTATGCATCGTGGTGTCAAAAATGTAACTAAATAGCTAATAGGAAAGTAGTAAACGTTATTGTTCCTGGTTTTGAAGCGGTGACGTAAAATCCAATGATTTTTTTTCCCCCCAAATCAAATCATCTAAAAGCTATTTTAAAGGGAATGTTGTAAGATGAATTTGAAATGATCACGTGTTTTGGCCTTACTGTTGGGGTATAAACTTTTAATATTAGTGATTATACTTTTGGTGGTGGTGGTGGGGGGTACATTATTCCTTTTTTTTTTTGTTTGCTTTGGTGTACAGCAGTCAACTTTATTGCTGTATGAGATCTTAAATGTAACGTCATCAAGAGTCACCTCTTGCACCTTAATTTTTGCATTGAATTCTTTCCTGTCTTTTGTCTCTTACTTCGATCACTCCCAACTCCACCACCACCACCACCATCAACACCCTCCATAACACCCCCTCTCCCGACAGAGGTAACACATCCCAGGCCACCGGCGCCGTCTCCCGGGAACAAAGCACCTAATGGAAACATGGCGTCTGGCCACATACTGTAAATGCCAAGCAATTTATGGACAGCACCGAACGTGGGGGGGGTTGGACGGGAGGGCGGGGGTGGGGACGGGCGGGAGAAGAAGAAAGGGAGGAGGGGATGAGAGAGAGATAGGCCGGGAAGCCAAAATGCTTGTTTAGACAGCCGGGATTGAAAGAAAAAAAAAAAGTGAAAAAGCAGCGGTACTACGGTGAATGATACAGACAGTAACAATACATGACAATATTTTCCGAACGAAGCAAAGAATATCATGAAAACAGGATTGCATACTAATCAATTTTTTTTGGGGGGGGGGGGGGGTGGGAGGGGGGGTGAATCGATGATACATCATAATAATACTAAGTACTGACTTTCGGATTTTCCTGTGCAGGCGTCTCCATGTACACTACTCACAAACGGTTAGCGACATTTGCCTTTTGGGTGAAATTTCAGCACAAGCCTAAAATGCATTCAAACCTTTACAGGTGAACTTAATGTGACCTTCTCTAAGTTTTTGAATGCACATGTCCAACTGTTGAATGTTTCAGTACTTTCAGCACAAGTTACTGTTCTTTAACGGCAAAATTAACAACGGGCGTTTGATCCTTCGATGGACGAATTAACGTCGTGGTTCAATTAAGAGCTGATGTTGAAACAGTCATCCTCATCATGCTGTTCACAATTCGACCAAATGAGACCAAGACGTGCCTAACAATTGATCAACAGTACCTTGCCATTGTGATGCTTCAGACAGGACGTTCCCAGACGAAAGTGGCCACTGAGCTTCAAGTGTCACAGAGTGTCATCAGTAGGTTTTAACGGAGATAATAAGAGACTGGACGAGTCAGAGAAAGATGTAGAAGTGCCCATGCTGAGAAAATGGATGATGAATTCCACTCAACTCCAGGCAAGTTTAAGGGAGATGAAAGGCACCTAAGTGTCACGTCAGACCATTCAAAACCATTTATATCAGCGTGATCTGCGTGCTAGACGACCTGCAAAGGTACCTGACCGCACCACCGGGCACGGGCGTTATCGTCTTGCATGCGCCAGGGAGCATTTACAAGGGCCTAAGTGCTGTTCTCTGATGGAAGTCAATTCACGTTGAGCAGAAACGATGGCCGCCTATGTTGTTGGAGACGCCAATGAGAGCGCTATGCCTTGGCCACTGTTGTCACCAGACGAGCTTTTGGTGGTGGCAGTGTGGGCAGGTGTGTCCACTCGGTACCGAACTGCCCGACACTTTCTGCTGAACCCATGCTACCTGCATAACATTATTAATCCAGTGATTGTGCCCCTACCTACATGAGTAATACGGGCCTAATTTCATCTTCGTGGACAACAATGCGCCAAATCATCGAGGTTGCATCATCAGGGAACGGCTGTTGGAGACTGGCGTACCCCAAATGGAATGGCTTGCACTTTCTTCAGACCTGGATCCCAGTGAAAACCTGTGGGATCGGCTGAGTTGCTGTGTCGAGGCTCGAAACTGTGCACCGCAGAACTGCCCCTCAAGAAGGGCGGGATGCCAGGCCTCAGCAGACAATAAGTCGACTTATGAACAGCATGAGACGCCGGCGTCAAGCTGTAATTGATGCTTGAGGGAACATGATGAGTTATTGAGATGTGGGCATTTTTTGTTGTGGTGTACCCACCACTGTTGTTAACTTTTCTTTCAATTAATTGTCTGAGATGAGGAAATCACAAATCACAAATCCTTCTCCCTAAATGTCCTACTTTCATGATATGATATCACTGCAGCGTGAAAGTTTTTCAATAACTTTCAGCTGAAAACCAAATATCCCCAACTTTTTGTGAGTAGTGTATGTTGATATTTTTACAACTATACCATTACAGTAACATCAAGATGCAGCGACCGGTTGCTGATTAGTATATTGGAGAAAAAATATTTCATGCATCACAAAATCGAGAAACTTTTTATAGTTTGTAAACTTTACTACGAGTTGCTCAAAGGGCTATTTTTAACCAGCATATTTATTTCTAGTTCCAGTTTAACTTATTGGTTCAATGTTGGCATTCGACATACTTAGCCGATTTTGACTTTGGCTCTGGAGCCGCACCGGTTCTAAGGCTAACCGTCGGCCGAGACAGCCCGCGGGGGCCAGCAACACCGACCCCACGAAGGGTCATTGCTGCCACTACGAGGTCCCAGTGGAGCCACAGCTGGGGAGATCCGCGGGAAGGGACCGGCACATGTCCAGATTCGTCATTGCAGCCCACGCGTGCTGGCGCGGAACGGGCAGACGGGATGACCGAGGGGAGCAGTGAGTGGGGAATAATTCCAACAGTATCACTACATAACCAATAGCGCATCAAGGACTTTTGGAAAAAAGTACCTAAAATAAAATACCAAATGTTCCCATGATACCGCTAATATCACATTACCAGTCGGATCATGATGCAACAAATTTGCGACCATCAACATTGCATCACGATATCGAGTGATATGTTTCTGATGAATTAAGTGATTGAAAAGTCTGTCCGTGTTTAATCGGCCTCTCTCTTCTACTATTTTATTTATGATATGGTCATCTTCCATCCGCTGCCCCCTACTGGCACAGGAAAGGCATCTTCTCTCCTAACATAGCTGCAGCAGACCGTGTGGCCACATTGCATGTAGGTTTTATTGACGTTGCGTTAGCCCCGAGACGTGTTACTCAGCCAAACGCTAATCATTCCTCCCGAGACTTTGCATGGCATTCTTACTTGAAAGATTTTAACAGGCGCATGGCCAGCACACTAGAATTAATGGCGAGGCGACTGACTCACGTTTGTGGAATTACAAGGTCGACGCTTTGACTCACGCCTCGCTCACTCATCTTGATGTGTTTGTTTTTTGAAGAAGAACCGCTTATTATCTTTTACTGTTGTTTTGTGAACTTTACAAGAGAAGCTGGCACTTTGATGGCCTCGCAAAGGAAGGAATATGTTTAGAAACTGAAATTTGAACAGCTTTTTGTACAGATACACATATCTCGATTTGTATGAACATACACGATGCAAGACTCTTGGTGTTCTCTTGCTTGTCCTTTTCAAAGTACGTTGTTCACCTCTGATACATTTTCTTTTAATCAAGTTTTCTCGAGAATTCGCTTCTTGTAGCTTTTGACAGTATGCATAATATGATGACCTCGCATGTGGGAAAGGAGAGCTACGGTCGTCAATGCATTTCTCAGCTGTTTATTAATCAATGAGGACGTTCATATGGGAGCTGATGTCAACCGCAGCTCACACCTCGACTCACCTTCGATCATAACCCAACCCACGAGGGCCCGCTTCTTAAAGACACATAAAGCACACACACGACAATGCGTACACTATTTTCTGTAAGTTGCGAGGTTGTTGTTGTTTTTTTTACTTCAAATACATTTACACTGTGCTTGTATGTCGGCAAACAACCAATAAACATGCGTCTTGTGCAACAGGCATTCTTATTGGCAGACTGGACAATCTGTAATTCCAGAAATCCTGCAGCCATAACTTTGTTTGATTGAAATGTCGACAGGTGGATTTTCACGAAACTGGTCAAAATCCATCCTTCCATTTTCACTTGTCCTCATTAGGGTGAGCTGGAACTTATCCCAGCTGACTTTGGGCGTAAACACTGGACTGGTGGCTAGCTCATCATTTTTGTAATATCTTTACTATTATTTGCGTATTTTGCATTTAATATTAGGCTATTTATCATCTAAATAGCCGAATGTGATTGAATAATAATTGTTTTTGAGTAGTTCTTCCTGATATTTTTGTGTGCAGGGTTTACACCCTTGACTAGCCACCAGTAAGGGAGAATTACACTCTCCAATTCAGTCGTGAATGAGGCTAACATGCTGGGTTTTTTGTTTGTTTGTGGGTTATTTTGTTTTTGTTTTGCAGAACAGAGAAACTGTGAACTTTTTTTTTTTTTTTGCTTGAAAACATTTTCTGTGCAACTGTGGAGTTTTTTTATATGGCCACTGTTGGTTATTTGTATAACCGTAGTTTCCCGAGAATAAGATGCACCCAGTCTTTATAAAACCCCTGCCGCTGCCAAAGGCATTTTTTCCCTCTATTTGTGTATAATACGCTCCCCGAATTAGAATATTGATAACTGTTCAATCCGTTTCCTGAAAACACACACACGCACGCACATTTTTGGTAAGAAAACTAAGGTATGATGGATATTTACTGAATCGTGCAGACAGGCACGCAGTTTTTAGAATATGGGGGGGAAGTGTATACCACTTGAACCTCATTGAAATCCATCCTTTTTCTATTACACTTGTCGTCATTAGGGTCATGTGTGAGCCAGCTGACGTTGGAGGATAGGATGGGAAGACGCTGGAATGGTCGTCAATAAATCACAAGGCACATACTGACAAACGACCATTCACAATCACATTCAATGAAGAGTCTTGAAAGAATCGAACATGTTTTTGGAACGTGCAAAGCCGTGAATTTAACCTCTCCGCTGTGAGCCAGATGTGCTAACAACTATATCACTGTGGTGTCAAAATTGTGTCACTGAATTCATGATGAGTGAGTAAGACAAAAAGATGAGGTACCGTGTCATAAAATGAAGAAATACTTCTTGACATGGAAGCATACGTTGCACTGAAATGCCTGCCGACGTGATAGGAGAGGACTTCCAACGAACTTGAGGCACGCATTCATCCGGCCTCCGCTGGAAGTTTCTTATAAAAGGGATTAGAAACAAATGTTTGCACTCATGTGGATATAATCAAGTCCGGCGCTCTGTGGCTAGCCTTTCAGCTGAGATGGCAAGGAGGAGGGGTGGGGGTCACTTTCCAGTTCCAGGAACTCGCCGTAAGGAGTGAACATAGTTGGATGTGCACAGTGTAGCAAAGAGGCGCTGCGCACAAGATAGGATGGACATATCGTCTTCATTTTTCTCTTCTTTTTTTTTTTTTATGTTGGTGTCTGCCAGGAACCCTCGGTGAGCCCATCTGCTTTGAATTACCAATGAGGATGATGTTAACCTTCTTCCTGTCCATAATGTCCTACACTTGCAATGTCAAAACATCCTGCATCCTGCCACTTTCTTCTGCCCCCCCCACCTGATTTTTTTTTCTACACTCGGGGTCACTTTTTTTAAGGAGAAGAAGGCATATGAAAGTAAAAAGAGAGGCCATGCTACTCTGTGTGATTTAAGGTTATCTTGTGGTGTTGGGTATCAATTATGCTCTCAGATTTGGTGGATTAGATCAAGGGAAAGCCTCGATAGTGGCGTCATTCCCTGCATAGTCGTGGTTCACTATTTGCTAAGTCAACGTTTTGTTTTTGTCTGTAAAACTTAGCTCGTCGCTGAAAAATTCACCTTTTGTACCTCAACCGGAGAGCCAACTCATAGCACCTAGCAGCGTTAGCATTAGCGTAGCCACGATTTACTGTGATCAGATTATGGCACCGGAAAAGTGTTCGCATGGCAAATAGTTGGAGAAGGTCTGTTCAAAAAAATGTACCTTCAATCTGGTCTTTCATTTTTTGAAATGTACTTAAAATAATAAAAATAATAATCAGATCAATTGTTTTAAACCATGGCGGCCCGGTAGTCCAGTGGTTAGCACGTCGGCTTCACAGTGCGGAGGTACCGGGTTCGATTCCAGCTCCGGCCTCCCTGTGTGGAGTTTGCATGTTCTCCCCGGGCCTGCGTGGGTTTTCTCCGGGTGCTCCGGTTTCCTCCCACATTCCAAAAAACATGCATGGCAGGTTGATTGGACGCTCTAAATTGTCCCTAGGTGTGAGTGTGGGCGTGGATGGTTGTTCGTCTCTGTGTGCCCTGCGATTGGCTGGCAACCGATTCAGGGTGTCCCCCGCCTACTGCCCGGAGACAGCTGGGATAGGCTCCGGCACCCCCCGCGACCCTAGTGAGGATCAAGCGGTTCGGAAATTGGATGGATGGATGTTTTAAGCCATATGAGCACTGTGCGCTCATATGGCTGTAGTTGGACTGAAGGCAAGAAGGGAAGGGGCGTGCCGTGGTTCTGCCATTTCAAAGGCAACACAGTGTCTTTTAGAGCAGTGGTTCTTAGCAAGTGGGTCGAGACCCAAAAATGTTCTGGGTGGGTAGCGGACAGTTGATGAAAAAATAAAAAAATACATGTACTGTATTTGTTTTCCCTGTTTTTTTTCTGAAACACTACTGAGGTGTACCAACTTCCCCCAAGCGTCAGGAAAATGTGCTCGAGTTGCGAGTTACCTTGCGAAAAAAACAATTGTCCAGTTCAGCCTTTGGCTAATGAACGTCATCGTATGCTAGCGATGTGCTTTTGGTGGTTCGCCAAACTCATTTGAAACTGTGTTTAAACATTTAACATAATATACATGTACATTCAGGGGCTATTTCGAAACAAAAAAAATCTTTGCTTGTTTTTAAGTTCGATAAATTGGTGTTCCGACTAGTGAGGGCACGAGCAAAAATTATTTCCAAGAAAGTTTTGGACTTCCACTTGAAAGTCTTCATGGGCTGACGCTTACCTTGGGCACATCGATGGAGACCTCCCTCATGGCACTGGGCTTCACCACTGACATGGCCCACCGCAAGTCGGACAGAGTGACCGTCACTTTGCCCATCAGCTGCTGGTCGGACGGCTCGTTGGCTGCTCCGATCGCTCGTCTTAATGCATTTAAACCTGCAGAAAAAGACCGTGTAAGTGTTATGAGTGCTGTTACTGGATGTGTATCCTGATTCATATGTTTCAGTGCGGCTTGTGTTGCAGAACAGAGGCCTTTTTTTACACAAGCAACATAATTATAGGTACTCGCCCAAAAAACAGAGGCACGTGGCTAACTAGTGATATTTCAGGATGGACATAATATGCTCTCCTAAGCATAACACCTTAACTTAATTTGACCTTTGCGAAATTTATGGATGTACGTCCCCCACTGCAGGGGCAGTTTTTGGCATGTGCATTATGGACAGCCAACTGTTCAACGTTTCAGTACTTTTTGCAAGACTTGCTGGTGGGCTCTGACAAGGAGCAGAACGGCAAAAATCTCCGTTGCAACCTGCTGATGACACTATAAACCAGGGGTGCCCATTACGTTGATCGCGATCGACCGGTAGATCGCGGACTGGTCCCAAGTCGATCGCCAGGGGTGTAGAGAAAAAAAACCCAAACAACCATTTGTGTCTTTGTGCATATTACTTTTTTTTTTTTTTTTTTTGTGTTAATGCACACTGCACCCTAATCATCCTATGAGTCTCATTTTCACAAAAAGTATTCAAAAAATGAAATAAAATAAAGCAGGTAAATCTTTAACCTGCGTCACCAGAAGCTGTTAGCGATCAGCAGTCTACAGTTGCAACTTGTGATCAGAGCTGTTGCGCTTTTTCTTTTATTATTATCCTTATTCTCAGTCAGAGTTTGTTTCGTGTACAATTCACCGAGGGCACGGGCAAAGAATAGGAATCTAGAGGCCCGAGGGAAGCACTTTAAAATGGTACGTGTGATCTACGATAGTTAACAGGCTGCAAAAGTGCAACAGCCTCCGTGTCGGGCTGTTGCTCATCATGGCGTGCGCGTGTATGTACGTGCCCGTGCGCGGTAACGGGTCGATCGCGGGAGGTTGCTTGATCGAAAAGTCGATCTTCGGTCCAAAACGTTTGGCCACCCCTGCTATAAACGCAGTGGCCACTTCCTCCTGAGAGTACTGTTATTAGTTGTTCGGTGTTGTACTGATCTCACATCAAAATGTGAACAGCCTGATGAACAGGACTGTTTAAATGTCATCCGTCCATTCTTTAATTAAAAGGAAATATTGGAAAAAGGTTTGAATTGTTGCCTTCAAATACAGCGTGAAACTTATTTGACAAATTAAGGGCAGCGGCAAGGAAGTGGGACTTGTTTACGGCGTCGTGACTTGAGTTGCTTCATCCTGGCTCCGACTTTTAATCCAATTTAAACTCTCAATCACTGGAGCTGCTGCACGATGCGACCATACACGCCGGGCAAATGCAAACCAAATCAACACTAATTCCCCCTTTTTGACATAACTGGGAAGTGTGCAAGCTTTGAATAGGACACATCAGCATTGAAGCCGGGAGGGGACAGGCAAAACGGTGATGCGTCACTATCAAAACTCAGCCTTTGTCCGCCTCACAAAAGAAGTCACAGGAAACTGCTTCAGGAGAAACGAGCGAGGCGACGAGTGAGTTTCCATGCACAAAGCAGAGGATGTTGGGAAGAAAGAGTGTATTTATTTGCAGGAAAGGGTGTTTATTAGCACAAAAGGGAAGGCTCTTGGCTGGATAATGGCATAAAAGCCAGCCTGAGAAGTTATTCCAAACATTCACGACAGACAGAAGGAATGCTCTGTTCGTTTCACGGTTGAACGATTTCGAGCTCGGATATTGTGGTATTTATCGCCCCAGCATAAATGTCGGCGCACTCGTATAGTCGCGATATCCCACGGTTGCTATGAAGCTGCCGTTTCAGAAAGATTGAGAGGTTTTACAAGAAGAGATGATTTCACTTAAATGAAAAAAAGAAGGTGATGGAAGGTGGTTGCAGCAACACTCCATCAGTCAGACGCATTCGGGGTCAACCAGGTCGACGCGGAGTAGCGCGCAAGATAAAAGACTAACAACCATCCATCCATTTTCCGAACCGCTTGATCCTCACTAGGGTCGCGGGGGGGTGCCGGAGCCTATCCCAGCCGTCTCCGGGCAGTAGGCGGGGGACACCCCGAATCGGTTGCCAGCCAATCGCAGGGCACACAGAGACGAACAACCATCCACGCCCACACTCACACCTAGGGACAATTTTAGAGCGTCCAATCAGCCTGCCATGCATGTTTTTGGAATGTGGGAGGAAACCGGAGCACCCGGAGAAAACCCACGCAGGCCCGGGGAGAACGTGCAAACTCCACACAGGGAGGCCGGAGCTGGAATCGAACCCGGTACCTCCGCACTGTGAAGCCGACGTGCTAACCACTGGACTACCGGGCCGCCCGCAGACTAACAACTATTATCCCATTATTCAACAACTCATGGATTATCAAATTAATCCAAAAATATTTAGATCTTCAAATAATCAACGTTTGATTTTAAATTGTCCAAATCCTCAAAATTTCAGTTTATGAACAGAAAGTATTCTCTGATTTCTGTAGTCCTCCTTGAAAGCATACTGATGATGTTTTGGGTTTTTATTTTTTTTTAAATCAGACATTCTGGAGATCAAACCAGGAAGTGAATTCTTATGAATTTATGTTTGTGTATCTTCTGCAGTGTCAGTTTGACAAAAAGTCCAGTTTTTGAACTAAAGTAAGGATAACAACACATTCTTTTAGGAATTGCAATTCATCAGTTCATCGACAAAACAATCGACAGATAGTTTGAACTGATTATTAACACAATCATGAGACGGATTACTAAACAGTGTCATCAAGGTACGTATTGCAATTTCTGTCAAATGAAACTGGAGCTGAAAACAAACCGAACAGGACAATGATGAAGAAACGCAAACTGGCTTTGGCTGGTGGTGCTTTTGGGGCTAGCAACAGAGTTCAAACAAGTTAAGCGTTTGACTCTTACATCAACTCTGAACGGAGACACACCGCAAATAGGAGCAAAAACAAACGTGTTGTTGACATATTCTTCGCAATTTATGACGCGTCTTTTGTACACGAAAATCCTTTGCGTCTAAAATTCACCAATCTGCGTTAGCACGCCCTTCGCCTTTGGCGGGACGTCACAACAGCATGATTATTGTACTCAGTGTGCCTTTGGCTGTCCACAATAAAAGGCAACTGGATATTTTATGTTTTGTGAATTTTTTGTGTATTCAGTATTAGTATTATTTTTTTTTATTCTACCTTCAAAGATGATTTCTGCACTGATGCTAACGATATATTTTTGTTCAGCGTAGCAACCCTCAAAGTAGTCCCAGGCATTTTCACGGTTCAATAATCTCACATTCACTTCGTCACGCTGTTCTTCTGTGGAAACTTCTCTCCAGTTACTGGCCAACAAACGCAAACTATTTTTCGCGCACTTTATTAAATGCCCTAAGGCTTCAGAAGCCCTGCCTAAATAGCAACATAGTGCAGTAACTGGGCCGGGGCATTTTGTCAAAGTGAAGCATCTTACCGAAGAGACTTTTCACCTTGGGGAGGAGCTACATTTAGTCTGGGTTGATAGTGGAGGTTACGTCGAGTCTTCAATGCATGTGCACGTACAAACCCACTGTCGGTGCACTTTTCAGAATCATCTGTAAGTCATTTATATGTAAGGGTAATGAGTTTGAAATAAGATTTCAGTGTTTTGGGATCATTGTAAATATACCACAGCAACATGTACGTTTAAGGTAGGCATCGATTTGTTGGCACTGTAACTTCTAACGTAAACATCACTGCATTTGCGTGTTGCAAACTAAACTTCCAGCGGCATTTAAACGGCCCCCCCGAACTTTATTTCATATGCCACTCGCTTCTTAGTTTGACGCGGAAAGTGATGGATTAGCTGTCGCCAAACGGGCTGGCTCGCAAGGTTAGCGTTCTGCAATTCCAAGAAAGAGTTGAAAAGAAACAAGAAAAATAGTCCGTTTGCCGGCCGTGACAGGATGTGGGCAAACGCGTACAATCCTGGGAATTTTTTATTGAAGCGATAAAGAGAAAAAGGTTTGGCCTGCTTGCAATTTTCAAGTGTGGTTCATACCCACTGGCACGTCGTCAGTGCAAATGATTTCTACCATAGTAAACTATCCATCACAAGTCCGCTTCTCACAAAATACATCAATCAATCACACTTGTTAGACTTGTATTTGAAGGCAAGTCATTTAGTCAAAGTCATTTTTAACCGCTTCGCATTTGCTCACCTGTCGCCGATGACACGAGTGATTCTGACTAATTTGACATGGCAACACACAGGCTGATACCTGACTGGACTGACTGACTGACTGACTAAATAAATAAATAAGGAATACATTAACAACATCCACATATTGTAATGTGAGCAGCACAGCTGAGAGAAAGCTACCAAATGAAGGGAATAAACTATGAGGAAGAAATAACTACAATTTCATGGAACAAATGCTTGGTTATAGATGTAGGTCAGCGCTTCTGATACTTTATACCAGCACAGAGGTTCTTGCTGGCCCACCACTGGTTAGGACCAAACGAAGATGAAACAATGCAAGATAAGCAAAAGAACGTGTCAACTGAAGAAGGAAGGCTCGTTTTATAACTCGGAATTAAACCCTGTATGCGGGCAATGATTAGTAGTTCCAAAGTCATCCCGCAACTGCGTTTCCAAGCCCACAGTTGGCTAACCGTATATTAGCGACAACCATTTCCAGCGCATGTGCGCGCCTTCCTGCTCGGAGCCAGAGGGGTTCTCGGTGTGGCAAATGTTGAAGTGGTCCGGACGGGCCGGGAGCCAGCGTGCAGACACGGGGGGGGGTACTGCATCCTGTTTAGAATTTCCATCTTGAGGTGAGGGAAGAAACGTGGCGAGAAACACAATGAACGCAGATTTGTCAACAGCATGTTAAGTTGGGGTCAGCGTTTTTCTTCCTATGGAGTGCCGAGATGCCCCCCGAGGGCGCCGCATCGCATCGTCCAACTACGCTAGCGTTGCTTAGCTTGGACAAGAAACATCTGGTCTGAGTGGAAGCGAGCCGGCGAGGCAAGATGTGGAAGGAAGCCGGGTGGAGGCGGGAAATGTGGCCTACCGGCCCCAAAACGTGCAACATGTGCATTAACCCCCGAAGCGACAGATACAGTGGTGGCCTCCGCCCCGGAGAAGTTGTTGGGATCGCAAACAAAAGCTGAGAAATGTTTCCAAAAGAGAGAGTTGGTGAAGCCATGTGGGGACTAAATAAAATGAAGACATGGCTCTGTGTTTTTCGAAATGTATTTTCTGACACAAATTTCAAAAATGCCACCTCAAAGTCCACAAAACGGCAATTCGTACCTTGAAAGAAAAAGGAATCTAAAAAGAATACTTTGCCATTTCTTTCTAATATTTGGGGATTTTTCTTTTTTTGCATTTTTCCATCTCAGTACTTCAGGAAAAGGAAACTTTGATTCGCTCCTCTTTCATCTATAACTGCTTCAAACAACAAAGTGTATGCAGGAAAGTGGTGAAGATTGCACGATTGTCTGCGTCTTGTGTGTTGTCTTGTATTTTTTGGTCACTTTATGTTAAATCTTCTTTTGATGGTGGCACGGACACCCGCGGCGGCTCCTCTTGTTACATGTTGTCTTGAGAGGGAAGAAATTTCATCTGTTCATCAATGTGCTGTGCTGTATGTGCAACATACACATTGACAATAAAGTTGTACTTGAACTTGAACATACTGATGTTTCTAGTATTTTGTTACTTTTTTATCTAATACTCTGTGTTTTTCATATTTGTTTTCATTTTTAACGTGTTTTTCATGATTCCACTACTACAACTAAAAGGTTTAATATTTCCGGTTCAGCCTTTGTGAACAGTTGAGTGGCAAATGAAAAAGTGCAATAAATGAAGACATATCAGGTATTGCCAATGAAATTCCGCAACGACGGCAGGCATTGGCTCAAACTCAACCGACTTTTAGGAGACACTTCATGGTCAACGAGTCCAAGGTTGTTAAGTCCGCCCTGGCCCAGTCCAGGAGGCTCATTTTTATTTTTGACGCTTTTCTTGGAAATAAGCGACTTTCTCTGAAACCTTCCTCAGCTGAAGGTGCAGTTGCCATGGTGAGGATTTGATGTGACCTCGACGTTTGCTGAACCGAGCTGCCACTGAAGTGATGCAGAGAGCCATCATCCTTTTGGTTTGGCATGAACTGGCGGTTCTTCTATTTTGATGTGTGTCCGTTATTTGAGGACAGTCATACCTCGGTTTTCGACGATAATCCGTTCCAGAAGGCTGTTCGTAAAGCGATTTGTTCAAAATCCAAAACTATTTTATTTGCCCATGACTAGGGGCTAATACACTATGCAGAAATATCATAAAAACAAACACGTCGGCTCACAATGAACGCTACACAAGGAAGCGTCACTTCCTCGTGTAAGGAAGCTGAGAGGAGTCGAGTGGCATATTCGGATTTGCTCAGTTTGGTCGAAAACCGGTTTTCGGTCATAATCCGAGGCGTAAAAATCCGAAATCCGATTTGGTCGAGAACAGAGACGTTCGAAAACCGAGGTTTGACTATACTTTGCAAATATTTCATTTCAATTTTTTTTTTGTCTCAGTGATGTACTGTATATTCTAATGCATTTGGATACATTTCCTATATTTGTATGTTTTCGACAGTTATGTCATTTTTATTGGCTTAGTATTGTAATTTCTTTTTGTAATTAGTATTGCAAACATTTTTTTAATTACATTTATTATTATTTATCCCCTTGTTTGCATTTTTCATCTGTATATTTTGTGATATATATACTGTATATATAGAGAGAGAGAGAGAGAGAGAGAGAGATTACAGTATTTTCACACTTTACTACATTATCTGAAATGTTTTTTTAATGATGCTATATTTTTGTCCTTTGTGTGTCTTTCACCTCATTGCTTTTGTACTTTTTGTCTAAGACTTTATTTCGTCTTGTTTTTTAATTGAGTGTCAAATTGGGATATTTCTTTGATATTTTAGTATTTTGTAATATTATACATTTCTCGTTAAATATTGTCATTTTTTTGTACTTTTTGTCTTAATATTGTTTTTTTCAGGTAAATAGTCTTCTGCTTTTGTCTGTTCCCAAAATTTTCCTTTTTTTAATTTAATTTTTTTTCATTTGTGTATTTTTCAATTTATAAAAAAATTATGGCTTTTTTTTTTCATCCTTCATAAGTGTTCCCATTTTTTTGTTTGATAAAAATGTTGTATTACTTTCCATGATAGCAATACCACACAGTTTGAAGAGATCTACTCTTTCCTTTGGCTATGGATTAAATTTGACATTTTCTTGTCGTTTTGCTTCATGTGGTTGCGAAGCCATATTATGAAAACGTGTCAATAAGCAAGTGTGCACTTTCATAGTTGGACTACATCGTTTGCAAGTGTCCACTCTTTAATATTCGGATTGCACTCAATCTCCGGAAAGTACTGGGAGTCGGCATACGGTTCAAATTAAAGCGTGTTGTGCTGCCTGACTCGCTTGTTTTTCTTTTTTTTCCTTCCCCTGCCTGTCCATCGGATGTTTTCATAACCAAACCAAATGTATGCTCAGAGTGGGCCAAAAGCACTCAGGAGAGAGAAGAGCCCTGAAGCCAAAAATGTTGGAGTCACATTGTTGAATTGAATTTCCGCTGCCCCGCGGACGTCCGTCAAGCTGGTTTGCCATCTCCTGTCAGCCTGCTTCACCCCGAATCTTATCGCAATCATTTTTGGGATTACCCGGCAGTAAAAGGTGACATTTATGCACTGCGTGGCTCCACCAGTGAGAGCCGCGGCACATACAGTATTTGACATGTGAAAAAACACACCCGGCAAAACACGATTCCACAGAGTAAAGCGGTATCGAGGGAATGGTGATCTCGTCCCAATTTGCGCAGGGCGTAATGTGAGTCTGTTTCGGTCAACATTTTGCCATTTTTCTGTGATATGAATGGCAACAGCTGGATACACAAGTTAATTGGAATTTCTGCCATCTAGTGGAAGAGCACAGAATGGTCACTTTAAGTTACTGGCAACAAAATTACATTATCTGGAGTTAATTAAAAAAACAAAAAAACACTCTTTAGACCAATGAACTAAGAATGGAGTTGTGCTTTGCGTCCACTATTTTTGTAATTATCCAATGCTACCTCATATGTTGTAATATCCTCCAATGTTCTTTTTAATCCTATTTCATATTATCTACTGCAGTGGTCCCCAAACTTTTTCCTGTGAGGGCCACATAGCTTTTCGCTTCTCTGATGAGGGGGCCGGGGTCAGTTTGTAACAGCAAAAGTGTGACTGCAAGAGTAGACGTAAAAATGTATTGTTTCCCAGAAACCCACACAAAATCAAATAACTTTTTTTGATACACTCGCGGTATTAAAGACGTCTTTCTTCTCGGGACACACCACCTCTGCGACAGCATTCATGCATTTCTTGACAAACTCTCCTTACCGCTGCTTGCCATCAGTTGAGCAAACCGAAAGCTAGCCCAAACAGATGGCTGGTTCAGCTGAGCTTGGCGTACAAATGTATTTTGCTGAGCTAACGTTCCTCTTTTTAGCGTTGACAGTTTGTCTGCTCTCATTTGCCCAGGCAAAAAAATCGTACTTGTTGTTGTGACGGGATTCATAGTGTCGCCGCAGATTGTATTCTTTGAATACCGCCACCGACAGACAATCTTTTCTTTGCATTGAAAAAAAAAATCGTTTCTCCATTTTGGGTTAAATTCCCTGTATTATGAATACTTTTTTTTCTCTTACCTCACCTTTTCGCCATGATTACGTTCTCTTTGAGAGGGACGGGTTTAGGATTTTTTTTTCTGGGGTTGCCAGATAACGGCACAGACCGCAGAAGGATGGAACAAATGTCACGTTATACTGTATGTGTTTATGAAATTGTTACGAGCTAATAGTTAATCATGAAAATAGTTCATAACTAAGGAATATTTTATTGCAAAAGCCAAATTTTATGATAAAATACAAATATACAGAGATGAAAAATAAATCAAAAGACTCTCTGGTATTGTTCAGGGGGGCCGGACCAAATGTGGAGGTGGGCCGGATCCGGCCCGCGGGCCGTAGTTTGGTGACCACTGATCTACTGTTTAATATTTTGCGAATATGTTTCAATTTTTTATTTTTTATCCATCCATCCATCTTCTAATACGGTTATACTCACGAGGGTAGCAGGGCATGCTGGAGCCTATCCCAGCTTTCTTCAGGCAGTAGGCGGGGGACACCCTGAACCTGTTGCCAGCCAATCACAGGGCACACATAGATGAACAACCATCCGCGCTCACACTCACACCTTGGGACAATTTGGTGTGCCCAATCAACCTGCCACACATGTTTTTGGAATGTGGGAGGAAACCAGAGTGCCCGAAACAAAGTGGAGGGGAAAAAAAAAAAAAAACAATCAAGGCTTTTCCACCACTTGTCAAATAGTTGTCACTTGTTGACAAGGCATTGCTCAAGGTCGAATATCCAAACGTTTCCATTGCTCGAGAGTGTGTGGAAGGACAGCGTCTCTCGGGTGAATTGCAGAATATTTTAGGCGTGAAGCCATCACACAACCGCAGGAACGTTTTCATTACTCGCCGGGGCTTCCGCAACACTCTCTGCACCTGTGCGGTATGTACAATAGACCACATCTGCTCTCTCAGCTGAAACACTGGAACACAATGTGCTCTTTAAGTGTGCACATGCACATGAAGACAGCGCACAGACACACACACACACACACATACATTCATTTACATGGGAGGTGATGACAGTAACACTCATGCATATTCACGCACACCCAACTGTGTGGCAGCACAAGCTCAGTGACAGGGTCAAGCAGGACAAACAGCATATTTGCTTTTTTTTGGGGGGGGGGGGGGGGGGGGGGTTTAAACAGCAGATTCCCAGAAAGTTCATGCGCGGGTCCGGCTGATATTTACGCAACCCGTCATGAAACTCCGCCACTGTCCTTAAAAGGATATGCGAAGTAAGAAAAGTGCTTTAGAAGGCCAGGTGCCGGATGTAAACATCCGCCCGCCGTGCTTTCTGACGACCATTAACTGAAGCGCATTAGCAAAATAACTTTGTTACGCAATATTTTTCCACAAGTTTGTGTATTGAAATTATTTTTTAATATACAAGTCGTCTTCAACTCACGAACGGTCGACTTGCAAATATTTCGTAGGTATGAACATATGCTGACAGCTCTCCATAAATGTCATAAAATGCCATACTGCGTTCACAAGTTCATATTTTCAATTGGATCAGTATCCTAAAATGAAACAATATATTGCAAAAGAAACAGGAAATTCCATTGAAATCACTGGAAATAATGAGTATTATTTGAAAATGTATGGGCGGACTGGCGATCCAGTGGTTAGCACGTCGGCCTCACAGGACAGAGGTGCAGGGTTCAATTCGGCTCCAGCCTCCCTGTGTGGAGTTTACATGTTCTCCCCCGGCCTGGGTGGGTTTTCTCCGGGTACTCCGGTTTCCTCCCACCATCTAAAAATGTGCATGGCAGGCTGATGGAACACACTAAATTGTCCCTATGTGTGATTGTGAGCACAAACGGTTGTTCGTTTATGTGAGCCCTGCGATTGGCTGGCAACCGGTTCAGGGTGTCCCCCGCCTACTGCCCGAAGACGGCTGGGATCGGCTCCGGCACCCCCCGCGACCCTCGTGAGGATAAAGCGGATCGGAAAATGGGTGGATGGATGAAAGAAAATGTATGTCGTTTGAAGGTCCTTACTCAGACCGCCCTCTGCTGGAACCCGACAATTCAGTGTTCCATGTGTGCAGCAAGGGATGACACACGACATATTATTTTTTACATTTTGTCCAATATTTTTGGCATGACTTTCTATCGTCCATATAATATTTCTGTCATGTTATTTCTTTTATTTTCTTCTTCCTCGTGTATTTCCCATCTTGTGTTTTTCTCCCTTGTTGTTGCAGGTGTCGTATTTTCCAAATATTTGTGAATTTTTCATCTCATTGTTTGGCTTCTTAGAGAGTACAGTTAGGGCCAAACATACAAAAACTCTTCCTGCGTATTTCCCTGCACGCATCTGCCTTTTAATTTGCTTTCCAGCGGGTTTTAACTGAAGCGTGTTAGCCAAATAACTTGGGCTGGGGGGAAGTAAATTACTCTGAGTTGTTAAGTTAGAGAAGCGGATCTTTGTGTTTATTATTGCTCATAATCAATTTTACAGGCGCGCTTTTTTTGTTATGGTGGCCTTCCCCCGTTTACAGAGGCTTGTAAACAGCAAGGCTCGGATGTGGCACAAATAAACAAGTGTGCGCAAGCGCATGCACGCACACACACACACACACACACAGACAAGCACGCACACACGCGCACATACGCATGGAAATGAGTCATGTTTCAGCAAGACGCCAAGAGAGTTGACAAAGACTCCAAAAGACCCCATAACAGATTACAATATTGTTAACCAATACCTTCTACTTTGTTTTTTTCCCCTCTCCATTTTCTGAATAAAGTTAAAAAAAAAAAAAAAAAGCTGATTTCCTGTATGGCAACAACAAAGTAAGTTTCCTTTTCATCTTTTCTTACCGAGCAGCATATCATGCATCATCCTCAATTACGCTCATTTTCAAGGCAGCGCCATTAAAATACGACTAATCACACAACGAGCATTCAACGTGACATGAAAGCAGATAGCAGGGTCCACTTTGATTCTATTTTCTTCTTCCCGAGCAGTAGATTTTGCACGCATTTCTCAAGCAGTGACATCAAAGTGCAACTATTCATACCATAAACACGCAATGTACTGTAAAACCAGCTAACAGGTTTCAATTTTTCCTCAATTCGGTTTTCCCGAGCAACGTCTTGTGCTCTCTCTTAAATTAAGAAGCAAGTGTCTGCGTTCAGAGGGCAACGTGACGAAAAGCCAACCAGCATAAGACGAGTTTTGGGTGCTATGTCTTCTTAATTCATGCACCATCATCACTTAAGAAGCTTATTATTGTGAACATGACATGAACATCCATTCAAATCCCCACGAAAAGTGTGCATTGTGATGTAAAATCTAGATACCGGTGGTCGGTTCCAGTTATTTATTACTTTCTTCTTCCTGAGCAGCTTATCATGCACGGTCTGGAATAAGGAAGCTTCCTGCATCGATCCCTTTGACTTTTTCCATGCTTGGATCAACCGAGACAATGCACAAATTCTCCCATGAGTCCAATGTTTAACATGAAGATTGTCAAAAAGTGTGTAAAAATAAATAAATAAATAAATAAACACCAATACAGCAATCATGGTTTTATGACGGCTACATTAATCAAGTTATATAATTTTCAATTTCTCTTTTTTTGTTGGGAGGGCAGGGCAAAAATTCCATCATGGATCGTGTTCAACTTTACAAGGTCTACTGAATTTGTTTGCAATTGGTGCAAAATCCAAGTAAGGCAAAAGGTCTTTCCTGTGAGCACGTTGCTGCAATGTAATAGATGTGCACTAGAGGGAGATATTGAAGTCCACCGCAACTTCACCTCAAAGTGCCAAGAAACTCAACTGTATTGTAATAAGGTCATCCTACCTAACAAATCAATTGTATGATGACGCGCATATATAGTGTTATTATTTTAGAGCTAAGTTTGTATTTATACAAATCTATTGATCAAGTGGGAGATGTCCATATTCGGACCTGAATGAAACGGGGCCCCAAATTGCACCGATCCATCTGTAATTACAGTGAAACTCTTCTATAACGAAACCTACATATGCAAAACTCCCCTCTAGTGTAAAAAAATCTTCATGCATGAAAGCCATTCCTTCTTTTCTGCTTTCCCCTACAACGAAAAGTCCCCTTGTTGCATAATACAAAATCCTTTTCTCCACCATAGCCTCGCAACGAGGTTCACTACAACGAAAACAAGCCTTCCGCAAAAGTCTCATGCGACCTCCGACTGCTTAGCTCGGAAACGGCAACAACAACCATCACACTGGTTTACACATGCGCAATAGTACAGGAAGTAGTTTTTGTTAGTTTCAGACGCAGCACGAACGTTGCATTGCTAAAATGGCTACAAAACGGACCTTTGCAGACCAAGGAGTGAAGAAAAGAAAAGCTTTAATGCTTGAAGACAGGATAAAAGTAATAAAAATTAAAGATGGAGGAAGCAAAGTAAAAGACATTATGCAAGAAATTGATGTAAGTGAAAGTGAATGCTGATCGTAAATTTCGCAATTTCTTTCCCGTTTTTTTCTTTCTACGCTGATTATATGAAGTGTCAAATAAGTGTATGCTCATACTTATGCATTATTGGAATAAAGAGTACACATACGTTTTTGTGTGTGTGTGTGCGCGCGTGTTTACATCTGAGATCAAATTTGCTCGAGTGAAAAGTCCCCTGTTGTGAAAGATTTCTGGCTGCAAACATGATTTCGTTGTAGAGGAGTTTCACTGTAACTACAACAGTGCACTGGTCATGCAACACATCTGTCTTCAAGGCATTGTATTGGCTGTTTTGGGAAAGAATAAAGAGGTGCGGGGGTTAAAAAAAAAAAAGCATGTTTTCCCTCAGGGCATGAAGCTTTCCCCTCATCCTTATTCTTCCTCTAGTCCTGTGTAAAACGGCTGATTGGAAGACAAAATGCCAAAAACATGAGCGATTGATAAAACGTCAATGCAGAGTAATAAGGTCAACTTGTTGACTATTCTCTTCAGCCCAGTTTGCTCATAATTTCTTTATTTTTTTTTTGTCCAGTTTGACAATATTTTTCATGTCATTATCTAGTCCCTTCGTTCCAAATACTTGTGAAGAAAACAAACAAGTTAAAATGTTACTTGGCATCCATTGAGCCTAAAATAATGTATCTGAACCTTTACTCAGATTTTCACCACAAAATGTAACGGGTTGCCATGTTCTCCCTTCAAAACCTGCCAGTCACTTTAGTTTACGGCAAGAGCGTGCTCTTGGACCACCCAAGAAGTCTACACACATACTAAGTCAGTATGTGTGTCACTGGGATGTGTGAGGGGTTGTGGGTGAGGAGGAGGAGGAAGAGGACGTGGTTTTGGCGGTTTCTGTCTTTGGGATTGGAACACCACGGAAACCCCCGACTTCCTTTTAGGTTAATATCAACACTAGGAATTCAAGACACAAGTCATTCTGGAAGGAGTAAGTCAGCACTGATTGTGGTTTGCAGAGGCACTACAGTAAGAAAAGGCCCAGTCAAAGTCAAGGCAAGGAATGGTGGTCAGGTCATTAGGTACACCCGCAAGAAAAAGTAATTGGAAATTACACAGTTTAACAATATTTTTAGGAGTGTATCAGACCAGTAATGCGAAATGTTGATTTTTTTTTTGGGGCGGGGGGGGGAAGAAAAAAAAAGTCAAAGAATTATCACAAAGTTGTATCAAATTTTATACATTAAAAAAATTATAACAATTTGAATATTTGCATACAACTAGAATTTAATTTTGTCAGAATAAAATTTTAATAGACTATTTGAAAGGCATCCTTTAACCACCCCAAAAAAACAATTTTTGACAATTAAGATGTACATTTATGAACCTGTGATTTTATTTTATGAGTATGATCATGAGACTCATTGTTTGATTGTTTTACGGTGTCTGCTGTTTTTGTGTTATTCATTTGACGGTCTTTGTTATTGTATTTGTTTTCCATGTACAGCACTTAAGAAGAAGTGGTTGTTTTAGTGTAATAAAAGTTGAGTCATAATTTTATCATAAATTAAGACGAAAGTGGTAATGTTAAGAAAATCTCCAAAAGTAAAACTTAAATTTGAGGAAATATTAGATTTTCTGAGTCATAGGTTGATCAGGGGAAAAAAAAAAATTGTAATTTAATGAAAAGTATGAAATACTCTGAGATTTAAGATGTATTTTTAATTACAAGGAAAAAAAAGAAAATTGTATTCTTTCCCAATAAGTCCAAAATGTGTGTATTAGTGTGTCATCTAAAAAAATGATATTACAAACCGAAAAGACGAAATTTCATGAAAAATTCTATTTGTAAAAAAATCCACAATTTTACAAGAATGAAATTGAAATTGTTGGAAGAATTTTTTATGCAGTACCCTGCTTTTACAGGAAGAAAGTTTGAAATGTTTAGGAAATTAATTTGTAATTTTATAAAAAAAAAAAAAAGGAAATTACTGTGGTTATTTCCCATGATGCTGAGAAAGGGGTGAGAAATTGGCCACTTTCCACTCCTGGTGTGTGGAAAGCATGTGTCATCGTTCTTACCCGCTTCTTTGCAAACAGCAGCGAGGTCGGCGCCGACGTAGCCGTGAGCAGCGTCAGCCAACTGTGTCACTTCCTGTGGGGTGGCTCCGCATGGGACCGAGCTCAGCTGCTTGTGCAGAATGTCGGCACGCTCGGCAGGACCGGGAACGCCGACCTGTTGGAGGGGGTAATTTTGTTAGTGAACAGTTGAAAGTGATGTCTATGTAAATCTGGAATAGCATCAGATCGACAACACATACAAATAAAAATAGTTTTACATCACAATTGGCATTAGAATGAGAATAATTAAATCACAGGTGACTAGAACAGACCCTTGTGGAACTCCAGAGAAAACCATTTGGACAATGTAGTGGTTATAACCCGAGGAAAAATCCTTTTTGGCTTTTCCAGTAGGTACCTCCAGCTCCTTGTCGAAGCGTCCAGGTCGCCTCAGTGCCGGGTCAAGGGCGTGGGGTCGGTTTGTGGCCCCTAGAACCAGAAGCTGTCCCGAGTGGTCCTCCTGGATAGAATCAAGGACCATTTCAAAGATACAAACACAATGATGAGCACAAGAGAGGTTCAAATTGTAACAATCTGGCACAAAAAAAAAACATTTTAAAGCAGTGGTGCACTCCACAGAGGGGAAGTGTCTTAAAGATCAGGAAAAAAACATCCCATGTACAGTAATAATAATAATAAATACTGCATCAATATTCATAAATATTGCATCATATTTTCCATTTAAACGAGAAGTGACAAGTTCCACTGAATTATTTTAATCAACATTTGAACAAAACAATGTAAACACTATTATTTGAAATATTGAACAAAAAATAAATCTTTGGAGTAATGTGCGTGCTTTTTCAATAAAATGGTTTTCATGGATTTCAATTACATACACACGTACTGAAATATGTTTTATTCTACACTAAGTATTTTTTTATTTTTACAGTGTGGCTAAATACACCGTAAGCCAGGGGTACAGAACCTTTTTTTCTTAGGTGCAATTCAATTATGATGTCGTTTAAAAAAAAAAAAAAATTGTTTTAATGTAATCTAAAAATAAATGAGTAATAATCTTATCATAAATTAAGACGAAAGTGGTAATGTTAAGAAAATCTCCAAAAGTAAAACTTAAATTTGAGGAAATATTTGATTTTCTGAGTCATAGGTTGATCAGGGGGGAAAAAATAATTGTAATTTGATGAAAAGTATGGCAATGTTTTTGAAAAAAAAGAATGAAATGTTTTTATTATATATATATCTTTTTTCGAACAGTCAAATACATTGAGCTGTATATTTTTTCTTTTCTTTACTGAACATGCTAAAGAAGACAGGGATAAACAAAACAAACCGAAGTATGATATGTGAAGAAAAGCTGAATTGACCGATTGACAGTCAAAAAAATCGTATCTCGCAATTTTCACCTTTCGCAGTGGGCTTCTGGTCCCAATTAACCGTGAAAAACAAGGGATTACGCTCAATGATATTCGGTTGTCATGAAAGTTTTACTGTTGCTTTGACTCAATGCTTTGCCTGTAGGAATGTCCTGATTACTAAATCAGGAGGATGAGCATTCCTCCTTTGGCTGCGATTCCACACCAGTAAGCCGTAATGCAGGCAGGAATGAAGGAGGACACGGAGGAAGTGATTTGTCCAACAGACCAATCATGTGCATAACCTTGATCCTCTCGACAGGAAGCCTTGTAGCACCTCTGAAAACAACTACTCCTAGCTGATAATCGTCCGGTCGCGGTGACCCAAGATCATTTCCCTCCCAGGATTCGATTCATCGTGTGTGTGGAGGTCAAATCCAGAAAGCTGCCACAGTGTTTTTAGCATTCCCAATTACAACATGGGCCGAGCCTCACGGAACACGCCTGAGAGCGTCAGTGTACATCAGTGGGAGGACAAGCTAAAAGAGCGGGGTTGGGCCCGGTCTCGAAAGGATACTTACAGAGCCGATCCCATCCATGAGAGTCAGGAGGGAGGCCACCACTCGTTTCTCCACCTCATTCTGTGCGCCCTCTCGTTTGGGACAAAGAGCATCCAACTCATCGATGAAGATGATCGAAGGTCTCCTGTCAAAAAAAAAAAAAAAAAAAAAAAAACTCACTTTCAGCAACATTTTCTGCACCTTTTGTGGTTTTGAAATAAACGTAATATGTGGGGCGGGGGAGTTGCAATACACATGAAAACGCTCAGAATATTACACAAATATACATAAACAACAAAGAATTTACTGTTGGGGTTTTCCTAGATCTAAAAAAAGCTTTTGACACAATAGATCACAGTATATTATTGAAAAAACTAGAAAGATATGGCATTAGAGGTGTAGCTTATAAATGGATAAAAAGTTATTTAGAAAACAGATATCAGTACGTGCAGCTCAACAATAAAAAAACGAATCAACTCAAAATCACTCACGGAGTTCCTCAGGGGTCAGTGCTTGGTCCAAAACTATTCATCTTATATATAAATGATATCTGCAAGGTCTCAAAACAATTTAAATGTGTCCTATTTGCTGATGATACAACTTTCTACTGTCCTGGAATAAATCTGAAACAGCTCCTGACAACCGTAGAAAGCGAATTAAACAAATTAAAAAACTGGTTCGACAGAAATAAATTGTCACTTAACCTGAAAAAATCAAAGCTAATTGTTTTTGGCACAAGACCAATCAAACACCAAGCTAAAATTATGGTAAACTCAATTGAGATAGAAAGAGCGTATGAAACCAAGTTTCTCGGATTAGTAATAGACTCCAAACTATGTTGGAAGCCACATATCGATAACGTAAAAAGAAAAATAGCCAAAACCGTCGGGATCCTCTACAAAACCAAGGAAGTGCTAAATAAGAGATCTTTGTACACATTATACACTTCATTATTATGACCATATATGACCTACTGTGTGGAAATATGGGGAAATGCCTGCAAAACAAACACACTCCCTATTCTAAAACTACAAAAAAAAAGCAATTCGAATTATTAATAGATCAAAATATACAGAACCCACAAATCCACTATTTATCAAATTAAATACAATGAAATTTTATGACCCGGTTGACTTTAAAACCGCCCAATTAATGTACAAAGCACACAATAACCTGCTCTGTCAAAACATTCAGAAGTTTTTCGAAATTCGAGAAAGCAGCTATGATTTAAGAGGTACCAACTTATTCAAAAAACTCAAAACAAGAACAAACATCAAGCAAAGAAGTGTATCTATCAAAGGTGTTAATCTGTGGAATAATTTCGAAACGGACCTGAAAATGAGTAAATCGCTTGCCGAGTTCAAAAACAAATTCAAAAAAATAGTACAAACAACCTACATCAATCAGAGTTAAAATGATGAATTCAAAACATTAAATATAATGATAAATCAGAACTAAGTTGATAAATAGAGAAAGGTATATAAATATCCATTATGAATACAAGAGAAAATTGACACAAGAGTGTCAGGGTGTGGAAGTATATAATCCCGATACAAACCAAAAGTTGTAATAATATCACGGTTAAGGGTAAAGTATGAGCCTTAATGGAGACTTCTTTCTTCTTACTTTTTTTCTTTTCTGATTGATATAAAAATGATTTATTAGATATAAACACAACGGGGTAGGACTAGATACGTTTTTTACTTCTACTCCCTTGAACATAACTGTGTTGAATGATGACTGATTTCTTTCTTTTTACTATTTTATCTACCTTATTTTCTGTCAAATTATTACTGTATATATGTTTTATGTTCAATAAACAACAACAACAAATAAAACTGAAATTTGATGCAGATTTATTTACCAAAAACTGACACGTTAGGAGAAAAAAAGTAGTAAGTATATGGAAACAAGATGTTGCTTTTATGAATAAAAGTAATGTTATCAATGCAGTGAAAATAAATGAATGAATGAATGAATGAATGACTAGATGCAGCACGAGGTGGACGATTGCACGTCTGCCTGACAGTGTAGTGGTGCACGGTTGGATTCCGGCTCCGGCCTTCCTGTGTGGAGTTTGCATGTTCTCCCCCCCGGGCTGCGTGGGTTTTCACCGGGTACTCCGGTTTCATCCCACATTCCAAAAACATGCATGGCAGACTGAGTGAACACTCTAAATTGTCCCAAGGTGTGAGTGTGAGTGTGAGTGCGGATTGTTGCTTGTCTATGTGTGCCCTGTGATTGGCTGGCAACCAGTTTAGGGTGAACCCCCGTCTACTGCCTGAAGACAGCTGGGATAGGGTGATAGATAGATAGATAGATAGATGATAGATGTGACAATACAGCTGTAATTAGAACAGAGCCTTGGGAACTCCCCCAAAATGCTATGTTACTTAACGTTGATGTGTTTTGTATTACAAGAAAAAAATTAATATACATGAACACAAATAAGGCTGTTATTTTGTGGAAAGAAGTCATACTGTTTTTAAGGTGGTAAGTACAGTATATCAAAACAAATCCTTTTATGAATCATTTAAGTTGAGATATAATGTTACCAGTATCTCAGAAAGAAGTTGAAAAATTATGACACTAAAGTTTTAAATGTATGGACAAATGTAATCATGAGAAATATGTAATTTACAAGACAAAGTGGACATAATCAACAGAATGAAGTATGTTGTATATTTATGGGGTGGGGGGGGGGGGGGGTTTACGGGTAAACCTAATAATAGGAGAACAAAGTAATATTTCATACAGGGAAAAAATACATCCAAACAAATTATATTAAGTAATCTGCAACTCGGAAAAAGATACTCCACAATGTTGTCATTTTAAAAGTGAGACTGCAATTTTATGAGAAGTTGAAATAAACTACAGTATATCCAAAAAATGGTTTAAAAAACTGTGGAAACATAATCCTGAACATCCATATCTGTTTGTTTGGGGGTTTTTTTGGGAGAAACAATGACAATTTAATTTTAGTCCTACGGACGGTGATAAAGTCTTACAAAAACATGCGGACTAACTGCGAAAAGTGAAGACAAAAAAAAAGTACAACATGTTCACGTTTAAACGCAACATTAAAAGTTTACCTTTTTGATGCCTCGGTGAATATTTGCCTCAGTTTCTCTTCAGTTTCGCCGTAGAACCTGAAGAGGAATATTACAACCCCCACTCAGATTGTATGATGGCAATGACATGGAGTTTGGCATTAGCTTAGCATTAGCCTCACTTGCTCATGATTTCCGGACCGTTGATCACAGTCATGTGAGCGCCCACCTCGTTGGCGATGGCTCGTCCGATCATGGTCTTTCCCGTGCCGGGAGGTCCGTACAGAAGAACTCCTCGTGGAGTGGGGATGCCTGGTGAAGACGACAAAAGCTTCAGTTAGAATTTCAGCAAGGCTAAATGCTTATTTTAAAAAATATCTATCATTTTAAAAAAGTGAAATTACAAGAACAACAATTCTACACGCAAAAAAAAAAAAAAAACATACTTTCTCGTATTTAATTTTACATACGTTGTATTTTTAGGAGGGGTGGAAAGAAAAGTTGAAAAATATCATTTAAAACAAGCTTAAATCTTACAACAAAAAAAAGTGAGCAAAATAATGGAGCTGTAGTTTTCAAATAAAAAAGTCATTTCATCAGGTATTTGTTATTCAATATATATATATATATATATACATACAGTATATACTGTATATATACATTTCAATATTAGTAAGTTAGAATGACAAAAAAACGTTAAAAGAGAAAAAAGTTCAAGTGCACTTGTTTGTCATGGCGCTTACGGCCTTTGTGCACTCCTCTCATGGCTCACAAAACAGCAAATCTAAAATACATATCTGCAATGTAGTAAAGCCGCTAAAAGTGAATTGTGATATAGTGAGGGACGACTGTATTTTGTGAAATTGTAATTTTATGACCAAAATAAAAGTAAGTATATAAATATAAGTTTGACAACAACAAAAGTTAAAACAAAAGAAAATCTAATAGAGCGATTATGTTCCAATTTCATGCAAAAAACTTACTCTGTGGGAATTTTGTGCTCTTCTCATAACTTTACAAATGTATTCTTCTTGCAACATTATTCTCTCCATGTAACAGCCGAAATAATGTTTTACCTCTGACATTTCTAGTTTTATTTGTTGAGTGTCCCGAAAGTTGTTTTTATGAACAGAATATAATTTTTACTTGTCATTACCTACCATAGTTGGAGAAGAGTTGAGGGTGTTTGAGAGGCAGCTCTATGGTCTCTTTGATGACATCCAATTGGCTGCTGAGGCCGCCAATCATGCTGTATGTCACTTTTGCTCTTTTGGCTTCGACATCCTCCTGAATGGCTTTGCTTGGAAAACTAAGCTTGGTGGTCGAGGCCATGCGGAAGAAGGTGTCAGTACTCGATAAACCAGCAGAGGGCGCTATGGGAGTTTGTAGAGGACATTCTATGCTGAAGGAACCCTCCAAGACGGTAGTGTTTGCCTCACAGTCAGAAAGAGAGTCAAGGTGGTTCAAAATGGGAGAAGCCGGGGAGAGGGCAGGCAGGCAGGCGGCGGGTCGGTGTGGTGTGCTGGCCGCGGGGGTCCCGTGAGGACTGCTGGTGTCATCTAAGGCCAGCAGGCTGAGCTGGAGGGAGAGGTCGGCGGGGGCAGAGTCCAGCACTGACGACTCCTCTATGCCATTGGAAGGAGGAGGAGGAGGAGGAGGAAGAGGGACAGACGGCCTTTGGAGGGCGCCACCGTCTTCTCCTCGTACACTTTGCACGTAAAGACTGCATGGCCGGCCAAAATATGTGAGGGACACAACGTTGCCCGGAAGAATGACGCTTCCAACTGGTGGGGGGGGGGGGGGGCACACATGAAATCGCTATATATATTATTTGTTTTGTTTGTAAAGTGCCCTGAAAACTGTTGTAAAAGGTTCCAAAGGTTACAAAAATAAAATATTTTTTTGCTGATAATTGGTCACATCAAAACCAGAATTTCCCCCATTACGGGACGAATTTCATTTCAGTTCAATTTCATTCTGTTCCATTTCATGTGCTGGAAACTTACCTAAAGAATTGAGCAGGAAGCTCTTGAACTCTTCTGTGTTTAATTTTTCATCACCAGATCTGAAAGAATGACAATGCGCTGAATGTGACCGCTGCAGTTGCGCAAAAAGAACAACAGGCGGCAGTATCTCACTTCTGACATGATCGGAACGAGGAAACTTTGGAAAGGAATTTTAACTGTTGCGAAAGCTCAATTTGTTGTGACAGCTCAATTTGTTGCATTAAAAACTAATGAATACATCTTAAACTAGTGCTTTTAATAACAGTTTATGAATTATATTTACAAATATTTGCGTTATAATGCAATTTTGTCATCATTTCAAAGGGATTAGGTGTATGGTTGAATGAGCTGCTGGTGGTGAATAGCAGATGCTTTTCATTTGCAGGCTGGATGCAAAGAGGCCATTCACTTAGGGGGAACACCTTAGCCCCGCCCTGTCACCATGGTAATGAAAGCCAGTGATTTCAACCACACATTCTTTACCCTTTGTCTATTTTGACTGAATAATGTCAGATTGCATCAGATATCCTCTATCAAGTTTTTTTAAGCGTGAAAAAAAAATGTGTCATATTCCCTCTGCTATAGGATTTGTCTTGAAAAGAAGCCAACCTCGGTAAGAGGATGACTTCCTGGGCTTGAAGCACAGGACCCGTCACTGGCTGAAGCATGACTGCATCATCGCATTTCACTTTCAGGTTGATCTGTGCACCCTTGTGGAGGCCGACTTTCCCGCTCGGGAACGCAGCCACAGGCCATCCCACACACACCTGTCAACATGGACAAAACACAAAATAGCGGCTCACTGAACAAGATGAAGACTTGTAATGTTATGAGTAGGAAAAACTGTGATTTGAACAAAAACATTTGTAATTATGACAAAAAATAGTAATAACTTTCGACAAAAGGGGCCAAATATTACAAGCGTAAACTCTGTATTTTTTTTAAGTCCAAATATTACCAGAAGTCATAATTTAATGAAGTGGGCAAAATATTGTATCAGATGAGATTAAAATGGAACAAGAACAAAGATGTCATTTTACAAGTAAGAAACCCCAGTATTAGAAGAATAAAACTTTAATCTACGAGGGTTTTTTTTCTTCCGGATAGTAAGTCTACCTCCTGTCGCCCCGTGGGACTCGTGAGGAGAACAGGTCTGCCGATGCTGACGCCATTTGACTTCAGCGAATTCAGGCTCAGTTGTGCAAGTGACCATCTGCAACTTTTCGGCGTTTTGTCATCGGCTGTGAAGCATAAAAAGATGAAAAAAGACCCATCCATCCATCCATTTTCTAATCCACTTATCCTCACGTGCCCAGCTGTCGACGGGCAGTAGGCGGGGTACACCCTGAACTGGTTGCCAGCCAATCGTAGGGCACAAACAAAGACCTTGTAAAATACTCATGTGGCAGTATTGCCATACAGCAGCAGGGTGTCCTAATAGTTATCATGTCCGCATCGCAGCTCTGAGGTCCGAGGTTAAAAAAATCTTCAGTCATGCGGCTTCATCCTACATTCTGATTACATCAATTTTTTGTTCATTGTTTATAGGTCGGAATGTGAGTGTATACTGTATAGTTGTATGAGTGGATGTGTGCTGTTACTGAGTCGACATGCAGTTTCTTGAATTACGACGAGGTTTACAGTATTGACAAATTATTACCGAATAATCCGTTGCACTTCGTTTTAAAATGCGATCGCGTGGCGTGCATATGAATGCTGTCTAAGTATGAAACACTTAGACAGATGATTAAAACTCTTCTCACTCGTGAATTGTGGTGTTCAAAGTTTTAATGCAAGTTTTAATGCAATTTCCGCTCTTTGCACAGGACATTCGCACGACACCTTAACTATCCCAAATGCATCGAGGAGGACGACTTTGTCGTATCATCAGAAGGTAAAATGAATGAGGCAACTCGTAGCTGTATTCTTGGTGTTGTCACAAAACGTTAATTGAATATCAAGCCAGCGTGCACCTTTTTCAACGAAGTCGATGACAGTGAAGGAGTTGCTGCTTTTACTCCCCTCGTGACTGGAACTGTCGAAGTTGCTCGAGTCACAGGAGCCGTCTCCTTCGTTTAATCGTTTCGATTTGCTTTTATTCTTCTTAGAAGACATAACAAGATGAAGAACTGTTGCACACGTGAGGACGAATACTGCATAAACACCCGGCGAAGGATATCTTCCGGGTTAAAAGTTGAACACCGTCCCCTTTTACCGTAATGCGTCAAAGTATGAACAACGCTCACTGTGTTTCAAACTCTCTCTCTCTCTCTCTCTCTCTCTCTCTCTCTCTCTCTATATATATATATATATATATATATATATATATATATATATATATATATATATATGTGTGTGTGTGTGTGTATATATATATATATGTGTATGTGTGTGTGTGTGTATATATATATATGTGTGTGTGTGTGTATATATACACACTGTGTATATATTATATACACATATTATAAACATTTAAACAAAAACTAGACTACTCGTCCTATTCAAGCATTTGAATGTCGGTGGTAAGTGTCTATCCTTATAATAACCGTGTGAATGTCGATGGGCGAGTCCCTAATCGCAAACTATGATTGGCTAACGCTGAGAAATGACGTCGGTTTTGAGTTTGGCTCACCGTCTCGCACCCTCAACAAAGACTTACGGTAATTACGTAACTTCAATAGCGGAAGTCGCCCCGCTGGCATTTAAAGACGTTTTTAAAGCAAGTTAAAGTGGACGAATAACAACAACAATATGACTCCGTCCGCTCTACTTTGTCAATTTCGACTTATTGGACTTTGTCGGAAATGGTGTTCCTTCCGCGCGTTCACGTGCCAGGCCGCTGTCAATCAGCTGCGGCGGGAGCGGGGCGCCACGGCTCTGGCCGGCAGAGTGGACCGGTTCGGGGGAATCACGGTGGATCTGGCGGACGTTGGGCTGCCGGAGAACATTAGTGAAGCTGCTTTCGCTGACTTATTGACAGGTTTGTGTGCTCGTGGCACATGGTGTGAAATTCCAACCCCTCTGACAATGACAATGATTGGAAAGGTTTTTAGATTGCATGGCATTGGAGCTCACAATTTGATGCCAGAAGTGGGATCAGCACACATTAAGCCTTAGAGACCTCAGTCAGCCATGTATTCATTCATTGTCTTAAATGTCGGCTGTTTGGTGACAGACATGATTAATTTACACCTTTGCAAGCCGCAATTGGTGTCAGAAATTTGGAACCGGACACTACTACCAGAACATTTTGCCGAATACAGCTCGGCTATTCGTTCGTTCATTGGCTATTGTGTTTTGCAAATGAGGCGTTCGAAGTGGGATACAAACACCACAACCTGAACCTTGTGCTTTAAGACTGCTCAGCAACAGGCAAAATGAATGTACCTTTCACTGAAATGAATCGGGTGTCAGACGTGGGGCTCCTTAAACAGCTTATTCGGGATCCGAGCACATTGCACCTCGAACAGCACAGCTATTCTTTCATTAGCTTGTGTCTCATGGGCCGCTTAATGAGACATGATTGATGTACTTTTTGATGAGACATAATGTGGTGTAAGAAATGGCATCCTTACACAACGCCATGGATGTCGTGCCTCAAAGAATGCTTGATGCTTGGGCGACTAGTCGGTATGTTTAGTTGCATTGTCTGTTGAATGATAAACATGATTAATTTACCTTACAGTCCACCAGATTTAATGTCAGAAGTAGGATCCAACCCTGACAACC
Organism: Hippocampus guttulatus; assembly: GCF_054856545.1. Lineage (NCBI taxonomy): Eukaryota > Metazoa > Chordata > Actinopteri > Syngnathiformes > Syngnathidae > Hippocampus > Hippocampus guttulatus. The sequence continues at coordinate 35,425,720 of NC_141262.1, read as the reverse complement.
GGAATATTGAGCCTCCTAAAAGCTAGGGCATATAGCCATGATCTCTAAAATCGTAGGGTGCTTCATGATGCATTCACCGAAATGGATTTGGTGTCAGAAGCAGGATCTGAGCACAGCACACCTGAACATCAACTTTGCCATTAAGTCATTAGTTTTAATCTCAGTGCCTGTTTGATTACACATATAGTAATTTGCTTTCTGCGTCGATAGCTGTGGTGTCAGAAGGGAGATTTAAATAATCTGAACATGACTCATTGAGACGGCTAGGCCATTATCTTTAATCGCATTGGCTACTTGATTAAAGCCTAATTCATCTTTGGTGAAAACAAAGTTAGTGTCAGAAGCGGGATCCAAACATTACCCCCTTAAAACAGCTCACACATTCATTCATTTACTCTGAAGTCGTGTTCTGTGATGTGACGTCGTAGATTCGTTGGCCCGGTGGAAATCAGAGGGCAAAGTGGCCGTGTGGCTGCGGGTTCCAATCGCGATGAGCCGATGCGCCGGTGCCGCCGCTGCCCGCGGCTTCACCTTCCACCATGCGCAGGAGCGCCACGCCGTGCTCTCCCTCTGGATGGGCGCAGGAGAAAGCAAGCTGCCTGGCTTTGCTACGCACCAAATCGGCGTGGCAGGTAGGGAGATGCCTTCGGCATTACCAGACAATGTCCAGCAGAGGGCAGAGTGGGAATTGAATGCTTGTCCAAACAGCATGTCAGAACATGTCCTGAGCACATGGCAGGGAAAAAAATCCCCATTTGCTGGTTTTATCGGCACAACCAAATGGGGGCATGCTTACCAGTTTGGTGTGTTTGGTATGTTTGGAATGGAACCATTCCATGGGGCCTCATGGTAGAATTTAAAGCAAGGTTTCCCAAAGACCCAAATGAGAAAAATGAAAGGGGAAAGTAGAAAACGGCAACCCTGTTCCATAACAAAAATAACAAAGCTGAAGAACACAACAGATATTCATTTGAAATAGCAAATGTTTTTCAGCAAAAAGGTTTTCATCTTAAGTCATCTTAAATCACCTCATCTTTAATATGTTTCCAACGTTTGTGATGCAACGCTTGATGTACGATTCCTCCTCTTTGTGGAAGCTAACATATGTCGTATTAATGCTTTGATGTATCTGTATAACCTTCTCAGGTTTACTCTGTGAAAATCATCCATGTGACAGTTGTGAATCTTGCGTCACAAACATACTTACCTGTTTTAATTGTACAAAGTATTTTTCTCATAAAACCTTTCCAATTAATCTGCATTGTTTTTTTTATATTTGACTTTATAATGAAGAATCTTTTTTCCTACCAAAGTTACAGCAAAGTCATTTTTACACTCTATTGTGCATTCTCAACCAGTAAGAAAGTCATTTTTCGCCACTTTTGATAATGATTAACTAACTTTTTTCGCCCCCGTTGAATATTCTCCATGACACAATTACAGGCTTCCCAAGTCCTTTTATTTTATTGGCTCTGGCTTGTTGAATGACATCAATTTCCACACGGAAGTCCAAGTCAGGCCATGAACACATGCCTCTTTTACGCTGCTGTCAAATACATTTTCAAAGGAGGACGTACCAGAAGGAAAAAAGGTCCCCTCCTCTTCCTCCGTGCTGAGTCACAACGTGGTAAAAGGGGAAAAAAAATAAAATAAATGCCCATTTCATTGGCAAGTGTAGCTGAGTCACAAATGCTCTGTTTAGACTCCCCATAGGCCAGATGTTATTGTAACCCCAATTTAACAATCTCAAAGTTAAATATTTATAACACTGAGGACTGTGCAGTTTCAAACCACCGGTGGTTTGATCCAGACCACTTGCCCATTTATTAGGTACCCCTCAACTCTTTCGTCTTCCTTCCTGGCGTGTTCACTGACGTAACATTTTGAACTGGTTTAAATATGAGTGTATGTTTTATTGTCATTTTGTGTAGGCGCAGTGGTCGACGAGTCCAATGGAAAGGTTCTGGTGGTCCAAGACAAGAACAAGGTAATTTATTCCGGAAAGCAGCCCCCCCCCCCCCAACCCCCACAATATTAATGCATGGAGAAAAACAAATAAAAAATGTTGCGGGGTGAACCTGTCACCATTATATACAGCGAAACCATGAGCTGTAAATTTAATTTGTTTTATGACCTATTCTTAAACCAAAATGTTCACAAACCAAAATACTCTTTCCCCTTGAAATGAATGTAAATGTAATCGATCTGTTCCAGCCATGAACAAGTATTTATTTATTTATTTATTTATTGTGATGAGTTTTACCTTACTTTGATCATGAGTTGTTAAAAAAAAAATGCATTATAGAAATATATGGAAACGTAATTTATGGAGTGGTTTTCGCCTTTTTGTTTGCGTTTGCTGTGGTTACTGCTTGCCTTTAATGGCCCCTCACTCCCACAATGCAGCACAGTTTTTGCATGGGACGTGGTGGCCATTTTAGGCAAAAAGGCAAAACAAGGAGTTGATGGCGTTTATGCTGTGCGAGGAAAAAGCACAAAGTTCTGAGCCTTCGGCAGCCATGGCGACTCTGTTCAGAAACCGAACATGGTGTGTGATCTGAGGTAAGTTTTTTTAATGCGCAGAACCACATACATATTCTTATGCCGTCTAGCAAACTAGCTTGTTGCTTCATGAACTCAAAACGTCACATATTGGTCATATACAGTGAAACTCCTCTAGAACGAAACCTACATGGGCGAAAATACCCCCTAATGTGAAAAAGATCTTCATGCATTAACACCATTCCCATTCTCCTGCCCCCTCATATGACGAAAAGACCCCCTGTTGCGTTATACGAAATCATTTTCGCTGCTCTAGCCTCGCGAAAAGATTTACTACAACGAAGTCTAATCCAACAGCGACCTCTACTGCTTCGTTCGGAAACGGCAACAGCAACCACCCTGGTTTGCACAGCTCCGAGTTTCCTGAACGCTACATACTCATAGCTGCTCTGCCATTGGCTTACCGAGTATCATCCTGGCCTCCGATTGGCCAAGAGGGACCTCACTGTCTATGTATGTAGATACTGTAGCTAGATCCGTGGAAGATAGAGTGGAATGCATCCGATTAGCTGCTCAGAATAAATTGCTTATGGCTCGACGGACATTCAAATAAACGAACGTTTCCTCGAATGCTTTACTTGTTATCATGCTAAAAACCTTACGCTAACTGGAGCGCTAACTAGAGAGAAGGCGAGTTCCATCGCGCTAACTATGGCCATCGAGGACTACGAAGTGTCCTGTGGCTGGCTTAAAAGTTCATTGCATGACATCAGCTGAGCAACGCTGTCTTGGGTGGCAATCGAGGGGAGGTCGAGTTAGAGACAGTGAGATAGTGGAAAGAAAAGCCACCGGGTCCAGGAAGTATCTGTTATTGTTAGATTCAGACGCAGCATGAACGTTGCATTGCTAAAATGGCTCCAAAACGGACCTTTGGATGTGAAGCAGCTAAGACAAGAAGCACTCTAACGTGGAAGAGAGGGTAAAAGTGATCAAAATGAAAGACGGAGGAATCAAAATAAAAGACATTATCTCAGAAATTGGTGTAAGTGAAAGTGAATGCTGATCGTAAATTTCACAATTTCTTTCCTTTTTATCCCTCTACACTACCTACATGAAGTGTTAAATAAGTGTGTGCTCATACTTATGCACTATTGGAATAAAACTAAAGAGTACACATACGATTGTGTGTGCATGTACACATACGTTTGTTTGTGTGTGTGTGTGTGTGTGTGTTTACATCTGAGATCAAATTTGCTACTTTTGCAATTTCTTTCCCTTTTTTTCTTTCTACACTGACTATATGAAGTGTCAAATAAGTGTGTGCTCATAATTATGCACTATTGGAATAAAAATAAAGAGTACACATACGATTGTGTGTGTGTGTGTGTGTGTTTACATCTGAGATCAAATTTGCTTCAGTGAAAAACCCCCTGTTGTGAAAAATTTCTTGCTGCAAACATGATTTCGTTGTTAGAGGAGTTTCATTGTACTAAATTGGGGAACTCTTGTACATTGAGTTTGACAGTTCCAGGCTAGTATAAATAAATCTGATCTTGGCACCAAAATGAGCTACTAATGACTTGAACATCTGTCCTTAATGAAGTCTCTATAATCACTTGTATTTATTTTTGCTTCAATGTGGCCTCCAAACCTCTAGTTAGTTGCCCCGGCGCAAACACACACACAGTTTATACACGAGCCCTATGAATGCACTGGGCCAGCAACATAGAGCTCTGACTGTACATGCTCGCCTTGTAATGAGCGCACTCTCAACGGCCCCTTTGAGGGGGGGGTACAAAAAAACACCCCACTCGGTCCGAATAACACTTCCACTGAGCAAGACAATGACACCACTTGAAGTGCATCTGATTAACTTATAGATAGCCTACCAGATATTCTGGTAGGCTATTTCTGACATTTTTGGTGGAAGGAATCATGAACAGTTCCAAATAGCAGCCAGGAAGCAAAAATCATGCAAGAAAGCAAAACTCAGAGAAAAGCCAACAAGAACATCTGAACTTTATGATAAATTAATCATTCATTCATTCATTCATCTTCCGAACCGCTTCATCCTCACTAGGGTCGCGGGTTGCTGGAGCCTATCCCAGCTGTCATGGGGCAGTAGGCGGGGGACACCCCGAATCAGTGATAAATCAGTAAAACACATAATTAGTAATAAATAAAAAAATAATAATCCTGATTTGCACCAAAATAAAAACAAAATCAGATTTTTAGAGTCACAAAATGTTTTTATTCCACGTGTGTCCACTTGTGGAACAACTCCAGCAGGAAAGCATCGGGTTGAAAACACATTCAAATACAAAGCAGCTTTACTTGTGCATTTTTGTGTTTCTCATATCATCCTAATGTGTATTTTACATTTCTGCGCTGTATATAAAATAGACCTACAAAAATAGATATATGTATATACACACACACAAACACACACACACACACGCACACACACTGACAGTATAATTTAACCAGCAGCATTCTGTCATTATTAAATATCAAGGAACCTTTTTTTTGGTTGTTGTTGAAAATCACACATTTGACTGCATCACCCTTCTCAAGTCAATGACACAAAATCATGTTACTGCACCTAAAACATTTTTGAATGTTTTTTTTCTTTTTAAGCGACTAAATATTATTGGCTTGCAAGAAGGTGTAACAAGGGGGGGGGGGGGGGGGGAAATGATTCTGTTGTGATATTTTAATGAAACTGCATCCTCACGTACATTTTCAGTCAAATGTCTGCAAATGAACAAACCTTCAAATATGGTTCTTGTCCATATGGAGAATGGAAATGGCAGAAAGCTTGAAAAGTAAATGTACTTTTACAAATACGTGTTGCGAGCTTGCGTTCGGGTCATTGGGAAGCAGTTGGGTTCTTCCCTTGATCTCTTTTTGTGCTGATTGAGTACAATAATCTCAGATAAAATTTTTTATGATAGGCTGAAAATTAAATTTCGCCTCCACTGTGATGACAAAAACGGTGCACTTGAAATATACTTCAAATGCAGTTCATCTATGAAATAGTTATTGCTAAAAAATATATATATATGTATATATATTGCAATTATGATACATGAAACATCGATTGCATATGCATGCTTTTTTTTTTTTTTTTTTGGTTAGACGAAAAACGCCTGGAAGTTCCCCGGCGGGTTGTCGGATCCCGGCGAGAATATTGGTGAGTGTCAAGTTAGCACAAGCACAAACTGTCTAAATTGGTAGGGTGCGTCCTTCGAAGGCTCCTCCTCATGTCGCCACCATGGGCCGCATAAACCGTCGCCAATTTGGACAGGCTGAGTGCCTCTCACTTGACTCTCTTCTGTACCGCCGCAAGAGACGGCGATGTGCTTGGCTGATAGAAGAGATGCCTCGAAGCAGCTTTCACTCGGGACACGTCTCCATGGGAACAAAGGCCAGATTTGAAGGCTAGACTGGAAGGCCGCTTGAATTTGGACACCCGCGCGAGGTTGAGGTGCATAGAAGTTACACCATGATGCCTTCAAATTCAGCCTATGAAGGACACAGCCTACCAATTTGGACACAAACAGTGCCATCTTAATGGAGTTCACACCTTCCATCATCAGTGGCTCTCAGACCCCCAAAATTTGAGAATCCGTGATTCACTGCACATGAATTTGAAGTGCACACAAAGAGAGAAAAGCAGCTTTACTATCGTTGTCGGTACTTCACGTTAATCCGCAACACCGACTCTTTCCCAGGAGTGACGGCGCTGCGCGAAGTCTTGGAAGAAACGGGGATCCGGTCCGAGTTCCGATCTCTACTGAGCATCCGTCAGCAGCACAACCACCCGGGCGCCTTCGGCATGTCCGACATATACGTCATCTGCCGCCTCAGCCCGCTCAGCTACGACATCCATTTCTGCACACGCGAGTGCGAGCGCTGCGAGTGGCTGAGCCTTGCCGAGCTGGCGCGTACCGCCGACACCACGCCCATCACGTCTCGGGTGGCCAGGCTGCTGCTGCACGGGCTGGAGCGCGGGTTCGAGAGCATCGACCTCGCCATGGAGGAGCTGCCCGCCGTCTACTCTGGGATGTTTTACCAGCTCTACCATCGACAGATTCCTTCATCTTAGCGATAACAAACAATGCAAGGACAGTGTTCCAGTGTTCTTGGGGAGCACTCTCTCCTATTTATGACTGGACCACTACTACCTACTACACATACTGTTTTTCAGCGGGTTTTATTTTTGAGAAGATAACCGACTGGGAACAGTGCATTTGACAACCAGCCGTGACCTCAGCTTTCCACCAAACAGCGCAATCCCACTGTCGTCCCAACTTGGCAAATACCTATGACTATCCTCTGCGTTTGTGTTTTAAAACAACAAAATGACAGTCTGTCGAAACGCTGAGTCCGCTAAACCAAGAATTTTGATCATCGGATGATGGCTGGCACAGAAATTGAGTTTTCATTGGTGAGGAAAAATGGCCTATGTCGCCTCTCCAAAAAGCAGGTCCAAAAAACAATTTTAGATTTGAGTGAAACAGGATAACTTCCTTAATTCCCAGCATCTCCTTGACCCTTAAGCTTTGTCTACTATTTGGGGGAAGCCTTCTCTGCTTGGCTGATAAGTTTCAGTTCAAATATCTACCAATAACAGAGGCCAAAATTCCAGGGGGCTCTCCAAGTTGATTGCAGGATGCAATAAAGTCTGTGAAACCGATTCCGCCACTTTTCAACCTTTCAATTTGAACCAACAAAAACCTCAATATGCATACTCAGGAAGACAAATACCTGGATTACAATTACAAGTTGAAAAAGAAGGCGACACGTGTGCCTGAATGTGAAGAAATTATTTTTTAGAGTCCGCAAAGACTTTTGCTAGCTGTCATCTGTTCAAGATGAATGAAAAAAAACCCTGGCTAGCCTTCTTGAACATTTCAAGTATCATTACAAAGGCACCACATTTGGAAACAATTCCAATAAAATTGCAAATTGGTTTGATGCACGAAAAATGGACCAAAAAAAACCCCCAAAACAGCATAGTCTCTATCTCCGACGATCAATGTTCATGTCTCCAAGAAACTTGGAAACTTGGATCTTGACTGTACGGTCAAATTTGCCAAGTTGGGACCAAGAAGTTTTACCTCTGTGCCTCACAAGTTCATTTCCTTAGCTTTGAATGCTGCGTTATTACAAACGGGCTGACTTGCCAAAGCTAACTACAGCATCTCCATCGTCTTCGATTGTAGTGAACAGCTTGACGTCGGGCGACACTGAACCTCTTTCACGTCACTTGTCTTACATTGGTTTTCGTTCTGCTCCAATGCGGCACAAATACAATCAGACGCCTCGGAAAGATGCATCAGAAAGTGAAACACAGGCTTGAGGTTTCATTTAAAGTGTTTGAAATGCCCCCCCCCCCCGACCTCCACCCACTCCTTTTTTTTTTTTTTTTTGGGCAACGTCTTTCTCCAAGACACCTTGTGTTGAAAGGCTTAATCTGAAAGAAAATCCTATAACGTAAAGTATAATCCCAAATCCTCTTCAGCGAGTCATCTAGTTCCCTTGACGCCATTAGGATTATTGGGAAAAAAATATATACTAATATGAATCAAGGTGTGTCGTAATAATAAGACGTAACAGTTGTAAAATGATCACAGCAACTTCTTTCGGACAGTGGCGACATAGCTTCACTGCCATCACACCATAAGACATAAAAATGACTGTAATTTGTCCCATCTTAGCTCTTGGCGGACATCGGGAGGAAGAGGATGGCTTTCTGACCCGGTCCAGTTTTGCTTCCAGATTTGTACTGGCCGGTCCGCTTCAGCGCCACATACATGCCGGGGTACTTCCTGGAGCGGTACGTGTTGTAGTTGTTGCTCTCCAGCCGCTCCAAAAAATAACATTCCTCGGTCGCTCGTCTCTGAGGACGAAGACAGAGAGGTATTACAACGGCCATCCGTTTTCTGCGTATTTTACCCTGACTTCAGGGGAAGGACTCGTCGTCAGTCATTCACAGGGCAAATATATAGAGACAGACAATTGTTTCCGCACCATAAAAACCAGCAGTCAAAGGACTGAATTATAACAATTGATAGTACTGGTAATACACTGCAGACTGACGGTTTACCATTCAGTTATGTTGAAGTGAACTGAGGACTGTACTGTAATACCCCGGGCATAGGGGTAGAATTTTACTACGAGTATCATAAAAATCTGAGCACTGACCCCCAAAAAGTTTATATTTGCTTGTATTAACCCGTTCATGCATCCTGTAACCTGATAACACGATAAGCTGTCTACTGTAGTAACCGCTGTGCCTGAAAAGGTTAATAGGTAAAGCCATAAATATACCACAAAGTGTGATTCTAAAACAAGTTTAACATGATGTCAAAGTACTTTTATATTATCTTGAAAAAACAATGATAAATACATAATACATGGATTAAAAAATAAATGCACCCAAAGTGCACGTGTCCAATGAATCGTATCTAACTTTCACACACAGCCTGAGCTAAACTTGTTTGTTTTTCCAACATGGCTGAGTAGGCAGCCGTCGGCAAGTGCTCTTCAAGAGGCTTGCTTTTTTGTTGTTTTTGTGTTTTGTTTTGTCACATGGTGTTTGTTGTTACGTCGTTGTGAACCTGATGTGGATTGTTTTCAGCATTTTTTTGGCCACGAGATTCATCAAAGGAGAAGAATCTGTGCTTGGAGATTGCGCCTTCTCGGCAGCACGCGTGTACCAGCACTGATTTTAATTGGGAGGAATGTTGGCGCCATCTGACTGTTGTTGCTAGACAGCCAGGGCTTGTGTTTTTTGCGCCTGAAATGGGCAGCATTTTTCACAGCCCCGCTTCGTTCAGAGGGAATGTCAGTACTGTTGGACAGTCTGCGGCTGGATGGATGGATGGTTTGTAGAGCTGACGATGAGAAGAAAGGGTGTGTGGAACTGGGAGTCGCGGCTTGGAATTGAAGCGGATTTACATGGGACAGGAGATGTGAGCCGATCTCTTTTTCGTCAATGGGCACTACAGCTTCTTGTTTGCTTTCAAACTTAGCTTGGAGCAGACGTGCACACTTTCAGCATGACGTCTTTGATCCACTGGTAAAAGGACACTGAATCGCTCCTCTTTCATCTATAACTGCTTCAAAGAACAAAGTGTATGCAGAAAAGTGGTTGAGATTGCATGACTGTGTCTTATGTGTTGTGTTGTATTATTTTGTCATTTTATGTTAACTGTTCTGTTGATGGCGGCGCGGGTACCCGCAGCGGCTCCTCTCTCTCCTGTGTTTACACTGTGGTTGAGAGGAAAGAAATTTCATCTGTGCTGTATGTTTCACAGAGAGCATATTTGACAATAAAGTTGACTTGACAAGGAAAACTTGTTTCTCCATGGAGATGTATCACTTTGACATGCTAAATAATGTGTACCTAAATATGATCTGCGAATATTGAGGGAATTCCACTCTATTGCAAATCTGCAACGTCATTCTTTTTTCTGAATAAACTCACTTGAAAGGCGCTTATAAATAAAATGTATTATTATTATTATTATTTCCCCAGAGCAGTTTGTTTCAGTTCTGCACAATAGGACATTCCAGTGTCTCAAAATCTCTATCATCCCAATTTTCAAACATTGTTGCCTATTGACTGAACTGTGAATAGTTCCTTACGACTGAAAGAGTTGAAAACTTATACTCGAGCGATATTTTGAGATGTGGTGAAAATGTGCAATAATTATGACAGAAACCATCGCAGGCTTTCTAAGGATGTTCAATACCAGCAACGAGACATGTCATTTGAACTACTCACCCTTGCATGTAAATGGGGCTTGGCTCATACATTTGCACTTCATAAAACCTGTGTCAAGTAATTCAAACTGCTCTATTTCTGATAAAAGCCAGCCAACCGGACAATCCACAGTCAAAGAAATAATCGACGTGACCAAAAGACAGCAGACGTGGTCCACTCACCGCTCCAAACAGTCGTCCGTCTCTGTTCATGGCCAGATAGCGGTTGGCGCAAACGCCCTTGATTACCACCTCGCCGACCGATGTGGCCTGCAGCTGAAGCGTAACTGGGGGAGAACAGACAAAAATGTCTTTGGCGCAGACTGCAAATGTCAAGGAAAGCACCTAAGGCTCGGGACTCGAGACACAAGCTATGAGAAACCAATTTAAAGGTTTTCCTAGAGCAGCGGTCCCCAAACTGTTTTGCCCTACGGACCGGTTTAATGTCAGACAATATTTTCAGGGACCGGCCTGATAAATACAACGGCCGGATAAATACAACAAAATAATATGATATGACCTGCATGAAACCTGTGGTATTTTCTAAACATAATAATGAACACGAATCATGACACGAGGAACGTCCTATCTGGCCGCAACACTCTGTGGTCACTATGATAACGTTTAAACGAGCCTTCAAAATAAGATACAAAGTGCATGAAAAATACGACTCACCAGACTGCAGACTGCAGAGTGGGATGGTGCGTGTGACTCTCCCGTTGAGATAAATCCATATTTTAAGTAGGACTCCTGATACTGTCTATTAAATGTAGACGTGTCAAATTATCGCATCAATTGCGATTAATTAATCACAGAACATTTACTGCGTTATTATTTTTAAATCGCTTTAATCTAGATTTTAATCTCTGCCTTGTTGTTTCTGTAGGTGGGTTGCATTTTTCGAATAGCCCTTTTTACGGGTTGGCTTCCTGTGTTCGAGTTGTTGAGGGTGGGGAAACAATTGTCAGTCACAGCCTGAAGCGGACATTGATTGGCTGCCATTATGTTGGCGCTAGGTTAGCCGAAGCTGAAAGGCTCCCATTGGAGTTGGGCGGGTTTAGTAAGCAGCAGTGAGGAGTGGAGAGGTGAAAATGGAGCAGGATGTGAGAGTTCTCGGCACAATGAATGGAACATTTACATTCCAAAAACGCCCTGACGAATTGATAAAGGTAGAGTGTTGTGCCTAATTTGTAAGAAGGAGTTTGCGTACCACCGAAGCAGCTCAAATTTAGCCTCGCACATCAATGCAATGCAATATAGCGAGCGAGCCATACAAAGCTCTTCAGCAAACTAAACTCGAGAACACCCCACATACGCGGCATAGTTGATGTCTCCTCTGTAGACTACTAGAAGTGATTGATGTTTATTTCAGCACTTTAGTTTGTCATGATGAATCACAGTGCTAACTTACAGCACTGTGATTTAAGGGTCTGTTTTATTGTTTATTATATGAAACAAGTTCAGTGTTGAGTACTTGTATTGCTCAGAAAATTATTCTTACTGTTTTTGATATGTTAACCTACGCACTTTCTAAGGACCTGATGTTCTATTTTCTTTTTTTTTTTGTAATTCTTTGGAGATTTACAAAAACAAATAAAACAGTGATATTCCCTTTCGTGGTCGAAACTAAAGGTTGCAGGTCGTTTCAAATACAGCAGAAAGTAAATGGCTAGGACTGCATCTGTCCAAGTCTGCTGAAAAACAGTAAAATACATTATAATGCCACTTTTTCTTTTATCTTTTGAACTGCCTCAATAATGTAACGAATTTAAAATGAAAATAGGGGTTTTCTCAGTAATTTTTAGATGAGATTAAAATATAGATAATTAGATTAATTAATTACACACCCTAATTAATTAATCACACATTTTTTAATCGCTTGACAGCACTAATTAAAGGTAGCCTTCTTTTTCTTGAAAGTCGTAGGCTCCTCTTCTGTCTCCTGGCTTGTCCTTTTCCCTTCCCAAAGAAGGGAAAAGGACCCTTTTTACTCATTTTGCTCCCTCCTGGGTTTAATTTTCGCTGGAACATATGTGACCGAGAAGCGTGCCTTTACCTGAGTCAACACTGCACACGGATGTAACAGAGAATCCGGTAATTTTACAAAATAAAACATCTTTCAGATTCCGAAATGAATAAAACGGAAGTAATGTAAGTTATTTAGTCTTTCTGTGCGGCCCGGTACCAAATGACCCACGGACCGTATTGGTCCGCGGTCCGGGGGTTGGGGACCTCTGTCCTAGACTGTTTTCAAGCTGTTAGGTCTTGTTTTTTGAACCATGATGAGATCACAAGAATGTGGCAGACCACACAATACATAAAGAAATTGTGTCTGTGGTTGGGTTTTTAGAGATGTTTGGCATTCTGTTTTCATGTCCGTCTTCAGTTTTTGTGGTTGAATGCAGGGAAATCAAGAAATTTACCCTCCAAAATTTCTGCGTAAGCATCCAACAAAGGTTTGAAGAGAGAGAACTTTGACCAGACCAGGTGCCTTCACACCCGCATCGGTAAATTAGAACCTGCTTAGTATGATAAATAAATGTGTGTGTGTGTGTGTGTGTATATATATATATATATATATATATATAGTAAGTCAAGTCAAGTCAAGTCAACAGTATTTATAGAGCACTTTCAAACAGCCATCGCTGCATACAAAGTGCTGTACATGGAGCAATTTAACATGCACAATAAACAGTAAGACAAATCGGTAATAAAGGCGGTAGAAAGCACCAAACAGTAAAACCAAGAACAAATCTAAGTCATGCTGAGTCGAATGCCAAAGAATACAAGTGAGTTTTGAGGAGGGTTTTGAAGATGGGCAGCGAGGAGGCTTGCCGAATGTTTAGTGGGAGGTCATTCCAGAGAGAGGGACCAGCAACAGAAAAGGCTCGATCCCCTCTGAGCCTCAGTTTAGTAAGCAGCATATATATATATATATATATATATATATATATATATATGTATATATATATACACACACACACACACACACACACACACACACACACACACACACACACGCGGCCCGGTAGTCCAGTGGTTAGCACGTCGACTTCACAGTGCAGAGGTACCGGGTTCAATTCCAGCTCCGGCCTCCCTGTGTGGAGTTTGCATGTTCTCCCCGGGCCTGCGTGGGTTTTCTCCGGGTACTCCGGTTTCCTCCCACATTCCAAAAAACATGCATGGCAGGCTGATTGAACTCTCTAAAATTGTCCCTAGGTGTGAATGTGAGCGTGGATGGTTGTTTGTCTCTGTGTGCCCTGCGATTGGCTGGCAACCGATTCGGGGTGTCCCCCGCCTACTGCCCGAGGACAGCTGGGATAGGCTCCGGCACCCCCCGCGACCCTAGTGAGGATTAAGCGGTTCGGAAAATGGATGGATGGATGGATGGATATATATACACATACATATATAGTTTTTTGTTTTGTTTTGTTTTTTTTGCCCGGGAAGCTGTGGTCAGGACTCAAGGATGCGGTCTCTAAGTCACTGGAGCAATTAAGTTCTGAGGTGAATGGCATTCAACCAATCGCATGCCACCAAAAGCGCAACGCCCCCGTCACCCAAGAGTTACTTAGAGGAAATCCATCGTAATTTCCCTTAACTTTGTACAGCCACATACCCGTAGCATCAATGCACCAGGGAAATATAATATCGGCATTAGTAAATGCTCTGTGATGTAATCCCGAAATTTGGCAGGTCTGTTATGCTTCAACAAAAGTACCATTGATGGGGCACTACTATGATCCTATTAATGAGGAATAGCTTGACTCATTAGCTTCCCATGCTAGCAGTCCTTCTCAACATCCACTCGCCTGTGCCCTCTGGTTTCTATTTCAAAGTGTTGTGACACCTTGTTATCGAAAGGTCAATTTAATTACGTTCGGGAGCTCCTCTCTTCCGGAACACCATCTAAATCAAGGTACTTGTTTTGGTGCCTGGCTCAGGAACAAAACATTTTCCAAACATTTTTGTTTTGCTGAGGCATTTGGTGAGCGCCTCCCTGTCTCTCCTAATGGTGGCTGTTTAAAAATATTCAGCGTAGCTGACCAAAAAAGGCCCGCTTATGCCTTGTAACTCAGGAGGACTGTGTAAACTGTGTTCTTTAGAAAGTGAAAGTGCCCTCATGTAGCTTCAACTTTTTTGGGGCCGAAGGCCTTAGTCATCAGGAAGTCGCCCCCACTGACTTTTTGTGTTGTGTTGTGTTGTGTTGTCTTGTCTGACGTCTGGAAGTGTGAGTCAGCTTGGCGAGCTCAATTTACTAAATACAGAAATGTTCCATTGATTCCAGAAAACTTGACGTTGCATTCCCGGAACTTCACACCTTTGTATGAGTTAAGGGAGAAAATAAAGACAGCGGGGACTTACTGTGGGGATCGCTCTTCTCCCGGATACCGTCCACTCCCCCATCTGATTTGATCCGCAAGAAGAAGCCCCCATTCTTACAGTATAACCTTTTGGGTTCCTTGAAGGTCCCTGGCGGAAAGCCACCACTGCCGTCTTCAGGCGTGGAGGGAAGCGTGGTGATATCTCCGGTGGCCATCTCCTCCTCCTCCTCCTCTCTCAGTCGGCGACTGCTCCGACTCCTTCTGGAAGAGCCCCACGGTGGCCTCCCACTAACTTCCCTCCTCCCCCCTCCTCAGAGCTTCACACCGACTGGCTCGCAAAAGACCTCAGGGGTCAGTGTGAACAGGCTGGTCTGGTGGCAAGAGCCTCAAGTGCCCTTTTGACAACTGAGATTCACAAACAGAAGGTTTCCACGGCGAGCTGGAAAAATGTCGGCAAATCTGCAATTTCCATGCGCTTGCCTTCTGTTTAAAGTGTTGTAGTTGAGGGGGTGGATGGTAGCCTCGCTCCCCGCAGCCCCTTCACCCTCTTTTTTCTTCTTCTTGCCGCCTTCCTGTGTAGTAGTTTAATCAAAGCAGCTGCCTGAGATCTGTGTCCAAAGCTTTCCCCATTCGGGCCTCATTTCGCATGCGCCCTAAGAGCACCGACGCATAGTAAAGCTCACGCCCACTAGCGCTCTGCGATTCGCAGACGTCAAGAAAGCGGAGCTGGGGGCAGAGGGGTGGTTCATCTTGGACCGTTTGACTGTGACCATTCAACCACGTGAACAGAACCAGTGTTTTCATTCAGCCGGGCTGCTCGAGCGGCAAGCTGATTTCAGTGGTTCACGGTGTTCCGAACCTGTTGTGGAGTTCTTTGTGTAGTTTTTTGGGGTTGGTTTTTTTTTTCCGTTTCATTGGTTTGCGCTTCTGGGCAATTGTAACCACATCTGAAACCCATCCTGGATCAGTTGAATTCCAGATGGGCTCATTTTGGTGACAGATCTCCCGCCCGCCACAAAGAAGCACCCAGTGAAACGTGCATGTGTGATGTGTAATCTACTTGAGCTCAGTGGCACACCATCAAGCTGTCTAAAAACAGACTCGGCAATACCAGACAAATCAATTAGAGATGGACTATTGTTGGCATGCCACATACCACACCGGTGCCTGGGAAGAGAATTAGTATCCCAGTGACTACCTCCCGGAGTTCACTTTGTGTATAGCTACAGAAAGTATTCCATAATATCCAACCATTCGCGCACACGATCACAACTCTGGACAATTTTAGAGTCTTAGAATCCAGATTATCTGCAAATAGCACAGAGTCAAACTCCCCTGAAAGCAGATATTCAAACCAGGAACCTTTGACTTCGAGGCAGACATGCAAGCCGCTTTTCTCACCCACAATAAGATTCAAAGCTGCCACTAGGGGGAAAAAGAGAAGCAAAGTGTTCTATGTCGCCGAAATAACAAGTTATGTGTGCCTCAGGTGGCGGCAAAGATTTACGGTTTGCATCTGGTGGGTTTAAATCCCTTTCATCGAGTCTCCTTAGGTGTCGCCTTTAAACCTTATTTTGGAACATGACAGTGGGCATCCCGTCCAAAACTCCCGTAACCAAGGGAATCCACAAGCAATCCCCGTAGCCAAAACATGTCGAAATTCTGTCATTGATTCAAATTTATCGATGACCTCAATATCCTCATCCAATTTTAATCTTTTTTTTTTTTTTACTCCACAACGAGTCGTTACGGCGTCGGCTTCACACTTAGGAGGTTCTGGATTTGAGCATCAGCTCAAGATTTCCTGTGTGGAATTTGCATGTTGTTCCCCTAGCCTACTATCATGGATTTCTAAGCGTACTGTGGATTCCTCTCACAATCCAGAAACATAAACTTTGGGTACACTTAATTGTCCACAGGTGTGAATGCTTGCTGACCAGTCCAGGATGTGCCACCGGCGGCTGGGATCGGCTTCAGCTCACTGATCGAAGGATGCATGTATGGATGGAATGTTTCCTTCTCAACAACCATTCCCGATATTGATGTGTCTGCAAATTTCATCGACAGACGGAGGAAGATCCCCTTCACTTCCATTCCCCAATTCTTAATACTATTTGAACATCACTATCACGTTTACCGCTAACATGTCACAGCAATTAGAAAGCATCTTGTGAATTTGAATTTAGTTTTTCTTTATTCTCATAACATAGCATCTTTTATTCTGGAAAAGACAAATTTATACCTTCACTTTCGATTCCTGTGATGATACGTCACAATCATCAAAGCTTGTGACGAATAATTGTCCCAAAGCTAAGGCAGGGGGAATGTGACATTCTGTATTTTCCAAACTATCATTCGCTCCCGAGTATAAATATCCCCAGCCATAAACTGCATAATAAAGAAAAAAACCCCACACATTTAAGTCGAATTTTGGGGGGAAATTTATTGGATAAAATCCAACACCAAGAAAAGACGTGTCCTCTTGAAAGGCAAATAAAAATAGAAAATAAGAGCAACAGGCTGAACAAGCGTACAATATGCTAAAGTTACATGACGCATAAACAACGAACAGAGAACGTGCCTGGTATGTTCACGTAACATATTAAGAGTTACAGTAGTCCGGTATCGATAGCATAAAGAACATGCTAACAAGTTTACCAAACAATCAGTGGCACTCCAACTCACATAATCCAATGAAAGAAGGCTTCATCCTCGACGCTTCCTCTACTACGTCACTTAAATCAAGAGTCATCGTCAGTTGTTTTTAGAGTGACCGCCAATGTGGAAGCTATTAACACAGGCCTGGAGCACCCTCTTGCGGTTCAATGTGAAAATAACACGTGAAATGACTAAACGTGTTCATCATTTCACACATTAGTGGCTCAATAGTATAAATCGCACCCCTGTGATTTACAGTCTGGAAAATACGTTCATTCAATTGCAAAACACCTAACTCTGAAAATCCAGAGAAGCCCAGTTTGACAACTACTAAGAAGATAAAATAAGAAAACATTTATTGTCTCACAATGGAGACATTTGCAAAGTACAGCAGCAAAGTTCAGAAGGAAGAAGTAGAAAAAGTAGAAAACAAGTATTTGCATGCACAAAATATACACGTTTTAAATGAACCGGACACAGTACAGAATGCAATATAAAAACGCAAAATACAGTATAGGATATAACAACATATAACAACATGTGCTATTTACAACGGGCGAGTGGGGGAGAGTCCAGGTTTTCAGGTGCATTTATTCAGTAGCCTGATAGCAGTCGGCAGGAACGAGTGGCGGTACCTCTCCTTGCAGCGCGGGTGTATCAGTCTCTGGCTGAAGGAGCTGCCCGGTGCTGTCAGGGTGGCCCGGAGGGGGTGGGAGGGTCTGTCCATCATAGCTGTTAGCTTAGCTAGCATCCTTCTGTTG
This sequence comes from Hippocampus guttulatus, assembly GCF_054856545.1. Taxonomy (NCBI): domain Eukaryota; kingdom Metazoa; phylum Chordata; class Actinopteri; order Syngnathiformes; family Syngnathidae; genus Hippocampus; species Hippocampus guttulatus. The sequence continues at coordinate 35,407,701 of NC_141262.1, read as the reverse complement.
CCCCCCTCCTGCACAGTGTCCAGGGAGCAGCCCAGGACAGAGCTGGTCCTCCTGACCAGTCGCCCCAGTCTCTCTCTGTCCCGGGCCGAGATGCTGCCTGACCAGCAGACGAAGCCATAATGGATGGCCGAAGCCACCACAGAGTCATAGAAGGTCTAATCTAATGCATACATGCTCGTTCAAATGGTGTCCAGTCTACATTGCAAAAAAACAACAACACTTTTCTTCTTGTGGTCATAAAAACATGAGTCCTGCATGAATGCCATCCTTGCTTTCATCCACACCAGTAATGATCTCGGCATCCGTCTGCAAGACAAGCAAAACCAGATCCAAGGCTTTCCGCCATGACTCCTGCTTGACGCTAAGATTGTCAAAAACTTTGGACGGGGGAATGTCCCCATTCGAATCCAAGATGAGTTGTGAGAAATCCGCAGAAATGCTGTTAACATCCTGTAGTCTCTGGTTGACCACAGCCCTGGCTTTGACTTGTGAAGTCCCGGTGGAGTTGGCCATCACGGCAGCTAGGTATTCCGTAAAACTGTCCGCCAGGAGGCGCAGGATGATACCAAGGTAGGGGTCAGAACCACGAGTGCCATCTCCGGGATTCTCCGCCTCCACTTTCTTCATCAGACGATGAATACAAAACAACTCTGTGACTCCAGCTCCAGGTAGCACCGCTTTGTCTTTCAGCGCATGGTGCACGCGATAGGCACAAGCCCAAAATCGGTCCTCCAGACTCTGCAGCTTCCCGCGCACGGGGCTGGTGATGACAACCGTGACTAAGCGGGTGCTCCCGCCGGCATCAAGGTTGATGGCGGTTAACGGCGTCCCCTCGTGGCTTCCGATTTCCCTCCACATGCCAACCTGGATACCCTTGCCAATGCAATGCTTACTCAACTGCGTGACGTACGTCACCAGAGTCGCTCCAGTAGCGGTGGCCATCTCTTTTAAAATGGACGCTCGAACTTTTCCAACTACGAGTACGTGACGCTGACAACAGCGTTGAATCACAGCCGCGTTTACGAGCCCGCTGACAAGCACCAAGTCCACTTCTAAGTGTGACAGGAGTTCCAGGACTTTTCCCATCCACTCTTCCGCTTTGCTCAAATCGGACATATTCGACTGGTTGCCGACACACTGGATGCCCGCGGGCCCGTTAAAGCCGAGATGACGATAGGAGTGGGATAAATCTCCGCTGATAAGAACAACATTCATGGGTTTCTTCTTGAGGTCATGCGCCACAGAAGCCTGGTCTGGATTGAGAAGAATGACGCAGCCCGAACAAACGTGAGCGTGATCTTCCGGGAAACCCGGCAACACGCAAGTGGTCACTTTTGTCACGTCTAACACGGAATTCGGGATGACTTTCGACTGGATGCGACTGGCTCGGATGACTAAACGCATTGCGTCGTTACAGCCGTGGCTCAGCCCGGCTGCCAGGTGCGCGACGTCAGAAAAACGAGGCTGCGGAACTAAAACGGTTTCAGGCTCGGTGTTGCAAAAATGGCGACTCAGCTTTACTAGCCTTTTTCCTTTGATGACTTTGGAGTCGAACGACGCCTCAGTGATTCGTTTCCTGGTCGGCACACAAAGAGCATCGAATGACACGCTGCTTTTCTTGCAAACGTCCGCGCATAAATCCATCCCCTCAATCATGGCCGCGACAACACGGGATGTCGGAATCCCTTGCTGCAAGCACAATAACGCCGCCCGACTCCACGCTCCGGCGAAAAACAGCAGGCATCCGGCCCCTGTACGATAAACCTCATGGTGCGCCCGAATTGTCTCGTGAACCAGCTGGCTGACAGCGCAGGTGGCCAGGTCCAGGTTGTCCAGGATGCGCAAACACGAGCTGGCCAAAGTTGATTCCCCGGTAGCTTCATCCCGGATGAACTTGTACTTTTTACGTGGTCCCAACGTGGAATGCGCAACGGTGGCAATTGCAGACAGCTTCTGCAGGCCCACATGTTGTCGCTGGTTTATTATCATGCTTCCCGGCATTACTGCTAGGGCCTGAAATTAAAAAGACACATTACAAGCTTGATTTTTTGTTTTCCAGACAGAGTACAGTATGAGAAAAGAAAATATTACACTGCAAGATTGTAATCATAATTGTGTGTATTTTCAAGATTTTGATTCACTGTCTCAATTTAATTCATATCGTATTCTAATCTGAATCATAAAGTCAACAATATACTACTTTTCCCTCAAAAATGGACAACTGTTCTCAACAGATTACAACTTTCATCTTGAATATATTTCTGCTTCTCAAGCGCACAACTTTATTTTCATCAAATTGCAACTTTCACCTCGAATGAATTTCAATCTAAAGTAATCTCTCTAATAGTTGACTCTATTCATGCATTGTTGTGACTTCTGATCATGAAAATATAGTATAGCATATAGAAATCAATTACTTTACTCTGGTAAAATTACGAATTTAATCTTGAAAATGCTCAACTGGTTTTCCCAAAAACATACAACCCATTTATCCTCATAAGATTGCAGACGTAATCAAAAAAAGTGTATGACTGTTTAATTTTTCTAAAATATGTAAAAAACAAACCCAAAAACTTTATTCTTGCCACACTGTGATGGTTTATCCCAAAAATGTAATTTGTCAAAAAGACCTCATTTGCACATATGACGTGTATGACGTTACTCTCTTAAAACTCCAACTTTAACCTAAACATTGTGGGGGTTTTCCCCCCTCGAAAATATATGTATTTTCCCTTTCCAATAAATAACTTGATGCACGCAACCCTGTTGCCATGACCTTTTTTTTAGCATGGTAGAAGAAGAGGAAAGCAGTGAATCACATGCTAGGCTCGAATTGACATCATCAAACAGTTTTCTAAAAGGATTTTTCACATTTTTATAACTTAGCCTTGAATGAATGTCTCACTCTGTGTATAGTATACATAAGGGTAAAAGTATTTGATGATATGTAGATTTTTCTTTTCTTCTTTGTTTTGAAAAATGATCAATTCAGATAGCTACAAAATAAGGGGTAGGACTAGATAAGTTACTTACTTCTTCCTACTCCTTCGAGCATACAACAGTGATGATGTGTGTTTTCTTCTTTTATCTACTTTCTAATTTTCCTTTCATAATTTTTGTTTGACGTTTGTCAACCTGTTATTGTGTGTACTATATATGCTCAATGCTCAACTCTACCTCACGCAGACCTGTTTTGCATATGATCAGAATAAAACAAGATCCTTTTTTTCCTTGCTTATTTACATAAGTATCGTGTAAGTAAATTTGTCCCATTGGTCAGCAGTAACAGGCAGCTAGCTAAAAAAGCTAGCTTCTACTCCAGAGCAAAGGCGAACAAAAATCTGGATTTGCAACCCTGTTACTGTGATTACAGTGAAAAGTGTTGTAAACATCAAATAATGACATAAAAACTGTACCATTGATCTACGATGAGCTAATCAAGCCTTTGATAGATTAATACCTATGATTTGGGAATACTGTATGTAGCAGAAAAATAGAAAAGTGAAGGTTTAATTTTCAAGAATTTTGAAACCAAAAAGTCCTCCGATTCTGGAAAGACCCTTAACATTAAATTCGAAATTCGTGAAGATGATGGTATAAGCTAGGCTAACATACTATTTCGAGGAATTAGGGCAATTTGTTGACTACTAAAGTTGTGCACAATCAACCATGGCGGCGAATAAAGCAGCGGGATGTACTACACGTTAAGTCTTAAAGAACTGTTCAATTATTAACGAAAATACCTTCTTTCGGGTGTGCGTGTTTCCCCGACCATTGTTGGGCTTCTCATTTCTGGTAACGAGTGCGCATGCGTTGCTTGCCTCGTTGCTATGGAAACAAAGGATGGTCCACAGCGATTGGCGGACCACGTTACACCCCTCCTACTTCTTATGACAAAAAAACAAACAAACAAGTGACATTCATTCACTATTTAAGCGACACACTGTAAGTCAGTAGATGACTGACATTTGCGTAACTCGTAACCCCAACCGTAACTCGGATAACCGGTTTGTCACGAATATTTTCCCTTTTGGTGGGCCTACCTGCCACTAAATGCGCCTGCGCCATTTGTTTTGTTGTTTGTTTGTTTATTGAACATAAAACATATATACAGTAATAATTTGACAGAAAATAAGGTAGATAAAAAAAGTAAAAAGAAAGAAATCAATCTTCATTCAACACAGTTATTATGTTCAAGGAAGTAAAAAACTTATCTAGTCCGACCCCGTTATGTGTTTATATCTAATAAATCATTTTTATATCAATCAGAAAAGAAAAAAGTAAGAAGAAAGAAAGAAGTCTCCATTAAGGCTCATACTTTACCCTTAACCGTGATATTTTTACAACTTTTGGTTTGTATCGGGATTATATACTTCCACACCCTGACACTCTTGTGTCAATTTTCTCTTGTATTCATAATGGATATTTATATACCTTTCTCTATTTATCAACTTAGTTCTGATTTATCATTATATTTAATGTTTTGAATTTATCATTGTAACTCTGATTGATGTAGGTTGTTTGTACTATTTTTTTGAATTTGTTTTTGAACTCAGCAAGCGATTTACTCATTTTCAGGTCCGTTTCGAGATTATTCCACAGATTAACACCTTTGATAGATACACTTCTTTGCTTGATGTTTGTTCTTGTTTTGAGTTTTTTGAATAAGTCGGTACCTCTTAAATCATAGCTGCTTTCTCGAATTTCGAAAAACTTCTGAATGTTTTGGCAGAGCAGGTTATTGTGTGCTTTGTACATTAATTGGGCGATTTTAAAGTCAACCGGGTCATAAAATTTCATCGTATTTAATTTGATAAATAGTGGATTTGTGGGTTCCGTATATTTTGATCTATTAATAATTCGAATTGCTTTTTTTTTGTAGGTTGAGAAGGGGGGGAGTGTGTTCGCTTGGTTACTCGGGAGACAAAGGAGGGTCCTCAACGATACATCCCGCCTTCTTTCTTTTGCAATTGGCTGATAAGAATACGCTACGGCCAGAGAAGAGATTCTATTGGCTCTCACGTTAGAAAAGGGAAAAGTGGTGTGTTTGTTGAAATCTTTGTTTCGGAAAGTCAATCAAACGAGCTGCTTTACTTTGACGACAGTTACCAAAGACGTCACCAGCTGACCTCCATTTTCGTAACTATCGTTTCGAACTATAAAGTGTCACTAGGACGATCCGTTTGTTGCATTTTCGAGGATAAAAGAGGCGGGAGGGGGAGCGAAAAGGAGTCGCGAGCGGCAAAAACGAACGTGTCCGATTACTTACGGGATTGCTCCGGTTGGGAGATCTTTGAATCACGACACAGTTCCTGGCAAAGCCACGTAAATGGTATGAAGTTTTGTATCATGGTCTTGTATTCATTATGAACGTGCATAAAAATACTGTTTTCTTTGTGTTAATACGAGCTTTTGTGAGTAGTACGTGCACGCTAACTTGAGCTTGTATGAACGTCAAAATGGAGATTACGTACAAAGTATCGTCAACGTTCATATATTGCATTTTGTGTGTGTTTCAAGGCGACAGTTTACAGAAAAACAGCCCCGTCCACGAGCCACAAGAAGAAAGCCAGTTCGAAAATCGAGCTGAGCGAGGAGCAGAAGCAGGAAATAAAGGAGGCATTTGACCTATTTGATTCAGATGGCACTGGCAAGATTGATGTCAAAGAGCTCAAGGTATCGTTATGTAATTTTATACCTAATCCTATGCCTGATTCCCCCCCCCCCCCCGCCTTTCTAAAATATGACTTTTTTTCATAATATACAACTTTGAGATTGACTTCAATCTAAATGTTCTCAATTACTTTATCAAAAGCGTGACTATTTTTGAAAGATTATGACATTAATACGCTATTGGATTTTTGTAATACCTTCCTAGACTTTTGACAATACCAACAATGCCGATAATCTTGGTCATGATAATCCTAGTGTTAAATCTTCATAGTGTTTCATCTTTTGGTTTTGTGGTTGTGTCAGGTCGCCATGAGAGCACTCGGCTTCGAACCCAAGAAGGAAGAAATCAAGAAGATGATCGCCGACATCGACAAAGAGGGTTCCGGAACCATCGACTACAGTGACTTTCTCAGCATGATGACGCTGAAAATGGTCTGTTCATGACCCACACGGCAAACAGTTTGTGACAATCATGTGTGCAAATATGTGAAATGCTTTCCACCAGGGTGAGAAGGACTCCAGAGAGGAGATCATGAAGGCGTTCAGATTGTTCGATGATGACTGCACAGGCAAAATCTCCTTCAAGAATCTGAAGAGAGTGGCCAAGGAGCTGGGAGAGAATCTCACCGATGAGGAACTGCAGGTAACAGAAATCACCCATAACCCCACCTTTGGCCTTCTTTGCAAACGTATGTGTCATAATTTCATGTAACGACGACTCAAGACCAGTTGTGATAACCACTCGGGCCCCAATTGATGGGCCCTTTTCCTTATAAGCCAATGCTGCTGTTATATTTGGTCGCAAGAGGATGTGAATGAGAACAATGGACAATATTTAGATCAAATTCATCAGTTGAATGTACCTGACCTGGTACCTAATGATCGCTCCATTATTTCACCCATATGAAATTATAAATATGGTCTCTGGTCAGTATACAGAACACTTTTTGCATCAGTCCGTTTCAGATGAGCTCCGAGCTGTTGTTGATAAATAGCTTTTGTTTTGCTTAGTAGAGTGTTAAATTGCACTTAAGGGTGTAGTGCCGAACTGTATTTACTGACCTTTGTTTTCTGAAGTGTTCTTGAGCCCATGCGGTGATGTTCTTTACACCGGGGGTGCCCAACCTTTTTTGACCGAAGATCGACTTTTCAAACAACCGCCCTCCCGCGGTCGACCCGCGACCGCACAAGCACGCATACACACGGGCATGCCATGATGAGCAACAGCCATAACGGCTAAGATGAACAAAACAGAAAAAGAAAGTCAATACAAGAGCTTGTGAGTTAGTAAAAAGGAATCGGTGCCTACCTTGGTTGAGACCTGACGCGGCGGCATGGGGCACGCTTTGGCAGCTTCAGTGCAACAACGTCACTATCGTAGGTCACGTGTATCGTTTTAAAATGTTTCTCCTGGCACTTCAGATTCTCATTCTTTGCCAGTGCCATCGGTGAATTGTACTTAAAACCAACTTTGAATGGGGATTAAAAAAAAAAAAAAAACACAATTGCAGACTGCTGACTGCCAACTTCCGGTGATGTTGGTCACACACACCGCCATAGGTTAAAGGTGACCTGCTTTGTTCCATAATTGTATTTTTTAAATCCTTTTTTTTGGGTGAAAGCGAAACAGGTTGCTTAGTGCACACTGCGTACTAAGCAACAACACAAAAATATACGCACACAGGCACACTTTTCTTGCTCTTCTTTTTTTAAATCCATTTCCCAGACCCCCCCCCCCCCCCCCCCCCCCGCGGTCAACTTCCAGTTCGCGGGGGGTCGGGGAAACACGCACACCCGAATGAAGGTATTTTCGATCATGATCGACTGGTTGGGCACACCTGCTTTACATAGTGATGTCGGTTTTTGATGCAGCGCCACCTGAGGGATGGAAGGTCACAGGCATTCAATGCCGTGATTTCTCCAGATTCTCGGAACATTTTGCGGATCTTATGGACCGTGGATGTTGAAATTCCTTGCAATTGTACGTTGAGGTATATTGTCCTTAAACCGTACGACCGTTTTCTCACGTAGTTGTTGACAAAGAGGTGACCCTCGCCCCATCTTTGCTTGTGAATGACTGAGCGATTCGGGGAAGCTCCCTTTAGCAGCCACTCATGGCAGCCCGGCCCAGCTTTTTTAGGATGTGGTGCAGCCATACAAGTCTAAGTAAATGAGTATTTGCTAAAACCAATAAGGTTGATCAGTTTGAACATCAAACATATTGCCTTTGTTGTGTATTCAATTAAAAACCCGTAGATAATCGCCAGCGCCGAGAAGTCAACAAGCATGCTCGCAAGTGCGAGGCTTTACCATCACAACAATATACTTCATAAACTGCATTTTGTTGTTGTTGTTGTTGTTGTTTAGGCTTGGCAGCAAGCAAATCTCGCTCGCTTTCAAATCTGGAAACGTATTTTTGGCATGTGAAAAATTCCTATTTGAGTGGCTAACGTCATTACTCTGGTGCGCGCGTACCTCCGCGTTCAGGTGCGCATTGCAAAGTCGGCGACTGTTCTACTCCCTAACAGCCATAATTTAGACGCACTTCGAAACATGGTGCCGTTGATTTCACGTGAATCGGTCCATACCCCAAAGAGTGCCGCCTTCGTTACCAAGCCCTCATAGGAATTGACCTCTATGGCTATTTCACACGCAACCTTAAGTCACGGTTTGTTTAAAAGGGGAAGAAAAAAAAAGAAGCAATACGACGTAACAATTTGAGTAACAAACACCCACCTGACGAGGCTTCATGTCCTTAAATGTATTGGGCCCAGAAAAATACATTCTGACCAAAATAACGTCTTTTGAGGGCCCTTAACGCGTCCCAACAATCACTTTGCAAAGCGCTCACCTCCGTTGGCCCTCACAACCACCGCGAGAAATCAACAAAATGATTCGAAATAATCAAGCGGAACAAAAACGGGCTACTGAGTACGTGCGGTTTTGCAGGAGATGATCGATGAGGCCGACCGAGACGGTGACGGCGAAGTCAACGAGCAAGAGTTCTTGCGGATAATGAAGAAAACTAACCTTTACTGAGGAAATTCATTTCACAAAATCACTTTTTTTTTTTTTTTTTTTTTATGGACCGAGACTCTTACTACTTTTTTCAGTTGGTGTGCAAATAAAGACTTCTAAACTGTTTTTGTTTGCCGGTGCAGTGTATGACTATTATTTGTCAAGTCAGCAGAAAAGGATGAAAGGAGTCATTTGGGGAAAGTGTCACACGCAAAAAGACCGCGTTTGTCGTACTATGAGGGGAAAAAAACACCGACCGAGTCAACTTTAGGCGCAAACTTCGTCGTGACAAACAGGAAGCTGTTGTGACGATGCTTTTCCAAGCCACGTGGCGGCTTTTTTTTTTTTAAATAAGATTCATTCCACTGCGAAGACAGATGTAGAAAATAAAGTTCTTCAAAATATTAAAGTATGAAACCAGTGCAGCATTAATTGCTCTTGAGTTCCCTCAACATTGTAACTGTTTCCTCCTCAATGGTAACATAAACCACGACTCGCTACAAGTGACGTGGCAACCAAAATTAGCAAGATTTGGTCAAACTGCCATCTAAAAAGCATGACTGCTAATTTGGACTTTTTTTGTAATGACGAATGGTGCAGGCAGAACACTTCTTGTGCATTTTGGCTGCGGTTTAGTTGCCTTTGCTGGAAATCCTCCCACTGCTGTGCCCCGATTAAACCACCATTTCCAAAACAACCCTTTCCTTGCCGGTAATAACCGTCTTAATATTAACTGTAATACAAAAAGTGGCCAACCTCTTTTCATCCTACGCCCGATCCCCCCATAAATGAGGAGCGCTACGTGAGTACGATCTTGTGCCTTGAACAAGCAGCCACTGCAATCAGGTATGTTGCTTGAATTGTTTTTATATTGCTTTTCGATACATAAATATACTTAACATTGTTGAGCATTATTAGTCCTTTTTGCCACTCATTTATTGTATTCATCCTGTCAACGATATTAGTGATTTTCCTTTTTTTTTGTTGCATGGAAACTGCGCGGAGTCACATGTTTCTAAGTGGCAAATCATTGGTGAAATGGGTCTATTAAAAATATTGAAACTTTTCACTTGTTAGATACAGGAAGTGGTCGTGACATTCTTTTTGCACCGGTGAATTTATTTACACTTGTAGGATCATTATGCAAATGTCAATGTTAACTGGTGAGCTTTTTAATGAAAATGTCAACATTTCAATACAGCACGTATTTACCTGTATTACCACCAAAAATTGAAGTGGGACAAAATTAAAAATGTGTATTTTGTAATATTATTCTGAAAAACGCAAATTACACATTTTGACAAATCGATCGATCCCTTATTCTCATGCTTAAAAGAAAAACATTCAAACAAAATATCTTTCATGATTCTAAAATATGCGGAGAAGAATCTAAATACAATGACTATAAATATTTGAAATCTTCAACACTTATGCCATGACAAAAAAAACATTGAAATTACTTTTGAAATATTAAAATAAAGCTCCGGTTTCCTCCCACGTTCCAAAAACATGCATGTCAGGCCGATTGGACGCTCTAAATTGTGAGTGTGGGCGCGGATGGTCGTTCGTCTCTGTGTGCCCTGCGATTGGCTGGCGACCGGTTCAGGGTGTCCCCCGCCTACTGCCCGAAGACGGCTGGGATAGGCTCCGGCACCCCCCCGCGACCCTCGTGAGGATCAAGCGGTTCGGAAAATGGATGGATGGATGGATATTAAAATAAAACGCAATTGATTTGTATGTTGAATTAAAATGTTTAAGCAAGTTTAAAAATGAATTAGAAAAGTATTGCAGTTACACTTAAAATCAATTATTCCCGCCTTAAACTACGAAAACTGTTAAAACTAAGAGTTTAAAAAAAGGTTACCATATTCCCTCACCACAGTTGACATGCTAAAAGCAAAACGAGTGAACAAAACCCGTCACGAATTTAAGAAAATAAAAAAACATTTCTCAAAGGAAAATCGACATTTCCAGCAAAAAAGAAAAAAAAATACTGTTGAACAATACGATCAATTTAAATGTGAAAACAAGTTCAACATTTTTTATTGATGTGATCGTAAATTAGGTAATGAAACAGAAAATAGTTCAAATACATTTGATATGACTTTTTCTTCTTAACATATGAATTATAAAGACATTTTAAAATCACAACCTATTCTACGACCTCATCGCAGTCAAATTATCGAAAGAATTATTTCCCAACAAAACATTGTATTTGTAATTTCAGACAGGAAATTGCGCTCCCAACTGGTTCCTATGAGAAGTATGACAGTTTTGAAATGAATCACCGCGGTACATGTAAACAATGCGCTTTGTTACTCCTGAGCAGAGGCGGCCATCCCCCACCCCCGCCCTCTTCACCTGCTTCCTGTACACTTACAATAAGACGGCGCACCCTCGCCTTTCGCCGAAAACGGCTCGTCATTTGACCTTCTTGGGTCTCGGCGCAAAAGATGATGTCATCACGTGAAAGGGAAGACACCGACTTGATGGATCAACAAAATAGCGGCCTTTTGGGTGGGGGGAATAAGCAATTAAACAAGAAGCAGAGGGTTGAGCGGTATGGCTTGAAAAATCATAGAAATGAGAATGGGGATTTACTTTCTCCTCTGCTGCTGTGGAAGCAATTTCTATGCAGAGCATGGCTCGGCCTGTGGGATGCAATTACAAAAATGGCAGGAAAAGTCCGCGCGAATATCTGAACTATATTTAGGTTTTGAAAAAAAAAAAAAAAGAAGCTCTTTAAATGGTTTGAAGATGGAATTTTGGACCAAAACCAAACCTTTTTCGGGAGCCCATTCTTTCGTTCCAATTTAGATCAGACTTGAATTCCTTGCTTCCCCCCATCAAATCGAATAAACAATTCCCATTTACTGTTACGCCGTGGCCCACCCAAATGGAAAAAGCTGCCAGCAGAAGTGAAGTCAGCCCCAAGTGGCAATGCTTTTCCAGCCAGGTGAAGATCCACACAGGAAGGCCAGAGCCCGGAATCGAACCCTGCACCTCTGCACTGTGAGGCCGACGCGCTAAGCAGCCGATCACCGGGTCGCCCCCTGCAGCGTTATCATCTTAAACTCTAAATGGTGTTTTACATCATTGTAACTAACATCGTATAGTGCAATATTGTGTCAAATGTTGCCGCCATTGCAGCCCGGTCTTCCTGGAAGGGGGAGTCTCCCATCTGCGGCCCCTTCTCAAGATTTCTCATTTCCCCCCCCTCACGGAGGAAGAAGACATTTCGAGAAATTTCATTTGCGGTTCAGTTGAAGTGTGTGAGTTTACGGTCAATGACAGAGCCAAGATATGTGTATGAATAAACTTTTCAGTCGTTTCGTGAGTAACTGTGAGCGAGGGTGCGGTGCGGATGGCTGAAGTGGGTCAGAGAGCGAACCTTCGTCAGCCTGTGGCTGGGCCATGACGAGCCTCTCCAAGGTCTTCATGACCGGGAGGTCAGACTGATCGAACCTGCATTAGAAGCCGCTCAGATCTTCAGCCAGATGCAGGCACGCACCTCGGCAGGTGATGAGGGGTTGGAGTGGACACCGGCTAGGGTTTTGACGCCCCGCCAAGCATCCCCTGGTCTTACCGTAGTTAAAAAGGCCTCTCCACCCTGTCATTAAGAGCCTTTGAATTTCTTGATTGAATCTATTTTGAATGAGTTTCCTTTCAAGTTCATTTCCTGTTTTCTTTTTGTCGTTTTCAGAGATTTTGTTCTCTAAGGCTTATGATTTATTTATTTATTTTTGGTGAGGGGGGCCAACATATCCACATGGATGACGTGACTACGTCAGTAGCCCCTTCTCATATGTGGCCTTTTGTGAACACCTCCCACATCGTCCGATCAAAACAGCCTCCTGCACATCATTATCCCACTGTCGGACCGTCTTGGGAATGACACCCTCTCCCTGTAGTTTGGTTTCGTATGTTGGAACAAGGTGGACAACGTTGTGGTCCGCTGTACCGAGAGGAGGTTTCTCAGAAGATTTCTATGCACCTCTGACATGGCCACGGCAGAGGTCGATTGTTTTATCGGCACATGTAACAATCTGGCGATAGGTGGGAAGAGACTTATTTTGTCGGAAGCCATTAAAATCCCCAAGAACGAAAACAGGAGAACATCCATGTATTTTGTCGTGGTAAAAACTTTTAATATTACAAGAAGAAAGTCGTCTTTTCAAGATAAAGTTACGACCTAATTTTCAAGTCAAAGTTTAATGGAAGAAAGAGCATCATGTTTTCAAAAGTGGATTTCAGAAAGACAATTTCATTCTTCTAAGATGATGTTTTATCAAAATAAATAAATACATTTCTTTTCTTGTAGCAATTATGACTTTTCTTTGCTTGCATTTATGGGACTTGTACTGTATATGTAATATGCCTTTTATTTAAAAAATCAAATTAATACCTGCCCCTTCTATGTACTGTGGATATACACTTTTTGAAATGATGTTAATTCAGGCGGCCCGGTAGTCCAGTGGTTAGCACGTCGACTTCACAGTGCAGAGGTACCGGGTTCAATTCCAGCTCCGGCCTCCCTGTGTGGAGTTTGCATGTTCTCCCCGGGCCTGCGTGGGTTTTCTCCGGGTACTCCGGTTTCCTCCCACATTCCAAAAAAAACATGCATGGCAGGCTGATTGGACGCTCTAAATTGTCCCTAGGTGTGAATGTGAGCGTGGATGGTTGTTCGTCTCTGTGTGCCCTGCGATTGGCTGGCAACTGGTTCAGGGTGTCCCCCGCCTACTGCCCGAAGACGGCTGGGATAGGCTCCAGCACCCCCCGCGACCCTAGTGAGGATCAAGCGGTTCGGAAAATGGATGGATGGATGGATGTTAATTCAGTGCAAGTAATTTTGTGGCCCCAAGATGCAGTTGGAGTACTCACACTTGAGAAACACAGTAAGCGAAAACGCACACACACACACACAAAAAGCCAAAACAAGCAAACGTGTGCTCAGCATGAGTGTGGGACGAGAAAATTCTTGCGAGAGTGCCGTTTTTCCGTGATGCGCATGCGAAGGAAAGGGACTCCAGAGCATTTGAGAGGAACTCCCACTCAATTCTTCCCCTTCGTGCTGACTCGGCAAGAGCGCACATCAGAGGGGTTTTCGCTTTCTCTTTTCTCAGTATCTATCTCGCTTGCTTCCCTTCCTTCTTCCTTCTCTGCTCTGCGACGTTCACACGGACATGTGCTCTGAATTTCCAATATGAATGGGATGCGGGTTTTACGTAATGCATGAAGCTAAGTCCAATAATGCTTGAAATTCACTTGTATTTGATATAATATGGCTGCGATGGATTATTCGAGAGATTGTGCTTGTGGTGCGGACAAGGGCTGAACAATTTATCGGATTCAAATCAACATTGCATTGGAGAAGAATGTCATTTTGAGGAGAGAAAAAAAAACGTGCTTTATTTTGGTTAGTCCCGAAGCTATATCTATTTTTACACACACACACAAAATATATGTATAGATAGATAGATCTCTCTCTCTCTCTCTCTATATATATATATATACACATAGATACACACACACTCATATATTTAGGTAAACACACACATAATATATGTATAGATAGATAGATCTCTCTCTCTCTCTCTATATATATATATATATATATACACATAGATACACACACACTCATATATTTATGTAAACATGCACACACACACACACACACAGGGTCAGGCAAAATGATCTGACACCTTTGTAGGTTAAATAAAAGGCAAATAAAGTAAAGAAATGAAAAAGTGTTTTTTCTTTTCGAAAAGTACATATAATGCCATTGTGTTCGTTTTAACCAAGACTGAAGTGCAAACGGAACGCTCGATGTGTTGCAGTTACAGATTCGTTTGTTTTGATAAACGTGTCCGCAATGAAAGTGCGATGCTCACCAGTCCAATTCATGGCAGCGACTGAAAAAGAACCTGTCATGATTCTGTTTGTGACCAACAGGTGGCAGTGTAGGGTTCTCCCCGCAGCTGCACACCTGTTGGTCGTTTTGTGATTAGTACTGGTCGTATAAAAGGACTCCCGGCATGGCCACTCAGTGTCGGGTCATTGTTGTGGCTGTTTGTAGGCTACTGTCATGTTTGCCTGCCATGTCGTTGTCATGTTTCGGTGATAGCTTTTGCTTCAGTCATGGTTTTGTTTGCTACTTTGGATTTTGTTTGTTTTGGATTTAGTTTTCTCTGTTTTAATACAATTTGTCAATTACACCCTGTTCCTCCCTCTTGCCTGCTTTTTGGGGTCCACCACCACCACGCAACGTGACAGAAACGAAGCAAATGGCTTTGTATGAAAAAAAAATGGCATTGTACGTACTTTTTGAAAATAAAAACACTTTTTTGTATTACTTTATTCGCCTTTTATTTAACCTACAAAAATGTCCGATCATTTTGCCTGACCCAGTATATATATAATATATATATATATATATATATACACACGCGCGCGCACACACACACACAGAGCGAAATGTGTGTATTTACATTTTTATTAAATCGTATGATATAAGTAGAGTGAAACATGAAAAGTGAAGTTGACCTTTTAAGTAAAACACAAGCAAGATGGCCAAGCTTCCTGATATAACGCTTGCTGATCACACGATTGAGTGACTTAAAATGGTCACTCGTGAAACAAGTCTACTGAGAATGAGGCTGTTTAAAAAAATGACGATCTGAACAGAAAGTGCAAAAAAAATGGCGTCTTGTCTCCACTTTTTATTCGGTGTCTAGACACACGTTTATCAGAGAAAATGTGTGCATACGGTGAAGCAAGAGTGTGTGTGCATGGCAGACAACAAGGCGGTGCAGTGATTTAACTCCGCCATGACAGTGCACATGGGTAAAATCTCCGTTTGTCTCTGATCTGCGTTCTACCTCAATGATCTGCGTCACGAAAACTAAGATGATGGCTACTAGCAAGGAAACAGCAGAAATCAGTAAAATTGTCGGAAGGACCCCTGTTTGGATATTAAAGCAGCCAGAGCAGCTTGCAAGGCCGACGGATGGACATTGTCAGACATGTTTGTTTAATTCCCTGTCATGACAAGCGCGTACGTGACATGAGCAGATCTGAGCAGAGTTTTGATTTGGGGGCGTGTATATGGGAACGCAAGGGCAAAGCGGATTCAAATTTTCCACTCTTGAGCGTGGTTTCAAACGTTTGCTTATTCAAGCCTGCAAAAGGCCATCACCATCTGAACCAGGCGTCGCCAAGGCGGTGGCCCCCGGGAACCACATGTTTGAGAAAAATAGCTCAATGATAGGACATGATCATTTTCTAGGAAGGTTGTCAGTGATAATAATAGAATTGAATACAACTTTATTGTCAAATGTGCTGTACGTATGCGTAACATACAGCACAGATGAAACTTCTTCCCTCTCAACATAAAACAAGAGGAGCCGCTGTGGGTGTCCGCGCCGCCATCAAAAGAAAAGTGAACAAAAAAAAAAAAAAGACAAAATAATGAGATCTATTGATGTAAACACTGAAAGAGATTTATCAAAACAAAGTGTTGCACATGATCTGTTTCCTAATTATTGTAAGAAAGCATTCACATGATCATGTCCTGGCATAAATAATGACAATTAACTATAAATAATATCAGATATTGGGCGGCCGGCCCAGTGGTTAGGGCGTCGACCTCAGCGTGCAGAGGTACCGGGTTCGATTCCAGCTCCGGCCTCCCTGTGTGGAGTTTGCATGTTCTCCCCGGGCCTGCGTGGCTTTTCTCCGGGTACTCTGGTTTCCTCCCACATTCCAAAAACATGCATGGCCTGATTGAACTCTCTAAACTGTGAGCCCTGCGATTGGTTGGCAACCGGTTCAGGGTGTCCCCCGCCTACTGCACGAAGACGGCTGGGATAGGCTCCGGCACCCCCCGCGACCCGTGTGAGGATACAGCGGATCGGAAAATGAATGAATGAATGAATGAATAATATCAGATATCATTCAATCTAATGTGAGCAAAAGTGTTCTGCGAGAAGCAGTATCAAACTAGGAGCCCTTCACATTCATCAGTAGCCAAAAGGTCGGTGACCCCTGACCTAGACGAAAATGGAACATGTTTCTAGCCGCAAGCGTCCCCGCACACGCGGGCCCTTGGGGGCCCGCTGATTTGTTCGGCCGATATTTGCTTCTTTGCCAAAATTGCCGATTTTTTGCCAATATCTTTGGTCTTTTTATACACATTACAACACGAAGCAAAGAAGACATTCAACGGAAAAAGAAAAAAAAAAAACGCGAACCGATCACCACCGATTTGATCAGAAGATGCGGCAATCTATCCAATCGAATTTAAAAACAAAAACCTGTTTACTCCTTCTACAGTTGAGACGCTATTCACGAGGGGATTGGGACCGACCCGGCCCACGAACGGCCAAAATTTACAAAGAACTGATGTCCACTGAAATGCAATCTAAAATCCATTTCAGCTGACAAAAGTCCAATTTTACCCAGAGCGGCCTCAGTGAGTACAAACGAGTGACATTTTTAGGTACCGGTATGTTTATTTTGGAGTCACTTTCATATGGTGACTCTCCTGGTATATTGGGCATTTTCACCCACCGCGGTTGGGTTTTGCAATGTATTCCCCCACCATAAAACGGGGGTTCTCTGCACACAGTTTTCCTGTTGTCACGTTTAGCGTGTGTGTGAGAGAAATAATGAGGTTGACAGTATCACTCACTACGTCGTGCTACGACGTAGTGGCGAGAATGGGAAGTGGTATCTCCCTGCCTCTTCCTGCCGCGCTCGAGAACGCCGCTCGCAACCTACGGACGCGCACACGCATCTCTTGACGACACGCGGCGGTGTGACTGCCAGTGGAAAAGAAAAAGTCATTAGTCATACGAGTTTCTGCAGGGTTCCAACTCTCGACGGGTGGTTTTCCTGCGTCCCCTGGGATGCGTATAAAAAAAGGGCCGGCGACATGTCGACTGTCACTTCCAGCAAAACGTACCAACTTCTTACCGCCCGCTCGCTGCCGCCGCGTACTCGGACGTCAACATGAAACTTGTCGTTGTGTGCCTTCTCGCAGTTTGCTGCGCTTCTTTCGCCGGCACCACTGGTGCGACACTGGAGAGGAGAAAACTGCTTGAAGTCGTGAAGCAACTTGGCGATGTCAAAGACTCGCTAGAGGTAAGCGAGCCTGTTTGGCAGACATTTTTGACAATCAGTTTACGTATTTATAATATGAGGTCAAGGGTGAGTTCAATTTGTTTCTTTGGAATCAAAAAAAAAAAAATGTAAGCTGTTTTTTTGTTGTTGTTTGTTTTGTTTTTTTCCCTCCAGTTCTCATCATTAGCTAATTTAGCACTTCGCTCATCGATTCTCGCACATTAATATACCGTATGTGCAGAGTGCTAGTCATTTTATCGCATGTGTACTGAAGACATTGTTTCCTACAGCGCAGAGAGCTGCTGGTGAACACGCCGCCGCAGAATATTGAGGTAAGTGTTACTGTCGCATGTTATTATTTCTTGGGGTCGCGGCTGCATTAAAAGTAATTGCGGTCGGTTAGTCAGCTCGCAACTTAAGCGAGTGAGTAGGAGAACCTCGATTGATGTGTCATGCAACCAACACATCTCGTCAAGTCAAAACAAACCAAAGAATGAAATGTAGACACTTGGGAATTATTTTGCCCTCCTCAAAGGTCGTTTGTAATGAGAATTAATTCATGTCAATGTAGCAAAATGTGACTATTAAAAAAAAAGAAAAAAAGGCAAGCATATTTGCGAGTGCATTTTTTAATTGCATTGTTATTAAAATGGACAAATATGATAGACACAATTATTTCTTTCGATTTTTGGAACTAGTGGGATTATTAATCTTAAAAAATACTTTCACATGTATTTGACCACAAATACAGACAATTTTGATACCTTTATATGTTCTCGTTTCATGATTACTATTTTATTTGCATTTTTCCAAGATAAAAAAAAAAACATTCTTCTCGATATTATTAGTTTCATTAAACCTTGACTTGAATAGAATGAAAACGCTCAAATATGATACAAACGCAATTTAGTACATTTCCCATGATGAGAAAATGTACATTTTTTTATCCAACTTTGATTTTCATGAAAGACATCACAATATTGGGACAGATGTATTTTCGTTTTGAATTTCTATATGTTACTTTTAACCTTTATTTAAACTCAAAAAGTAACAGTGTAACCACTAAAATGACGGCACAAACATATATTGTTCTATTTGTTGTCAAAAAAATTTTCTTGTTTATATTTTAATTGAGTGAGGATGGAGTGCAACTTTTCTGCGTGGAAATATTTATGTATTTTTTGGTAAACGTTCCCATTTATTGAGCGATTCGCCTTCAGTTGATCTGGAGAAAAACTCCAGGTAAATAATGACATATTTCTTTCAATGTTACTATTATTCGGCGAAAGAAAACGTGAACGATCACCCTTAGTTTGATAATACTCATGAAACCATCCCATAATCAAACTGAAGAACTTGCTAAATCACAACTGACAACAATTTTAAAAAGTTCAAAGCACGACTTGTCACGCTTCTTCTCGCCAGACGTCAAGTTGCTTCCTGTTTTTTTTTTCTCGTTTTCACATTGAGGAAAACGAAAATGTGATGAGGAAGCAAAATGCTGTCATTTAGATTTACTAACAAACATACTTATTCTGATGATCCCCCCCCCCCCAGGACTGTTGCTGTCTCTCAGCATTACGATGCTTCCGGGCAAGCTTGCATGTGCAGTTCAACGTGACAGAAAGAAAGCAAGACAAACTTTACCGAAGCCTCAAGCACCCCATCACTGTAAGTACAAATCTATCAGGTAGTTAGTGTTCCGTGGCAGAGTAACCGATGCACTACTGATTAAAAAAAAAAACGTTTTTTCAATTGTCTTCCAGGAGAGGGCTCTGGACTTTTGCAAAACAGGAAATGCTGTGGTAAGGGAGCCGTTTTTGTCCTCTACTTTTAATGGTTCTCAGTAAACAAGTCTGTCATATGTATTTGATGAAGTTAAAGAAGTCTACTTAAATGTTTCTTTTAGTCCACCTGCGAAACGTGTGATTCACAACCGAAGGCTACCGCTCCGGAATTCGTCAAAAGACTGGAGTCCCTCATTCAAAGGGTAAGATCAAGAAAAATCACTCTTTACTCAGGGGGGGGGAAATGAATAAAAACAACACGTGAGCACATCGATACACAATGGCTCTCTATGGCTCATTACCTGAGCCGACAACAGCCAACCACACTCACGTTTGCTGATGCACATGTCATTCACTCCGTCAGGCGTGGCTTTTAAAAGTCATTCACACTTAAAGTCACAGATACCATTCGGGATAGCTAACCAAGACGGACGGTACTTTTTTTGATATGGACCGATTTGAGTCTCAGCCATCTGTGCGGGGAGCCAGACCACGTCCCGACTACAGTATATATACAGTACACATCTTACATTGTGTTTTACAACAATGCATACCGGTAACCATATTTCTAATTTCACATGAGTGAAATAGCGAAAAATTGTGGCCGAAATGGAGCAAACATGACGTAGCGTGTCGCGTATGTTCAAATGATGAATTTGATACCAAATGTTCACATCCTCTTCCAACTGTCGTGTCCCCCCGGCCCCAGCTTTGGCCCAAGCTGGGTTAAAAGTCATGGCTGGGCATGTACCAGGCCTTGCATTCTTGAAAAGCAACTGCACAAGGAACGAAGATAACGCTCATCCAATTATTTATCTTCATTACTTTTGTTGTAGTTTTGTTGTTCGTCGCAAAGAATTCTTTTTCACACTTTGTATTTTTTAATATGAAGTTACCGTTTGTACCATTTATACTCCAATAATTGTAAAATGTAATTCCTTTATTTTTACACTTTGGTTCATTTGTTTTAAATTAATGTTTTGTTATTTGTTAAAATGAATAGATTGAAAAAAAAAATAATGATTAAATTGAAATGTTTTAGATTGATTGCTAAACATCATACATTAGCGCAAACAAGAGAACAAAAGCAATGAAAATTGGTACCATTGTGTGCCGTCATGGATTCCCAACTACCGAGGATCGGAACCAAACTAGTTCAAATGGCAAATATGCCCGTCCCTAAATTCGATGATTTAGAATGTAAACATGGCAACCCCAAGTCAACAAAAATAATACCTGCACCTCACATGCACTTGTTGTGGGCTGCTGCTATTATTAGCACATGATGTCAAAATGAACAGCATGATGAGTACTGCTTATGGAGCAATATATATACACGCACACACACGCACACGCGCACACACACATTAGTAAAAATGTAGTGCAATGAATGTAGTGCAATGAAAAACTTTGTGTCTCCCTTTAGGCTATCAGCAGACTGAGTGACAACTGAGCAGACAGAAGGATCATGTCCAGATAAAAGAAATGAAGACACTATGCTAAGAAGACGCCCATAAAACAAGCGGTGGCCTATTTATTTCCCTTATTTATTTACGATTCTGAAAAGACAAGTTCCTAAAACGCTGCTTCAACGCCCTCTGGTGGGCTTGACATTCGGTTTGCTTCATTGTCAAAAGTTTCATTCATTTAAATGTGAGATTCAACAATAATGTCTGATGTGATTTGCACTATGTATGAAGGCATCAAAACGAAGGTTGTTTTTACTGACATTTATATCAATATTTATAGAAAATAAAAACTAACTTATGATTGATGTGTCTTGTTTTCACTTTGGAGAGCCTTGCATACAAATGTGATGATTCTTTCATGATGGCTTGAAAAAGGTTTGAAAAATATGATTTTGACAGAATTCCTGCTCGCTTTGGTTATTGTTGTTTAGAATGGATAACGGAGGCGGGACAGCAAAAACGCAAGAGGTTGACTTGGTTGCACCGGCGACATTACCAGAACAGGTCACACGATAAAACAGTATTTCTTTGGCTCCATCTGTTGGGATTTTGGTACCAAGGCACAGCTGAAATGAGTCGAGGAGCTTCTTTTTGACAAAAATGATAGTACTTGTGGGTATTTACTGGACACGGCAGGGCTCACTGGATTCTCTGAACATGGCAGGTTTTCCTTATCCTGATTTGCAAGGCCCACAGAATTTTCTGTTCTATGGCTATATATACATGCAACCTGTCAAAAGAAAGGCGAGACTCTCTTCTTTCAGCAGAAAAAAAGGTTTGTTTCTAGCTTTCTCCGTTCGTTGGCAATCAGCATTAGAAAACTGTTAAGTTTTATGGAAAAGGCAGATTTTCTGCAGAAATCCAGAGAAAATGAGCTTTTTGTCAAAGCATGCATTTCAAGTTTTACACTATTTTTTGCTGTCGTGGCAGCTCAAATACCTCAATAATGTGTTCCTCCTGTTAAAGAACATTACAAATATTGTTTTTGTGGCAAAATAATTTATTTGCACACAACAAAACTATTGAACTATGAACAAAAGTGCAGCTGTGGAGAAGATGGTTTTTGGCTTCCATCCAGTTTGTCACCACATCGATTCATCCCACCACGTCCAGATGCACGACCTATAAATTATAGAAACATAAAAAGTTGCAAATATATCTTGCTGCAGAGTGAGGTACAATCATTTTATTTACCTTTCTTTCCACCACCAAAGCGAGGAGTCGTCATCCTTTGGCTTCTGGTTGGACAATCTGTAATTTATAGAAGTATGTACAATTACCACACTTTTATTTTTCTATTTTTTTTATTGTTGCTTTCCACTTACATTTCAACATCTCTCACACACACACATACATGCTCGCACACTGCTATTTACACCATTCATTCCACGTTGCTCAGCATCCAATTTGAAATGAAATGGAATATGAATTTAACACTAGTGGTTTTAGCAGAGCTGAGCGGACCAAATGTGTCCTGTTTTTTTTTTTAAACCTATGGCGACATGCAAGTCAGCGCATTTACGGCGCATATTTTCATCCACATCTACGAGACGCATCAACCGTACATAAATGATTAGTGTTACTGGCAACTTTATAGAATAGCGGGGAATGTAGCGGTACATAAAAGTGACTGAGGAGGCATCAGAAGTGATGAAGTTTTGAATGGGAACTTGCAAGCTAGTCAGCGGTTACCTCCTCGTTCCGGCGGCTCTGGCGAGGACTCTCAGCTCCTTTCCGTTATGTCCGAAGGCACGTATTCGTCCGACAGATCGGGATCCAAATCGCTCTCCAATTCATCGTTTTCGCCGTCGTCTTTACGAGACGATTCCAACGAATCGCTGACGTGTGCCCGGCGTCGGCCATGCGAAGCAACGCAGCCTCTTTGCCGTCATCGCTGGAAGTCGCCGGGGAGACAATTTGTGGGCGATGTGCGCCACGGGAGGCACAAAATGCTCTGCCAAGCGATGGTCCCTGACGTGGAGCAAGTTCATCTTCATCAGATGAACTCGAAACTCGGCGTGAGCTATGCGGGCCGCGTGCAGCACGCCATGCTTGCGCAGGCTGACGTTCGTTTGACGGGTGCCGCTTTCGATTACGTGACCGAAGCGTCATCTTCTCTTCCACACAAACACCATCTCCTTTGTTGTTTTGTTTCGAGGACGCTTTTATACCGAAAATAACAATCCTTTTTAGTTAGTTGTTTCCTTTTCTCCATCGTTGTTAGTTGCTAATGTTCCAATCCACTATCCACATACGCCCCTCCTCCACTATACGCCCTTTCTACTACTTTTGCGGCGTGATCCTGGTGGATTTTTGCACCACTGCCACCTGATGGCCATTTTTTTGCTATTTAACATTGCCGTCAAGCCTAATCCTTTGGTGAGAAGTTGCATCAGACTCTCTTGCACCCTCCCCCATGAAAAAACGTGATTGACGTATTAATACGTCATGGGGAGGGAGCGGCTATGCGCTAATTGACGTATTTATTCGTCAAAGGGTGTAAATGAGTTAAAATCTGTTAAAATAAAGAGAGGAGGTCCTCGGCTTATGATGGACTTGTCACAAAGAAGGTGTAACCAAACGTGTCCACAAATTCCAGAAGGCTGTTCAAAAACTGAATTGTTCGAAAACCAAAACCATGTTTCCCATTAGAATCAATGTAAATTTTTTTAATCCGTTCCAAGTCTAGAAAACAACTTCTTAAAAGCATTGTTTCAACAATTTTACACCATAAACTGTATACACTTGTTATAACAGAGCAGGTAACAACAAACATTTTGTATGTTTTATTTTTACCAATTTTAACATAAACATTGACATTGTAACATAAAAATTGAACATCTCTCTCTCTCTCTCATGACAATTGTAGATTGCATTCTTTTACGCCTTGAATTTATAAACCCTAAAGTACCGTATTTGCCCGAAAATAAGACGGTGTTTTTTTGCATTGAAATAAGACTGAAAAAGTGGGGGTTGTCTTATATTCGGGGTCTCGACATTATACCCATTCGCGACACTAGATGGCGCCAGATACCATTGAAGCGAATGCTGAACTTGACTCCCCAGGCCAAAGCGAACCCCTGTCACGAAGAAGAAAAATAAAAATAGCGGTAGCACGAAGAAGAAAAGACATTCCACGGCCTTGATGAGATTTTCAAACTCAACTTTAAACTTTTCGGCAGCTTCCTTGTCTGAACGGTTAAGGGTAAAGTATGAGCCTTAATGGAGACTTCTTTCTTCTTACTTTTTTCTTTTCTGATTGATATAAAAATGATTTATTAGATACGATCACATAACGGGGTAGGACTAGATAAGTTTTTTACTTCTTCCTACTCCCTTGAACATAATAACTGTGTTGAATGAAGATTGATTTCTTTCTTTTTACTTTTTTTATCTACCTTATTTTCTGTCAAATTATTACTGTATATATGTTTTATGTTCAATAAACAAACAAACAACTGGCTGTCTCCCCATGATGAATCACTTCTTTTCCTAAACATTTCGAACCATCCTCTGCTTGCTTTAAAATCAAACAATTCAGGAGCATTGCTTGGATCCTTTTTTTTTTTTTTTTATCAAATCTCCATACAATTGTCTTGTTTTGCCACAAATCGTATCTTGGCTAAGACTGTCCCATGCTTGCTGTTTCTCATCTATGAAAATAAGCAAACGTTTCTCCACTTCCTCTAATATTTGTGGCCTTTGTTTGCTAAAAACACACGAGATCCTTTAGCCACATCACTGACTTCATGATGGTCTTTCTTTTTTAGGATGCTGCTGATTTCGGCATGCCCAACTCCTTAGCCAACACACACATGCAATCCTGATTCATATTTCACTATCAATTCTTTCTTAAATTCAATAGTTTTGCGCACTCTTTTCCTCTTTTTTCAGCAGCTTTACTACTTCCACTTGCTTTCTTTGGTGCCATGCAGAAACAACAGTCCAAAATGCGCCGATCTCAACAAACGCGTTTTTAAAAAAGAATCTTTATTGAACACGTCTGCTCACAATGGACGCTCTTTCTTTTAAAAAAAAAAAATCTTTATTGAACACGTCTGCTCACAACGGAAGCGTCACTTCCTCGTGTAAGAAAGTCGAGAGAAGTCGAGTGGCACATTCAAGTGCGCTCAGTTTGGTCGAGAACCGAATTTCGGTCGTAATCCGAGTCATAAAAAACTCGAAATTTTTGTTCGAGAACAGAGACGTTCGAAAACTGAGGTTTGACTGTATATGTGTATATATATATATATATATATATATATATAAATTACATTGAATGAAAAGTGCTACATTTTGGATCACTGGTCGTTGCGACAACGACCATTGTAGGAAAGTTACTTCATCAAGGTCGTGATTTAACGTAATTGCATATTGTTAAGCTAAAGTTAATTTCAGCACTTTTAATTTTATTGTAATTTTTTTAATAATATAAAAAGGTCATTTTGACAAGCTTCATCACATCACACAGCATATATTCAAGCATAATGAAAATGGTGTCTACTAGTGAGCATTGTGATTTTCAAAAGTGCCTGTGATTATCAACAAGGACATGATTTACGACCCTCAAAAAAAATAAAATAAATAAACTAGCTGACACAATGACAGCTGCACAAAAGCCTGCAAGCAGATGTCGCCGCTGAGCATGTCACGTGGTTACACGGCCTGGGGATTTCAACACCACTTCGATTTTTCCGGGGTTAACTTCACACCTGTGAGAAAAGATGTTCTTCGACACATTCAACCAGGACTGCAGTTTGAAGGTGCAATGGATCAATGGTTTGTAAACCATATATTAAAAAAACAAACAGAAAAAAATATGACAGCACAAATGGCTTGTGTGGAATTACCCTTTTCACAGCTGAAACCACACACTGACAGCTGTATGTCTGTGTTAGAGGAATCTATGAGCAAAATTGTATCATGTTTAAAGTTTCATTTGATCTGGACACATCTAAACGTTTGGGTGCGTATCCAGCACCCCCAAATTCCTGTGCACAAAGCCAGAGGGCTGTTGAAGTCCACAATTAGCACGTCAATACAGGTGGGCGATCACGGGGGAGAGGGCGAAACTCGGTCACAAAAGGGGAATGAATAGTTCGGGAACAGCGGTTGAACAACAAAAGACGAGTTGAGAACACCCGTCGCGCCCAGACGACATTGGCCATCCGCAAAGTCTACAACATGCCAATTCGATGTAGACCAGCCAGAAAAGGCGCCAATGTACTGGTGGTTCAATGTTTAACACAGGTAACCCATCACTACCGAGGGGCCGGACCGTGGGTGCGGTATGCAAATATCGGGGGCAGTGTTTTCCTTGTATGTTACAATAAAAGTCTGAACTGGCGGGAAGGGAGCTCGAGTGTGATCGCGGAGCAACTAACCGTCGTTCGCTCTCAGAGATCCGCTCCCGCCGATATTGAAGACAATTTTCCTGTGTGCCGAGTCATTTCTTTAACTTTGTCCGAGAACATCTCTGACAGTCTGAAAAACCTTTTTCTTGAAACAAATTCTCATCGTTCAATGCTACTATTACTTTTATTTGTCAATCAATCGTAAAAAGGTATTCTTATAGGAAAGGACGTGCAAGTGTGTTGCGTTCGAGCCAAGTCAACTTGGTAAACAAACACAGTGCAGCTCGACCTCTGGCAAGCAAATGCCATAGGCAGCAATACGCTTTTGGCAGTACATCAAAATCAAACTTTTTAACATGCTTTCGATAGAGCCAAAGCAAAAACAAGTGCCTAGTTATTAAAAAAAAGGAAAAAAAATCTAAAATATATGATCAAAAAACAACAGCAACCAACATTGTGTTCTCGCGGGATTATTCAGCTTTCATTCATCTGAATCTACACAAAACGTAGAAAAACTTTTAGCAACTGATTAAATTCCCTTCAATCAGCTATTGTGCAATATATACATATATATATATATATATATATATATATATATATATTAGAGCTGTCAAACGATTAAAATATTTAATCTAATTAAAAATGCAAATGCTGTCATAATTAACTCAAATTCACTAAAAATTAATCGTGATTACTCGCACATTTTGTATCGTTTCTGAATTTCCTTTTATATTTTTTGTTTTATTTTTCCCCATTTTAATGCTCTCATCAACATGGAATCATGAATCAGTTTTCTATGTGCAAAATGCAAATATTTACTGAAATAACAATTTCGATTTTCAATTTTACATGGACATTTTCACTTGGAGCAGTTATTCACACATAATCTCTCACACAATATTACTGTCCATCAACAACAGTCAAAAAAATATTTTGTCACACAACAGCTGCTTTAACAGCTCTTTTTATGGAATCAAAACAGAGCAATATAACATTATAAAGTGCACATCTAAGGTAAACTCGTACTCAGCCTATAGTGGATTTAAGCCATGGTTGCATACTTCGTTTTTCTCAAGTTTGCTTTGAACACAGCAATCAGGCTATGTTGATTCTGTTGGTCCTTCTTGCGCGGAAGTCTCTCTACGGTTTTGTGTAGACATCATTTCGGATGACTACACTTGGTTCGATGACAACACTGGAGACGTTTTATTTTCGCTAGGTCGCTACCACTGCACCGCTGAACTTCACCGTCACTGTCAGACGAACACAGAGAAGCTCCACCCGCTTTATTTATATGGACACGGAACACTGTAACCTTCCACACAAAATTGTTCCAAACATGTAACAATCGCGTCAGTGGCATACATCGTATACCTGTATGATACAGGTAACTTTGGTCTTGTCAGTGGAGCAATCTGGCAACTTTTTAAAAGTAAACTTTCCATTCATAAACATTTAAATATCCGTTTTCGGTGTCTCGCGCTGCCGTGGTTGGCAAAACAAACGTGTGTGGACCTATGCAGCGCGCTTGTTGTTTTGTTTCTGGTTTATTTATAGAGCAACGTAATATCCGCTGTGACGTGTGCCGCGTTAATCTCGCGAGAAAAAATTTAATCTCGTTAAAATTCATTTAAATTAATGCCAATAAAAATGCGTTAAACTGACAGCTCTAATATATATATATATATATATATATATGTATATATCATAATAGTCTAATAATCTCAATTATTTTTCATCGACATTTTGGATGACTCAAAGAAAAAAAAAAACACCATAATCTGATTTTAGAAATGTAAAGGTGATGCGAGTCAAGATCAATCTCACAGGAAATTCAGATTTTCTGTTTTAGTGTTTGAGCTCTGGCACGACTCCGCAGAGACATCTTTAGCCAGCAAACTTGGTGGAAATGAATCAACGGCACCATCTGCTTGTTGCAGCCAAGTCGTACATTCCATTTCCATTTCCACTGCCTACTAACTGACCACAATTTTCTTCTGGATCACTTAACTCGTTCAGTGCCGACCATTTTCAGACCCGTCCTGATCCTACCATGGGATTGTTTGCATTTCTTGATCTACCTGACGCACCGAGATGCAGTACTGTTTTTGGGGCACTTTGGATAGCCGAACAGTACATTTGGACAACGCTGTGAGTTTCCGAATGGTCTGAGTCTGAGTCAAACTGTCATGAACGGTGGTGGTGGAGTACCCCAAAAAGCAGGCAGGAGGGAGGAGCATGGTGAATTTGACAAATTGTCTTAACAAACACTGAGAAAACTAAATCCAGAACGTAGACCTGAAGACAGCAAGAATCCAAAGTAACAAACAAAAACCCACAGCAGAAGCAAAAAACTAACAGGAACAGAATCACCAACAGGAAACAATGACAGCAATAGTGACAGCAACAATGACCCGACACTGAGTGGTCGGGCATCAAGTCTTTTAAAGTCACAACTAATGACACAATGACCAACAGGTGTGCAGCTGCAGGCGGAGCCCGAGAGTGCCACCTGTTGGTCACAAACAGAGCGCGCCGAGCCTATTTCTGAACGCGCTCACGATGAGGGAACGGTGGCCACTATTAGCTGTAACGCTCGTAGTCTTAGTTTTTGTAAAACACATTTCCCCTCAAAATAAATGAACAAATCAAGAAATAAAATCGCAAGACAACCCGCAAAACAGCGAGGTAAATCCGCAATAGATGAAATTATGGTCGCAAATGAAAACCTTGCGAGAGACTGAAGCCACAGTAACCGAACTGCAAGGTAGCGAGGGAAAACTTTTGGTCAACACATCAAAGCCGGTTTCAATACGCTTCTTTTTCCAGCCTTCTTGAGATTTCAGTTCACTGTTTGAGTTGTGCCTATGACCACACACACACATTCCAAAAGTTTTACGTTCTTTCTTTGAGTCGTCGGCAGACGTCCGGTCTTTTCAGCCAAAGTGTTTGGAGAGTAGGTGGCTGAGTGGACCTTTATGTGGAAATGTTTGTGGAAACCTTAAGCGCTTGATGATGACCCAACATGAAACTAGCAGTGTACGATCGAAAACATTTCGGCCCAATAAGTTCAGGTCGTCACTCTATGGTCATTACGAGATGTCACCGCTGATGACTAGCCCACCCTCCACACATCACTCTTGCTACTTACTTTCACTTGCAAATGGGGAAATCCCTGCCCTCTGTCAGTGACGCAAAGCCATCAAACACAACCACCTTTTACATTTACTTTCGCACGAATGGAGATCAGAGACAATTGGATCTTTCCCTCATCTGCTTTTTTGAAGATTATAAAAATCACTGGGTGTATTTAATCGTGTAGTTCAACTTCTAACACAATCACGTGCGCGCAAGTGATGAAAACATGGCCGAACAACTCTTCCAATACAATGTTCACTTCAGTGGCACCTTGTTCTTAAATATAAATGGACACTATTCTTCTCAAAAAATTAGTGTACATTTTTCTTTTTTACTCTTGGCTTCATTTGTGTAAAAATGCATTTTTTTTTTGTATTAAACCTACTTTATTTTTTCAAAACAAATTCTCTTGTACTACCAGATTATTCTTGCAAGAGCAGACTTTTTTTTTGTATTACCACTACTGTTTCAGAAAGTTTGCCAAGTAATAGATATGATTGATGATGACATTGTTTTTTCTTGTAATAGATGTAATACATCTTTGAAGTCAAGATGGCGCCCGAGTAGGCAGCCGTCAGCAAGTGCTCTCATGAGCCTTGCTTTTTTTGTTGTTTTTGTGTTTGTTTTGTCACGTCGTGTGGACCTGATGTGGACTTTTTTCAGCATTTTTTGGCCACGACATTCATCAAGGAGGAGACTCTGTGCTCGGTGGTTGCGCCTTCTCGGCAGCATGGGTATACCGGCACTGTTTTTGACTGGGAGGAATGTCGGCGCCATTTGACTGTCGTTGCTGGACAGCCGGGGCGCTTGTGTCTTGCGCCTGTTATGGGCAGCATTTTTCACAGCCCCGCTTTGTTCAGCGGAGAGATCGGTGCTGTTGAACGGTCTGCGGCTGGATGGATGTAAGTCTTGAGGAGCCGACGATGAGAAGAAAGGAGCGTTAGCGCGGAGCGTCGATGCGGATTTGGAACTGGGCGTCGCGGCTTGGAGTTTGAAGCGGATTACGTGGGACGGGAGAAGTGAACTCATCTCTTTTCGTCAATGGACGCTACAGCTTCGTGTTTGCTTTCAAAACTTAGCTTGGACCCGACGTGTGCACATTTTCAGCACGACGTCTCTGATCCACTGGTGAAAGGACACTTTGATCCTCTCCTCTTTCATCTAGAACTGCTTCAGACAACAAAGTGTATGCAGAAAAGGGGTGAAGATTGCACGACTGTCTGTGTCCTATGTGTTGTGTTGTTTTTGTTATTTTTGACTTCAAAATGGCGCCGCGAGAGTGGCTGCCTTTCCAGCAGCTCCTATATTTTGTTGTTCTACTTCTTCCTTTCATAACTTTGCTGCTGTGAATTGGGAATTTCTCCATTGCGAGACTAATAAAGGTTTTCTTTTCTTTTTTTTTCTTACTCCACCTCTGTTTTCATAAAGTTAATGTTTCTTCTTTTTTGATGGCATTCTTGTAAAATTACGTCTTTTTTGCATTTTAACTTTCTTCTTGGAAAATTGCAACATTATGACTTTCCACTTGTAAAACTACAACTTTTTTCTCGTCGGATTCCAACTTTTTTCTCTCTCTGGAATGACCTCCCACTGAACATTCAGCAAGCCTCCTCGCTGCCCATCTTCAAAACCCTCCTCAAAACTCACTTGTATTCTTTGGCATTCGACTCAGCATGACTTAGATTTGTTCTTGGTTTTACTGTTTGGTGCTTTCTACCGTCTTTATTACCGATTTTTTTTTACTGTTTATTGTATATGTTAAATGCTCCATGTACAGCACTTTGTATGCAGCGATGGCTGTTTGAAACACAGTTGAGTTTTTTCCTTTGTCCATTGCCACTTTAGTCTCATGAGATTACGACTTCACTTGATTTATTACATCTTCCTAAACCATCCATCCTAAACTGCAAGATAATTCTTATTTTTTATTCTTACTTAAGTCTGCTAAATTTGCAATGTATTTCTTTTATTATAACTATTCTCATAGGACTATACTTGTGTTATGATTCAATTCTCGTAGAGATATGACTTCTTGGAATATTAGGATTTTCTTGGAATACAATTGCGCTCTTGGATTATTTTAACTTGACTTTCAGATTACGATTTATTTTCTTGTACTATTACTCGTCTCAGAGGGTGACAATTTTCTCTTACACCATTCCAACTTTATTCTGAGTTTTTCTCTTCATTCTCATATAATTATTACTTTTTTTCCACTTGCATTATGACCAATTTATTCTTGCAAGAATTTGATTTTTTTTTTCCACCTCTGCATTATTGCAGCTGTAGTCTCATTTTCCCTGTTCAGTAAGTGGCGTGTGATTAATAAGAAAAACGTTTGTACATCACAAACTAAGGACAACCAACCTACTTTCACACGACATTGCAAGAGGGAGGCCACATGGGGGATTTTTTTCCTTGTATAAGTTTCATGACAAAAAATCCCAAGACTATAGGAAAAAAAAAGAAAAAAAAAACAATGAATGCATTTGGCTGATACCTATTCAGCCCACCCTTTCCAGCCCTGCAGCTATATAAATTAAACTCAAACCAGGGGGGCCCATGGCACAACCCCAACTGCCTTTCACCTCCACGCATCCTTCAAGGCCACCATGGAGAACATCCTGATGACTTTCTTTTGGATTTGCGTCATCTCCGCAAACCTTCTGGCAAATTCTCTGCCTTTGAGTGACTGCAAGATTCCCTTGATGCGCAAACACGTCAAATGCGTGAGTCTTGTTACCCGTGTGCTCTTCAGATCAAGTCTGACCTATTAATGACGACATTTATTTCTGTCCACACAGCCTTCCAACTCAACTTTCTATGCTCCCACAAACGTAAAGGTAATGTTGGATTCTTGGGAATGATGAAGTCATGTCAAGCATATGTGAATGTGTGCATTGTCTGTGATGCTGGGAGTGAGAACAAGGTCACATTGGGTTCTACCCCTGTATCAAAGTGTCTAATTTAGCAGAGCTTTTGTCTGCACCGCACTCGAGGTCGTCTAGTACAGGAAGTGAGCACGGCGGGTGTTGACACCTCACCACCAAAAGGAAGCTTAAAATCATCTTTTCTCCCTCACACGCACACGCAGAGACTCTGCATGACTACCGCACTGGACTGCTGTTTGAAAGAACTCGACGGAAAAATCCGAAAGGAGTGCGATGACCCTCACGAATACGTCGATGATGCTGTGGAGTACTTGAACATAACAATTGACGAGTGGAAGGACAATCATGTGAGTATTACCCTGCGTGTTTATCACTGTGATAAAAATGACAATGGTGCTGAAATGTGCTTGTTTTCCCATTCTTGATAGCCACTGACTAACTCCAGTCAGTGTGCATGCAAGCGCTGGCCTAAAAAACCTTTGAACCACTTTCTCGACAAAATGGAGTCGCTGCTTCAGCTTCTGAACAACGAGGCCTCCTTGTAAGTCACCGACGGCCACCTCTGTAGATAGGAAGCGCAGTGACACAGAGGATCGACTCCAGCGGTCACAAAGCAGCCAATTTTCTTGACGAGATTCCAAAGTTTTGACTGACATACCGTATTTGGTAGATTTTTTTTTCCCTACTCTATTTATAGCCATATAACTGTACTATTAAGATATGACTGCTGGTTTATTTCAAATCAAGGATGAAACTGGAGTGCCTTTTTCACTCCCTGGAATAAAATGCCATCATTTTGTCCAGGGGGGGGCGGAGTTGAAGTATCGTGTAGATGTCAATTTTACAACTTGGGAGGTCATACCAGACTTGATTCTATGTGAAAGTGACATGTACACTTCTGTAAAAAGAGTCGTATTTATTGATATTTAAAACTCTGGTTGGTTGTGTGTACTTGAACCTACACCTTAATAAATGCAATCTCAAAATAAGTTGTGTTGAAATTATTGGAATGAGGATTTGAAATCAAAGAGAGGTGTAAAGACGACTGTTCCTTCTACACACACACGAGTGTCTAAGAAATCAATGTGGGAGAAAGTACTGACGTGTCGCTCCTGTAGGAGGAGGAACGCTGTCGCCATAAAGAGTAGATCCACTCGTCAGGCTACCCACCTGAACCAAGATGGAAAGTGCAGTCATAGCGACATCAATGTCAAGTCATTGTGGGATTCGGTACATTCCCACGGTCGCCTGATGTAGGCCTACAAGTCTCTATGACGACAGACTTCTGATCTCCTAAATGACATTTGCAAGGAATGATTTGCACAGGGATGGAAAAAGTCAGATTATAACAAGAATATGACATCAATCCTTCTGCATGGCGTCTTGGTGTAAGTGCTGCAAATTCTGAGGCCAAAGCTTTCATGTGTTTACATTGTGTAACCACAAAATAAATAAATAAATTATGCACATCCTGTTTGTCTGCAAACCTGCGAGTAGCACCCCTCCACCACAGTTACTGCAGTGGGCTTATGCAAGCCAAATATTCCAACCTAAAACTCGTGAAATTGCGGCTTGAACTTGAAGATCTAAGACGGCATCAATGCAGTTCTATGCTGAACTGAAATTAGTAGAGGGTAGAGGGCCCAGGAATCCTAAGGGAGGCATGTTATGCAAAATTGACTTTTTAACAGTATCGTGTAAAAATAATTTTCTTCCTGAAATTAAACAACCGTCTCTTCTGAGCCACCAATTTGTGAAAATGGGTGTGCGTTTTATCAATTTCATGACCATAATGGTAATGCAAAACACTTGCATCTCAAATCATCTTTCCACATTGAAATGCATGAACATGTTAGGAATCCTACTACAGCCTCCCCCACTAAAATAAATACTATAAATAAATAGGTAAAATCTCCCGACAATATTGTTCTTTATAAAATATTATTGCAAAAAATCGAAAGGCCATATTTTTGGGCTACAATTTGATGGACATTGTTTTGTTCTCTCCAATGCGCGGGGGGACTATGTTACACGTATAGAATTAGTCGTTCTTCACAGAGGATAAAGAATAAACATATGATTAATGTTATATTATCCGTCTACATGTGTTATTCCACCATTTTTTTCCAATATCTGTTGCTTGAAGAGTTACACGAGGACACTGATGCTATTTGTTAGCCCGTTGTTTGCTAACATTATGTTAACAAAATGGACTTTACTCAGTCAAAGCTATACAGTAGTTTATACACCCAATGTGTAATTGTCTTTGTTTTATGTTTAGTATGAGTTAACTTACCGGTAACTAAGAATGGCGATAAACAGCTTGAAGCCTCTTTTTTTTTAAGGGGGGGGATTCTCCCCTAACTGCGCAACTGCTAAACTATCAAATGACGGCTCATATCTCGGACAAGACGCAAGCATTTGACGGCACCATTGTAACACCCGCCATGACTTGGCAGCTCAGATGGCATAAGATGCACTATTTTCAAGCGATGGCAGGTCTATACATAAACACTATCACATCAAAGATAAAAGGCAAGTCGAGCTGCGGAGTTAGCATAGATTATAGCTAACAGCATTATCAATGTTAGCTTCTGATCACTGGCATAAGTGCGAAAATAAATTTCTTGTTTGATGATGTTTCCACAACATGCACCACACGGACAAATCCGCCCACGAATCCACTTGTGTAAATTGGCACCTTGGTGATGAAATACTGCGCCTAGTCTTATGAGAACACAAATGAGCACAACCTTGTTTTCATAGAGGTCTGCACCAGAAACCTTTTTAAGACACTTGGGAACTGGAAGTGCCCTTCAAACATTCAAAATTTCAGACAAAATAATTTTTATGAGAATTTCAGAAACACCGAAAATTAATGGAAAAAAAAATGAATAAAACTAGTTCTGAGACATCTTTTTTTTTCCAGTGTACATTTTTCACGAACTAATAAAACAGTGTGGTTTTGAAGACTTCATCAAAAGCACAACTTAAAATGAGATATCATCAATCCTAAATATATACTGTACACATAACATTATTGATGGAGCACCTGTAGGAAATTGGTATAAAATATTCAGAAAGTAAAATTAGAGCTCTACATACAAGCACCTTGATCCTGGCATGCAGTTTCATATTTCCTCTTGCAGGCAGCGAAAAAAAAAAAAAACTAAAAAAAACAGTCTGATCAATGTCTCGTACCAACAATCACATACAGGAAACCGAAACGTGTTTCCTGCATGCTTGAGCAATAACACAAACAAACCAAATCGCAGACTTAAGTGGTCAAGTGACAGGCAGTGTCTGTGCTATTGAAGGAAGACAAATTTAATATGACTTTTTAAGGCCTCTTGCTTGAAATTCAAGAACTCAGATTCACTACATGGGACCATGAGCAGTGGGCGATATGGCATCAAAATTCTATGCTAAAAAAAAAAACAACAAACTGATTTGTATCCATTAAAGCTAATTTTTTTCTCGCGAGATTAACGCGGATGTTACGTTGCTCTATAAATAAACCAGAAACAAAACAACAAGTGCTGCACAGGTCCACACACGTTTGTTTTGCCAGCCATGGCAGCGCGAGACACCGAAAACGGATACTTAAAGAGTTTATGAATGCAAAGTTTACTTTTAAAAAGTTGCCAGATTGTTCCACTGACAAGACCAAAGTTACCTGTATGTTTTGCAGTCGTAAACTGAGCCATCATCACAGCACGTCGAGTCGGAAATACCACCTAATGGCCAAGCACACAGCTGACGTGAGTACTCCGCCCCCTCGTCTCAGACAGACAGCTATGGATCATTTCAAAGCGAAGAAAATGGATGACACGACGAAGAACAAATTTGCTGAAGCCATAGCTAAATGTATGGCTACTGCATGCAAGCCTGTCAACATTGTCCACAGTTAGACTCAAGCTGAAATCATTCGCATTGCATCGAACGACTCCACTATGGATTGCCAGCGAGAGCCTCCATTACAAGCTGTGTACAGAGATTGTACGTAGCGGAGAAGGCTAAGGTACATCAAGCGGGAGAAGACACCGTTTCGGGAGACAAATAGACTAGGTTGATGAGCTTCTGGTGAATAAAGAGCAGGTATCCCTGTCGAATACGATGTATGCCACCGACGCGATTGTTACTTGTTTGGAACTATTTTGTGTGGAAGGTTACAGTGTTCCGTGGCCATATAAATAAAGCGGGTGGAGCTTCTCCGTGTTCGTCTGACAGTGACGGTGAAGTTCAGCGGTGCAGTGGTAGCGACCTAGCGAAAATAAAACGTCTCCAGTGTTGTCATCGAACCAAGTGTAGTCATCCGAAATGATGTCTACACAAAACCGTAGAGAGACTTCCGCGCAAGAAGGACCAACAGAATCAACATAGCCTGACTGCTGTGTTCAAAGCAAACTTGAGAAAAAACGAAGTATGCAACCATGGCTTAAATCCACTATAGGCGGAGTACTAGTTTACTTACTTAGATGTGCACTTTATAATGTTATATTGCTCTGTTTTGAGTCCATAAAAAGAGCTGTTGTGACAAAAAAAATTTCACTGTTGTTGATGGACAGTAATTTTGTGTGAGAGATTGTGTGTGAATAACTGCTCCAAGTGAAAATTGTTCATGTAAAATTGAAAATCTAAATTGTTCTTTCAGTAAATATTTGCATTTTGCACATAGAAAACTGATTCATGATTCCATGTTGATGAGAGCATTAAAATGGGGAAAAAATAGGACAAAAAAATAGAAGGAAATTCAGAAACGATAAAAAATGTGCGACTAATCACGATTAATTTTTAGTGAATTTGAGTTAATTATGACAGTTGCATTTTTAATTAGATTAAATATTTTAATCGTTTGACAGCTCTAGTATCTATATATTTTAATTGGTATAATTTTTCAAATTGTGCAACATTTTGGAATGCCATGAAACAATCTGAAACGGTTCAGCTTGGATGCTGCATTTTCCTATGGCTTACAGCTTACAGAATCCACACTTACTCATATGTGAAGAATTCAAAACTTTAAAAATGAAATGAAAGGATACAGGCCATTTCCATTACAAACGCATAAAGACTAATTCAACCCAAGCCCCCACCACCGAAACTTTGAACAACCTAAAGAAGCAACTTTGCAATTCGACAAACTGTGAACAATTGGTACTAATGTATTCTGTGTATATTTTTCCGTACTTACTTCAAGATATTTGACCATAGAAAGACCTCAACAACAAAAAACAAACAACTTTTCATTCTTATTCTACAACTATATGTTTGTAAATCTAGATGTTGAAGTTACCATTGACCATGGGCTTGACTGGCCAGGAACCGAAGCCTTGCTGCATCAGGTACGTCCTCAGCAAATTCTTTGCCTCCTGGTATGACTTTGCCATGGTCTTCATTGACAAAAACATCATCACTGTCATGCTACAATAATTACTTCAGTCAAAAAACATTGAAAGGTTGAGTGAATATTGAAGTGAGGAAGAACCCAGCAGAGGCACCAAGGTGGAACACAATTGTTCAGTGATGCTGGCTCACATTGAAAATTGTTCTAATTTTAAAACAATTTTCATTTGAAGTCAGTTGGGGTGGGTTTCTGTTCACCGCACAGGAAATGGATGGATGGCAATGTACCATTTAAAAAAATATAATAAAATCATGGAAAGAGGGCCAATAAAGCATGACGACAATGTAATAGATGAAACAGGAGAAGGGCTGTTTCGGGTTACCTTGGCTTCTTTGTATGAAATGGTGGCAAGCAAGTCCTGCCTATTGGCCTCTTTAGCCACCAACTTGAAGCGGTGCAGCATCGCTGCCTTGCATAAACGGCTCGCCAGAGCAGATCCACTCTTGAAGGGAGACCTATTCAAAATATTAAGACACCACTGTAACCGGATTAGCAAAAAAGCAGCACACAAGTCCTGTAGAGGCAAATCTTTCAGGTCGAGCACAAGCTGCCTTGTGAAGATGGTTGTCCTCTGAGCTGGAAAAAAATTGTTTCCATATAAACAATCTGATGCATGTTCATCACATATTGGAAGCAGTGCACCCAAGTGAAACGTTTCATGAATGAACATGAAGATAATGTGCACTGTTGGGAATAAATGATTCCAATTCATCCATCCATCTTCTACCGCTTATCCGGGGCCGGGTCGCGGGGGCAACAGCTTTAGCAGGGAAGCCCAGACTTCCCTCTCCCTAGCTACTTCTTCCAGCTCTCCCCGGGGGATCCCGAGGCGTTCCCAGGCCAGCTGGGTGACATAGTCACTCCAGCGTGTCCTGGGTCTTCCCCGGGGTCTCCTCCCGGTGGGACATGCCCGGAACACCTCACCAGGGAGGCGTTCAGGAGGCATCCGAATCAGATGCCCAAGCCACCTCATCTGGCTCCTCTCGATGTGGAGGAGAAGCGGCTCGACTCTGAGCCCCTCCCGGATGACCGAGCTTCTCACCTTATCTCTAAGGGAGAGCCCGGACACCCTGCGGAGAAAACTCATTTCGGCCGCTTGTATCCGGGATCTCGTTCTTTCGGTCACGACCCATAGCTCGTGACCATAGATGAGGGTTGGAACGTAGATCGACCGGTAAATTGAGAGCTTCGCCCTTTGGCTCAGCTCCTTCTTCACCACGACAGACCGATACAACGTCCGCATCACAGCAGACGCTGCACCGATCCGCCTGTCGATCTCTCGCTCCCTCCTGCCCTCACTCGTGAACAAGACCCCAAGATACTTAAACTCCTCCACTTGGGGCAAGATCTCTCCCCCGACCCGGAGGGGGCACTCCACCCTTTTCCGACTGAGGACCATGGTTTCAGATTTGGAGGTGCTGATTTTCATCCCAACCGCTTCACACTCAGCTGCGAAACGCTCCAGTGAGAGTTGGAGAGCCCCGTTTGAAGGAGCCAACAGCACCACATCATCTGCAAAAAGCAGGGATGCAATACTGAGGCCACCAAAACGGACGCCCTCAACGCTTCGGCTGCGCCTAGAAATTCTGTCCATAAAGATTATGAACAGAATCGGCGACAAAGGGCAGCCTTGGCGGAGTCCTACCCTCACTGGAAACGATTCCGACTTACTGCCGGCAATGCGAACCAAACTCTGACATCGGTGGTATAGTGACCGAATAGCCCGTATCAGGGGGTTCGGTACCCCATACCCACGAAGCACCCCCCACAGAACTCCCCGAGGGACACGGTCAAACGCCTTCTCCAAGTCCACAAAACACATGTAGACTGGTTGGGCGAATTCCCACATACCCTCGAGGACCCTGCTAAGGGTGTAGAGCTGGTCCACTGTTCCACGGCCGGGACGAAAACCACACTGCTCCTCCTCAATCTGAGGCTCGACTTCCTGACGGACCCTCCTCTCCAGCACCCCTGAATAGACCTTACCAGGGAGGCTGAGGAGTGTGATCCCTCTGTAGTTGGAACACACCCTCCGGTCCCCCTTTTTAAAAAGAGGGACTACCACCCCGGTCTGCCAATCCAGAGGCACTCTCCCCGTTGACCACGCGATGTTGCAGAGGCGTGTCAACCAGGACAGCCCCACAACATCCAGAGCCTTGAGGAACTCCGGGCG
This sequence comes from Hippocampus guttulatus, assembly GCF_054856545.1. Classification (NCBI taxonomy): domain Eukaryota; kingdom Metazoa; phylum Chordata; class Actinopteri; order Syngnathiformes; family Syngnathidae; genus Hippocampus; species Hippocampus guttulatus. The sequence continues at coordinate 35,367,671 of NC_141262.1, read as the reverse complement.
GATCTCATCCACCCCTGGGGCCCTGCCACCGAGGAGCTTTTTAACCACATCGGTGACTTCAACCACAGAGCTAGGAGAGCCCACCTCAGGGTCCTCAGACTCTGCTTCCTCCAAGGAAGACGTGTTGGTGGAGTTGAGGAGGTCTTCGAAGTACTCTGCCCACCGGTTCACAACGTCCCGAGTCGAAGTCAGCAGCGCCCCATCCCCACTGTACAGAGTGTTAGTGGTGCACTGCTTCCCCCTCCTGAGACGTCGGATGGTGGACCAGAATTTCCTCGAAGCCGTCCGGAAGTCTGCTTCCATGGCCTCACCGAACTCTTCCCACGCTCGGGTTTTTGCCTCGGCGACCACCGAAGCTGCGTTCCGCTTGGCCAGTCGATACCCGTCAGCTGCCTCTGGGGTCCCACAGGCCATAAAGGCTCGATAGGACTCCTTCTTCAGCTTGACGGCATCCCTTACTGCTGGTGTCCACCAGCGAGTACGAGGGTTGCCGCCACGACAGGCACCAACCACCTTACGGCCACAACTCAGATTGGCCGCCTCAACAATAGAGGCACGGAACATGGTCCACTCGGACTCAATGTCCCCCGTCTCCCCCGGAACATGGGAAAAGCTCTGTCGGAGGTGGGAGTTGAAACTCCTTCTGACAGGGGATTCTGCCAGACGCTCCCAACAAACCCTCACAATACGTTTGGGTCTGCCAGGACGGACCGGCATCTTCCCCCACCATCGGAGCCTACTCACCACCAGGTGGTGATCAGTTGACAGCTCCGCCCCTCTCTTCACCCGAGTGTCCAAAACATGCGGCCGCAAATCCGATGATACAACCACAAGGTCGATCATCGAACTACGGCCTAGGGTGTCCTGGTGCCAAGTGCACATATGGACACCCTTATGTTTGAACAAGGTGTTCGTTATGGACAATCCGTGGCGAGCACAGAAGTCCAATAACAAAACACCACTCGAGTTCTGATCGGGGGGGCCGTTCCTCCCAATCACGCCCCTCCAGGTCTCACTGTCATTGCCCACGTGAGCATTGAAGTCCCCCAGCAGAACAAGGGAGTCCCCAGCAGGAGTACTCTCCAGCACACCCTCCAAGGACTCCAAAAAGGGTGGGTATGCTGAGCTGCCGTTTGGTGCATATGCACAAACAACAGTCAGGACCCGTCCCCCCACCCGAAGGCGGAGGGAAGCAACCCTCTCGTCTACCGGTGTGAACCCCAATGTACAGGCACTGAGCCGGGGGGCAATGAGTATGCCCACACCTGCTCTGCGCCTCTCACCATGAGCAACTCCAGAGTGGAAGAGAGTCCAACCCCTCTCGAGAGAACTAGTACCAGAACCCAGGCTGTGTGTGGAGGCAAGTCCGACTATATCCAGTCGGAACTTCTCTACCTCACACACCAGCTCGGGCTCCTTCCCTGCCAGAGAGGTGACATTCCATGTCCCAAGAGCTAGCTTCTGCAGCCGAGGATCGGACCGCCAGGGTCCCCGCCTTTGGCTGCCGCCCAGCTCGCATTGCACCCGACCCCTTTGACCCCTCCCACGGGTGGTGAGACCATGAGAAGGGGGACCCACGTTGCCTCTTCGGGCTGAGCCCGGCCGGGCCCCATGGGTGTAGGCCCGGCCACCAGGCGCTCGCCAACGAGCCCCACCTCCAGGCCTGGCTCCAGAGGGGGGCCCCGGTGACCCGCGTCCGGGCAAGGGAAACTGAGATCCTTTAATTTTTTTTATCATAAGGGGTCTTGGAGCCGTGCTTTGTCTGGTCCCTCACCTAGAACCTGTTTGCCAATTACTTGGCAAATTCCAATTCCAATTCATTGAACAAATATTACATTGTAGGTTGAAAATGTTGGCCAGTGCAGCATGGCCCAAAGTCAACAGGGATCGGCTCCAGTTCAACTATGGCCCAAATGAGTAAAAGCAGCATCGGAAATGGATGGACGCAGGACAGTATATCCGATAGTCTTCAGCTAACAGAGAAGTCTGCACACTCAATTTAGAACATGGATGGGCAACTAAAATGGTGGAGAGGGTCACAATTTTACATCAGTGCTACTTCACATAGGACCAAGCACTTCCAAACCACATCTATGACAGAAATACGACGGTAATCCCTCATTTATCGAGGGGGTTACATTCCAAAAAGAACCCATGATAAGTGAAATCCGTGAAGTAGGATTTATTTTAAAAAAAGCAAAAAAAATGTGAGAAGGAAGAAATTTCAAATGTGCTGTATGTATGTACAGCACATTTGACAATGAAGTTGTACTTGGTACTTGATAGTCAACTTTATTTTTTACAGTTATTATACAATACTGAACTATGTATACAATGCAGAGGCGATTGCTCGAAAACTGCAAGGGAAGCTCAGCTTCCCCTAAAATGTCAAAAAGTAAGTGATCAAATATGCGTGTGTACGTACAATTGTGTGGACATGTCATTGATTAAATATGCGCTCAACTTTTCTTCCGAATCAGCTTCTTATTACTAGTTACGACGCGACTCTCTTCTCATTCATTCCCGCAGCTTCACTGTGCTTTAAACTGTGTGGACTCTGAGCATCGACCGCGCGGAAGCTGGGCGTCTCGAGAGTTCAGAGCCCGTTGTCCCAATGCATTGAAACGAGACGAGTCATTGGATAAATGCTGGTTTTGTCCCGCCCATTGGACGCTCAGCGTCTCTGGGAGTCTATGGACAGTGGGCGTTTATAGGCTGGCCCGGAAGCTCAGCTTTCTGCATGATGATTGGCTGATCTGTCTGATGCTAAATCTCTTTTTGATTGACAGCAAGATGAACCGATCTTATGGTGTAGGCATCCTTTTCATTTTTTTGAAGAGGAACGGAGAGTAGAATTTGCGTATAAATAAACAGACAAATGATGTAGGCCGAAACTGAGCTGCCCCTTCTTGACAGACCAGCATCTGCCACTGATACAATGAAACCAAATACCAAAAATTTGCGAAAGTAAATTTGGCAAGCTGTACAGAGACGAGGTGCGGAGACTGTTCACGTCAGTCAGTGCCTTAGCCAATCAGGATGCAGAACGCAATTCACTGTTTAAAAGCATTAAAAAAAAACTGCACAAAAAAATCTGTGAAACAGTGAAGCCGCGAAAGGTGAACCGCTTTCTAGGAAGGGATTACTGCATTTTAAATCTGGACTAAATACGTGCATACATGCAAAACACAAGCTCTTAATACGTTTAACTTTTCAGAATACTTTCCTCAATGCATGTACTTGTGGCACAGACAGTATACACAGTATAAGATCCAAGTGGAAGCGTGACTAGGAAATGTTTGCTATCGAGTGGTAGTGGGTGACATTACAACTTAAAGCTTCAGTCTACTTCTACATATTCAAGTTCGCCACACACACGTCTACATATTCTCAGATATTTTTCCCGAATATTTTTTTCTGATTTTTGCACTTCTTCTGGAATTTCTTTCCCTTCACCATTTCCCCCCTATTTTATCATGGAAAATACATACTCAAAAGTTTTGTGTTTCCCTGACGAATTGTTGGGGATTTAAAAGATAAAACCTTTATTGTTTCAGAATGGAGAAAGTTGCAAAATTTATAAAACCACACCTAAACAAATTTCTTTGAAAATTTGGTGATGATTCTTATTTTTTTGGTGGCGGGTAGAGGAGGTGAATTAAATTAAGTAGCCACTCAGAGTGTGATCAAGAGTTGCCCAGCCCTGTTCCACAATGACAAAATATATATTTTTTAAAATAAGATGATATCCTGCTTACTCGACTGTAGTCCTGCCAGTCAGACCGTCCACCAACTCGATGGAGCAGTCGCCTTCGCGCCAGTTGAAACAACAGGTCACCAGGCCATTGTCAGCAGTGCTGCTGGCCACAGCGGGGACTGTGCTGATGTGAGGCCTCATCATGCAGTAGAACAAGGGCAGCTGCGCAGTGATGCCTTCCGTGCGGCGGTTCAACGTCATCTGCATACCACGGATGTCCCCAGCAGCCGGGTCACCTGGAGGGGTCCGTGAAATGTCATGATGATAATATAAGTAGTACAATCAAATGAAGTGTCCACTTGCCTACGAGGATGCTCTGGACATAGACTGGCTCGATAAAGTGGCTCAGCAAGGCTCCCTGGTAGCCCAACACTTGCCACTGAGTGATCTTGTCCATGGGCGATACGCTGAACACTTTGGTGCTGGAGTGCTTGAGGGCAGTGGAGAAAACCGAGAACACCTGAAAAAGGAAGCGTATCAGTAGCCATATGGGAAGGGCCCATGTATGTTTGAATCTCTGAGTTTACAATATACTCATTTCCACAGAGGAACAGAACAAGACCTTGCCCTCCACTGAAACGTGCAGTCCCATCTCATTGCTCATCTGCCATGTAGATATGGAGCCAGGGTTCAGAGACCTGCAAATAAATCCAAGTACAACACGTGTATTAATTTCTATTCACAACCACAATTATTCAGTGACTACTGACATTTTGGAGGGCATCTGAGCAGCGCCTGAAGGAACTTGGTTGACGTAGAGGTGGAACGCGATGCCAGTCTTCAGGCTGAGGAGGTTGCTTTCGTTCTCATTGTGCTGGAAGATGGACTTCTGGACCAGGTGTACCGTTTTGCTGAAGAACATCAGCAGGTGCTGGTAGAGGAATCTCATCAGGGATCTCCTTGCAGTGACCACCGCATTCGAGTCGTGCACAACACGTCCATTTGTTGATATGGTGTCAGTGACGCTGTAGTTGCCAGTGCCAATGGCTACCACCTCACAGCCACTGGCTACAGACAGAAAATTAAAAAGGCTTTGAAGACATTCCAGTGTACTATCACTAACTTATTTGTATACGTGAGTATTGTAATAGCCTCAAATAGCGGCCTAAACTGTAATAGCAACCATGCCCCAATTCGTCGCCAGGTGTGTCATCCATTTGAACAAATAACAGCTCTTTAGACGGAGCTTCCTCTTAAGGATGCTCCTCAGGTTTTCAAGAGGGCTGAGGTCGGAGGATGGGTTTTTGGCCCTTTATACCGATATACCGGTAGTTTGCTCACGAGTCAATAATTTGGGGTTAATTAGACTCTGCTAAAACAATTATGATTAAACATGCCTGACATGTAGACCAGTGATCTAAACAGCACAGTCTTCAACTTCAATCGTATCTGCATAATAGTTTGGTATGTAAACACCCACAGCCACAGAATGCACTCACAAGTCTGAATGACGAATGCCGCGACGGTAGCGGCGCAGGCGGAGAACCACGGTTGGCTGTTCATCAACTTGGTGAGTTGATCCTTGATGGCATTTGGTATCTGGAGGTTAGTGGGAGTCTTCCTCTCTGTCCAGTAACATGAATCAAAGTGTGAGGAACTTGTGTATCGAACAAAATGTAATGTTCTGATCAATGCCAGAGGAAAAAAGTGAAGTGGCACATAAAATGGATGGAATACCACAAATGGGCATGTAGTCTTGGATATCTGATTGGAAGGACTCCTCAATAGCTGGTAGAAATGGTGGGAAAGCTGAAGAAAAAACAAATAGACAGGGCTGTGAAATGAGGAAGTGAAAATCCGAGGAAAGTTAAGAAGGGGTCTGGGGGGCAAGGCGCCCCAGTATAAGCCGGGGGCGCAGGGCCCACGGGGCCCCAGACACCAAGCAGTTTAAGACATAATATGGTATATTTTGAGCATTTCCTGCAAGAAAATAATTGGTCTCAAGAACTAAATAATTCACTAGGTTTGTTTACATTTTGCCACATAAAATACCTATTAAGTTTTCTCTTTTAACTTTAAAATCTTTTTGATGGCATCTTAACTGTGTCTGACCCAAGTCAACTTACACCCTGCTCCTGTGCCCTCCTTGGAATATCGAATAATTGCACATGTAATTCATCTCTTAATCAAAATAAAAGTTTAAAAAAAAATGTAAATAATTAAATGTTTATAAAACTTCAATCGGCATTTCAAAATGGCTGCAAAAACTGATGCTCAATATTAAAGTGAGAAATACCTGTTGTCTTACAAATAACACTATTCTTGTATAATATCCTGTTATATATATATATATACACATACTGTATATATATATATATATATATATATATATACACACATACATAGGTCAGCCTTCTCTTTCTCCAATCTGGGCAGCAGGTCCTGAAGAGCCAATTCAGCCGCTCTCAGACGAGCCACCTTCTTTGTCGTCCCCATGCCGGTCTTGTACTTGACACCATCAACCAGCACGCAAAAGGCAAAAAAAAATCCATTTACGTTGGCTGAGGAGGCAGAATGGATAACAAATCTTGAGTCACAAGTAACACATTTTTCCATACTTTCAAGTGACACGGTTGGGCTGTATGACAAAAAAAAAAAAAAAAAAAAATCCTACAGTCTATTTTACCAGTCGTCACTGTCTCCTTGATTTCCAGGTGGAACTGCAAAGTCTGGGCCAGTTGATGCAGCAAAGACACAGCGTGGGTCCGACCGCTTCGGTACCCGTCAATAAGCTCTTTTGCCCCAACGCCTTAGGGTGTTTGGTAAAAGGAACGAAGGTCACACAAAGTTTTTGAAATACTAATTTTAGGATACATCGAGACATTTTGTGGCGCTCTCCTGGATTTAATTTACCGTCTTTACAGAATTGAGCATTTGGTTTGCTTGATTTGGCCTTGTGGGAGAAGGTGGCTCCTTGACCTTCTCGTTGTGGACCGGGAAACGGCTGTCCAGCAGCAAACATTCTGAAAGTCCAGTCCACCTAAAAATATACAATAATAAACACAAACCCCAAAGAAACAGACATTTAGCCAAACCAGTTTCACACGTGACAATTAAAGGTAATGTTTGTGAATTGCAGATGTATTTAAGTACTCTTTGCACGTTTTTATACTTTTGGGAACAGTTAACGCACGTAACAGATAGTTATGTTCATGGTGGGCTATAATACTTTTGAATCACAAAAGTACCGGAGCAGTTTTAATCCCAGGGTAACGCGAATATGACGGAGCTAATTGATTAGCAATCACCGTTAGCATGACGTAGCCGTTGAGACGATTCTATCCAACATCGCACAATAAATAAACATTTCATGACTTACCTCGACGCTTACTGAACAATATTCTTTGAGTTTATCAGCCATACCCTCCATTAGGTCCGTTTGAGTTAAAAACGATTGATGACGAATGGCATTTTCGGTGTCGAAAATGACTAGTGAGAGTTCAGTCGTGAAACGTTACAGTACTATACACATTTTAATCGTGTTACCACCTGTTTGTAAAACAATTTTTAAATGTGCGTTATTTACCAGACGGGTCCTTCCCTGTCCAGGAGTAAAGGATGGCAGGTCACAAACCGACTCGAGTAGGAGGACTACACAACCCGTTGCTTCGCTCCAAATCAGGGGTCGGCAATGGATGGAGGGAAACTCAATTCCGTCAGCGCTACCAGTAGGTCGTGCATGTGCACTTCCTAACAATAGGTAGCATAAATATTTATAATTATGAACAGCATATGTGAATATGTCGAAGTAATATATTCCATGATAAAATACATGTTTACAAGATGAAGTCTTGAACAACAAAGGGTTTGAGGAAAGAAGGTCAAGTGTCGTGCTTTTTATAAAAGAACACAGTATATGTCAAAGTCAACACAAAAGAGCATAAAATAACACACATAAAAGATCACATTACAATTACAATCAGACAGCTGCTGTCTACATATGGCATATGGATATCTCTCTATATATAGATATAGAAATATATCCATGATCAATGATTTGCTCGTCTTCCCGTAGTCCATCCTGGTTCCCCAAAACCTGGCTTGGATCTTGTTGACCCGGGCGACGTCCCAGCCGATTTGACCGTCATTATCAGAAATAAAAGAAAAATAGAGATATTAATGCGGCCCGGTGGACCAGTGGTTAGCATGGCGACCTCACTGTCCAGAGGTGCAGGGTTCTCTCCGTGCTTGTGTGGGTTTTCTACGGGTACTCTGGTTTCCTCCCACATTCCAAAAACACGCATGGCAGTTTAATGGAGCACTCTGAATCAGGGGTATCAAACTCATTTCGGGCGTCGGTAGATGTCAAGTGGGCCGGACCATTTAAATTATATCACATTCTGCTATAAATAACCAAAATATCATGTCTTTATTTTGCTTTTGGTATAGTGAAGCACAAGAACATTAGGAAAATGTTACAAAACACCTTAGATTTCCTTTGACAAATGTGCAATTTACTTTTATCATTCACATATATGCATTGCAACTGATCCTGTTAGAGTTTGGATGTGACCCCAATAGCACAACAGCAGGCAGGTATACAGTAGTTGAAGCCAACACTTGGCGTAGTTTATTGAAGAGTCTTATCAAAGTCACTCAGGAAGAAGCATGTAGAAGCCACAGGAAAAATGTCCAGAGGAAACAAAACCCTCACTCAGGGAGAAAACTGGGACTTACTTAAACGCTCAGGGGGGAGCACGAGGAGTCCACGAGGTAATGTCCACACATGGAACCAGAAACTGCAGGTGATGCCAACAGAGCTCACTGAGGTGGTGACGGCACAAACTTGCACTGAGGAATGGTTTGTGAGTCAATTTATACCAGTCCAAACGAGCAGATTGGCAACGGGTGGGTGATGAGCTGATGAGTCTCAGGTGTGAGGTGCAGAGCGCCCTGGCTGAGGAGGCTGCCTGGCTGGCCCCTTCCTAACAGATCCCACTGATTGTCCAAAGGCACAAACTTTGTGCCATGAGGCGTGTCGACACACCGACACACTGTGCCGATACTGTGCTGATAGTGTGTCGCTGACCACTGCCACCTGCTGGACCTTCGAAATCCCTGCAGCCAACCCACTTGACAGACTGAACTGACTGATTTGATGATGAAGTGTATACAATATCATTCACATCCATGCATTCATATTGTATCATTCAATGTGTTTCAATAATGTGAAAATCATGTGAATGAGGATGCTTGTGGGCTTTGTCCAGTGTTTTAAATTTCAGTCTGTTGCGTTTCTTGCATGCTATTTCCCCTGCTGTGGAGAACACACACACAATGGAATAAGACATGTCAAAAATCCGAGAGGCACTTGGTGAGACAAGGAGATTTGACTAAATGCCTTATTCTCCAAAAGGAGATCAAAATGGCTCTACACGGCAGACAATTTGCGTTTGTCCGAAAGCTGCTCCATAATATGTACGTACCGTAGCAACGTCACTCGAGTGACGCGCGTCTCAGCAGTCGATAGTCCGCTGCTCATTGCTGTGCGCACGTGAGCGCGAGCACGTACTCACGGCGCCGACGCAACCCACGACACATATTAAAGAAGCTTTGAACTACGACAACAACTAAGCTAGCCTGGCCGATGTAATGATGGTCAGCAGACAAGGTTTACGTTTTATGTGACTTTTAATAACAACGTGGCAGAGTCGTCAAACATGCAGTGCGCACACTCGCAGTCACTTCCTGGAACTCCCCCTTGTAGGCGGGACCTGTCAATCAACTGGAGTATGACATACAGTACACACTTTCATAAAGCACTTCTCATACAATAATAGCCTATTATATGACAGCCGACACGACACTCGAAGTCAGACGAACACGTTTTTCTGATAATCGGTGTGTTTTGCTTTTTGACCAAATATATATTTTTATTCGAGCGAGGGTGAGGTCTTGCTTGTTTCGGCAGGCGGCATCGAGTAGCCAGACGCACTTCCTTATAAACACTGTGTGGTGGGCTTTTGATACGTCGACGCCCCCTGGACTGAGTCGACGCCGCCTGGATTGTGTCAAGCAGCCTGTACTGTGTCGAAGCAATCTGGACTCAGTCCAGACTGCGTCGATGCAGTTCACATGTCGGTCACGTGATGTAATGAAGCAGCACACGCACCGACACGTGGATTGCTCTGTGAGCCCGACGCATGCGTTGACGCATAGGTGTCGCTGGAGCCATCACTAGCACAAAGCTTTAACAAGTAATCGGTATTGAAAAATATAGTAATGTATTTTAAGATTAACTCATTGAATACCACCCCTTTTCACTGGAGCAACCCCCTCAATCCCTCACATTTTACTGAATTTTGACTGATTTGCAAGGCCCACAGAATTTTCTGTTCTATGGCTATATATACATGCAACCTGTCAAAAGAAAGGTGAGACTCTCTTCTTTCAGCAGAAAAAAAGGTTTGTTTCTATCTTTCTCCGTTCGTTGGCAATCAGCATTAGAAAACTGCTAAGTTTGATGGAAAAGGCCGATTTTCTGCAGAAATCCAGAGAAAATGAGCTTTTTGTAAAAGCATGCATTTCAAGCATCATTTCAAGTTTTACACTATTTTTTGCTGTCGTGGCAGCTCAAATACCTCAATAATGTGTTCCTCCTACAAAAGAACATTACAAATATTGTTTTTGTGGCAAAATAATTTATTTGCACACAACAAAACTATTGAACTATGAACAAAAGTGCAGCTGTGGAGAAGATGGTTTTTGGCTTCCATCCAGTTTGTCACCACATCGATTCATCCCACCACGTCCAGATGCACGACCTATAAATTATAGAAACATAAAAAGTTGCAAATATATCTTGCTGCAGAGTGAGGTACAATCATTTTATTTACCTTTCTTTCCACCACCAAAGCGAGGAGTCGTCATCTTTTGGCTTCTGGTTGGACAATCTGTAATGTATAGAAGTATGTACAATTACCACACTTTTATTTTTCTATTTTTTTTATTGTTGCTTTCCACTTACGGTACATTTCAACATCTCTGACACACACACATACATGCTCGCACACCGCTATTTACACCATTCATTCCACGTTGCTCAGCATCCAATTTGAAATGAAATGGAATATGAATTGAACACTAGTGGTTTTAGCAGAGCTGAGCGGACCAAATGTGTCCTGTTTTTTTTGTTCTGTTTTTTAAAACCTATGGCGACATGCAAGTCAGCACATTTACGGCGCATATTTTCATCCACATCTACGAGACGCATCAACCGTACATAAATGATGAGTGTTACCGGCAACTTCATAGTATAGCGGGGAATGTAGCGGTACATAAAAGTGACTGAGGAGGCATAAGAAGTGATGAAGTTTTGAATGGGAACTTGCAAGCTAGTCAGCGGTTACCTCCTCGTTCCGGCGGCTCTGGCGAGCACTCTCAGCTGCTTTCCGTTATGTCCGAAGGCACGTATTCGTCCGACAGATCGGGATCCAAATCGCTCTCCAATTCATCGTTTTCGCCGTCGTCATTACGAGACGATTCCAACGAATCGCTGACGTGTGCCCGGCGTCGGCCATGCGAAGCAACGCAGCCTCTTTGCCGTCATCGCTGGAAGTCGCCGGGGAGACAATTTGTGGGCGATGTGCGCCACGGGAGGCACAAAATGCTCTGCCAAGCGATGGTCCCTGACGTGGAGCAAGTTCATCTTCATCAGATGAACTCGAAACTCGGCGTGAGCTATGCGGGCCGCGTGCAGCACGCCATTTTTGTGCAGGTCGACGTTCGTTTGACGGGTGCCGCTTTCGATTAGTGACCGAAGCGTCATTTTCTCTTCCACACAAACACCTCTCCTTTGTTGTTTTGTTTCGAGGACGCTTTTATACCGAAAAAAAAAAATCATTTTTAGTTAGTTATTTCCTTTTCTCCATCGTTGTTAGTTGCTAATGTTCCAATCCACTATCCACATACGCCCCTCCTCCACTATACGCCCTTTCTACTACTTTTGCGGCGTGATCCTGGTTGATTTTTGCACCACTGCCACCCGATGGCCATTTTTTTGCTATTTAACATTGCCGTCAAGCCTAATCCTGTGGTGAGAAGTTGCATCGGACTCTCTTGCACCCTCCCCCATGAAAACACGTGATTGACGTATTAATACGTCATGGGGAGGGAACGGCTATGCGCAAATTGACGTATTTATACGTCAAAGGGTGTAAATGAGTTAAACAAGATTTATAAAGAGATGAATTTTTAAACCATTTACACATGTGCATGTAAAATCTAAATATAATCTCTGCCTACACTTTACAAACTAAGGAGAAAACAGTGTGCCCCTAGCGAATAATCCATGATTTGCACCTTATTAAAAATATTAAAACTGTGTCTTTTATGCATTTTTTCACTTTAAAATTATTCTGCAGGCCTGATCGAACCTCGTCGGGGGCAGGTTCCGGCCCACGGCCCGTATGTTTGACACTCCTGCTCTAAATTGCCCCTAGGTGCGAGTGTGAGCATGGATGGTTGTGCATCTCTGTGTGCCCAGCAATCGGCTGGCAACCGATTCAGGGTATCCCCTGCCTACTTCCCGAAGACAGCTGGGATAGACAGACCCCTGTGGTACTCCGTGTAGGTTCGATCGAACCTAACATGGATTTTTGTATGAATGTAATAGTAAGACAGAATACCTGGAGAAAACCCATACACGCACCAGAGAATCTGCAAACACCACGGGGGGAAAGCCGAGGCGAGATACCAACTCCCTACCTCAGATCTGTGAATCAGAGAACTCATCACCAGGGAACCTGTTGCCCAGGTTTCATTATCTCAATGTGATTCTTTTCTGTTAAATGAGCACGTTAGCTGTGGTTTAGGGTGGCATTGCCTGCAAACTGCTTTCTATATTACTTTAACATGATGTGACACTCTGTAGGGGAAATGGCAAGCATTTACACGATATTAACAGTAAAACTAGGCATGGTACCCACAGTGAGTAATGAAGATTGAGGTCAATTTGGGTTTGTGAACGACCAGCGTTCATACTTGAAAAGGGAACGTGAAAATGGGATTTTCCCATCAACTAGGTAGGATCCATTACACATAATGTTAGGGTGTTAACCGCAAACCATTTCCATTCATGAAACTGGATGTGAGATTGCTCTCAGTTTCATTTTTATTATATTTTGTTTTCTTACATTTTTAGCTCAGTCAGAATTGAAACCTAACCCAACCTCAGAAAAAAAACAACATATTAATGTAACTTACCTGTTGGAACAATCTTAAACCCTCAAAGGGTCATTCAAGAAACTGGAATTCCCCACATCGATGTGCAGCAAACACTTTGTAATAGTCTGAAGAAAAGCAGATCTGTCCAATTGCTTTATCACAAAATGTCCAAATTGTTAAAGAAAAAGAAAGACTCTAAATACTCGGTTTGCATTAGAAAATGACAACACCGAAGATGGAGTAGGGCGTCCAGTAGTTAGCGCGTCGACCTCACAGTGCAGATGTACCGGGTTCAATCCCAGCTCCGGCCTCCCTGTGTGGAGTTCGCATGTTCTCCCCGGGCCTGCGTGGGTTTTCTCCGGGTACTCCGGTTTCCTCCCACGTTCCAAAAACATGCATGGCAGGCTTATTAAACACTCTAAATTGTCCCTCGGGGTGAGTGTGAGCACGGATGGTTGTTTGTTTCTGTGTGCCCTGCCATTGGTTGGCAACCGGTTCAGGTGTCCCCCCCCACCTACTGCCCGAAGACAGCTGGGATCGGCTCCCTTGTGAGGATAAAGCGGATCGGAAAATGAATGAATGAATGAAGGTGGAGTAATGATACAGAGAGAGAAAACAATATAATTAATAATAATACAAGACCTTTGATCGAGATGGATCATAGTTAGTGTGCGACAATCAGTACACCGGAGTCATTAAGGTTATATTGCAATAACTTATTGAAACACATTCCTGCACTGTTTTCTGTAACAAGATTACTATAAAACGCTTAATTTTACAATTGTATAATTGTATTTAAAAAAAAAAAGACTATGGTACAAACTCGGTTCGCACTAGAAAATGTCAATAGCGATCTTTGATGATGGTGTGTCAAAGCAGTGCCATAATAGATCCCTATGGTGAGGGAAACATGATACGATGATCACAACGGAATAACTATAAATTATGGCGTTCTCATGAATAGTTATGTCCCATTCTATTGTTATTCATTCATTCATTTATCTTCCGCACCGCTCCATCCTCACAAGGGTCGCGGGGGGTGCCGGAGCCTATCCCAGCCGTCTTCGGGCGGTAGGCGAGGGACACCCTGAATCGGTTGCCAGCCAGTCGCAGGGCACACAGACACGAATAACCATCTACGCCTACACTCACACCTAGGGACAATTTTTTAGAGTGATCAATCAGTCTGCCATGCATGTTTTTGGAACGTGGGAGGAAACCGGAGTACCCGGAGAAAACGCACGCAGGCCCGGGGAGAACATGCAAACTCCACACAGGGAGGCCGGAGCTGGAATCGAACCCGGTACCTCTGCGCTGTGAAGTCGATGTTCTAACCACTGGATACCGGGCCGTCCCCATTCTGTTATTATTATTCTCCTGAAAAGTCACAATTGTCATGAAGACACTGTTGCTAATGGAAAGGGCCAATATTAATATTTGATGCAAATAGTACGATAAATCAAGACATTTTTTTCGATCAAAACTTGTATTACCGATATGACACAATAAAATATTGTCCCTGTTCAACCTTAAATTGCTTTTGAAGTCCATTGAACAGTAGAGGGCAGTGTAGTAGTAGAGATGAACGTGAGTCTGTTGGATGGCGGACTCTGACGTCATAATCGAAGGACATTTTCAATGTCAACTTTTCATTTCTTTCACAAAAATCTGCAAATGAAGCTAAATATTTCGATTTCTGTTTTATGGCATTGTTAAAATCCAAGTGCAAAGTCACTCATAAATCGTGGTATTGATGGCATGTTTGCACGTGTATAAAAACAAAAAAATATATATGATCGTGTAAACCTACAGTATGCAGCTCGCAAATCTAACACATTGATGGATCATTTCATCAAGTGTGAAATACACAACAGTGTGCTTTAATCGTGTACTTAAAGCAGGGTTTTCCTAATTCAAGGTTGATGACACATTGTTTCTATTATTTAATTCCGTGTCATGAGTTTGAGTCCCATTGATAAAAAAACAGCAGCTCAACTCCGGGCTGCTGCTTGTGCTGCAAGTTGCATTCAGCCGCAGCTCTCCGCTACGTCTCCACAGCCCGAGATTGAATCTTCCCCATTCATTAGACTAAGTGGATGAGGCTCTCTAATAGGGGCTCCCTTCCCCTCAATAATTGCCATTGATTGGCGTAAATTAGACCCTAGTTGCCAGACGAGTGATTCTCGACGATGATAATCCGATTCCCAACTCAAACTAATAGGATTTTAACTCTGGCTTTGGCCTTAATGTCCGTCTGCGAAACCTGCCCGTGGCCCTTGGCCCCAGCTACACCGGGTCCTCTGGATCATATCTGGTCCAGGACGAAATTGGACGGGTGCGTGGATTCTCTGGGGCCTTTGCAACTCTCCAAATGGCGGTCGTTCATTTGCGTCACAACAGTGTCGTGCAAATTATCGAAAAAATGTTCGATTAATACTCTATTTCAAAACATTTTATTATTTTGGACAATGTCATCTGAACAATTACAAATACAAATGATCTTGGTTTTCACTCATTTAACTTTTGTCATCAAAAGAATTAAAAAATATTTTTGGGGTGGGATGGCAATGCTTCGGAATTGGCCTTCTACCGCAAGACTCATTTTGGCATCCGTTTCGTCCATGGTACATTAAAGCCAACTGTGGCTGTACAGGCAGACCGCGTCTCAGAGAGATGATGAATGCATAAATTAGAAAAAACAAAACTTAAACAGTCATTTAAGTTGAACGAATTTAACAATGAAATCATTGACATTTATGACAACAATGTTAGCACAACTAAGCAAGCCAATTGTATACTCTAAAAGCAATTTGAGTTGTTTTTACTTTTGTCTTTAAATTGGCGTGGAGGGGGGGGGGGCAATACAAGGGACAATTAGTTCTGTAAACTCTAATTTTTGTTGAAAATGCATATTAGCCAATTTTCACATGAGCAAACGTTAACATATTTTGTTGAATTGCCCAATTTAAAATTTTGACTTGAAATTTGGAATTACTTTCACCCAAAACCAAAGATTACCAATAATCCAAATTGGCCTATTTTCCATTCAGCATTTATACTCTTTCAAAAATTCAAACATTATCATTGCATGTACTTTTGAATGGCCTGGTGAAATTGCATCCCAGCCAATAATCTAAATTCTGACCCTGAAAAAAACCCAAAAACCCAAAACAACAAGAAATTATTTTTTATCTGCTAATATGTGCACACGGAGTGACATCACGACGAATTAGTGGTGCTGTTAGCTTCATCGACATCTATTTTTGTCCCATCATTCAACAGTGACAGAAAAGTCAACCTTGCAAGACCGTGGAAGAAGGCAGGACTTAATTCGAAACCCACATGTCGAAGTCAAGATGGCGCCCGAGTAGGCAGCCGTCGGCGAGTGCTCTCATGAGCCTTGCTTTTTTTGTTGTTTTTTGGTTTGTTTTGTCACTTTGTGTTTGTTGCTACGTTGTGTGGACCTGATGTGGACCTTTTTCAGCATTTTTTGGCCACGACATTCATCAAGGAGGAGACTCTGTGCTCGGTGGTTGCGCCTTCTCGGCAGCATGGGTATACCGGCACTGTTTTTGACTGGGAGGAATGTCGGCGCCATTTGACTGTCGTTGCTGGACAGCCGGGGCGCTTGTGTCTTGCGCCTGGAATGGGCAGCATTTTTCTCAGCCCCGCTTTGTTCAGCGGAGAGATCGGTGCTGTTGAACGGTCTGCGGCCGGATGGATGTAAGGCTTGAGGAGCCGACGATAAGAAGAAAGGAGCATTAGTGCAGAGCGCCGATGCGGATTTGGAACTGGGAGTCGCGGCTTGGAGTTTGAAGCGGATTACGTGGGACAGGAGAAGTGAACTCATCTCTTTTCGTCAATGGACGCTACAGCTTCGTGTTTGCTTTCAAAACTTAGCTTGTAGCAGACGTGTGCACATTTTCACATGACGTCTCTGATCCACTGGTGAAAGGACATTTTGATCCTCTCCTCTTTCATCTAGAACTGCTTCAGACAACAAAGTGTATGCAGAAAAGTGGTGAAGATTGCACGACTGTCTGTGTCCTATGTGTTGTGTTGTGTTATTTTGGTTATTTTGACTTCAAAATGGCGCCGCGAGAGTGGCTGCCTTTCCGGCAGCTCCTATATTTTGTTGTTCTACTTCTTCCTTTCATAACTTTGCTGCTGTGACTCGGGAATTTCTCCATTGCGAGACTAATAAAGGTTTTTCTTATCTTATATACAGAAGGAGGAAACGTGCAATGCCGACTGAATAAACAGAATTGTGACTGATTTGAAAAATTAGCGTTTTATAGGTCACGTCAAGTGTATCTATAATGCCACCACTTGTCTGGGGATTAAACTTCCATTCAGTGATCCAGAGGCAGTGGTCTGTTGGAACGACGCCACTCTTTTAGCTGTAAAATAGTCACGTTGACTGATCGCCACTCCGTGACTTCATTAATGAAGAGCTGCTACCAACTGGGAGTAAATGCTGTCATTTTGCGTCTTTATTAGGGGCCGGCGTCGTTATTTCAGAGGGCTAGACATCGCAAATCCATCGCTATCCGTCTGTACACCTTCCAAACAAGTCCATAACAAGAAGACCGCCGATATTCTTTTGTCATTCTGTTGATAAGGGGGACGCTGCTGCGACAACGAAGGCCCGAGGACTAATGAATCTCCACTCCATTACCCCTGAATCGGACAGATTGCTCTCCCGGAGAAATGAATTGAGTTTTTTGTATTTGTGAGATCATTCTCCCTCCATTAACTGCTCTTTATCCCGTCTCTTCATCACAGGCAAATCAGGTTAGGCAGCCATGATTAGCCGGGGTGGCCTCCCTTTTTAAAAGGTAATTGGGTTTGGCGGCTCAGCTGATAGTGCCATTAGGACCAATAAAGGCTGGGCTTGGCTCATCGAGTGAAACAGATTCTTCGGCGGCAGATGGCAGGCGGAGGGATGATGCGTTCGGGGCGAAAACAAAGTTTGTGTAACCAAAGTAGTTCAGGGGGCATCCTCCCCGCCAGCCTGGCCTATAATCACCTTACCATTTTCATCTTTCCGCTGCAGTGACATTTTCAAATGGCAGAAGATGGCCTTCACTGCCGTACTCTAGGGAACAGTGAGCTTAATTAGGCATTTACAGGAAAAGCTGGCATGATGAATCTGAAGCCTACTGACGTTTATCGTAGGGGGTGCGCCAACCTTTTCCAACGTTGACTGGGGTGCGTTGCATAAAAAGTTTGTCATATACATCCATTTTCAACACCGCTAATCCTGAACACCCTGTTGTTGGAGCCTATCCCAGCTGACTTTGGGCGGAAGGCCGACTACACCCTGAACTGGTTGCCAGTCAGTCGCAGGGCACAGATAGAGACAAACAACCATTCACACCCACGTTCACACCCACGTTGGCGAGTGTACCACTATGCCATCAGCAACTTTGTAACATACACTATGGACAAAATCATGTCAAGTGGAATTGTATGGTGTTTGAGGATGTGTGCAGGGAAATGTTATAAGAGTGAGTGATTTTTCATTATAGTTCATTTTTATTGAATTTTTCCTGATTCAGTTTTGATTCGTTTTTAGAGCTGGTTTTTAGTCCTTTTATTAAAAAAAAGCTTTGTTGTACTTTAGTTCTTATTAGCTCTAGTATTGGCTTTATTTTTTTCTTTTTTATTTGTAGGTGTTTTTGTCAAGTGCAAGGTTAAAAGAAAGTCACATTAAGATTTGTGTAATAAAGGAAACTACAATTCCCACACAACTATTTGACCTTCCTTCTTCCAGCTGTACACTAATACCTCAATAAAAACATTTAAAATCGACACTGTAGGAAATCAAATGACAAAAATGAATATGAACGGAGAACGGAGGAGTTTGTCAACTCTGTCTGAATGTTAACAAGGGTGCATGGCATAAAAACAGGTGTAAAAGGCTAGTTTAAGAGATGAAAAAAAAATTGACAAAATTCTGCAAAGTGGCACTGGAAGAGTTTTGAAGGTGTGTGAAGTGGTGAAGGGGTGCACCAACTCTTTTGCAATGTTGACTGGGTGTGGGGGATAAAATATTTGTTGAATGCTGATCGGGGCGGCCCGGTAGTCCAGTGGTTAGCACGTCGGCTTCACAGTGCAGAGGTACCGGGTTCGATTCCAGCTCCGGCCTCCCTGTGTGGAGTTTGCATGTTCTCCCCGGGCCTGCGTGGGTTTTCTCCGGGTGCTCCGATTTCCTCCCACATTCCAAAAACGTGCATGTCAGGCTGATTGGACGCTCTAAATTGTCCCTTGGTGTGAGTGTGGGCGTGGATGGTTGTTCGTCTCTGTGTGCCCTGCGATTGGCTGGCAACTGATTCAGGGTGTCCCCCGCCTACTGCCCGGGGATGGCTGGGATAGGCTCCAGCACCCCCCGCGACCCTAGTGAGGATCAAGCGGTTCGGAAAATGGATGGATGGATGGAATGCTGATCGAAAAACTTTTATGCATAAAATCTTGCCTAGTGGTGTTGAAGGTTGTTTGAAGGTTTGTGAAGTGAGAGGGGGGGGGGGGGGGTGCACCACCTCTGTGGCGTAATAATTTAGGAAAAGACTGGTCTAGAAGACAAAGTATTCAACATAAAATAAAATTGGCACTAGATGGTGTGTGATTTTTTTCCCCCAGCTCTGTCTGGAGGTCAATAGGGGTGCGTGGCATCATCATCTAATGAAAGGCTGGTCCAGAAGATGAACTATCAAATCATAAAAAAAAAGTGGCATTGGAGGGTGGCATTTGTGCATCAACTGTGCCAGAAACATTCATGGGGGTGCGTGGCATTAAAGTTTTGTTCCCGTTCATATTGTCCAAAAGATAAAAATATCAGTCCATTCATGATTCATATTGATGTTCACTCACTTCCAACTCTTCTGCAGATTTTGACATTTCCCCATTTCACATGCAATTTTAAAATGTTCACCCCCACCCCTCACCGCCCACCCCCCGTGCAGCTGTACATCCTGCACATGCCAAAAACGGGCGATGGTCAGAACATTCATGTGGGCTGTTTTGTAAAGCTGTTTGTGAAAAGCCGATCTAGAAGATGAAATATTCTTCATAAAATCCTGCCTGGTGTGTTGCGCACAGTGCTACAAGCCCATTAAGAGTTTATTTTTCCGCGAAATCACACACAGTTTATCATATCCTGCCGAGACAGCGATGAAGCAATCTAAAAGTATGCGCATTTGTTCACTCCTAAATGAGCAATCAAGAAGATCATTACTTTGACGACAGGTCATTTAGGAAAGCTCACGGCTGCGTCGGCTGTAACTTTATACGGGTTTTATCGTGATGGCTGCGTAAACTGCACTCTACCTGTTTCTCGACAGCTGAGGCCCGGCGGGGTGCTGAAAGCGAATACCTGATTGTGTTAGTGTCTCCCCTTTAAGCTGTTGTCACCTTGCTGACCGATTATGGGCAATTACCTGCTCTGTCGGAATCCTAGCCGAATAGATTGAATTCAGATTGATTTTGGCCCAGGAAAGAGGAGGGAATTTAAAGCCTTTTTTAATTGGGTATTTGGTGTGTTCTGATCTGAACAACGGGGCCTTCCCGGGGGATCCGTTATGGGCCAATAATGGCATCGGAGTGCGGTGGTGGTGCTGAGGGCGGGGCGGTCGCTCCGGTCTCGTCTGCCGACTCCCTCCCAAGGCCATAACCCTGCATTTGCTCTGAGTGCTTTTCTATTATGCATTGATAGTTGAGCATCAATCAATAAGAAGGGAAACTGAAAACCCAGCGAAACCAACTTCTTAAGTGTAAAATGCCTCTTAATACCCGGGGCCTTTCAAACAACTTAACCTGGACGCTTTTTACCCTCATCCTTTCCCCCCAGTTGATCTTGGAGGGACACTTACCGGCGACCATCTTTTATTTACAATGCGGCTGGAAATCTGCGCCTCTCAGGTAAAAAAAGCCAGTTTGCTGAGAGACTGCGGCATTTGAGAGAGCACAATGGACCGGTGGGTCTTCAACTGGTGGTCCGCGAGCCGCAACCTGGGGGACCGTGAAAAAAATGTGGATATTTCTCATTATTTCCAATCTTTTTTTTATTTATTTATTTTTTTTTTGGTATAGCTGCACGTCAATGAAACATCCATCCATCCATCCATTTTCTGATCCGCTTTATTCTCAGAAGAGCGAGCTGGAGCTTATCGCAGCTGTCTTCGGGCAGAAGGCGGGGGACACCCTGAACCGGTTGCCAGCCAATCGCAGGGCAAACAGAGACGAACAACCATCCGTGCTCACACTCACACCGAGGGACAATTGAGAGTGTTCAATGAGCCTGCCATTCATGTTTTTGGAATGTGGGAGGAAACCGGAGTACCCGGAAAAAAACCCACGTAGGCATGGGGAAAACATGCAAACTCCACACAGGCCGAAGCCGGAATCGAACCGTGCACCTCTGCACCGTGAGGCCGATGTACTAACCAGTCGGCCGCCAGGGCGCCCGACAATGAAACAAAAAATACTCTTCCCTACTTTTGCGCAGGGCTCATGTAAGATTACTGATATGATCGTGAAAGAGGATTTTTGATTGGGACACATCGCATCACTTGAAGTGAAAACCATACATTAATATTTTTCTGAATAAAAAGCATTTTTCAAGAACATACAGAATGTATGCATTTCTCTACTTCTCGTTGTTTTATTCTTCCAAATTCCTCACTTATTTGTGTATTATTTTTATTTTTATTTTCATCAAGTGAGGAATTTGGAATTTGGAAGAATAAAACAACGAGAAGTGGAGAAAGCAGTTCCTCTCCGTGAGCCGTCACCTTACCATGGTGGAGGGGTTTGTGTGTCCCAATGATCCTAGGAGCTAAGTTGTCTGGGGCTTTATGCCCCTGGCAGGGTCACCCATGGCAAACAGGTCCTAGGTGAGGGACCAGACAAAGCACGGCTCACAAAGCCCCCTATGATAAATAAAATCGATGGCACTCAGTTTCCCTTGCCCGGACGCGGGTCACCGGGGCCCCCCTCTGGAGCCAGGCCTGGAGGTGGGGCTCGTTGGCGAGCGCCTGGTGGCCGGGCCTACACCCATGGGGCCCGGCCGGGCTCAGCCCGAAGAGGCAACGTGGGTCCCCCTTCTCATGGTCTCACCACCCGTGGGAGGGGTCAAAGGGGTCGGGTGCAATGCGAGCTGGGCGGCAGCCAAAGGCGGGGACCCTGGCGGTCCGATCCTCGGCTGCAGAAGCTAGCTCTTGGGACATGGAATGTCACCTCTCTGGCAGGGAAGGAGCCCGAGCTGGTGTGTGAGGCAGAGAAGTTCCGACTGGATATAGTCGGACTTGCCTCCACACACAGCCTGGGTTCTGGTACTAGTTCTCTCGAGAGGGGTTGGACTCTCTTCCACTCTGGAGTTGCTCATGGTGAGAGGCGCAGAGCAGGTGTGGGCATGCTCATTGCCCCCCGGCTCAGTGCCTGTACATTGGGGTTCACACCGGTAGACGAGAGGGTTGCTTCCCTCCGCCTTCGGGTGGGGGGACGGGTCCTGACTGTTGTTTGTGCATATGCACCAAACAGCAGCTCAGCGTACCCACCCTTTTTGGAGTCCTTGGAGAGTGTGCTGGAGAGTACTCCTGCTGGGGACTCCCTTGTTCTACTGGGGGACTTCAATGCTCACGTGGGCAATGACAGTGAGACCTGGAGGGGCGTGATTGGGAGGAACGGCCCCCCCGATCAGAACTCGAGTGGTGTTTTGTTATTGGACTTCTGTGCTCATCACGGACTGTCCATAACGAACACCTTGTTCAAACATAAGGGGGACACCCTTATATGTGCACTTGGCACCAGGACACCCTGGGCCGTAGTTCGATGATCGACCTTGTGGTTGTATCATCGGATTTGCGGCCGCATGTTTTGGACACTCGGGTGAAGAGAGGGGCGGAGCTGTCAACTGATCACCACCTGGTGGTGAGTAGGCTCCGATGGTGGGGGAAGATGCCGGTCCGTCCTGGCAGACCCAAACGTATTGTGAGGGTTTGTTGGGAGCGTCTGGCGGAATCCCCTGTCAGAAGGAGTTTCAACTCCCACCTCCGACAGAGCTTTTCCCATGTTCCGGGGAGACGGGGGACATTGAGTCCGAGTGGACCATGTTCCGTGCCTCTATTGTTGAGGCGGCCAATCTGAGTTGTGGCCGTAAGGTGGTTGGTGCCTGTCGTGGCGGCAACCCTCGTACTCGCTGGTGGACACCAACAGTAAGGGATGCCGTCAAGCTGAAGAAGGAGTCCTATCGAGCCTTTATGGCCTGTGGGACCCCAGAGGCAGCTGACGGGTATCGACTGGCCAAGCGGAACGCAGCTTCGGTGGTCGCCGAGGCAAAAACCCGAGCGTGGGAAGAGTTCGGTGAGGCCATGGAAGCCGACTTCCGGACGGCTTCGAGGAAATTCTGGTCCACCATCCGACGTCTCAGGAGGGGGAAGCAGTGCACCACTAACACTGTGTACAGTGGGGATGGGGCACTGCTGACTTCGACTCGGGACGTTGTGAACCGGTGGGCAGAGTACTTCGAAGACCTCCTCAACTCCACCAACACGTCTTCCTTGGAGGAAGCAGAGTCTGAGGACCCTGAGGTGGGCTCTCCTATCTCTGTGGTTGAAGTCACCGATGTGGTTAAAAAGCTCCTCCGTGGCAAGGCGCCAGGGGTGGATGAGATCCGCCCGGAGTTCCTCAAGGCTCTGGATGTTGTGGGGCTGTCCTGGTTGCCACGCCTCTGCAACATCGCGTGGTCAACGGGGAGAGTGCCTCTGGATTGGCAGACCGGGGTGGTAGTCCCTCTTTTTAAAAAGGGGGACCGTAGGGTGTGTTCCAACTACAGAGGGATCACACTCCTTAGCCTCCCTGGTAAGGTCTATTCAGGGGTGCTGGAGAGAAGGGTCCGTCAGGAAGTCGAGCCTCAGATTGAGGAGGAGCAGTGTGGTTTTCGTCCCGGCCGTGGAACAGTGGACCAGCTCTACACCCTTAGCAGGGTCCTCGAGGGTATGTGGGAATTCGCCCAACCAGTCTACATGTGTTTTGTGGACTTGGAGAAGGCGTTTGACCGTGTCCCTCGGGGAGTTCTGTGGGGGGTGCTTCGTGGGTATGGGGTACCGAACCCCCTGATACGGGCTATTCGGTCACTATACCACCGATGTCAGAGTTTGGTTTGCATTGCTGGCAGTAAGTCGGAATCGTTTCCAGTGAGGGTAGGACTCCGCCAAGGCTGCCCTTTGTCGCCGATTCTGTTCATAATCTTTATGGACAGAATTTCTAGGCGCAGCCGAAGCGTTGAGGGGGTCCGTTTTGGTGGCCTCAGTATTGCATCCCTGCTTTTTGCAGATGATGTGGTGCTGTTGGCTCCTTCAAACAGGGCTCTCCAACTCTCACTGGAGCGTTTCGCAGCCGAGTGTGAAGCGGTTGGGATGAAAATCAGCACCTCCAAATCTGAAACCATGGTCCTCACTCGGAAAAGGGTGGAGTGCCCCCTCCGGGTCGGGGGAGAGATCTTGCCCCAAGTGGAGGAGTTTAAGTATCTTGGGGTCTTGTTCACGAGTGAGGGCAGGAGGGAGCGAGAGATCGACAGGCGGATCGGTGCAGCGTCTGCTGTGATGCGGACGTTGTATCGGTCTGTCGTGGTGAAGAAGGAGCTGAGCCAAAGGGCGAAGCTCTCAATTTACCGGTCGATCTACGTTCCAACCCTCATCTATGGTCACGAGCTACGGGTCGTGACCGAAAGAACGAGATCCCGGATACAAGCGGCCGAAATGAGTTTTCTCCGCAGGGTGTCCGGGCTCTCCCTTAGAGATAAGGTGAGAAGCTCGGTCATCCGGGAGGGGCTCAGAGTCGAGCCGCTTCTCCACCACATCGAGAGGAGCCAGATGAGGTGGCTTGGGCATCTGATTCGGATGCCTCCTGAACGCCTCCCTGGTGAGGTGTTCCGGGCATGTCCCACCGGGAGGAGACCCCGAGGAAGACCCAGGACACGCTGGAGTGACTATGTCACCCAGCTGGCCTGGGAACGCCTCGGGATCCCCGGGGAGAGCTGGAAGAAGTAGCTAGGGAGAGGGAAGTCTGGGCTTCCCTGCTAAAGCTGTTGCCCCCGCGACCCGGCCCCGGATAAGCGGTAGAAGATGGATGGATGGATGGATTTCATCGCAGTTACATGCAGATCGGTCTCTATGATGCAGTCATGGGTCGATTACCGGTTTGATGGGTTACCGTGGTTTTAAAGAGTCAAGATTTCGACAGTGCGGCCCGGTGGGCCAGTGTTTAGTGCGTTGACCTCACAGTGCAGAGGTCATGGGTTTGAACCCGGCTCCGGCCTCCCTGTGTGGAGATTGCAACGTTCTCCCAGGCCTCCATGGGTTTTCTCTGGGTACTCAGTTTTCCTCCCACATTCCAAAAACATGCATGGCAGGTTGATTGAACACTCTAAATTGTCCCTAGGTGTGAGTGTGAGTGTGAGTGCGGATGGTTGTTTGTTTCTGTGTGCCCTGCGATTGGTGATGGGACATAAAACCAAGAAAAGTAAAAAAAAGAAATGCTTCCGAAACTGATTTCTACAAAGATTTTTTTTAAACAATAAAGCTACATTTTTGTGCGTGACTGTTTTTTGGAACCACAAAGACAAAGAACAATTTATCGGTAAAAAATTGACACATATTTAAATCCCGTGGCAGATTAAGAATTATGAGTGGTCCTTGTCCCTCTTTAAGGGGCCACTGGACCCAAAAGGTTTGAGAGCGTCAACAATAAATCATTCCGCTTCAGTGTAAAAATGAGCAAATTATCTTCCATCATCTGGATTTTTGTATTTTTTGTTTTGCAGAAACGTCAAGGTTGATAAGGTCACCAGAAGCCCTGCGTGATGCTATTATGGATGGAGTGAAATTAAATCCTGCAAATGGTTTGAAGATGATCCAAGAAAGATGGCCTCCTTTAACGCTTAAACACAGAACATGGAGAGTCGCCTTTCACATTAATCATGCCACAGTGGGGCTGAATTGGGACGATTCCGGGAAAAATTGCGCGGCACCTGCAGATAAGCGTACAGCGGTGGCAAGAGATAAACGGAACAGTCACAGCAACGCTCAGCCACATAATACACAAAGTCCACCTCAGGCCTCGCGAATGCATCCCCACCGGGCTCGCCTGTCACCACTAATGCACCATTTTTTCCTACAGTAAGGATATACCACAGCTAAGCGGGGATTTCTCGGAATGGCCGAGTTCACCTTCCTCAGGTCCAGATGAGAGAACGCGATAGAGCGGAGAAACATCGATCGCTGGTCCTCATCTTAAATGTCCATCAACTGACGATTATGTTTGCAAACCAACAGGTTAGATTCCACAGCTCTGGAATCCCTGTTTGAGACCCCGTTCTTCAATAAAGTGACCTTGACATATGATTTTTGTGGGGGCATGTCGGCATTTTTATTTAAAAAAAAATTTTTTAACCCTGAATTCACGTGTCAATGTAAACAATCCCCTTTTTTTGTTTCTGTAAAGCAAATAAAAACTTGAAATCAGGAGGACGTGATCGCCTTGGCGGGCGGTAACATGATGTCCAGAGGTCAGGGGCGGTCAAAGGTTCAGCAGCAAAAGGTCAAGATTAATGGATCTTTGGATAAAACTAGCGAGCTAATATTACCAGTCGTCCCTCACAGAAAACGGAGGAGGAATTCCTTCCCTCGTGGAGTTGTTGCACACACAAAAAAATAAAAAGGCTGTGAAAGGCAAACAGCTTGGCTAATGAGTTCAAGTGGTCACACACTTTTAATTGTTTCTGTGTGCCCTGCGATTGGTGATGGGACATAAAACCAAGAAAAGTAAAAAAAAGAAATGCTTCCGAAACTGATTTCTACAAAGATTTTTTTTAAACAATAAAGTTACATTTTTGTGCGTTTCTGTTTTTTTTATCCAAAGATCCATTAATCTTGACCTTTTGCTGCTGAACCTTTGACCGCCCCTCAGTTTCTGTCCTTGAAAAAACTGCAGTGAATTGTAATCATGAGGTGAAAGTGCTGCAAAGCATCCACTGTCCTTTAGGTGGCGTATCCCACCTTATGGCAAACACCCTCAGCACACCGATGTCCTCAAGCAGGTTGCTTTGAAAAGCAGGAAGAAAAACATTGCAGTGTGCCACAATAAAATGGAGAGCCATAATATTTTATGTTCATCTAAAGCAGGTGGGTACACTTTCGAGTTCACGTGTTACCTTTTTTTTTTTTTTAAACAGATGGCTCACTCATGGACAAAAAAAAAGATCTCTCTCTCTTTTTTTTAAAATTGTATTGTTTATTAGTACTTCACTATTAATTAATTAGCTATTTGACAAATACAAAAATACAATATCTTTTATTCATACGTAAAAACATGAATTTTATTCCTGTGTTTTCATTGCATTATTTACAATACATCAGCTTAACATCTATTTCTTGAGGTACATTCATTACAACCATCCATCTATCCATCCATCCATTTTCTGTTCCAATTTATCCTCACAAACAACAAATGAATACTTTTAATCAACATAAAAAATAGCTAGATTTTTGCAACAATATTACTCGTTTTCATTCTATACTACATGAATACGGTACTACATTTTTGATGACTTTACACTTGTGTATGAATGTTGCATAGTCACATATTCACAATTTGTAATATTCAATGTGTATGTACAATATATAAACAGAAAAATAACGACGAACACTGAATAACCTAAAATAATGTTGAAGTAACTGCAATTACATATGTGTAGAGTTGTACCCTGTGTTGTATTCATGTCTGACTAGAAACTTAAAAAAGTGATACTGGAAGCCCTTATTTATCATTATTTAGATTATTTGAATTGATTTCCAATGTAGGAATGAAAATAAATAAAAAGTCGATGAGAAACAAAACAAAATAAAAATGCAAAACGATACAAATTGATTACTAAATATATGTTTTTTTCCAACTGATTGATTTACTTATTTCCTTAGTCACTTGTTAAAAAGTTCAGAGCCTCACTGTGCAAGGTGCTACTGTAAATTTGATGCCTTTGTTATCATCCTAACAGGATGCACCCCTATGGCTGTGTTTTGCTTTGCAGTATGTGAAACCCAAAGCATATGCAGATTATAAGGGCCGTGCAAGAGCCGTATTGAAGTCCGTCAGGTTTGCTTTAAGGCCTGCGCGCCGCCGCTGGTATTGGATATCACAGAGAGGCGCTAAACACACTGCTCTCCTCTGCGTCGTTGTTGTTCCGACACGCTCGGCTGAGACGGAGAGAGGCTCTCTTAAGTGTCAGCTCAAAGATGTGGGAACTGCAGGTCGGCTTTCGCGCACACAAACTTACACCTCTCACGTTTCAGCTCACAATATGGGTGGATGGATCTCGGCCCCCCTTTTGATAAAAATCAAAACACAGACGTACCTCCAAAGTCGACCGCGTTCTCTTAGGTTGCTTTCAAAATGACATTTTTTTTTTCCAGCTAGCAAGGGAACATCATGTAGTGGTTTATATCTTTTCTCAGGGCTCTTTCTCAGAACAAACAGGCTCAAATGTATGACAGAACTCACAGAAGATTCAAATTGAAGGTGTTCACAAAAGCTTGGTCAACACCGACTCCTGCTGAGAAGCCTCTTAAGCCAACACGAATGGTACTTAGCGCAAAGCTAACCTAGCAGGCTACAATACTCATTTATCCATGGAGTCAAAAATACAAATAAATACAATACAATACATGCTGATGGACTCAAATGTAATGCAAGTCCGAGAAGGTCCAAATCGATGTAATTCATTCATTCACAAAAAGTTCGGCATTTGCTTCTTGGTTTACATTGGGATGGAAATCAAAGATAATGTAGGAGTCTAAATCTATACTCAATGCTAATGTCACTGAAACTTCAAATAGAAGCTGTTTGTCCACAAAGAAAACTTGTTCTATATCAACTGTCAAAGAGTCCTATCAAGCAAACAGGAATTGAACCTAGCTTAAAGCTAATATCGCTGTCTGCATGTTCTAATAGAGCTCATTCTTGTCACACAGCAGAAATTCAAGGACTCAAGTGCACAACACCATTAACATGAGCCAAAACAAAAGTAACTCCTTCAGAAAAACTTGCTCTCGTCAATTGGCTTATGAAGCCAAAAAAACGAACCGAGCTCAAAGCTAACATAGCAATATACATCATCATTCAGGCTTCAGTGCTCCGACTTCTCAAACATCCAAACAGATACATGACACTAGTCACAGATGATCAAAATCATTCAATAACTCTTGTCAGTTGAGTGTTTTGTTCTTTTGTTTTTTGTTAAATCAGTTAAATCCTGCTCTGCCTGAGAGTCCCATCAAGTCAACAGGAATGGGACCAAGCACAACACTAAGTGAGACAGCTGCCACTGAAGGTCTAAATCGAATACTGTATGCTTTTTTTGCACAAGATTAGGCAACACCAAGAGTATACTATATCTTGTACTCTGTGCTCCTCCTTGTCAAGCAACACAAACGAATGGACTCAAATGCAAGACACCACTCAAAAAATATCAGAATCAATGCCCTTTGTTTACAAAAGGCAAATTGTGTTCAGTCCTTTTTTGTGACACTCGTAATGACAGACAAAAGTACATGGACACGGCAAGTCTTGACTGGCTTTATTTGTTCCCCGTCAATCCGTCAGCGTATTGTTATTTTAATCCTCTCCTGAGCCCACTCCACTTTCAACGATGTGATGCGATATCAATATGAGAGAGGACAATAAGACTCTCTTTGGGCTAATCATTCAAAAAGATGCTGGCTTTTGTCCGCTGCAGTCATATAAGATACGAATGGCTGATGAATCCCCGGAGGTGGCGTTTATTAACTCCATCACGTGTCCATAGGTGCGCAGCAGCTGCTGAGGCCCCGAGGACGGGTGGGCCGAGAGCCCACCTCCTCCTTTTTCCTTTCTCACATACAAGCCCGAAGGCCAGCCTGTTGTCATGGACTAAATCAATGCTTGCCCATCAAGGCGACGTGTCCACGCATTGATATTCCCCCTCCTCGCCCGCTCTTTATTATTTTAATTAATCAGGATGGCTGCACCTGTCTGTCAGTTTGCGCCGCTTGCCATTCCTTGCACATGAAAAAAAGTAATTAAAGTCACTTGCAAGGCATTCTGGGTGTTTTTTTTTTTTTGGTTTGCGGCAGAGACAAGATGAATTGGATACAGATGCCAGAGCTTTCATTAAAAATCCTCTCGCAAGCACCCCGAGCCGTCTTTTGTGCTGGGCCAGGTAAGGCGAGGGTTAATGAAGCGGCGGGCTGTGTTCTGTGTAATTGTGAGCAGGAATAAACTATGGCTCCAGGACACACGCAAAAATATCAGCTGTCGGACTGATAAATGATCAAGGCTCATTAGGGCTTGTTTGAAATGTCATGTCTGGCCTCATCATACCATAGTGTCATATTTGCTCTTCAATCACATTTGGTGGTCGGAAACTGTAACATTCCAACAGAGCTTTGAACTCAGAACTCCTGACAGTGAAACGGTTGTTATGACCACCAACATCCTGTGCTGCCAGCGAAAAACGTATTTCATGATCTCCCTAAAAAATATATAATCGTCTATTGGATTGGATTGGATACAACTTTATTGTCAAATGCCTATCATAGTTAACTGTTATTCCCCTCACAACCCACGCTATATGTAGCTCTTCCCCAACTTACAAAGATTGCCTCTCAGTCAGATGTATCACTTCAATAATACTTCCTGAACAGGAGTACTCCTTTCCCATTTATCCAGTGTTTTAGCAGCGTCATGTGGCATCTTAGGGTTACAGAAAGTCAACTTTCAGGTTTGAGAATCTTGTGGGGGACTCTTGGGAAGTTTTGCAGAAGCAGAAATTTTGGACCAATTCCAGGGCTTGTCAATGGTAATTTGCTCAAATGAACCCCGATCGAAAACAAGTATCCTCGACAGATGGGTGACAACGATTCACCTTTCTTTTTTGGTTTATGCCATCTAATGTGGGCGGAGCACAGCATCAACATTTCATGATCGTTTTTTGAGGATTCTCGGGAAATTTGAAAAAAAAAAAATGCCCCAGACACCAATTTCACTGAGTGACACAAAATTAGGTGCATTTCTATTTTAATGACAGGCACGAACTAGTCTTGAGCACTCATGAGCAAAATTGCAAAGAGGTCATTCATGGAGGTTCAAATGCAGCCCCTGAGTATGTCTCCATCTCACTTTGCAGCTCCCTTTTGTGGCCCTAGAGAGGGCCTTCGCTCTCTCCCACCTGCGCAGGTTCTTGTTCCAGCGTTGATATCATTGCCTGTGATTTGATTGCGCTCATACATCGGTCACCCGGCGCGATCACATTCAAAGTCATATCTGGGCTCGGCTTTATGGCTTCCTCTTTCAATAAAGCTTTGGCTGGTAAGCACCGCAGAGGCGGAGAAAAGGCCTTTGTCGTGCGCGTTATCTGCGCCTTGTGGGGCCGACTTAGTGTCAATAAACGGCAGCGTGGCGACGGCAAACGGGAACGGACAATCAGAGAGTCTGCGGGGATGCATAACGTGGCATCAGTGGCTAAGGGAGTCTCCGCACCCTAAGTGGGGACGTGGGGTCTCCCACAGCAGTGTGGGTAATGACCTGCATTATGAAGCATCAGACCACTTTATGACAATCCCTGAGAGGGAGGTGGCGGTGGCGAGTCAAAAAAAAAAAAAAAAAAAAGAAAGAAACGTGACGCCATGGAACCTGTTAAAGCTTTCCATTTGGATCCCCCCTCAACCCCCCCCCCCCCTTTCAGTGTCATCTTCTGTGAAACTGGAGCAAAGTGCTTTAAAAGGGTGAGACGGGAATATTCTGCGGTGGTGGGTAGGGTGGTAAATGCGATTATCATCCGAAAAATGCACAAAAAGTGATATTTTATTACAGCTGCAAGGCTTTCAAAAGTGACCGGAAAAGGCAGGAAAATGGAGGCCGGGCGTGTTTTAACAGCGTCTAATCACTTTAACCCTGATGTGTGCTGTCCTTTTCACGCCGATAAGATGCGTTTCTGACCCCTGATTGGATTAAGTCAAACTTCATTTTGGTGAGGAGGAAAAACCACTTTGTTGCTATTACTGCTGAATTTCCAAGATGGATGAACATAATAAATGTCTTTTTTTTCCTCCTGCATGTCAGTCTCTGACGGCCTATACAGTGTGGCAAATCTTGTGATCCCCTGTCGGATTTCAAAGTTTGCTCACTTTCAACACAGTTTAACAGCCTCTAATTGCCATGGTTGTTAAGTGATTATGGTTTGACACGATATTGCTCAGTTGTGGAAAAAAAAAGACTTTACATTTAATTGAGTAAAACAAGTATTTGACCGGGCGGCCCGGTGGGCCAGTGCTTAGCGCGTCGACCTCACAGTGCAGAGGTTGTGGGTTCAATCCCGGCTCCGGCCTCCCTGTGTGGAGCTTGCATGCTCTCCCCAGGCCTGCATGGGTTTTCTCCGGGTGCTCCGGTTTCCTCCCACATTCCAAAAACATGCATGGCAGGCTGATTGAACACTCGAAATCGTCCCTAAGTGTGAGTGTGAGCCCGGATGGTTGTTCGTCTCTGTGTGCCCTGCGATCGGCTGGCAACCGGTTCAGGGTGTCCCCCGCCTACTGCACGAAGACGGCTGGGATAGGCTGCAGCACCCCCCGCGACCCTCGTGAGGATAAAGCGGATCGGAAAATGGATGAAAATGGAAGTATTTGACCTTTCGAACTCAGCCAGAATTCTTACTCCGATAGATTGAGTGGTGCTCAAACAACCATTTACCAGCAGCATTTACTCAGCTCACTCTCAAATGAAGAATTTTTCCAACCCTCTATGTCACCACGAGCTGTCCAAAAGATGTCAGGGACAAGAATGTGGAGCTTGACAAGGCTGGAATGTGTTACATAACCATCAACAAAATTCTTAATGAAAACTTTGGTGCCATTATTCCAAAGTGGAGGACCACAAAGTTTCCATCACTCGCCGTCAAACTGGAGCACCATCGTGTCGAGTCGTGAGAATGATCATTAGAAAGTTAAGAGAGCAGCGTCAAGCGACACATCAGGAACGTGTTCAAGTTGCAGTAGGAAATAAAACAGTTGGTTAACACACTGCGCCGTGATGCGCCGAATTTTCGCAGTGCCCACAAGGTCCCCTTCTCATGCGCGGGCCCATCTCAAATTTGCCACTGAACATCTAAATGAGTCAGAGAAGCCTTGGGAAAAACTTGAACTATTTGGCATCAACGCAATCTGTCTGTCCTGTGTGGAAGATGTAAAAACAAAAATGTGAGCATGGAGGTCTAATCATTATGTGTTAGGATACATGGCGGCTTTACCGCATTGTGGGGATGATGAAGGGCACGGTGGCCAATTGGGGCCAAATCTGGAACTACCAGACTTTGACACCTACTGAGCAAAGGGGAAGTTTGAAAGTTTAAACAGAGGTTCCACTGTACTGTCAACTCTTGATCGAAAGCCTGCTTTCCTCATCAAGAACAAGATAGATGAGTCATGAATTGGTCTTCGAGCATGACAGCGATCCAAAACATACGTATTAAGGTGATGCAGTGTCCTAGTCCAGGCATCCCAGACCTCAACCCAATGGAGAACCAGCAGAGGGAGCTGAAGCTTGGCTTTCCCAGGTGCCAGCTAAGAGACCTGAAGAAGTTTCTGGAAAAAAATGGAGCATTTTGCTTCAGGATCAAATGCTTATTTCACCTCATTGAACATTTTATAAGTTTTGTACAGTGTTTTTTTTAAATGCCTCTTTAACTGATATTACCATAATCAATAAACAACCATACATATTAGATCCTGTTCATTTCTTTGTAAGTGAACTTAGAAATTCAGCAGAGGATCAAATGATTTGCCCTACTGTACAGTATATGAGCGTGCGTCTCCCGTTCCCCAAACACATAACGTCGGCGCATTATGAGCTAAAATTGTTTAGGATGAGCGTAAATTGCATTGACCATAAGTGAGCCGCATATCCTCAGCTCATTTCACTTCCAATTAAAAAAAGTCGAGCGGAGAAAGCCTCCCGTGACCGTAAATCCCCCTTTACGGACTAACTCTTACGACTTCATTTTGTTGTGCAACGTTATTGTAATGAGCGACCAAAGAGCCCCCTGTTGTCTTTTAACTATTTTACTCACAATTAATAAAAAACAATCCAGTGTTGGGCGGAGGGGGGGTTGTAATATGTTTTCCAGGAACTATACGCATCAACAGAGCACACGTTCTAAGATAACAAAGGGAATCGTAAGTTAATAGGGAAAAAAAAAGGGGCACACGACTGTGCCAAACATAACAAAAACGGAATCACACCTGTCTGTTGATTTTGCGAAATATGCGCTGTGAACAACGTCCTCTTGTCTTCAAACACGTCTTCATGCCTTATCACCGCGATCAAGTCATGCGAAGAGTTAAGTACAAAGGAGCATTCGCGCCGGTGTACTGAGAAACGCCGATGTTTGACGCAGATGATCCATCATGTCGAGATGAAAGAAAGTCAAACGGTGATGCGGAAAACACGCGCTTTTGTCATCGTTCCAAAGCTATTGGGAAGGTGAAGCGGTGTTTGGTGACAATGTTTCAGAAAATGTGTTTGAAACAAACAAAAAAACAAATCAAATAAAATATTTAAAGAAGGAATTCCAGCACAACCTTATGCGGATGGGATTATTAAACAACTACTGATCGATGCCCGGTAGTCCAGTGGTTAGCACGTCGGCTTCACAGTGCAGAGGTACCGGGTTCGATTCCAGCTCCGGCCTCCCTGTGTGGGGTTTGCATGTTCTCCCCGGGCCTGCGTGGGTTTTCCCCGGGTGCTCCGGTTTCCTCCCACGTTCCAAAAACATGCGTGGCAGGCTGTTTGAACGCTCTAAATTGTCCGTCCCTAGGTGTGAGTGTGAGCGCGGATGGTTGTTCGTCTCTGTGTGCCCTGCGATTGGCTGGCAACCGGTTCAGGGTGTCCCCCGCCTACTGCCCGAAGACGGCCGGGATAGGCTCCGGCACCCCCCGCGACCCTAGTGAGGATCAAGCGGTTCGGAAAATGGATGGATGGATGATCAATGCCCACTTTTCCTCAAGGAAAGGCTTTTATGGAATAATATTGTATACTATTTGCAGTATTTTAGAATTTGTTTCAAGTGAAAATTGCTCAACGCAACACGAATGATTTTTATTGGACTTTGCTGAACACATGAGATTCAAGAGATTCCAATTTTATATCATAATATGTCAGACTGTTCAAACTGTTCCACATGCCTGCTTTGTTCAATTCCTAAAAAGAAGACAAATTTGAGCACTTTCCAAAGAAGTAAATCTTGCTGTTTAGCATTAAACCTTGATTTATAATAAAATACACAAATAATTCCACAGTCGCGCGTTTAGAGTTGCGGGACAGTTGCGAAATGTATTTTAATTTTAATTCGGTTTTTTTTTCACTTTGTTGCATTTTTTGGTCATCTTTTCATAATGTGTTTCAAATTCACTTTGGCAGTAGATGTTGATAGTTGGCGGTCCCACAATGTTGTGTGTGCAAAATAGCTGCGTGATTTCTTGATGAATTCAACTCAGTTGCTCCATATTAGTCATTTCTTGAAAGACAAGGAAAAACACAGGTTTTAAAATCCAAACGACATGCGATCTCTCGTCAGTCACGGTTGTGTTCATGCTCCCGAACTTTACATTGGTCCGGTCCGCTTCATTTCTCTCCCCCCCCACAACGCAATCATTCACTGAGTATTATGACTCACTTAATGACAAAGTGAATAGTCTTTGACACCGACATGTTACAGCACGTAATCCAATTGGGACGTGAAGCTGACTTCTCCTTTCACGCCCGCAACCCTTCGGACAAATCTCCATCCCAGCTTTCCCTTTTTGCGCCACTTTAATCGGTAACATGATCCCCAATGAATGGATGGATGGGTGGACGGCGCTGGCGGCTATAGGGCCCACGAGCAGCTGAGCTCTGACGGGTGAGTACGGCTCAGCGGGGTGAAGCGGCCGCATCATTAAGCGTAATTACCTCCAGCTAATCCACTTCCACTCTGTGCAAAATAAACAGCCAGGCCCATTAGAGGAGCTGACTGTCAGGCTGCAAGTGGCCTGTGGCTCCTTTGGCACTGATCCCCAGCCACGTGGGAATAAGAGAAGAGGGAAGGTGGGGGAATTAGAGTGGGAAGTGGTGGCTGTGTTGTGTGGAGGTGCTGGATACATGCTGGCAGAGCTGGTGCTTTTGTTTTGACCCGCCCCCCCCACCAACAACAACTCCCGCGGCCTCCTTCCCGTGTACCCAGATGGTGTTCATTGTAACCGCCACCATTTGTGCCTTGCCTGCAGGCACGCCGCCTTCACCCGTATCACGGTGTCACGACAGCCACCAACCTCGTTACACGCTACACTTTTGTGAAGCGCTGATTTATTTGCCCAACCTTTTATTAGTCATCCCTCACCACAAGACGGGAGGAACCATTCAATGAGGCATTTCGGAATGCATGTGTCGTCCGGTCGGTAAAACGCGATGTCACAAAGTCCGAATAATTTGTTATTGTAGTCAATGTCACGCCGAAT
Source organism: Hippocampus guttulatus (assembly GCF_054856545.1). Classification (NCBI taxonomy): domain Eukaryota; kingdom Metazoa; phylum Chordata; class Actinopteri; order Syngnathiformes; family Syngnathidae; genus Hippocampus; species Hippocampus guttulatus. The sequence goes on along the minus strand of NC_141262.1, from coordinate 35,331,167 downwards.
GTAAATCTTCTAAATTTGATGCATTAAAGAGAAGAATGCTGTCAAAAACAACAAAAAATCGGCAAGTATATAAAACGAGGCATCAAAGTCTAGCAAAATCTAGCCTTTCTCCCTGCTCGCAAATACTGTGGGTGTGTCCATTGAAGGCACTGAAAACACAACTCATTCAACTGTCAACCAAATACCTAAATCACAGGTGTCAAAGTCAAGGCCCGGGGGCCAGATCCGGTCCATTTAATGTGGCACACGAAAGCAAATCAAGCATCATCATCATCATCGAAATCAAGCATGTCACGTTCCAGGATGCTTGCTGAAGTCTGAACAAAAATTTCATTATTCTTGACTTCTGATTTTAAAACTAGTTATTCATCAATTTGTTGTGCGCTGTGTATGTAATATGTGGAGGGGATTCAACATTTAGATGGTTTCCCAAAATTCATAACGACCCTCCAAGGGAAACCGTACCTACAATGTGGCCCGCGACAAAAATGAGTTTGACACCCCTGACCTAAATGTTGACTTGGAAAATGGAGGCTACTTTGTCAAGCATCATTCATATGCACACATATAACTACATGTTTAAGCTGCGAAAATATAGCCACTTAAAGCCTCCAGTGGCTGAAATATATTTCACCCGGTCATTGTGGGGCTTTTTCACGCCGCGCCGATGAGGCACTCTAAATGCTGGCTGTCACGACAGTCCCCCTCCTCACTCATCCATCTCTCTGTGTAATGTTCACGCACTCATGTTAGACAATGAGGCACTCTAAAACAGTCCTTTTTTTAAGGGTATAGACATTGCTAGCTAGCTAACTGCACATCACAATTGACTTAAGTACCTTTCAGGCTCTGTGTTTTGTTAGTGTTTGTGTAACTTTATTTATTAAAGACACTAGTATCTCTAACTCTACTTAAGACACAGTTCACATAAAGGCAATTCGAAGTGCTTTACAAAATGCAAGTAAAAGGTATTAGCAAAAAAAAATGTTTGAATTTACGAACATTCAAAAGACAAAGGGGATTTCATTCATTCATTCATTCATTCATCTTCCGTACCGCTTGATCCTCACGGGGGTCGCGGGGGCTGGAGCCTATCCCAGCTGTCTCCGGGCAGTAGGCGGGGGACACCCTGAATCGGTTGCCAGCCAATCGCAGGCCACACAGAGACGAACAACCATCCGCGCTCACACTCACACCTAGGGACGGACAATTTAGAGTGTTCAAACAGCCTGCCACGCATGTTTTTGGAATGTGGGAGGAAACCGGAGCACCCGGGGAAAACCCACGCAGGCCCGGGGAGAACATGCAAACCCCACACAGGGAGGCCGGAGCTGGAATCGAACCCGGTACCTCTGCACTGTGAAGCCGACGTGCTAACCACTGGACTACCGGGCCGCCCCAAAGGGGATTTAAAAGGGCAAAATAAAACAATTAAAATGACAAAAAAAGGTGTTTGAAAACAAAAGGCAATTAAACCAGGAGAATATCATGTTTAAACATGATGAGAATAAAAATGTATTCGCAAACATGTAGAAAGTATGAAAGGAGCAATTCATGAGAATTTTCATGAGAAAGCCCATTTGAACTCTGTTGTGAGCCAAAACAGCAGCACGTGCTTGTAGAGATTCTGTTTCATCCAGCTCAATTAATTCTTAAGACATTGAACTGATCGTAATTGGACTGCTCTGTTTGCCTTCCAAGACAAACAAAAATAATAATAATAAAAATGTTACATACAGGGCGGCCCGGTAGTCCAGTGATTAGCACGTCGGCTTCACAGTGCAGAGGTACCGGGTTCGATTCCAGCTCCGGCCTCCCTGTGTGGAGTTTGCATGTTCTCCCCGGGCCTGCGTGGGTTTTCTCCGGGTGCTCCGGTTTCCTCCCACATTCCAAAAACATGCATGTCAGGCTGATTGGATGCTCTAAAATTGTCCCTAGGTGTGAATGTGAGCGTGGATGGTTGTTCGTCTCTGTGTGCCCTGCGATTGGCTGGCAACCGATTCAGGGTGTCCCCCGCCTACTGCCCGGAGATGGCTGGGATAGGCTCCAGCACCCCCCGCGACCCTAGTGAGGATCAAGCGGTTCGGAAAATTGATGGATGGATGTTACATACACTATGAGTCCAAGGTTTGGACAAACCTTTCAGTGCTAAATCATGTGTCCAAAAAATGCGTCGAAACTTTTGATGAGCAGTGTACAAGATTATGAGATTTTAGATTTTTCATTATTGTTCGTTCCCCCCAGTGTAATTTGTTTTAATTCGTTTTCAGGGCAGATTTGTATGTTTTATGTTACCGGTAGTTTTTTCCAAAATACTTCATTTCAGTCGAGTTTTTATTAGTTTTAGTATTAGATTTGTTTTATTTGGTGTATTTCTCATGTGCAAGATTTAAAAAAAGATGTCACAGTAAGTACTCAAAAAGTCAAAAGTCAACAAAAAAAAATACAGGGATACCATTTTAAAACCTACTGTCCCCAAATCAAATACAGGAAGTGTACAGCAGTCCACAGCCTTTGAAATCCAATAAGATCAATGCATATTGCTGCTTCTCAATTAAGATGCATCACAATCCTAACGTCTCAACGAAAGATAGGATGCTCTGACTTTCGTCTCCTTGTTTGAGAAATGTTCAATTTCTAAGGGGATTTGTGTCTTGAATTCTCGTAGGAGTATTCCACCCATAGCACTACAAGCCATTCGCTTTTATCTGTCATTCAGAGTCAAATCGGATGGATGGACAGACGCATGTCATCTGGTGATGCTTTTTTATTGGCTGCCACCGAATGATGTCGCTTCGAGGTGACACGCGGTAAAAGCACCACAACTCCCAGACGACTGTTCCACCTTCAGTCTTGCGGCGAACAGCCTTGCAGTAATACCAAAATAAATCAATTTAAAATCAAACCCAAAATCCTCATGGATTAAAGTAATTGACAAAGACGAAAACACAGAACATTTTCGCTATAATTATAGTTAGTTTTAGTTTATTTTGTAAACATAAAATCTAGGTTCCCTTAGTTATACTATACATCTATTTGTAGATACTCTCGTTTTTATTTTATTTCATTAGCAAAAAACATTTTTTCAAGTTTAGCTTTTGTTATTTCATTTGTTCTTGTGAACTGCCTTAATTGGTTAGGTCAAGGCCTTCCCCCATCTGCACGTAAATAAATGCCAACCTGTAGCTACTTTTGTGGAAATTAGGTAGTTCAATTGTGGTTTGGGATAACATGACGGCTTTTAGGAGGATTAAAAAGTCTCACTTCACCACATTCCAGACACATTAAGTAACACGGAAAAATAAAAACCTACTGACGAATCTTTCCGTCATAATGATAAATGACTTGAAGTTGCATACAGCAGGAAGTGGAGCTTAGCTGGTGAAGGGGAGCCAAGTTGACCTTGGCAAAATATTTGGATTTGGAATCACATACCTCGGGTCAAAAATTTTCACTGTTGATAAAGCACTGCTTTTTAAACATACATGAGCAATGGACTCTGACTTCCATTGAGCTCCCTTGCTGTCAGATGCATGACAAACTCATTCCGCTTATGTTCTCATCTTAGCTGGAAATTTAAGGTGCTAGTCGAGAGTTGTAGCGAGATCAGAAATGTTGCTAAGTCGTTCTTTCCTTTGTCGTAGCCACCCTTAAAAATGAATTAATCATTAAAATCGAATAATCACCCTGCCATAGGCGGTCCAATGAGAAGAGTGAATATGAGCGTTTACCAGCAACATCTGCGGGCCAGCTGTAGAAAAACAAGCACGGCCTAAAGTGGGCCGTAAATCAGGTGATCAGACAGCCTGTTCACTCGATCCTTCCGCCGACAGGTGCCTTTGACCCCCATTCCCCCTCGCCCGGACTAACACCTGCTCCCGGAAACTTCCGAGATTATCCCCCCCCCCCCCCCCCACTCCCCCGTCGACCCAGCCGTCCCGCCAAGCCTTCCCGAAGCCAAAGAACAAGCGGGAAGGAGCATTAACCGGCCCCTCGCCCGGCTAGCCGCTAATGGATGGGAGCCATTTCATCAGCAATCTGACATTTAATGAATATATATTTTATCTGCCCGTGCCGGTTATCGGAACGTCCTGCCTGTTCCGAGAAATGGTCGCCGTGGGACTCTTTGGAGTTTCCCCCTCTCTGACTGGCACCTGCACGCCAATCGGCACTCCCGCCTTCAACCCTCGGCCCCTCTCTTCAATATGGTACGTCGATTAATAATTCATGGGCGGTTATTAGGGGTGGTTCAATAGGAGATGTGCTGATGGAGGGTCGAGGCTTGGGCGAGTGAGCCCCGCAGGGATGCTGCATGTTGTTGTGTCAGCCCCCCATCTGCCAGAATGCAATAAGGCAAACAATGGAGGCCTTGATTTCCACCAGCAGGCCCATAATCTTTAAATGGCTATTAGCTGAAGAGTGCAACCAGTCAATAACCGACAAAATCCTTTTAAAAGCTTCTCTCGCTCACTCGCTCTTTCACTCGTTCTCTTTTTTCCTCCCCTCTTGTGGTTCTTCCCGGCCTGATTCTGATCAGACTGAAACGCAGACATTGCTGATCGGAGGTGGGTACAGTAGCCAAAAATGAGACTCAACTAAGAAAGCAGTTACTTTTACAATAAAGTAGATCAGGAAGTCGCCCGACCAAATACTTTTGTATTGAGTGGGGGGGGGGGGGGGTGCGATAAAAAGTAACTTGATACTTTTTATTTTTCAACTGGAGCATTAATTCAAAACAGCAAAAATTTGAAGAAATAGTCTTGTCGGCTGAAATGTGGCTACTTTTAGTCAGACATGACTAAAAGACATGACATTTCTTCCATCTGTTGGGTTAGCTTGAATGGGACACCCAGTGCTGGGTAGACTAGCCACAATTTGTACTCAAGTAAGATTACTGTTATTTTAGAATAAAAAACGACTCATTTATGTCAGTAAAAAATTGCCCCGCCAAATAATTACTTAAGTATTTAGTGGGGAAAACCCCCCCCCAGAGTAACTGACTTTTGGTTTCGTTTTTATGAATCAGCGCACAAATATTCAACAGACAAAAATGTAAACTAGTGACATCAAAGTTCAGTTAATGCTCAACAATATGACTACCTATCATCAACATGTTCAAAGGTTTCTTGCGACAAGAGAACACATTCAAACTGTTGGCAAATGTCTGGAGAAGGTGTGGTGAACCTTTGCGACCTTGCAAGAACCCTGGCAAGGAACGCTTCCTTTGCTCCCTTTGTCAACACTTGCAAACATTCGGCCCTCAGCGCGATACGGGCTTTCGACAAATCCAGGCACAAGAAATCGTCAAATAGTGCCAGTTTGAAGTGGATTTCTTGTAAGTATCAAGAAAACCAACCACGGAAACTGCCAAGCCTCAGACCCAGCCTGTCCTACCGTCTCGGGTTCACCCTATCCCCCATGTAGGAGCTGGAACCTGGCTAGCTTCTCCTGAGCATTTTTCAGGAGACCCACGACTGTTCCAGTTATTTATCACAGACTGTCAAATGCATTTTGACTTGTCGCCTCAGGCATTCTCCATTGACCGAGCCAAAGTTGCCTTCATGATTTCTCACCTGGCAGGGACATCAACAGCATGGGCGATGGCTGAATGGGCATGAGACTTCCTGATTTGCAACTCCATTGCAGAATTCACAGAGGCTCTCCATCAGACCTTTAACCCTGTTTCATCTGAAAGGTAGAAAGCAAGGGAGCTGAGAGGACTGCGGAAAGGGAAGAAGTCTATCTGTGAGTATACAATTCACTTCAGGACTCTGGCTTCTGAGAGTGAGTGGAATGATAGAAGCACTTTAATACGATGTCTTTCTGAAAGGGCTGGCGGGCCACGTTCAAGAATCGCTGTTGCCGTTAGATTTGACTGCGTTCCTGGAATCTCTTATTGCCCTGGCCATTGGAACCGACAACCAGCTTCTGGGCCCTCAAGAAAGAAAACCAACAGAGGCCAGTCCGCCTACAGCAGGTCCCAGTCACCGGTTTGCCTTCCAGTCATCCACCAAGTCAAGTCAAGTCAAGTCAACAGTATTTATAGAGCACTTTCAAACAGCCATCGCTGCATACAAAGTGCTGTACATGGAGCAATTTAACATGCACAATAAACAGTAAGACAAATCGGTAATAAAGGCGGTAGAAAGCACCAAACAGTAAAACCAAGAACAAATCTAAGTCATGCTGAGTCAAATGCCAAAGAATACAAGTGAGTTTTGAGGAGGGTTTTGAAGATGGGCAGCGAGGAGGCTTGCCGAATGTTCAGTGGGAGGTCATTCCAGAGAGAGGGACCAGCAACAGAAAAGGCTCCATCCCCTCTGAGCCTCAGTTTAGTTCTTGGTACTTCTAATAAGGTCTGGTCCACAGACCTGAGGCGCCGGGCAGGTGTGTAGGGGCGGATGAGCTCAGAGAGGTAAGGTGGCGCGAGATTATTCAGAGATTTGAAAACAAATAAGAGGATCTTGAAAATAACTCTAAAATGAATGGGGAGCCAGCGGCATTCTGGACCAGCTGAAGGCGCTTAATGGAGGACTGGCTGACTCCAAAGTAAAGGGCATTGCGGTAATCGAGCCGGCACCAGCAGAACAACACCGGTTTCTGCATGTGGAAGAGGGGGAAGCCATGCGGCTGTGCAGAACTCAGCTAACCCAGACCGAACGCCAGCGTCCTCTCAAGGAGAGGAGGTGCTTTTACTGTGTGAAATCCAAACATCTTGTGGCCATCTGGCCAGTCAAAGCAATGTGTGTAGTGAGCCAATTCACTACCACGGCTTCGCCTTCACACAGCTGAACCCGTGTCAAGGTAAGACATCAAGCCACCATCGCAGAATTGAAGGCATTAATTGACTTCGAGGCTGATGAACGATGGGTCATTAAGACCATTTATTGCCTACAGTCCTCTCAATGAAATCACTATCAAGAATCTGTATCCACTCCTTCTAATGTAAATTGTCTATGATCAGTTTCAGCAGGCCAGTGTTTTCACTAAACTGGATTTATGAAATACTGTATTTATCATCTCATCCGAATTAGACAGGGAGATGAGTCGCAGACCGGTTTTAATACTCCCACAGGTCACTACGAATGCCAAGTCATGCCCATTGGCCAAACGAATGCTCCTACGATCCAGGCCGTGACCAATGATGTGCTCGGAGACCTCCTGGACCAGATTGTCAAAATTTATCTCGATGAAATATGAATATAATCCACAGATCTAGACACTCATCAACATCATGTGGGCTACTGTTACTGTAAGATAACATAACTTAAGTAAAAGTATGAAGTCGTCCTCCAAAATAATGACTTAGGATACAGAGAAAAGAGAAACAAGTATCTAGTGAGTCATTTCTGATTGACTTCACTTGGTCGACAGAGCCAAAGATGCACGGCAGGTCTGGAACAGAGTGTCATTCTTCAAGAGTGCTGTTTTGACTAGCCGCCATGACCCTTGTGTTGCACAATCACGGTCAGGTCAAAGGGCAACGCTAATGGAGGATGTGGCCAGGGAAGGAAGCACAGTGTGCTATCTTGCCTTTTCAGCATTATCAAACGGCGTTTAAGACTTTAGTAGTTCGTTTTGAAAATACATTATACAGGCTGTTCACACTCGAAAAGTTGAAAGAAGAAAAGTGTTTGTTTTTTTGTCTTAGTAATTAAAATCACTTGTTTGATAATGACACTTGTTTGATCTTTAAATGAGAGAAACCATGCAAAAAAAAAAATTGGGAAGGTGGGAAATACTTTTTCACCGGATGGAAGTGAAGCTATTTTTTCATTTTTAGATATTTCAAAGGCAGGATAAGATTAGTGAAGTGCAAACAAGGGACACTGGTTAAAATTGACAAGCATTAATTTTTTGTAGACTTCCTGTTTCCTGGGTGGAAAGCCGTCCTTTCGGGGTTACATAAAAACAAAAGTTTTTATTTCCATTTTTATGCGCTCTGCAGGAAAGAGAAAGGTTTAAGTGGACACAGGAAAGCCCTGAAATTTTGTCACGAGCTGCACACTTCCTCCTGTCTCCTCCTCTTCTCCCTCACTCGCCGACCCCCCCCCCCCCCCCCCCCCCCCCCACAAACACACACACCACCCCCGGCCCGTTTTCCGTCGTCATCGTCCTCCCGTCTTCCACTTGTGATTGCGCTCCATCTCCTCTTCCGCACACATCCAGCAAAGAGCGATCCGTCTTCATCGTGGAGACACATGTGCTGTTTTGACACTGAAGCCTCAGACGGAGCGAAGGGGAGGAAGAAAAGCACAAAGCTCCTGACAGCCGCGCTACGCCCCCACCCCCCCCAAAAAACAAAACAACCCCCCCCCCCCAACAACAACAAACATGACTGGAAATTCGTCCATCACCGAGAATGTCACCAGTCTACCGCTGTGGATCAACATCGCAGTTTAAAGACTAAATTTGATGAGAAATAAAGTTGGTGGAATGTTACGAGACAAAAGTAGGCATTTTAGATAAATTTAGTCGCAATTTAACCGGAAAAAAAAAGTACAAAAATCTTGCAATTAAGTTACGAAAAAAGATAACTGATCATTTTTTTCGAAGAACAAATTTAAAAATTGCAAGAAGACAAGATCATTTTACAAGTGAGCCTTTTGCTGCAATAAGAAAATATAAAATTTTAAGGAATGATATCTGATTTTTTTTTCATTTGGTTGGAAATTTACATGAACCAATTTCGCCAAAAAAGTGGTACATTTGTGAGAATAAAATTCAGAATTTTACAAGAATAAAGTCAGACATTGATTCAAATAAAGGCATATTTTTATGAGAATGTCGTAATTTCACTTGAACGGAGTCATATATTTAGGTGAGAAAAAGGCTGAAATTTGTGAGGGAAAAAAAACATCAACATTTTTGGGAAGTAAACAATACATTGTTATGGATTTTTTTTCACAAGAATAAAATTGGAAGCATGAATTGAGAATTTTACAGGAATGCAGTCAAATATTTACGTGAAGAAAGGCATATTTAATTACCAGAATAAATTGGAAATTTTATCAGGATAAAATCTGAACTTTAAGAAAAAAGTAATCTTCTAACAAGAGCTATTGCTAGATTTTGTTCAAACTTTGTGAGAATGAATTCATTGTGTTGCGACACTAGTGTTGTAATTTAGGAATTGGGAAATGATATGAGTAAAGTTAGAATTTCATTTTTTTCATTACATTTTGTACGAATTAAATTGCAATTGATTAGAATAAAGACAATCGGTTCAGAGGATTAATAATCATTTTACGACAATTGAGTAATAATTTTATGATCATAATTTTGAGAAAAAAATTCACATTTTTGAAGAATAAAATCATAATTCTTTTAGAATGGAGTCATAGTTTAACATGTATAAAGTTGTGATGACGAGAATAAGGCCGTAATCTACTGGAATAAATTCGTAAATTTAGGAGAAGAAAGTCATAGTACTAGGAGAGCAAAGTCGTAATTTTAGGACAATAAACGCCATAATGTTAAGACTACAAATTTCATATTTTACTTTTATGGGAATAAAGTTACCATTTTATGAGAATCCTAATTTTAAAATAATTAATTTGTTATTTTACAAGATCAAAAACACCTAAATTGCTATCATGAGAGTTTTTTTTGGGGTGGGGGGTGTAATTTACAAAAAATATAAAGTCGCGATAATCCACATGCTGCTGTTTTTTCCTAGCTTCCTGCAACATAAGCACTCACACACCCCAAAATCCATTGTAGGTCTTTCCTAATTGGAGTTGACCGGTGCTCATCCGTCCACATCCGCATGCAGCCTCTTGGTAAAGGACATGATCATATTTTTCAAGTCCGACAATCCATCACGGGTCAGCGGTGGCGGCATTGAGTGCATCACGGTGGTGAGCTAATGCAGTTGAAGAGCAGATGAATCTCATTTGAAAAGGTCTGGGCTGCTTTCGCCGCAGCGCTGAACACCGAGCTCGGACGACAAGCGCACCGACTTCCACTTTGTGCCGGCAAGTCAATCAAAAAGGACACGAAAAACAAAGGCTTCCAAATGTTCCATCAACGGACTCCAAAAGAAGTTTCGCTGTTATCCTGCACTCCGAAAAAAAAAATGTTCAGTCGATTCCTTTCAATTTTCTCAACTGATTACATGAAAAAAAATCCCAATGAAAAATGTGGAAACATTTTTCACATTGTCGTTCTCTTGACATTTTTCTCATCCAATTCAATCCATTCCAGTTTCAGAATACTCACAAAATTCAGGACATTCAGGAAATTATTTTTCATATAAATTCCCATTTTTAGCGCAATGTCCAACTCTTCAGTTCATCCATGAACGGATTTTCACTTCACCCGTGTACCTCTTCTTCACATTTTTTTTCCACCAATGTAAGATTTCCTCACATTCTGCATTAGGCCATTTCAACATTTCAATACACATACAAGGAATTCTAGAATTGATGTCATTTCCAGATGATGATTTAACACCTTCTCCTTCCACATTTCAAAACAAATTCAAACCATTCCACCTTGCAACTGTTCATCTCACCACACGTGCCTGGGGCCAGTGCCCAAGACCTGGCTCCATTCCTGTTCATCCTCTACACCTCGGACTTCAGACACGCTACTCCAAACTGCCACCTTCAGAAGTTCTCCGATGACTCTGCGATTGTAGGCCTCATTACAGAGGGAGACGATCGGGAGTACAAGGGACTGACGAAGGACTTTGTGGACTGGTGCCAGCAGAATCACCTCCAGATCAACCCTGGGAAAACTAAGGAGTTGGTTGTGGATTTCTGCAGGAAACAGTCCTCACCTGCACTGATGAACATCCAGGGTACGGACATAGAGAGGCTGACCTCCTACAAGTACCTGGGTATTCTTCTAAACAATAAACTGGACTGGTCTACCAACACGGACGCCCTGATTAGGAATGGACTCTTCCTACTCAGGACACTGAGGTCTTTTGGGGTTCAGGGGTCACTCCTTAAAACATTCTATAACTCGGTGGTGGCTTCGGCCATCCATTATGGCATTGTCTGCTGGTCAGGCAGCATCTCGGCCCGGGACAGAAAGAGACTGGGGCGACTGGTCAGGAGGGCCAGTTCTGTCCTGTGCTGCTCCCTGGACACTCTGGAGGAGGTGGGCAACAGGAGGATGCTAGCTAAGCTAAAAGCTGTGATGGACAGTCCCTCCCACCACTTCCAGCCCGCCCTGACAGCACTGGGTAGCTCCTTCAGCCAGAGACTGTTACACCCGCGCTGCAAGAAGGAGAGATACCGCCGCTCGTTCCTCCCGACTGCTGTCAGGCTGCTGTATAAAAAATAAAATACGTGAAAAACCAGTAACAATTGTAAATAGCACAGGCACCTTATCTATATCTAAAATTATGCTGCACTTAATTGAACCGTGTACAGCTCTCGCTGAAACATTTATTTTTGTGCATGCAAACACTTTGTTTTTCTTCTTTCTACCCCCCAATTTTGCTGCTGTAGATTGTACATTTCCCCAGTGTGAGACAAATAAAGGATATTTTAATCATCTTAATCTCACTCAGGAAATGTGCGGAGTTGTTATCACATTCCCCAAAATGCCACATCGTTCATCATTCTCCTCGACAAGGTTCCCGTATACAATTTCAATCGTCAACGAATTTTCCGCATTTCTTCACCAGTTCCAACAGGAAATAGTCATCAATCAGAACTATTTGCCTATTTGCCGCACTCCAAAAATATGAACAAAAGTGATTTCAAATCAAGGCATATTTGATATATTTGCCACCTTTCCGCCCCCATTTCTCGACTGATTCAAACCAAGTTGCACATTCCACACTTGAACGGTTCAATTAATTAGAAGCCGTTTTAGTTCGGCATCAGCTCTTCAAACTTCACAAGCAATTGCCTCCGAAATTGCATTGTCTACTTGACGTATTGACTTTTTTTTTCGACTTGGTTTTCACGGTCAGACAGCAGTGACACTTTGACAGAGAGCTCCGTCGTCGTTATTACCCTCACGGCGACTGCCCGTACATCACGTACTCGCCGGAACGTCCACTTTGATTGAAGTGTCGTCTTCTTCTGGCCAAAGTAAACGCCATCGAATCCACTCTGAAAGACATTCCAAATGACCACATTCCGGCCTGGGCCAAATGGTTTCTTCTTCGCGCTATCCTGTCCTCTTCTATCAGGGGTCATTTTGATTGATATACGGATCACATATTGGGCATCCAGAAATCATGACAACATGGGAATTATTATTATTATTCTTTGCATACAAGATAAAGTGGCTGATATAAAATCATGAATCCAATCAGTCATTTCAGTTGAAATAAATTAGGAATTGTGCCTGAAATGTGTCATTCGATTAACCTTTAACTAGGATGTATTTTTGGAAACATTATGGATTGATTTCGATCAAATAAAATGGGAAAATGTCGGGATAGTTGTTACGATTGGATTATTGTTTTTTTGTTATGAGTTCCATTGTATTATTTTTGTTTCATGTTAAATGCTCTGTAAAGGGCTTTGCTACAGCCGTAAGCTGTTGTGAAAGCGCCGAATAAATAAAGATGTATAGTATTGTATTGTGGGCGGCCCGGTAGTCCAGTGGTTAGCACGTCGGCTTCACAGTGCAGAGGTACCGGGTTCGATTCCAGCTCCGGCCTCCCTGTGTGGAGTTTGCATGTTCTCCCCGGGCCTGTGTGGGTTTTCTCCGGGTGCTCCGGTTTCCTCCCACATTCCAAAAACATGCGTGGCAGGCTGTTTGAACACTCTAAATTGTCCGTCCCTAGGTGTGAGTGTGAGCGCGGATGGTTGTTCGTCTCTGTGTGCCCTGCGATTGGCTGGCAACCGATTCAGGGTGTCCCCCGCCTACTGCCCGGAGAAAAGCTGGGATAGGCTCCAGCACCCCCTGCGACCCGAGTGAGGATCAAGCGGTTCGGAAGAAGTATTGTATTGTATACAAAAGCTAAAGAAGTATTTTTTAAATGTATGTTTGCGATAAAGATATTTGTGCAATCCTATCAGAGTGTATTTCCTATCAGGGACCATTTCAGATGTTAGAGGTGCTGCTACTTTGCCTAGCAAGGGCATTCAATCGGGCTTGAACTCTTTCATGAGACTTACTGCTCGTTTTTGTTTCCTGGTGTGAAGAGGGAGGTGCGTATTTTCTTGAGGAAAAAAATGAGTTACCGATAAAACAATTCGACAGTGGTGTCGTACTGTTTACATCTCAAACTTACAAAAGCCAGTTTATAAGTGCAGAGGCAAACATACTGTTTGTCCACCCAATCCATTTTTTTCCAAATGATAACCCATTCTAATTTGTTGCTATTTCTGGTGCGGACCTCCAATTTGTGAAGTCCTGGTTTCCACCAAATGTTCATGTGTCGAGCGTGAGTGACATTCATCACCAAACACACACACACACACACACACACGGCACATAGTAGCCATGTGCCACCTCCACAAAGCAATAAGAGTGTGATTTACAATGAAAATGCTGGCACGTGATCAGGTTTGGTGCCTAATGTTGTTTGTAAACTTGCCACATCAATCATGTCAGTTCACGAGGAAGAGGAAGGGAGGGGAGGAGGGGTCTCCCCTCTCCCCATGAGAATGAGCTCATCCTTCCACAGCAGACGCGCCGGCCTGGCGCTGGTTTCCCGTCTCCCCGCTAGACAACAACTATGCTGCTCTTCCTCTTGACGAGCCTCTAAGGTACGCTTGATGTCAACACCGACGCCTACTATGCCCCCCCCCCCTCACTCCCCCACCCTCCACACCCTCTCGATTCTACCACACCAAATCGATGGTTTTGATGGGCTTGTTCTTCCACATCAAACTCATACAAGCGTGTCTGTCAACTAATGCACTGTAATTCTGGATTTTTGTACTTTTGTCCTACATTCTTTTTATTTTTATTTTCTGAATGAGCAGTGCTATATTTGCGTCTAGTAAAGAAGCCATGTGGGACATTGACTTTGAAGTGACATTTTTGAAATGATTCAGGGATTTGTCTGTCATGCACTCAAAGGAACAATACAAAAAGGCGTGAATATCTTGTACATTTAAAAGATAAGATCAGCGATGGTCAACTTGAATGATGCTGGGGGGCCACATTTTTTCAGCAGCGCTACTGGGAGGCCACGTAGGACCAGGGTTACATTAGTTTGGGATTTTTTAATTTTGATAGAATCAATTGTGTCCGTCTTCAGTGTTAAACTGTACGGGCCCTCCCTCTGTTCTGTTTTCAGTGTGGGCTGGGCATCTCCACAATCATTGCACCTGTCTCACCTACACACCTGCCAGTTTTCACCTCATCAGCCACACTCTCCTCTGCAGCAGAAAAAGCCAGTCTGAAGAGCCAGTCATTGCCAGCTCGGCAGGTACCTTCCCTGTCATATTGTCAACTGCCCAGCTGTTGCGCCCAGCCCTCCAGTACACCTTGGTTTGGTTTCGCTGACTGCTTTTGGTTCCTGCCTCCTTGACCTGTCCCTCTGCCCTGAGCAGTACTGGGTTCATTGCGTTTGCTTGTGGGCCCTGCGCATGTCTTAAGATAAGCTTGACAAGATTTTTTAAAATTTCATTTGACTTTTTTTTTTCAATTCAAAAGCCTAAAAGAACAAATTTGATTGGATCAGTCTCTCCCAAATCAAGTTTTTCGAATCCACTCTCACCCTGTGCGAGTTGCGCAGCGTAAAAAGGAAAAAGTTGATGAGCTCATGCCGTGAGCACTTAAGCGAGTCAGGTAGGAATGCTCCTCATTCGTCAACATCAGACACAAGTGTGTCCATTAGGAACTGAAGACAAGAGAAGAGTCCCAACTTAAGTGTTGCTTCCCCCCTGCCAGAATATTACAAGAAGCCCATTTGTTTTCTCTCTGACATGTGAATGACTTTCATGTAAACGGGGAAAGGGACACCCAAATGATTCATAGCCTTACCACAATGTTGAGTTAAAATGCATTATCATCTTCTGGCCGGGAGTCAAACAAAACACATTCAACAAAAAAGGATTTGCTCACAATAAATCAAAGGGAAGGAACATTTATTAGGATAGTTTCTGTGTGTAATTCATTTATTCCAATGCTTACACTGTGTTTAAGATATTTTGTGTATTTAAAAAAAAAAAAAAATTAAATCCATTTATTGAAATACAATATGTATTTATTGTGTCATTCATTTAGAATTGAAATTTCATTGAGATGTTTTATTTTGCTTGATGATTTATCCATCCATCCATCCATCCATTTTCCGATCCGCTTTATCCTCACAAGTGTCGCGGGGGGTGCTGGAGTCTATCCCAGTTGTCTTCGTGCAGTAGGCGGGGGCCACCCTGAACCGGTTGCCAGCCAATTGCAGGGCACACAGAGATGCACAACCATCTGCGCTCACACTCACACCTCGGGACAATTTAGAGTGTTCAATCAGCCTGCCAGGCATGTTTTTTTTGGAATGTGGGAGGAAACTAGAGTACCTGGAGAAAACCCACACAAGCCCGGGAAGAACATGCAAATTCCACACAGGGAGGCCAGAGCGGGAATCAAACCCACAATCTCTGCACTGTGAGGTCGACACGCTAAGCACTGGGCCACCGGGCCACCTTTGATTATTTAATTATTTTTAAATTTTAAATGTACTTTTTTATTCAAATTGTATGTACTTCAATTTAAACAATTTATACTCATGAAATATTTGTACATTAAATTTACATTTTAATTTTGATTTTTATTTTATTTTATGAAACCAAAACCATTTGGTGCAAATTTTAGTTCAATTAATCCAGGGGTCAGCAACCCAAAATATTGAAAGAGCCATATAGGACAAAAAAAACAAAAACCAAATACAGTGATCCCTCGCTATTACATGGTTCGTTTATCGCGGCTTCAATGCATCGCAGATTTTTTCAAACATATTCATAAAAAAATAAAATAAAATCCCATATACATGGAGTACAGTAATGTATGCGACTCGCTGTTGTTTTGCAGCTTCTCACGGACCATTTTTTTGCGGACTTAAATATATGTATATGTATACAGTATGTATATATATACAGTATATATATATATATATATATATATATATATATATATATTTTTTTTTTTTACCTGTATATGTTTATAGGTCGCTACTTCATGGATTTTCGTTTATCGCGGGTGGTTTTGGTACCCATTAACCGCCATAAACTGGAGCCGCAAAAAAATAAAAGCCTTCTATAAAACTTACAATGAAGGAAACACATGCTGTATGTATGTAGGAGACTGGACTGTCTCAGAATTGTTTATGTTATTCATTCCTTTGTTGTGTGTTCACAAACGCCCCCAATGAATTTATTTTGTGATTTCCTCGCTTGATTTGTTTTTGTTTTGATGCATTATTTTCGTTTTTTTTAATGTCAGTGAAGTGATCATCAATTTCCGTTTTTTCAGCGGCTCTCTTTGAATGCCTCTTGAGTCGAACGAGAGGAGTTTGTGATTTCCTCGCTAGATTTTTTGTTTTGGTGCATTATTTTCGATTTTCTTAATGTCAGCGAAGTGATCATCAATATCTGTTTTTTCGGAGGCTGTCTTTGAACGCCTCTCGAGTCGAACAAGAAGAGAGAAGGCACGGAGTCGGACGCAGACGTGTCTGTGTTTGTCGAGACTGTTAAAAGCATAAATAAAGTGTACGTTTTAAAAAAAAACAACACCACAGCTCTCCTTTTTCGGAGCTGCAACATGTATCTATATCTATTTGAGCTATATTAGCCTACTACACGCATTGCAGAGCGGAAAGAAGGAGCAGCAACAGCAAAGTCAACATTTCTCTCGTGTGAAGCTTTCCCACATTTGAAAGTAAAGAACAGAGCGAAACATGGTGGCAGCGCGTGTGTAGAAATTGGCGACGTGAAGAGGGGGTTGGACGAAACGCTAGCTCGTTAGCACGGAAGCTAACCGCGGACGTTAGCACGGAAGCTAACTGCGAAAAGTCGCTACGCAGCTGGAACCCACCACCAGAGACCAACCAGCCGAACGCCAGCGAGCGAGAGGGAGCCAGCAACCCCACTTGCCACGTTAGAAACACCCAGCAGCAAGCCCACTGGACACGTCACAAACTAGCATACAACTGGCTAGCAACGAGACCCGACAAAATGCCACCCAAACAGAAGCAAGACACAAAGCAGGATGAGGATTTCCTGACCCTCACTCAAGTAAACGAATTACTCCAGCAACAAAAAGAGCTTTTTACGGCGCTTTTGCAACAACAACAGGAAAATTTCAAAGGATTTGTCAAGATGATAATAGACTCAACAAACTCACGACTTGACACTTTTACCAGGGAAGTCCAAGAAATAAAAACCAGCATCAACTTTACCCAAAAAGAGGTAGACGACATTAAAAAAAATCTAATCTGTCAAACTGGCCATTCCAAAGACATGCAAACAGAATTCTACAAAATATGTGACGGCATGCTTGTATTAACAGACAAGATGGACTACTTGGAAGGACAGTCAAGAAGAAACAACTTGGTAATTGATGGAATTGAGGAAAAACCGGGAGGAACGTGGACTGAAACAGAGGAAAAAGTTCAAAAAATCCTCAAGGAGAAGCTGCTGATACAGGGGCAAATTGAGGTGGAGAGAGCTCACCGCACAGGAAGACAAGAACCTGGAAGACCTCGACCGAGGCCAGTTGTGGTGAAGTTTCTCAAATACAAGGACAGATCAAGGATCCTACAAAAAGCAAAATACTTAAAAGGCTCCAACATCTACATCAACGAAGACTTTACAGATGCCGTACGACAAAAAAGAAAAGAGCTCCTCCCAAAATTAAAAGCTGCACGTGACAGAGGGGAAACTGCCTACTTAAGACATGACAAACTTATCGTCCACCCCCGCACCAGTACTCCAACACAACAGGCTCGAGTTCAACACCATCAAGCAGCATACTGAGAATTATTCACCACCCGAAGATAAAAACTCTGACCCTACTGAAGCAGGAAATTCACATACCAAAAAACACAGACTTCGAACCCTTTGATGACCCTTCCAACCCTTTGATGGCTTCCAACCCTACTGACCACAAGACATTTGACCCCGAGAACAACTTGGACCCGGACAATAACTTTTTCAAGACCGACCGACCGCGAAGGAGCCAGCGACGACCGACCGTGAGGGAGCCAGTGATGACCGCGAGGAAGCCAGCGACGACTGCAGGGAAGCCAGCGACCGCGAGGAAGCCGGGAGACAACCATCCAGCGACCACCGCGAGGGAGCCAGCGACCACCGCAAGGGAGCCAGAGACGACCGAGAGGAAACCAGCGACGACTGCAGGGGAGCCAGTGACCGCGAGGGAGCCGGGAGACAGCGAGCCTGAGGGAGCCGGGAGACAACCAGCCAGCGAGCGTGAGAGAGCCGGGAGGCAGCCAGCCAGCGAGCGTGAGGGAGTCGGCGACGACCGCAAGGGAGCCAGCGACCACGAGGGACCCAGGAGACGTCCAGCCAGCAACCGCGAGGGAGCCAGCGACAACAGCGACAACAGCGAGGGAGCGAGCGACGACAGCGAGGGAGCCAGCGATGACGCCGAGAGAGCGAGCGACGACAGCGAGCGACGACAGCGAGGGAACCAACGACGACCGGGAGGGAGCCAGCGACGACCGGGAGGGAGCCAGCGACGACCGCGTGGGAGCGGGAAATTCACATCCCAAAAACATGGACTTCCAACCCTTTGAAGATATTGACTATAAGCCATTCGATCCCGAGAACAATTTGGACCCAGACAACAACTTCTTCCAGAACAAACAAAGGGTAACAAACTCTGACTATTACCTGGATGAACAATTCAACACTAATATAAAATTGGAAAATGCACTTTCAGTAATACACTTAAACAGTAGAAGTCTCTATAAAAACTTCACAAAAATCAAAGAATACCTGACTAAATTCAATAAATTTAAAATAATTGCCATATCAGAAACTTGGCTTGATGAAGATAAAACAACTGAAATGGAAATAGAAGGTTATGAAATGTTTGCAACTAATAGGGAAAACAAAAAAGGAGGGGGGGGGGGTTGCAATATATGTAGACAAAGCACTTAAATGCAGTAAAATCGAGAGATTGACAAACACAATAGAAAACCTAATGGAATGTCTAACCATTGAAATACATAATAAAAAGGCATCAAATATCATCATAAGTTGCATCTATAGGACACCAGGATCATGTATTGACACATTCAATAAAAAACTAACAGATATGCTCAGTTACAACAACGATAAGAAAACACGAATAATATGTGGTGACTTTAACATTGACTTATTAAACCCAAATGGACACAAAAAACAACCGACTTCATAAATACTATGTACAGCAACAGCTTTTTCCCAGTAATCCTGAAACCTAGCAGAATAACAGTTGACACGGCCACATTAATAGATAACATATTTAGAAATAAGATTGATCATAAAATGGAAAGTGGACTTCTCATTAATGACATAAGTGACCACCTACCTGTTTTTGCAGTTTTTCATCATTATTTTGATAGAAAAGCTAAGTCAACAACTCACATAACAGAAATAAGACTAAGAACCCAACGCTCCACCGACGCCTTTAAGCAAGACCTAGAAAAACAAAACTGGACCGAGGTCTACTCAAACGAAGACCCAAATACAGCGTTTGAAGTATTTCAGTTTACCATAATCTCCTTATATGATAAACATTTTCCATTAACTAAAGTCTCCAAAAAGTATAAAGACCCAAGTAAGCCATGGATAACGAAAGGCATAGAAAACGCATGTAAAAAGAAAAACAATTTATACAAATTGTTTTTAAAATTGAGAACTGAAGAAGCAGAAAAAAATATAAGACCTATAAAAAGAAACTAGTAAATATTATAAGAACCAGTAAAAGAGATCATTATCATGCACTATTAGAGCAGAATAAAAGTAACACACAAGAAATGTGGAAGATACTTAACCAAGTAATCAGAAATAGTCCTAAAAAAATGGATTATCCAGAGTATTTTATCAAAGGCAAAAATACTATTTTGGAAAAAACTGCAGAAATAGCAACTGAATTTAATGAGTATTTTGTCAACATCGGCAGTAACCTAGCAAAACAAATTCCTGATCCAACAAACTTGTTTGAAATAGATAGATATGTAGAAAAAAACTCCTCCACGATGTTCCTTACTGCTGTAAAACAAGAAGAAGTATCAAATATTATAAAAACTTTTAAAAATAAAAAGTCAACTGATTGCTTTAATATTGACATGACAATAATAAAGCAGATTACAGAATATGTAGTGCGACCTTTCACGCACATATTCAAAGCTGGTATCTTTCCATCAAAAATGAAAATTGCTAAAGTTATTCCAATCTATAAAAGTGGAGAAAGACATCGGTTTACAAATTATAGACCAATATCACTACTACCACAATTTTCAAAAATATTAGAAAAACGATGTTCTCGCAGACTTGATAGCTTTATACAAAAGCATGCGCTGTTAAGTGAGAATCAATATGGCTTCAGGGAAAAACGGACCACCTCAATGGCAGTTATGGAGTTTGTGGAAGCAATAGCCACTAATATAGACAACAAAGAATTTACTGTTGGGGTTTTCCTGGATCTAAAAAAAGCTTTTGACACAATAGATCACAGTATATTATTGAAAAAACTAGAAAGATATGGCATTAGAGGTGTAGCTTATAAATGGATAAAAAGTTATTTAGAAAACAGATATCAGTACGTGCAACTCAACAATAAAAAAAACGAATCAACTGAAAATCACTCACGGAGTTCCTCAGGGGTCAGTGCTTGGTCCAAAACTATTCATCTTATATATAAATGATATCTGCAAGGTCTCAAAACAATTTAAATGTGTCCTATTTGCTGATGATACAACTTTCTACTGTTCTGGAATAAATCTGAAACAGCTCCTGACAACCGTAGAAAACGAATTCAACAAATTAAAAAACTGGTTCGACAGAAATAAATTGTCACTTAACCTGAAAAAATCGAAGTTAATTGTTTTTGGCACAAGACCAATCAAACACCAAGCTAAAATGATGGTAAACTCAATTGAGATAGAAAGAGCGTATGAAACCAAGTTTCTCGGATTAGTAATAGACTCAAAACTATGTCGGAAGCCACATATCAATAACGTAAAAAGAAAAATAGCCAAAACCGTAGGGATCCTCTACAAAACCAAGGAAGTGCTAAATAAGAGATCTTTGTACACATTATACACTTCATTATTATGACCATATATGACCTACTGTGTGGAAATATGGGGAAATGCCTGCAAAACAAACACACTCCCTATTCTCAACCTACAAAAAAAAGCAATTCGAATTATTAATAGATCAAAATATACGGAACCCACAAATCCACTATTTATCAAATTAAATACGATGAAATTTTATGACCTGGTTGACTTTAAAATCGCCCAATTAATAGTTGATAAATAGAGAAAGGTATATAAATATCCATTATGAATACAAGAGAAAATTGACACAAGAGTGTCAGGGTGTGGAAGTATATAATCCCGATACAAACCAAACGTTGTAATAATATCACGGTTAAGGGTAAAGTATGAGCCTTAATGGAGACTTCTTTCTTTCTTCTTACTTTTTTCTTTTCTGATTGATATAAAAATGATTTATTAGATATAATCACATAACGGGGTAGGACTAGATACGTTTTTTACTTCTTCCTACTCCCTTGAACATAATAACGGTGTTGAATGAAGATTGATTTCTTTCTTTTTACTTTTTTTATCTACCTTATTTTCTGTCAAATTATTACTGTATATATGTTTTATGTTCAATAAACAAAAAAAAGAAAAAAAAAAGAAGCCACAATGAATGAATCATGCACAAATTATTAAATAGAATGTAATGGATGAAACATGTGTTGTGTTTTTAGAAAGTACACCATTATTGTGCTATTTTCCTTACAAAAAAAAAAGTGACAAAAATGTGTCTTGTTTTGGGCAAGGCTAGATCAATGGCCTTTTCATTCTTTTCAATTGGGAAAAATGATTGCTGACTGTAATTCTATATTATATCTATACATAACTAGCATGTGCTAGTTATGTAGAATTGGCATTAGGATTATACAGTTGACGAAACATTTCTTCCCTGGACGCAAAAAGTTTTGGAGACCTCCGTCCAACCTTTAATGATTACCTGACTGAAGCAAGTGACGACTGTGTGAAGAAGAAGAAAAGAAGAAAACCTTTATTAGTCCCGCAATGGAGAAATTCCCAATTCACAGCAGCAACGTTATGAAAGGAAGAAGTAGAACAACAAAATATAGGAGCTGCCGGAAAGGCAGCCACTCTCGCGGCGCCATTTTGAAGTCAAAATAACAAAAACAACACGACACAACACATAGGACACAGACAGCCGTGCAATCTTCACCCCTTTTCTGCATACACTTTGTTGTCTGAAGCGGTTCTAGATGAAAGAGGAGAGGATCAAAGTGTCCTTTCACCAGTGGATCAGAGACGTCATGTGAAAATGTTATGATTACATGTATGTTTTAAACATTTTATTCTATTTTAGTTTAGTTTACTTTATTTTTGTAAAGTTCTGGAGTAATTAAGAACAGAGGTGGATCCCACAAATGTAAACCGAGACAAAAATAATTCATTAATTCATTCATCCACTTCTCCTCACAAGGGTCATGGGGTTGAATGAACATCCATTTACGCTCACGATTACACCTAGGGACAATTTAGAGTGTTCAATCAGCCTGCCATGCATGTTTTTTTTGGAATGTGGGAAGAAACCGGAGTACCCGGAGAAAAACCACGCAGGCCCGGGAAGAACATGCAAACTCCACACATGGAGGCCGGAGTTGGAGTTGAACTCGGTACCTCTGCAGTGTGAGGTCGACGCGCTAACCACAGGATCACCGGGCCGCCCGACAAAAATAATCTTACACACAAAAAAAAAGCTTTACTGCTTTATTGCAGAAAACATTTTGTGAGAAAGAATGAGCAACACAAAATTAACAAGACACACTTTTGCAGTGCATTAACTATCATAGCTTACGCGCACTGTTTTAAAATGCTTCTCTTGGCCCTCCACATTGCCATTCTTTACGAGTGAATTGTACAGGAAGCACACTTTGCCTGATCATAACAACAATAATAAGAATAATAAAGACGACATCGCAACAGCTCTGATCGTAAACTGCAATTGCAGACTGCTGAGCGCGAACAACCTCCAGTGACATAGTTCACGCGCCACCGTAGGTTAAAGGTGAACTGCTTTTTAAAAAAAATTTTCAATACTTTTTGTGACAGTGAGACTGATCGGATGATGAGGGTGCAATGTGCATGAACACATAAAAATATATTACTGACATGCACAGAGACACGCAAATGTTTGTTTGTTTGTTTTTTTTCCTCTACACCGCCTTGCGATCGACTTGGGACCAGTCCGCGAGCTACCAGTCGATCGTGATCGACGCAACGGGCACCCCTGGTCTAGACAATAAGCACTTGGTACATGGGCTGCAAGCAAGGCAAATAAACAAACAGTAAGTTCTCAGTGTAGCAGTCCTTAACTAGTCCACTGATGGGAATATGTGACATGTGCAAGATCAGAGGACAACGCCCACCACTTCCGCCGGAAACTGCAAACATAAGCAAACAGGATCATGCCTATATACTTAATTAAAACTATTTTAATTCACTTCATTTAATTGCATATTTCTGCTTGAGCGTGCTTATGTTTTTTTACTTAGTTTAAACCTAAATATTTTTCATGCATTGCGGTAAAATGTATGTTATTAAATTGCTGCTTTTCTCCTACTTTAATTTTTAATTTGTTTGAGTTAACTTTTTACGAACGGCTGTTCATATCGCGTTTTTATTGATGTATTTCAATTTGCAATTTGATTCTTCTTGATTTGAGTGACTTTGCCACAATATTATTTATGCGTGTAACGCCGCAAACCCGCAAACCAACATGATGGGACCTGGAGGTAAAAATCATAAGAATAATAACGTCTGAGGGAGCATTACCACTTGGACCGTATTCAAAACTTGCAAATTTGTTTCGCAAAGGCTTGCACAAACATCAGCCCTGTCATTTTTGTTTGTATTCAAATGTTCGTGAACTCTGATCCATTCATCACAAATGTCAACTGGCAGTATCAAAAAGCAGAAGTTGGAAATCCCCTTTCCCCGCATTTCCCCACTCTTCCTTGCTCATCATCGCCCATTAAAAGTTGTTCGCTTCATCATTCTTAGGTGCCCCTCTCCCCCACCATCACCATTCCACCGTCTCCGTGTATTGGGGCTTTCCTCCCCTTCTGCCTGTAATTCATCATCCTTTATAGAGACTAATAGATTACGCGTGACACCGGGGAGCGTCCGCCCCCAATTTTTCTTCGCAAAACACAGCAAATCCTTGCGAGGACCTCTTCAGGGAGAAGAAAAGTGCTGTATCAAATCCCATTAGTCCCCATTATTCCCTCTCATGATACATATCATCTAAATTAAAAAAAATGTTTAATTCCCATTTCAAAACATGGTACGGCCCAGTTACGCGCCTGCATTTGAAAAATAGGAAGTAGCCAATCAGCCAACAAATGGACAGATAAACTGACATAAATATGTTGCTTCCATTATTTTTCACTTTTGCTGTGAAAAAAAAGTATATTCATCATATTATGCTCTACAAACCAGGAAGTAGGTACCTAGCTAACAAACAGGATGGCAACTTTGATGCACTACAATTTAAAAAAAAATGTTGCAATTGAAACGGCAGAAATCCAAAATGGAAAAAAATATTGGACGGTTCATCATCCGCTGTAAACTAGAAAGCGTACAACAAGCTAAAAATGAGCAAAACAGACAAAAGTATGATGACA
Source organism: Hippocampus guttulatus (assembly GCF_054856545.1). NCBI lineage: Eukaryota > Metazoa > Chordata > Actinopteri > Syngnathiformes > Syngnathidae > Hippocampus > Hippocampus guttulatus. The sequence continues at coordinate 35,306,336 of NC_141262.1, read as the reverse complement.
GTATTTGTTTGCACTTTTGTTGTTAGTCATGAAAAAAAATAACATTCCAAATTTAGAGTGGCACAGTCCCAGCATTCATCCATCTTAAACCAAGAAGTCCTCATCTAGCTAACAAACAGATGCACAAATATACAAAAAGTACATTCATGCTTTTTTTGTTGTTGTGACTGAAATCACACAAAGTGAAACAAATCAGAATAAAAAAATATAGAATATATGGTGGTGGCCATGTGGTCCAGTGGTTAGCGCGTCGACCTCACAGTGCAGAGGTTCAAGTCCAGCTCCGGCCTCCCTGTGTGGAGTTTGCATGTTCTCCCCGGGCCTGCGTGGGTTTTCTCTGGGAACTGCGGTTTCCTCCCACATTCCAAAAACATGCGTGGCAGGCTGATTGAACACTCCAAATTGTCTCTGGGTGTGAGTGTGAGCGCGGATGGTTGTTCGTCTCTGTGTGCCCTGCGATTGGCTGGCAACCAGTTCAGGGCGTCCCCCGCCTAACGCTCGACGACGGCTGGGATAGGCTCCAGCACCCCCCGCCACCCCTGTGAGGATAAGCGGATCGGAAAATGGATGGCTGGATAGAATATATGGCTCCAACATTTTATGACGTGGTCTGTAAAACTAAAAGTGTCCTACTAGCTAACAATTGGACAAACAAATGTACCGTAAATACAACATGTCACAATGTTTTAATACTCCCCGCTTGCTGTAAAATAATAAATCTTTTCTTTGTCGATGACATTATCTGTGTAACAAGTTCCCACTTGCGAACACACAACTGTTGTTACCTTTTTGAAAAGTACGTTATATTCAGAAATTCAGAAAGTGAACATTTTAAAAATAATAAGTTGACGTATGAAACATTGAGCTCAGCATACTACTCAGGACTATCCTTTCAGACAAAGATTTTGATGAAAAGATGTACATAGCTAACCGATTCCAAAGCTAAAATTACTCAAGTCCGAAGTGCAAAAACAGCTTCAAAAGAAAATAAAGGATGCAATTCAAGCAATAAATAAATACAGTTAAACAGGGAAGAGAGGAGGGGGGAAAAAGGCCTCAAGCAGGGTTGTATTTCCTGACGTCTTTAATATAAGAGCGGACGATTACAAATGAGGAATTATTAGGTGAATTAAAAAGGCCATGCTAACGTCATTTAGACGTGGGAAGAAGATCCTCAAGTGCTCCCTCCTCGCTTAATAGGATTTACTTGCAAGCATAATAATGTTTGATTAACCGGCTGCCGCCTTTCGCTCTTTGTTAGCGGCGAGCAATGTTATTGTATTATGATGATGATGATGATGTTTCATTTTCACATGGAATAAAGGAGGACATTTCGTTTTTACAATTGAGTAAGTTACAACTGGAGTGTATTTCTTGGAATGCCCAACGTCAACACTGATTTGTTCCACCCAGTCCGCCTCACTTCTTAACATTTCCTGAGAACATTCCTCTTGGATTGCATTTTAAACTTGACTTTCACAGTAGATTCTGGCAGGTTTGTTGCTCCACAGTGTTGTGCGAGGCCACTTGTTTATTCTACGACTTCTGTGCTCCATCACGTTTGTCTCATTTCTTGTTTCCTCGACGTTTGCCCATTCTAGTACATATTTCAATTGTTTTAAAAACTCTTGTGTGATTGCTCCACAGTGTTGTGTACGTACATGTTACAAAATGTATTTGCTTCGCTTCATCTGCCTAATTTCTCAATGTTACATATCTCTACACGTTGTCTTTTTTATGATATTCTCACAGTAGATTCTGAAATGCAGTCGCTCCACAATGTTGTGTGACGTACTGGTTCCACCCAGTCTACCTTGATTCTCACTGTTAAAGTTCTCCACGATCGTGAATTTAGAACACCATATATTAACCAAAGCGACCGTTTTGAATCAGGGGCAGTGTCACAACAACAAAAAAATATATATATATACTGTATATATATATATATACACACACACACACAATACTCAAAACTGTAAAGACAAATTAATTTATTTTTCATTCCTCTGCAGTTTTGGGGCAGTCATCATATCCACATAAAATGAAGTCATCGGGTGAATGATGACCCCCCCCCCCCCCTTCCCCCCATCCACCCAAAAAAAGCCCCTCATCCCCAGGGAACTCTGCTCCCTATCTGTTGCAAAGGCCTCCACGGTAACGTTATCCGCTCATCATATTGGCCGCATTGATGTTAGGCCAAATGTCCCCTAAGAACGGTTATGTTAGACTGGGGGGCAGCCAGGCGTGAAAGTGACCAATCATCTGTTTTGAAATGCTCGAGACCTCAGGAAGGGACAGAGAGGCGTTTAATAACCTACCGATCCAATTAATTTGATAGTGTTGTGGCAATATTTTCTATATTACTTTAATAAACACTGGGAAACGCCACAAGAGATCCACAAGGAGCCACAAGGAGAAGAGATTCGCATCAGGCAAACACAGAATGCGAAATACAAGGTCACTCCCACTGAACATCAGGAGCCACATCGCCATCATATACTTATCCTTATTTGGAAAACAACACATGAGAATCACGTTGGGCAGGGAGTCACATGCAGCTTTATCAGGCCTCAAGCCATTATGATATGATCGCATGGTAAAATTTGCATTGCATTTTTGTTTTCAGCAGTAGAAATACATGCGAGGGGCATCAACAGCTAGCATTCCGGACACACAGGTGCATTAAACAATAAACGGACACAACATTGTGGAGCAAAAAGGTACCAGAAGGTACAAGAAAATGGAGAATGAAGCAAAATTCTATTTCATATTGTGCAAAAATGCTGCAAAAAAGCAAGAAAAGATGCAGGCTGGGCTAAAAATAAATAAATAATAAAAAGCTGTGTAGCTCATCTGAAACTGAAAATTGGACACACACACATCATTGTGGAGTGACCACATGTCAGAATGAACTGCGAAACCGGTGTTTAAAAAAAATATCAAGAAATCCAGTAACACAGTATAACACAAGACATTCAAAACTTCACAACATTGTGGAGTGACCACGTGTGAGAATCTACTATGAAAGTAGAGTTTAGCACAATAAAAATGACCACTATGGGAAAATGGCATAAAATGGCCAGAAAAAAGGCAGATTTGGTGCTCTAGATGAAAGGCTGCAGCTCATTGGAAACACATACGGACTAACACAACATTGTGGAGTAATAATAATAATAATAATACATCACATTTGCAAGCGCCTTTCATAACACTCAAGGACACCGTACAACCAAGAGCAATAATAAAACACAGATAAAATAATAAACAAAGAAAGAAAGATTTAAGGCGGATAGGCAAGTCTGAATAGGTGGCTTTTGAATATGGAAAGAGAGTCAATATTACGAATGTTGGGAGGAAGTGAGTTCCAGAGTTTGGGGGCAGAGCGACTGAAGGCTCTGCACCCCATTGTACTGAGACGGGCAGAGGGTAGAAAAAGGTGGAGGGAGGATGAGGACCCGAGTGAGCGAGAGGGAATGGAGATTTGAAGAAGATCTGACAGATAGGGGGGGGGGGGGGGCGCAAGGTTATGGATGGCTTTGAATGCATAGAGAAGTAATTTGAAGTTGATTCTAAATTTGACAGGAAGCCAGACCACTTACCTGAAAAAGATCATGATGGAGAAATCTTGCCAAAGGGTGAAAAAGTGAGGCAGATCCGTTGGGACATCTAAGTACAGTAGTATCGCATCGCTCATCGATGGACACACATGACAATGCGGAACGACCGCAAGTGAGAATCTACTGTGAAAGTTGGCGGTAAAATAACTATCATCAAAGAATCCTGCAAAACTTGACAAAAACAAGGGAGACGAGATGGAACAAATACGTTGTATACTGTAACATATTGAAAACACTGCGCATAGGGTGAACACAACATTGTGGAGCTTGCAGGTCAGAATCAAGAAGTTAAACCAAAACGAAAAATTTGAATTGTGGAAAAAAGCAGCACAACAGTCAAAGCAGGCGCTCATTGTGGAGCGACCACATTTCACAAACTACTGGAACGCAAATCGTATTGAAGAATTCCATCTCCGCATATTATACCAACATCTTTGAACATGTATGTTTGTCCTTCTTCACAACATGGGGTTAGGTCTCCACGCTGATGGATGAGCTGCTGTTTTGGTTAGCAACAGCGTTGATATGCACTCAGCAGTTTGAGATAATGACAATTACTAACCATTTTTCTCCCCGGTGGGAAAAATGAGGCGTGCATTGGAGGGAGGTTATTTGCCTTAAGTGTAATTTTGTCTAATACATGTCAAGTTATTATCGAGTTAGTCGAGCCAGGTCAGTTAAAGGACGCATTCGACAAAAATCATTAGACGTGAATGGATTAGGGGGGAGTTAATGGCCGACCGTTTCCTCAATGACGTGCCGGCTCGATCTTGGGAATGAAGCGAGTGAATGACCCCGTCAACACTCCCTCCACTAAGTGCTGGCGTGCGACATAAGGGGAGTAGGAGGCGGACGGGGGGGGGGGTGCGCTGGGGTCGGGTTGGGGGTGGGTCTCCAAAGACCTTCGCATAGCAAGATGGGAGCACGGAAACCCGATCGAGTGCCCCTCACCCTAAAGTTAAAATACCAGCACAGATCAATAAGGGCAGCATGTTGTTTGATGTCCATGGGAAGAGAATGTACGACGTTCCCGGGCAGTCGAGACACATCAACGCCGTCGTTGCGACGACAAAACACATCACTAATGCAATTGGAAACCGCTGGTTTTATATCCCAAAAATAAAAAAGTAAACCTGAAAAAAATGTCAGGGTTATTTTATGTGTTTAATCTTTAATTTGACAGATGGTGCCATGCGCTGTAATTTATAGAGATGGCTTTTCAGGAAAACAAAATCCACCTGTTGCTAAATCTAACCCTTGACTAATTTCTCTTCATATATACGTGTATATATATATACAGTATATATATACACACACACCACACACAACCATACGGCATATATTTTGTATTCTTGTATTGCTTGCTCGTGAGGGAAGCAAAAAAAAAAATTCTTGGAAAAAAAAAAATCCACTGGTGATAACGCATAACTTGAAAAATGACTGCGCCGGAGTAGAGAAATTCTCAACCTTGTTCTTTCCCAGCACCTAATTCTAACTGTACCTAAATAAATGAACTCTTTAATGCCTCCTGGATGAGAAAAATAATGCAAATTATTGAATAAGCCTCCTGTCAGCATTGTTTTAATCAAACAATAAGGGAGCAACACAATTTGTCATTTTACTGGCTTGCTTTTAAAGAAATCAAAGGAACTGTTTTTTTCTGTCCTTGTGTAATTAAAAGCTGGCAGTCAGGCAGCCACACGGTCACGCGTCTGCTCGGCAAAGATGAAAACCAGATCCTGCCTCATCAGAAGCCAGAAGCCAGCCTGAGAAAGTCAAGCACCTGAGTGGAATAATGCCTTGAGGGTGAATATACTGCTGCCACTTTACAATCAGAAGAGCGGCAGGCACACTGACGGGATGTTGACGTCTCCCTCCTTCCGACTGAACAGTTGGGAAGTTGGGCATCTCGGTGATGAATTGAGGAATTCTCATGTCATGTTGGGTGTGTTGACTCAAGGGGGCGGAGAGGGGAGCCAGGGGGAATGCCTGGGGCAGCGGGGGTCAAGTTTAGCCACTTTTGGGGCAGATGGTGTTAAGAGTTCAGTCTGTCACTCGGGTAGAACAGACAACCAGGAGGAAAAAGACACTTTATGGCTTTTATTGACTTGTTTGCGTCTCACTATTGACCTGACGTAGCCCCCGAAACGTTGCATCCCCACACCCACCTCCGAAAGCAGACACTTAAGGTCAGCAAAATACTTCGTAAATAAAACATATTCACTGATCGCTTGAATATTGATGAAAGCAAGCTTAAATCCTTGATTTACTTTCAAATGAGATCCAGGCGACTCATACCATTTGTCCACTTTTTTATGGCGCTACAAGGACATGACATAAAAAAAGGCCTTATAGATGGATGGATGGATGGATGGATGGATAGATAGATAGATAGACAAACAGTAATTTGAACTATTTTTTTTAAACTCCAAATGGTGTGTCTTTTTTTTGAAAATCAAACTAACCAGAAAAAAACATGCATGACTCTATATTTATTTTGATCTGGATAATAAAAAATGTGTAACTCCGTTTTTGGGATAGGGGTTGAAAAACAAGAAATCCAAATCGTTTGTTTATAGATATTTTTTTGTTTCTAAACATGAAAAAGATTGAAAGAAAAAAAAGATCTCCAAACTTTTCATCTGGAAAAACACCAAACAGAGAAAGCATGACTCTCCAAATCTTTATTTTTTATGTGAAAAAAACACCAACAGAATAGCATTTTCAAATTCTGGGATTAAATGTGGAAAAACAACAGGACTAAAAATCATGTGTCTCCATTTTTTTCTGGAAAACAACAAAAACAAATGCATCTATCTCCAGATTTTGTGATGTTGTTGAATCTCAACCCCAGAAAACATCAAAAAGCACTCATGACTATATTTTGTTGCTACATTTCACACAAATCCCTTTTCACTTCACATTTTTACAGTTATTGTCAAAAGGTCATTTTTTAATTGCAATTTTATTTTTGCCAAAGAATTGAAAATTGACACCAAGAAAGCAAACTTACAAGTCGCGACAAGACACAACAACCTGAACCCGGCCAACAGTTAGTCTCCCCACTGTTTCATTCAGCACATTATTAGAATAGAACTTAATTGGCTGAATTGATTGTCTATTGTTGTTTGCGCCACAAAAAACTTTGTTTTGTGACATATTAGTTTGGAACTGTGCATGTGTGTTTTTAGTTTAAAAAAAACATCTGCATTGGCTCAACAAATGTTGGAAAACAATGCGAAAGAGATTCTATTGGCAATTGCTGATTGGGAGCCCAATTTGCATTTGCACGTTCATCAAATAAACTGCACATGTTCGACATTAATTTGCTTGTTCGCTGCTCATCTAACGACATGATTATTGTCATGTTGAGGAGGGCGCTCGGGTAATTAGCACAGCTAATTGTGAAGGGAAGGGTGGAGAAAACTAAACAACTTCCTTTGAGGACGGATGGCCACAACAAAACTATTTCCGTCATTGACAGTCATTTTGCACGAGTGAAGGCGGAGGGATTTCAGCGGGAAACCATTCCATTTCCTGCAGGGTGATTAACCAAACCGTGACTGTCCCAACAAAATGTTGATGTTATTTATAGAGTACTTCAAGACTCTTATTGTTTCAAGATGCCTTGTAGACCATTTGAAAGACCAACAGGTGCGGGTTGTGCGTGCAAATGCGGTCGAAACACGGATAGTTCTCAATTTCAAACTCACCCATGAACACCGTCCCATAAAAATATGCCCGTAAAACGGTGCCTTGAGATCAACGTTATTAGTTATTGAAAACTCTAAAACTACTAAATACTGTATATATATATATATGTGTGTGTGTGTGTGTGTGTGTGTGTGTGTGTGTGTGTGTGTGTGTATATATATATATATATATATATCACAACTTTTGTGATTCATTAAGATGGAGTAATAATCATCCTTTTTTTGCAGAGGATAAAGAATATATGCATGTGAAAATTACTGTATGTCTCCATGTTTTGCCCCACTGTTTGTCTTCAACTCTCAATACTAATTGTTAGCCCAGCAATGGCATCTATAATTGTGTTAGCATTAAGCTAGCCGGAGCATTCCTAAGGCAAATTTGTTCAGTGTCTCAGTGACATTTAGGGTATATTTATTACTTTGAAATGTCAAATGTCAATTGCACCTGAGGAGAATGTAATTATTAAGGAGAGAATGTGAGTGTTTTTTCCAACCTTGTGAAAACATGTGTGTCGAATTTCACCCCATCCCTGGATTCGGGTTATCCTGTACGGGCGCTTGGTCGCACAACCCCCCCCCCCCCCCCCCCCCTCCCAACCCGGACGTTTGTCAGCAAATCGCATCTCTTTCCCCTTGAGGGGGACATCAGAGACATCAGGACTACATGCAGCACATCTGCGGCTCGTATATTGTAGCGTATACAGACGGGATGCTAAAGGTCAAGAAGGCCTAAATAAAAAACAAAAGCATGGAATTTTATTTTGTCCGGGTGTTTTGTTTTGTTCTTTTTTTGACATCCAAAAATAAATGTATATTTTTTTTCCAGATATATGCTATAAATGACATTTGGATATACATGCCTTTCAGTGGACTGTGACAAGGTATTATGGAGAGGAAGCCAAACCGAAACACATTTTATGAATGTAAAAGATGCCTGTGAAAATCAAGCTAATAATGTAAAACCAATCAAAACGATGTAAAATGAGGATCTCTTATGCATTTGTGATGGATGCCAACATCACCATCCCAGCAGGACACCCAGCTGGGTGTAATCTTATTGAAAAATATGGCCTGGTTATGGTCCTGGAGCAGAGGAATTTACCTCCGTAATGAAGCGGGGAAAAAGTGCAGTATGCGGCATTCTTATTGCACAACGATCCTTGCAGGACTCATTACATGCCGCGCTCACTTTGCCTTTGAAGCATCTCTCTCTGCAGGTGACACTAAAATGTCTCGGCCGCCAACAATTACGCGTGGCCCAGCCACAATATTCGCTGTCAGAAGCTCGCAGGGGGTATCAAACGTCAATCTCCGAAGTTCGGCACGCCGCGTTCACATCGGCTGCCTTTGACGACGAAATCCGTGTCCTCCATACGGATCTAAGGGCCGACAGCTCTCGGCCAGATGGCTGTGCCGTTGTGTGTAACTGGGGATGATAATGTTGAAAGGCATAGACGACCGGCATGGCCAGCCAAACCCTCTTTCACCTTCACTCATCAGCACAACTTGAACAGTGTCTTTCATGTGTCCGCACAATAGCCGCATTGACTGCACCATTTCTCACAGATTACAATCTGACACGTTCAAATGGCGGACAATTTTATTAATAGTTTGGGTGGGGGGGGGGGGGGGGTCCACATGAATTATTTTTCTGGATAAAAGAAAAAAAGGTCACAGAATTTCTCGATGTTTCTGCTGTTTCTGACTTTGGCATTTTCCAGAAAAGAAGAAAAAATATTAAAATGGAAGTACATTTGTTTCTTTTTATAGTCAAACTCCAAATTCGCCTTTCATTTTTTGTTCCACCCCAAAATAAATAAATATTTGAAAATGTAGGGGTTACATGCTTTTTGGTTTTGTCGTTTTTCTGCATTTTTGTTTCAATTACAAATGTGCGGGATATTTTAGATCACAAAATTGTTTTGTTGGGGTTGTTCAAATTTAAAAAAAAAACGCCCGATTTTAAAATACAGTATGTGATTGTTCTTGTTGTTCAGCTCCAATTAAAAAAAACAACACAACATTTGATTGAATACTTTTTGTCGTGTCTAATAAAATAACCTAATTAGGAGCAAAATGTTTTGTTTTGTTTTCAAACCCCCGAAAAATGTATTCACAAAATGAGATTGAATAAACATACATACTCATGGTTTTTTGGGTTGTTTTTCTGATTATTTGGAGGAAAAAAAACATTTGGACATGAATGATTTTGTTTGTTTCATTTTGTTTATTTAATAAAATCACAATTTTGAATGTATTCTTGTCACGTAGCCCAGAAATAGCTTGGTTGTTGTAATGAGCTTCCTGGCAGTAGTCAACTGGTGTTCAGGGTGTCCCCCGCCTACTGCCCCGAGACGGCTGGGATAGGCTCCAGCACGCCCGCGACCCTTGTGAGGATAAGCGGATCGGAAAATGGATGAATGGATGGATGGAACTGTAACGAATATGACACGTACAGTTACAGGGAACACAAATAATGCAAGGAAGAACCTGTTAAATTTTGGTCATAAAGTGGATACATGTGCAGATACAAAAAAATTATTCATCTTCCACGAACCAGTGGCCTGTTCCAAATCGTCCAACTTTCAGAGAGGTATGAAAACATCCCAAGTGGCTCACGGCGGTCGGCTTTGAATGAATCTTTTGGATTGGAGGCAGTCGAAAGTCTCGCCAGCGAGGCTTGAAGAGTATGAATGATGGCACTTAGTGAGAAACGAGCGTCTACAGCCCATTAAGCGCCGTTCATCATGCACCAGATCGCCCAGATTAGCGCATGTCATAAAGTCAAATGCGCCATCCTCCCTCCGGCCCCTATCTGCTTCCCGGCTGCATGAGATGATGCCAGCGGCTGGACCGACTGGGGCCCCTGCCGTCCCCATGGGGGCGCTTCCTCCCGACGCTTTTGTTTTGGCCGTCTTATCGTGATCGTTCAAAAACAGCCTATCTAAAGCAGATCGCCACGGTGTCGAGGCAGACTAAACGGATGTCTGTACGTGTCATAAACATGTCATAACAATCTGGTTAAAGTGGTAATATGTAGCAGTTTGAAACAGCATGTATCTACACATTTTGGGAGGCGAGGAAGTTTTCTCCTGTTTGTTGTGATGTTTTTCAGATGAATAAAAACACAATTTCAAGTTTTGATTGCTTTTATTTAACAAAAAAAAAAGAACAAAAACATAAACATATTGATCCAGAATTGGTGAATTTTCCAATTTTTACTTCCCCAAACGCCCCAAAAAAATGTAGCTCCAAATTTGGTGGCTCTTTATTTGTTTTAAACACAAAGAACAACAAAAACAGGAAGGATTTTGGCTGATACTTTTTGCTTTTTTTTTTGTTTTGTTTCAATTCTGAAACAGATATATATTTTTTACCATAAAGTTTGAAGATATATTTTTTGTGGGTTTGTTTTTAAAAATGTGGTGATAAATGTTTCTTGCTGTGTTTTTGGATAAAAATGAAACGTCAAAGGGTGGAGATGTACAGTATGTTTTTATTGCATTTAGGATGAAAATAAGAAAGTTCGCACACTGTCAAGGTTCACGCTTTTTATTTTCAGCTGCATCTGGGCAGAATAATAAAATGCCCTTCCACTCAATGACAGAAGGTCCGGTGAACTTGTGTGTTCACCTGTTGCTATTTATTCAACAGGATATTAGCATTGGCTTCAACTAAACAAGCCCAGATGTCACACCAACTCAACTCAACTCAACTGTATTTATAGAGCCCTTTCAAACAGCCATCGCTGCATACAAAGTACAAAGCAAGTACGCTTGGGATTAAATTGAGACGAGATGTTCGTTATTTCCACCGTGTATACTTTTTTGTGACACTTTGCTTTGATGGAGTGCCTTGAGATGATTCTGAAGTCAAATATGTGCCTTGTCTCAGTAAAGGTTGGGAAATAGCGCGTTGGCCCGATGAAGGCTGAAAGTGGGCGTGCCCGGACAGTGTGGCGACAAAACGCTTCCAAGGGAGGTGGGAGATGCTATCCAGATGCCCTTCAAAGTTCATTCCATGAGTCAGTGCGTCGATCAGCGCTCTCGAGCGAGAAGAGGGTTGAGGAAGGAGGGGGTGGCCGGGTTGGGGGGTGCTTTGCCAAGTTCCCAAGATGTGATCCTCAGGCTTCAGACAATGGCGGACGGGAATGCGTCAGTATAAGCAAGATCCGCTCGGCATGCACAGACACGTTAACTACAAACTCACCATCTCGTCAATGGTTTTCACCAGTGAGCCCTTCTACCAAAATGGAATGACCTTCAATTGTGAGATTCATTTAATTGTTGATTTGTGAGCATTCTGAATAAAATAAAACCGATTTTGGAGATAGTTTTTTTCCCCCGTGTAAAACTGAAAATATATATATTTTTTTTTATTCAAAGATATGTGCGTGTGCTTTTCAGAAAAAAAATGGGTCAAAAATTTGAAGGTGTGTTTTGTCGGTTCTCTGAGAAGATAAAATGTTTAGAGATGATTTTTTTTTATTTGTATGTTTTTGGGGATGCATTTAAACTGAATTTGCACATACAGGGTTTCATTTTTTGTTGTTTTTCAGCGGAAATAAAGAAGCTCAAAAAATTTGGAGGCATTGTACCTGCTTTTTGGTTGTGTTGTGATTGTTATTTGCTAAAGAAAAACAAATCCTCAGGGCACCGTGCTTTTTGTTGTTGTTTTTTTCGGTTTCTGGACTAAAATAACTCTTAAAATGTGGAGATACATGTTTGTCAAAATGAATGTCAAATATTTGATATACATGTATTTTTTGGGGAGGATGAAATTAAACTTGGGATACATACTTTTTGCTTGTTTTAAGAAAGAAAAAGAAATACAAATAAAACACAAACCTGAATTGTATTAAATCAGTTTAAATTAAATTGATGCTGCTATAATGGTTGCCACCTCTCTCATCCAACGAAATTCAATCCAAGTTGATTATGTGTTGTGCTTTTTTATTTTTTATTTTAATGCCCCAACACCAAATGTAATCACGATTTTACTTTAAAAATAAAAGTAAATAGTGGTTTGGGATGTAATATACCAGCACTCGTGGGGCACCTGTATCGTCGTAAACATTATAAACAGCGACAGGCTGCTTTTAATCTGCTACAAAAATTAACTTTTTTCCCCTTTTTTTTAAGTGCCCTATCCTGTTTCCGGACCATCCGTGGTGGGGACTTTGATGCCTTTACCTCCTGTCGAGAGTCGTCGGACATCCTAATCCCAATCTTGACACTTTTATGGCGGGACAGTCCAACCTGGAAGAAAACAAAGGTTACAGTAGCCCAACATGTGCCAGATTGCGTTTCACACCAACAACAACAAGCCCGGACTGGCAACTTTATCTACAGGGCTTTTTTTTGGTTGTAAATGGAGTGCTGCGTGATGGGACAGCTGACAGAGTGGAGAGACCTGGCTTGCCGTTTGTCGTGTTTTGTGTCGGCCGTCCGCAGGCCCGCGCCACTCACATCTCGTCAACGGCAAATGGATTGACCTCGCTTTGTAACCCGAGATCCAGACAGCGAAAGAGTGAGCTTGCGCTCTGTTGGAATTTGGTCCAACTTTCATCTTGCCAGTCAAAACCTTTCAAACGGCTCCACGTCTTTGTCACGTCGCACTTCATGGCCCAGAAACGTAAACACTGAAGGGGAAAAGAAAATAAAGGAAGCCGGGACGACTTAATTACAAGACGAGCGTGGATGTCCATCATGCTCAAGTGCAGTCCTGACAATGATGGGACTGTTTTGGGGAATATTTCATGGCTATGAATGTGAATGTGAGTGGAGGATACTTCCAGAATATAAACATCAAGACCAAAGAAACAAACAATTGATATTCAACATGGCAGAATACCTCCACTAAAACGATACAACTGAATTCTGACAAACATTTTGTAGGAGTGGGGCTGTCGCTACAATCAGAAAAAAAAGGTACTGTAAGGGGCCATTTTTGTTCTCCAAGGTACACGTTTTTGTGATGTATCTCATCCTTCGGGGTTCAAAATGGAACCCCTAGATCTGAACAAATTAGGCAAAGCAACGCATGGCATATTTATTTATCCAGCCATCCATTGTCTGATCCGCTTTATCCTCACAAGGGCCGCGGGGGATGCTGGAGCCTATCCCAGCTGTCTTCGGGCAGTAGGCGGGTGACACCCTGAACCGGTTGCCAGCCAATCGCAGGGCACACAGAGATGAACAACCATCCGCGCTCACATTCACACCTACGGACAATTTCAAATGTTCAATCAGCCTACCATGCATGTTTTTGGAATGTGGGAGGAAACCAGAGTACCTAGAGAAAACCCATGCAGGCCCGGGGAGAACATGCAAACTCCACACAGGAAGGCTGGAGGATCGCTAACCACTGGACTACCGGGTCACCAGAAGTCAAATATAGTTTTTGCACAGGCCTTGACCAGGATTCGAACCAGGATTGCTGCGACCATAACGCAGGGTACTAACCACTACACGATCAGGGCCTCATATTTATTTATGTAGCGCATTACTCACACAAGCTAACCAAAGTGCTTCAAACAAATTTAAGACATTTCAACAAAAGAAGAATGGGTTATAGAAATGCTCTAAAATAAAGACGAAGACTAAAAGAAAGGTCCTGTTTATAGTTAGCAGGATACATAAAAGGTCCACACTGGCATAAGAAACATGTCTGTTGCCCACTCGCGATCCATTGCAGCCTGGTCATCCTGGAAGGAGGATTCTCCCATCTGCGGCCCCTTCTCAAGGTTTCTCATTTTACCCTACATGGGTTTTTTTGAGTTTTTCCTTGCCTTTCTGGGGGTTAAAGTCAGAATACTTGTGAACCGTGGGCATGTGAAGCCCTTTGAGACTGCTTCAAGTGCGAGGCCGATGTGACTTTCGAAAGAACCCTTGGTTGTATGAATACAGTTTAAAGAAATACTGTAAGGAGGAGGAGCAGTAGTAATCTAGACCATGAATAGGCAATTTAAAACACTTTATTTAAAACGAAATGTCAACGTTTCTTGTGCCCAACGACTAAATGTTTCAGTACTTTTTGCACAAGTTGCTGTTCTCTAACAAGGAGTTTAACGGCACAATTCACAACAGGTGTTTGATGCTCGAATGGACCAATCAATGTCGTGGTTCAATTGGTTCTGGTGTTTAAACAATTGTGCTCATCATGGTGTTCACATTTTGACATTATGAGACACCAAACAATCGATAAACAGTACTGTCATTTTCTGTTCTGTCTTTAATTTTGTATTTAATACCAGCTGGGTCAGGTGTACCCTCTTCAGCGGTCACCTGTTTCTTGTTCACAATCAAGCCTGGACTTGTATTTAAGGACTGTCAAGTAGTGATGGGTCCATGAGGTGTCATGAAGCGTGTTGACACAATGACACACTGTGTTGATACTGTGTCACTGACCACTGACACCTGCTGGACTTCAAAAATCCCTGCAGGCAACCCACTTGACAGACTGAACTGACTGATTTGATGATGCAGTGTATACAATATCCTGCGATTGGTTGGCAACCGGTTCAGGGTGTCCCCCGCCTATTGCCCGAAGACAGCTGGGATAGGCTCCAGCCCCCCCCCCCCCCCCCACGCGACCCTAGTGAGGATAAAGCGGTTCGGAAAATGAATGAATGAATGAATGTATACAATATCATTCACATCCATGCATTCATATTGTATCATTCAATATGTTTCAATAATGTGAAAATAATGTGAATGAGGAGGCTTGTGGGATTTGTCTTCACAAATTTTTATTTAGAAAAATAAGATGGTCCAGTGTTTTGAATTTCAGTCTGTTGCATTCTTTTGATAGAGAAATATACGAACAAAATTGTATCATGTTTA
This sequence comes from Hippocampus guttulatus, assembly GCF_054856545.1. Classification (NCBI taxonomy): domain Eukaryota; kingdom Metazoa; phylum Chordata; class Actinopteri; order Syngnathiformes; family Syngnathidae; genus Hippocampus; species Hippocampus guttulatus. The sequence continues at coordinate 35,291,162 of NC_141262.1, read as the reverse complement.
AAGTTTCGGTTAATTTGGGCATGTCTAGACATGCTCAGCGCAGAGGTGTCGGCCGTTTGGGCGCAGGGCCTTTTCTTGAGTAATCACGTCAAAGCAAGGGGGGCGAAGGCTAAATTCAATCACAGAGTGGGAATAAACAAATTGGGAACAAAGAGTCGTTGAATACCAAAAGACAGTTTGGGAACAGCTGTCGCGCCCAGGTGGACATTAGTCATCAGCAAAGTCTGTGACTTGTGTATTCGGGTAAATCAGATCATTGCCGGGGGGCCGGACCGGGGGGCGCGGGGTGCAAATCTCGGGGGCAGTGTCTTTCTTGTATTTTGCAATAAAAGTTCGAACCGGCGGAGAGGGGGCCGAGTGTGATCGCGGAGCAACTAACCGTCGTTTGCTCTCAGAGATCCGCTTCCGCCGATATTGAAGACAATTTTCCTGTGTGCCGAGTCATTTCTTTAACTTTGTCCGAGAAAATCTCTGACATCTTTACACACTATTTCCCCTGCTGTGTAGTAATTTTTCTTATCTTATCTTTTCTTATCTTAGTACACACACTCACATGGCACAGATGAGGCCGGCGTACAGAGGAACTCCTTAGCGAGGTGGGAGAGGTTTGGAAAAGAAGTGTGTTCGTCCTTCCAATACAACAGCGGGTCTTCATTGCGTGCAATATTTCCCTCTGCCAGGTATCGCTGGACCTCAGATATAGCATCTGCTGTTGCAGCTCTTCCCAGTCTCCCCACCTCATCATCCAGATGCTGCCACAGGTCATCTAAAAAAACAAAACTCAACAAAATTGGCATTTGGAACAGTTTCCAAAAACAAACTAATAATGATGAGGAACATGCCAGATGTAGTTGCAGAGGTGCTTTTGTTGGTATATAATATTTCTGTATGGCGAATTTGACATTTCATCAGCAATAAAATATGTGAATGTAAACTAAGAGTTACCTTGGAATGGATTTGAATTAGAATGGAACAAGACGTGTCAATAATCTGAGAGGCACTTGGTGAGACAAGGAGATTTGAATAAGTACCTTAGTTTCCAAAAGGAGATCAAAATGGGCCCACACGGCGGACAATTTGCGCTTCCCCGGGAGCGGCTCCATAACATGCACGAACTTCGACAAGCGAGCGAGGGTGAGGTCTGGCTTGTTTCGGCAGGCGGCATCGTGTCGCTTGACGCACTTCCTGATAAACACAGTTTGGCGGACTTTTGCGGCGTCGACGCCCCCTGGACTGAGTTGACGCAGTTCATGTATTGGTCACGTGATCGTACTGAAGCAGTACGCGCACCGACGCGGGGATTGCTCTGTGAGCTCGACGTGTGCGTCGGTGCATCGGTGTTGCTGGACCCATCACTACTGTCAAGTTTCCAAGTCTTTGTCGGATTGTTAACCTTGCTTGCTGTTTGATCAAGAGATATTTTCGAGATGCCACGTTTTGTGTTTATAGTCGCTCTTGCATCGATAGTTTCTTGTTTTTTAAGTATCTTGGATTTCTTGTTGTTGGATGATTTACGTTTCGTGTAATTGGACTTTTGCCATTTCGTTTTGTCTATTTTTCAGTATTCGAGATTGCCTCGCCGTTTGCAGGTGTTCATATTGCCTTTTCCTGATTCTCTGTTGCCAGCGGTTTCTGTTTTGACTTTGTCGGTCCTTCTGTTTTTTTTTATTTTTGTCTGAGTCTACGTTTGTGGGATCCGCTTACCATTTGGTCCGTTTACAGATCGTGTCTAGTACCTTGCCATTGTCATGCTTCAAACGGGCTTAGAGTGTCATCAGCAGGTTGCAACAGAGATACCGAGAGACTAGAATAGTCACAGAAAGTGTAGAAGTGGATATCCTATGGCCCCATTCCGTGCTGATGACCACTACATTGGGAACAATGTCATGAGACACTGGATGATGAATGCCACTCATGTCCAGGCACGTTTGAGGGAGGTGAGAGGCAGCCAAGTGTCACGTCAGCCCATTCGAAACAGTTTACCTCAGCATAAGAGATGCCCTGCAAGGGTATCTGACCACACCACCGGGCACATCGTCTTGCATGGCCAGAGAGCATTTACAAGGGCCTCGGTGCTATTCTCTGATGAAATTTGATTCACTTTGAGCAGAAATGATGGCCACCAACGATGTTGCAGACATCAAGGAGAGCACTATGGCCTGGCCACTGTTGTCACCAGACGAGCTTTTGTTGGTGGCAGTGTGACTGTGGGAAGGTCTGTCCACTCTGTACAGACCGGCCCTACACTTTGTGAATGGTACATACTACCTGAATAACATGATTAATCCCATTCGGCCTAATTTCACTGTCATGGACGACAATGCTCCAGCTCATCGAGGTCACATCAAGAGGTAATGGCTGTTGGAGATTGGTGTACTGTACCTCAAATGGCATGGCCTGCACGTTCTCCAGACCTGGATCCAATTGAAAACCTGTGGGATCAGCTGAGTCGCCGTGTCGAGGCTCGAAACCCAGCTCCGCAGAACCTCAATGACCTGAGGGCTGCCCCTCAAGAAGGGCTCAGCAGACAATAAGTTGACTTGTGCACACCATGAGACATTGTTGTCAAGCTGTAATTGATGCTTGAGGGCAAATGTTGAGTTCTTGAGATGTTGAAATTTTTTGTTGTGGTGTACCCACCATTGTTGCTAACTTTACTTTAAATGTTTGACATGAGCAAATCACCAGTGCATCCTTCTACTTAAATATCCTACTTTCATGATATGATATCACTGTAGCGTGAACGTTTTACATTATCATGAATTTCACCTGAAAGCCTAATATCTCCAACTTTTTGTGAGTGGGTTTTTTGTGTGTGTCTTATGTGATATTTTGCTGTTTCCTTGCCAAAGCTTTTTGACCATGGTGACAGGCACATTTCATCTGCTGTTGATAAACATGACATTTGTGAGCAGATGAGAGTGAAAGTGGATTCTATCAGCCTGTTTAATAACAGCGGCAGAAATGAAAAGATCCTGAAGCTAGCTTTGCCTCCTCAATGGCTATCTGGAGGAAGAAACAAGATTGCACTGTCATTTATAGCGGACCCGCGGGCTCACAGGGTGAGAGAAGCTCTTGGAAGCTAACAAGTAGGAAATAAAGGAATTTCTCCTCTTAATCGTTTGAGGCTCGAGGCGGAAGAACTGGAAAGTCCAAGTTGGACGGCATGGTCACTCTTTGGATTAACTTCATCAGTCGTGGTCGACGCAATCAGACGTTGCCCTCTGGGAGGTGGCGCGGGCGCTGAGAAACGTTCATTTTGGCGAGGAGCGCCTCCCTTTTGTAATTAAGAGAACCCGAACCAACGTGAGCCCCGGAGTGGAGCGTCTGGAAACAAATAAAAGCCTAATGAAGAAATGATTGCTCTCATCGACAGAGAGTAAAAGAGGAATTAAGGTGCTACAAAGCAACGCAAATGAGCTTCGAGTAAAATGCTGTACTTCCTCAAAACCTGGCCCTTTCAGGTCGGTCCACACACACGCAATTGGGCTGTCACGATTTTGCCCCTTCCCAAACGAGGATGTCAAACAGCCGACTATCTTGTGTTTTAAATAAGATTGTCCGATTAAACAATCCTTTGGTCTGAGTTGTGTTAAGAGTGGATTTGTCCCAATAATAGGGTCCAAAACCAGTCAGATGGACAATCTTAAATAGTAAACGTATGTACTGTATCTATATGCGGATATGTTGATTTTGATGCGGCGCATACATATATATATATATATATATATATATATACATATATATATATACAGGTATATAAAATCCTCGTCTCACCCCTCGGGTGGTGTCCGGCCCTCATTCAGCTCGGGTCCTCTACCAGAGGCCAGGAAGCTTGAGGGTTCTGCGCAGTATCCTTGCTGTTCCCAGCACTGCACATTTCTTCGGGATCTGTTGCAACCACTCATCTAGTTTGGGGGTCACTGCCCCGAGTGCTCCGACCACCACAGGCACGACTGTCACCTTTACCTTCCAGGCTCTCTCCAGCTCCTCTCTGAGCCCTTGGTATTTCTCGAGTTTCTCATGTTCCTTCTTTCTGATGTTTCCGTCACTTGGGACCGCGGCATCCACTACAACGGCTTTCCTCTGCCCTTTATCTATGATCACGATATCTGGTTGGTTCGCCATTACCATCTTGTCAGTCTGGATCTGGAAGTGCCACAGGATCTTCGCTCTGTCATTCTCCACCACCTTCGGAGGTGTTTCCCATTTTGACCTTGGGGTTTCCAGTCCATACTCCGCACAGATGTTTCGGTAGACTATGCCAGCCACCTGGTTATGGCGTTCCATGTAGGCTTTCCCTGCCAGCATCTTACACCCTGCAGTTATGTGTTGGATCGTCTCAGGTGCCTCTTTGCACAACCTACACCTTGGGTCTTGTCTGGTGTGGTATATCTGGGCCTCAATGGCTCTGGTGCTCAGGGCCTGCTCCTGAGCAGCCAGGATGAGTGCCTCTGTGCTGTCCTTCAGGCCAGCCCTCTCTAGCCACTGATAGGACTTCTTGAGATCAGCCACTTCAGTTATGGTCCGGTGGTACATCCCGTGTAGGGGCTTGTCCTCCCATGATGGTCCCTCTTCCAGCGCCTCATCCTCTGTTCCCCATTGTCTGAGACATTCTCTGAGTACGTCATCCGTTGGAGCCTTCTCCTTGATGTATTCATGGAGCTTGGATGTTTCATCCTGGACAGTGGCTCTCACACTCACTAGTCCCCGGCCTCCTTCCTTTCGGCTTGTGTACAGTCTCAGGGTGCTGGATTTGGGATGGAACCCTCCATGCATGGTTAGGAGCTTTCGGGTCTTAACGTCCGTGGTCTGAATCTCTTCCTTTGGCCACCCTATTCTTCCTGCAGGGTATCTGATCACTGGGAGGGCATAGCTGTTTATTGCCCGGGTCTTATGCTTCTTAGGACTTGCCTCACTCGCTGGAGGTATTTGGCCGTAGCCGCTTTCCTTGTTGCCAGTTCGAGGTTGCCATTGGCTTGTGGTATACCGAGGTACTTGTAGCCGTCCTCAATGTCTGCTATTGTTCCTTCAGGGAGTGAGGGAACAATAGTTTATAAAACGGCAACCTCATTGCTAGTTATATATATATATATATATATATATATATATATATATATATATATGCTTTTTTTCCTCTCCCTTGTCTCTTTATGTGGCCCGGTACCAAATGGCCCAAGGACATGCGGATGGGGATCCCTGGCTTAATAGTTTATAAAACGGCAACCTCATTGCTAGTTTTGTGAGCCTGTCTATGGGATTTTGCATTGTGTGTTAGCATTAAGCTAGTAGGCAAGAGAATATTATGTTGTTTGGTTAAATAAGATATCCTTTAAATACTATCCACATGTAGTTCAACTTGTGTTATCTTTAGTTTTGCGGAAAACATTTTGTACCACAGTGAAACTCCTCTACAACAAAATCATTTTTGCAGCAAGACATTTTTCACAACAGGGGATTTTTCACTCTCGCAAATTTTATCTCAGATGTAAACACACACACACACACACACACACGCACACACAAAACATGTATGTGTACTCTTTATTTTTATTCCAATAGTGCATAAGTATGAGCATACACTTATTTGACACTTCATATAGCCAGCGTAGAAAGAAAAAAAACGTGAAAGAAATTGCGAAATTTAGAATCAGCATTCACTTTCACTTACATCAATTTCTTGCATAATGTCTTTGACTTTGCTTCCTCCATCTTTCATTTTTATTACCTTTTTCCTGTCTTCAAGCGTCAAAGCTTTTCTTTCCTTGGTATGCAAAGATCCGTTTTGTCACCATTTTAGCAATGCAATGTTCGTGCTGCGTCTGAAACAAATACTTCCTGTACTGCACATGTGTAAAGCAGTGTGGTGGTTGCTGTTGCCGTTTCGGAGTGAAGCAGTAGGAGTCGCTGTGGCAGGCTGAGGTCGGATAAGACTTTTGCGGAAGGCTTGTTTTCGTTGTAGTGAACCTCGTTACGAGGCAAGGGCAGAGAAAAAGATTTTGTATTACGCAACAGAGGGACCTTTCGTTGTAGGGGGAGCAGAAAAAAGGGAATGGCTTTCATGCATGAAGATTTTTTTCACACTAGGGGGGATTTTCGCCCATGTAGGTTCTTTGTAGAGGAGTTTCACTGTATGTTGATGGTTTTTCAGATTCAGATTCA